>NW_026637336.1:724684-1449369 GCF_028554395.1 Pezoporus wallicus | reverse complement strand
GCTGGAACAGGAAAAAAAGGAGGGTTGCAATATTAGCATTCCCAGCAGAGCACACATTCAAGTTCCTGACCTGTTATTGCTCAAGGCCTTCTGCAGCTGCAGATGCCTGTTTGGAGCTACAGTTAGGTCACTTTGAATGATGCTCATAGAATAAGGATCAAAACACTGAGAGCTTGATCAAAAGGACATTTTATGAACGTTGCGGCCCGAGTTAAGTGCTGATGTGAATACTTACATTTGCCCTTATATTAGCTTAGCTCAATTCTAATAAAATTAACACCCTTTTAAAGAATGCACTCAATTTTTGTTTCATGGGGTTGTGCCTTATGGCTTTGAAAACATATCCTCCAAACCTCTGCATCGCTCTGGGAATGTTCTGTTGGGATCTGGAAATCAGCTTTATAACGACATAAAGGGGGGCTGCTGCTTTTTATCAGTGCTCCACCTGCTCTAACCTGAATTTACCCACCAAAAGGTTGGGGTTTTCCCCCACACACAAAAGAGGGTGACACGGGCAGACTCTCTCTTTTCCCTGTAGGAATTACTACCTGGAAATAAACAACTAAACCCCAAACTACAAGCACCAGCAGCATCAATGCTCCTTTGAAAAGAAACAAGAGGGAAAACAAAGCAGGGGAAAATCCCATCTCTTTTCTGCATTTCACTCGCACATTAGAGGCAAAATGAACTCACCAGTCCAGGGCAGGGACATTTTAGTGGTGCAATACAGCCAGTGAACTGCCCTTTAGAGATATTTATCTCAAAAGCCAGAAGAGAAAGAACATTTCCCCCCCCCTTTATTTATTTATCTTTTTTCCTCGTGTCGACTCACCTTCACTGAAAAGCACATTGAGATTGTAATTATGGGAAGGCCTCATCTGGTGGATGTGTAAACTCAGCTATCGGCTTGAATTACTGGAATTAGCAAGGCTAATTTAATGTCACTGTTCAAAACAGCTCCGATTTGGAATTTCTTAATGGCCTTAGGAGAAGGAGCCTTTATGCATACTGCAATCTCGGCTTCATTCTTAGCCTAAATTCCTTCTCATAGATTTTGTGAATGCCCTGTTTTGTAGCCAACACAAACTCTGTCCAGTAAAATAATGTAAGGACTCCGAATGAAAAGAGATTAGCTGTTCCCTGCTCCTGTTATTTTAAAGCAGAAATAACTTTGGCTTCTACTGATTCATAGACAAAGCTTGAAATGCAAAGCATGCTCAACTCCAGATTCAGCATGAAAAGGACCTTAAAATATTCCCGAGTGCAAGTAATGGACTTATTAGAGGGATGAAAAGAGGCACTTTTCACAGAACCCCAAGCTCTTTAGTCCTGTCATATCAATAATCTTCCTTAAGAATTTCATTCTATTTACATTTCTTTCCCTTCCAAACGTCCTGCCCGGCTCCTGTGGAATAAAGCATTGATGCTTTTAAAGTGTTAATTTATTGCTGTTACTGCTTGGTGGCAAGTGATGTAAAATGCCTTCAGATCCCCCCAGAGCGTGAGCATGGCGGCAGGGCGGCGTGTGACAGGGAACAACTCCTGCACTTCCACACCTGGTGCCTGAGAAATGAGGAGGGGATTTGAAAGACTTGCTTGAAAGCATCTTCTTGAAATCAGGACAGTTGATGGTGCTGAAACTCACCGTACCTGCAATCTGTTTGCCTCTCGTTTGTGTTTAACACCCACCAAATCAGTGCTGACAGTGAGAAAACAAGCTTTATAGCTATCACAAGGGAAATCTGCCTGCCTGTCCTTAAGCTGCCAAAATATACCCTTTGTAGGGTTTTTTTCTTACCCAGTCTGCTTAGACTTTGCAGGATGGTTTAATGTAAAACCAAGCACTAAGCAACTAGCGGCGATTTTCCCTCTTTGTTTGAAGAAATGGTGGAAAAATAAAGGTATTTCAGGAAGAAAGTAAAAAAGCCTGTGTAGGAACACCAGGAAAGCAGATGGAGATGTCCCCTTTTTAAGGACTGAGGTCAGCTCGATGTCCCCGGGACAGTTTGCACCAGCTGGGGAGAACGGAGGGAATAGAAGATGTGTTGGGCTCAGAACCACCCGAGACCGGAAGACCCCAGAACACCGGGGTAGGATGAGCAGCCATCCCGGGATGGCCACTCACAGCCCATGGTACCGGCCAGGGATGATTTTCACGCACCCAGCTGTGTGGTTTTGCTCTGGAAAGGCAAAGCACAGCCCCAGCCTTGCATCCAAGGGGCTCAAAGCACACTGCAGGCATTAATTATATCCTCTGCTTTGCAGAGATTAATTAAGCACCGAAGCCTCACAGTCCCCGAGCGCAGCCTCCATTCACTTAGTGGCTAACACTGAGCTGAGGCTGCAGTGAGGCTTCATGAGCACTGATGGGTGAGCTGGGACAAGCACCTGACTGCCCCAAGTTGCTCCACAGCAGCGGCCTTCTGCTCCGTGGATGCTTTTAATTCCTCCGGACACATCCCAGCAAGTTCCCCTGTGAAGCCATCAAGGTTTTCCTCTGAAAATGCTCTTTATGGCAAGACACAGGATGCGGAAACCAGACACACCGGGGAGCAGGGAGGGTGAGGAGCAGTCCTGCCCCACAACCATCTTCCAGTGCACCCTCTCAACGTCTGTCCCTAAGGACACCTCGAGAGGTCTCTGCCATTAGTGGTCATTTTCCTAGCAGCCTTGACAGCCCTAATGCCACATCCCGCATCCATGTGCCGAGAAGCTCTGAGAGCTCCAGAGGCCTCTCTTGTGATGCTCCAGCACAGCAGCAAACCCCTCTCTGAACCCCTGTTTTACTCCATGCAGGCTTGCTGGATGCCTTCATGTCCTTGCAGAAGTTGGTTGAGCCATTTGCCCTGGCCACAGGTGCCAAGCAAGGACGGGTTTAGATGAGCCTGTCAACCCCCAAACATCTGACACTGTCTCTTTAGCAAAAGCAGCCTGGATGAAGTAGGTGACAAGTGCATAAAAACCCATGATACCCGTGCAAGGCAAAGGGGGATTGCCAAAAACTGGTGACTGTGCTGCAGCTGCAGCCTGGGAAACCCATTAGGGCCACATGGGGTGTCAAGCTGTGTGTAACGTGAGTGCTGGGCAGCCCCGCAGTGCAGCCAGGCAGAAAGCGGGTCCATAGAGACCAGAGTTTCTCAGCACGAACCTGCCTTTGCCTCCCCAAACCTGTGAGGAGCAGGTGAATGGGCACAGCCATGCTGAGGCACCCTGGCCCCAGAAAGCCTGAGCTGCAGGTCAAGGCAGAGACAGCATCCCCCTGCGCATCCCATCCTGCTGTGGGATGCAGTGGGGGGGACGCCCAGGTAGGGATTCCTTGCAGCAGGGCTTGCTATAGGGGGTGCATCTGTTTGCTTTGCTTTAGGGTTAGCACAATCCCCCAGGGGAGGTTTCAATGGGATGGAAGTGATTTCGGAACCTCTGGGCAATCCCACACCATGGCCACAGTTACCTCGTATCCTGCGGGAGCTGGTTAAGCATTTTTACAGTGTGGTTTCTGCTCCCTAATGTACACAACTGGTCAGGGTCAGTCTTACTGCTCCTGGAAACTGAAGTCACTCTCAAACCTCCTGCTCTCCAACGCAAGCACAGTTCTTTTGGTTCAATGGGTGGAAATACCTCCTTGCTACGTCCTTATTTTGGGACTCCATCTTTTTGTTCATACACAGAGCCTTTTTTCCTTTACCCCCCATTTTCTAATGAGTTCTGGCGGTAGGAAGTTGTTTGTAAATCACACAAGTCCTTGTTTTACTGGAAACATCTGCTTTAACACATTTGTCTTGAAAAAAAACACTGCTGTTCTAAACAAAGGTATTAAGCTGCAATGTAAATTGGGCACATCTGTTTATGAGTCACTGCAACAGCACTGCCTCCAGTGCACCAGATCACACGGATCTCCAGGGGCCTGATCCAGCAGAAATTGGAAACCTCCAGCCCGCTCTGCTCCCTTTCCCAGCGCTGCTCTTCCGAGAGCATTGCTGCCTGATCTCGTACGTTAAGGCCACTAAGTACAACAGACCCAGCTCCTGTCTGCTGATGGCATGAAGAGTCTGGCCCAGCAGAGACTGAAGTCTCAGCATGATGCTTCTCTGGTGCCCAAGTCCAGGGGAACCCCAGGACTGAGTTGAGTGGAATTGTTTGTGTGAAGGATGAAGCTCTTCCCTGTGAGGGTGCTGAGGCGCTGGCACAGGGTGCCCAGAGAAGCTGTGGCTGCCCCATCCCTGGCAGTGTTCAAGGGCAGGCTGGACACAGGGGCTTGGAGCAAGCTGCTCTAGTGGAAGGGGTCCCTGCCCGGGGCAGGGGTTGGAGCTGGAGGAGCTTTAAGGTCCCTTCAACACAAACCAGGCTGGGGTTCTGTGATACTATGTGTGGGAGACATTTGCAGCTGGGGACTCCAGCCCCAGTCCTACCTTTGCCCCATGGTGCCACCCCACCTCTGCCACCTTCAGCCACTCAGGGCTGCCATTAAAAGCATTTAGAGAAGCAAATTAGAGGGAAAGACGTTTGCTGAGCTGCCAAGATCAAACCCTGACCCACCAGCTGGCGATTCAGTCACTGAAACAAACGGTCAGCAGACCTGGGGCACTGGTCTAAGGCACAGCAGAAACCATTCAGCTTTGTTTCCCTAAGAGGCTGGAGAGCATCCCTCAAACCTTCTGGAGTAAATAAAGCAAATGAGGGGTGGGAAGGGGGAAGCAAAACCAGAAAGGAGGTGCTTGGAGAGGACAGATTCAGGACCTCCATCCCTACAAGAGCTGCAAGACCTCAACTGCCCTGGACACCTGCACCCCTCAGGATAAAGCTTTCTGACTGCCATCAAAACCAGGCAAGGAACGTCCCACCAGAGATCTCAGTCTCCCCTCGGGCAGGTTAAAGCCATTCCCCTTGGCCTGTCCCTCCACCCCTTGTCCCAAGCCCCTCTCCAGGTTTCCTGCAGCCCCTTCAGGCACTGGAGCTGCTCTCAGGTCTCCCCTTCAGGAGCCTTCTCTTCTCCAGGCTGCCCCAGCCCAGCTCTCTCAGCCTGGCTCCGGAGCAGAGCTGCTCCAGCCCTCGCAGCATCTCCGTGGCCTCCTCTGGACCTTGACCCTTTTTTCATCTTTGCAACGGAAGAAACGAAGCTGCAAGTGCCAGGAAGGGAAATGGAAGGCGACAGCAGCACAGCAGATGCTCCCTGACAAGTGGGAGTGGGGAAGTTTCCCCTTAGAGGGGAGTGCAGAGTGTTTCAGATAGAAATGCATTCGTGCACATTCCCTGCACTTGCCTTGACAGATTTATGTGGTCAAGGGAAGAGGAAGAGCTCTTGCAGGCTGCGTTCCGCAGCCGCTTTGGGGAGCACACAACTTCTTTGCCTTTGGCTGCGATGATCTCCACAGCACCAGAAGAGGCCGAGCAGCCGGCGCGGTTATCGGGGAGGCAGAGGATATTACTCAGACTCTGATAATAACCACCAGCTCCCACCTGCCAACTGCAGCCTGCCTAACACAGAGGAGCCCGAAAACAGGCTGCAGCAGATGTCTGCCTCCCCGTACAGGAAGCATCTCCAGTATCCATGGGACACAAGCAACTCCAAAATAGCTCCGAGTCCAAGAACTTTACACAGACTCAAGATACTGAATCAAAACAGGAAGGAGGGAGGAAAAAAAAGGGGGGGTGGGGGAAGAGAGAGAAAAAGGATGTGTATCACATTGCAGGTGTAATTACAGCTCAGGAATTCTGCTGGGACTGCTGCACTGGGCTGAGATGGTGACAGAGGCTCTGGCAGTGTGTCCAGCTGAGGTCCCATGGCAGCCAGCAGTACCTGCCCCACAGTACATACATCCCTGCACGCAGATCCCAGCCTGGTTTGGCTTGGAAGGGACCTTAAAGCTCCTCCAGCTCTAACCCCTGCCACGTGCAGGGACACCTTCCACTAGAGCAGCTTGCTCCAAGCCCCTGTGTCCAACCTGGCCTTGAACACTGACAGGGATGGGGCAGCCACAGCTTCTCTGGGCACCCTGTGCCAGCGCCTCAGCACCCTCCCAGTAAAGAACTGTCTCATGTCTAACTAACACCTAACATCACGGCATATAACCCCCAAGGGAACAGCCAGCCAAGGGATGCAGCAGCATCCTGGGTACGCAGCAGTGCACAGGGTCCTTCAGCATCCAAGACTCAGACCCAAGGTAGTGCTTTGGGCCCTGGCTCCTGTCTACTCGAGATAAGATATAAAGAAAGGCCCTCGGAGGAAGGAAGGTGTGGAAAGAAGAGGCACTGCTGGGTTTGCATTCAAGATTGCACTGGGTGCAGACCCAGCACACCACAGGAGGGAAGGGCAGAGCATCATCACAGGTCCTGTGGGAAGCAGAATGCAGGAAAAGCAGGAGCAGACAGCAAGAGGTTATTGGAGAGCCCTAAATGCCACTGAAGGCATTTTCTGAAGCAACAGAAGCTGATCAAGATGCCAGATTTCCATTCCCGCAGAAAAGGGGGAATGTGCTACTGCCCCAAAGCTGAACAAAGGCAAAACCCATCCAGATTTTGTGCTGGTTTGAACAACAAGGCAAGTTAACATACCACTGCAACAAAGTCAAATCAATCCACTTGCATTTCATCTTTTCCTGTGATATAACTAAAACCATAATCTGAAGCAGACCCTCAGACCAGAAGCTGTGTAGGAGTGAAGCAGACAGCGTTACCTTGTGGTATGGGCAGTCAGGCTGCAGGAGCAGGGAAAGATGTCTTAATTGATATCCGAAACAAAACAGGCCCATCCAAAAGCCCAGCGGCCTTCATTGCATCCCAGGTCCAGCAGGGAGGTGCTCAGCAGAACAAAGTCTTCCCATCGGAGGGTTTCCAACCTGCCTTAAATGGTTGGGCCGGAGAACCTCATGTACCAAGGCTGAGAAACCTGGGGCTGTTCAGCCTGGAGAAGAGAAGCTGTGTGGAGAGCTCAGAGCAGCTTCCAGTGTCTGAAGGGGGCTACAAGGATGCTGGAGAGGGACTCTGCATCAGGGGCTGTAGGGACAGGACAAGGGGTGATGGGTTCAGACTGAAACAAGGGAAGTTCAGGTTGGAGATAAGGCAGAAGCTCTTCCCTGTGAGGGTGCTGAGGTGCTGGCACAGGGTGCCCAGAGAAGCTGTGGCTGCCCCATCCCTGGCAGTGTTCAAGGCCCCAGGATGGATGGTGCAGGCAGCACACAGCCCCCCAGCAGCCACGGCTTGGGAAGGAGGACCCAGGACACCTCCTGCAGCACGCACCCGCGCAAGGGGTCAGGGATCAGCTGAGCTCCTCCTGGGAACGGGGGAGGCAGCACTCCATGGACACATCTGGTTCAGTTCATGTTACTGTGGCAGATGTGCGTGCACAGGTCAGGGCTAATGCACCGCAGTCGAGGAGAGCTTCTGCCTGCCGGTGATGAATCCCTTTCTGGAACACACAGAGCAGTGTTGACTCAGTAACCGATCGTGTCCTGGTAATACACTGACTGATGAGTGACCTGCAGGCCAGAGCCAAACACACACCATTTTCACTTCCAAAGCAAGGGGTGGGGAGCAGAGGGACGGAAATGTGGATTAAAAACACTGAGTCCTGAGAGATGTCTCTGGAGGAGCATCCTTCTCCCTCTTTCCGATAACTTTCTGGCAAGGACTGAAAAGACAGACTGCTTTCTGTACAGGTCTGTGTTTCCTTCTGCTGGAGACCATCACCCACCAGCGCTGGGCTCCAGGATCAGGCCTGTGCACAAATCCAGCATGGTCTCTCCATTAATGTCATTTTGAGACACTCATCTCAGGGGGGGGGTCTCTTCCTCCAACAAGGCTACAACCCATGGCTTTCCAGGGAGCATCACTGTCTGGAGAGATGCAGACATCTTCCAGATATTAAGTTACAGCCTCATTTAATCAGGCTGGAGGAGTGTATGGACACGTACACTTATATTGATGGAAACGTGTAAAAACTCATTTTCAAGACTGCAATGCTGCTGTCTGCAGCAAGGAAGAACCTGTTGGATCCTGGGCAAGGAGACTGCTGTCCACTCAACCACATCTATGTAAACACCAGCTCCCCAGAGCCTTTGGTTGCTGCCATAATGCAATGCTGTAACTCGCCCTGCCAGGTCATTGCCGCAATGTCCTGTATAGGAAGAAACACATTGGTTCACATTTGAACAGGGGAATGGAGAGGGCAGGAGTTTTAAGGCAGCTCTGGAGAAGTTCAGCATTTCCCATCTGCTTTCCTTTAGGGTTCAAGAGTGCTCTGAGAGTTGTACCCAGAAGTGTTCCAGTGAGTGCTGGCTTCCATGATTCACCTGAAACACCATCTTTTCTTTAGGACATTTGCTTCAGGGCAAGATGCAGCCACAGTTGACATCCCATGGCACTTCCAGTGAGACAGGGCCACTTGGTCCAATGTCAGTTGTGTCTGTTATTCACTTAGTTCTATTTCCCCAAACCACTTTTGGGGCGGACACATGTCAAGCTCATCCTGAGCCAAGCTGTGTTAAGTGGTCCTTGACGGACCTTAGTTCCTTGCTTTTGTCTTCTTGGGTCTTTGCATGTAGC
Organism: Pezoporus wallicus; assembly: GCF_028554395.1. Classification (NCBI taxonomy): domain Eukaryota; kingdom Metazoa; phylum Chordata; class Aves; order Psittaciformes; family Psittacidae; genus Pezoporus; species Pezoporus wallicus. The sequence continues at coordinate 1,440,828 of NW_026637336.1, read as the reverse complement.
CTTTGGGCGCACTCACTGTGTGATGTTCCTCCCGTTCAATCCCTGCCGTCGCCCATAGCCAAATCCCCAGCACCACGGTGGTGTGTGCCAAAGGATCCCAATCCTGCTGACCCCAGTCTGGTGTTCAGCTGGTGGCTGTCGTTTCTCAGTAGTACCACTGAGCAGCAGCTCAGTTATAGTGCTGGCCCATGTCTGCTGCCCTTCAGTGGTGCCCAGGTGGTCTAAGACACCTGAAGTATAAGCAGATATAGAATCCCAGACTGGTTTGAGTTGGAAGGGGCCTCAAAGCCCATCCAGTTCCAACCCCTTGCCACGGGCAGGGACCCCTTCCACTAGAGCAGCTTGCTCCAAGTCCCTGTGTCCAACCTGGCCTTGAACACTGCCAGGGATGGGGCAGCCACAGCTTCTCTGGGCACCCTGTGGCAGTGGATGATGTCCCTGTGATGTTTTAGAGCTGAGTACTGGCACACCAACATCAGTGCTGGGCACATGCTCCAGGACCAGAACCCTCTCCCACAAGGCTGAGCAGGGCTGCACCCTACAGCCTCATTGATTACATCCCCGTAATCGCTCTTATCAGCTTACCTGCAGTCAGGTATTAGTAAAAGCCAAGCCACTCATGAAAGGGGCACCCTGTCCTATGGGAAAAGTCAATCAACACACTATATTGTTATCAGGCTCACAGACAAACCTCTCTTTGTACAACAGCCTGTGCAGATAGGATGCCCCCACTATCAGTGTAAGGTTATCTTGTCGGTCCATTAGCAAGTAGCACCTGGGCTGCTCCTGTCTGAAATATTTCTTTATCGTGGTCCCTTAAAAAGAAATCCAGTTCAACTATTTTGTCACTCACAACAAAAAACGAAAAGCAGGTTTGTATCCAAGCTGGGAATTGTGTTTCCTGGCTCTGGAAGAATTCCCGTGTTTTCAGCCACCGAAACCAGATTGATCATCCTTTAAAGATAACTGTGACTATCACTACTGCAACTGGGCAGATTTTTGCATGCTTGAAATTGGTTCGATGCGTTCAGTTGTGTAAAATGCTGCACTTGGTGACAATTGAAAGCTGCATCAGCTCCCAAATTACACTGTTAAAAGGATCTCCTTGATACACAAACTATTATTCAAACTCACAACCCAACTAGAGGGTAAACCCTTTGCCAGCAGGCTGGCATTATAAACATCTGGGACTGATAAGAAGCCACAGATTCTCAAAGGAGCAGAAGCATCATTCTGTCTGACCTTCAGTGTGTCTCCAACCCTTCAACCTCATCCAGTCACCCTATGCTGAGCCCGAGAACCAGCCTCATCTGCACTGATCTGGGCTTCCAAAAAGAGGACTTAAGCCAGTGTCTGCTCTCACTGGGAATGTGATGCACCTGACTTATAGAGATGAGGATATCTGGGATTTACATGCCCTCCAATGATCCTGCTTTAAAAGAACTTGCACATCATTCTTTGCTTTGGGTCAGAATGGACCCTAAAGATCCCAGATACAAATTGCTCAGAGGGACCTGAACCTGCAGCCTGTGAGCACAGCACTGGAAAAACAAGTAGAAATGGAAACCAGAAACTGCTAAAAACAAGTAGAAATGGAAACCAGAAAACTAGGAGCATGGGATTAACATGCCCAGTGGCTTTCCTTGCTGATTTCATCGATGGGGGTTGCATGTGAGTAGCTTCTCTCAAAGTGCAAACATTATAACAGGTAAATTTCAGTTCTTCAGTTGTGGATTTACAGTTTCTTTGGAGCAAGTCACAGCACAGAAGTTACAAGAACCCTTCGCAATGTACACACGATGTGCAGTGCGAGGCCTGGAAGAGCCACAGCAGCACAAACAGCAGCGGAGGGATGCTGTGAACCAGCTCATCTCTGAAAGGCGCCGATGGTTTCCCAGTCTGTCAATAAAGAAACACTAAATCATTTCTGCTGACGTCAAAAGTGAATTAATGAACTCGCCACTCAATTAAGGGCTCCATCCAACTGCTTCATGTGACTCCCTCATCTTTTAGCTTGTATTTGCTCAGGGACAAAGAATTCTTGACTTCTGACCAACTCTTCACGAAAAGGAGACGTTTCAACAAACACAAACACTTGAAACAGAAACACAGGAATCAATTACTGCGTGGTTTTAGCTGGTACGATTCCGTCTCTTCCATCGGGATAATCTAGCTGACATTTGGCTTTGTCATTTTTCACCCTGGGACAGGATGACTGTCTTGTAAACAGCAGGTTTCTGCTATCCCTGCTTCAGTCAAGCATTCCAAACACCCTCTTTGGAAACAAACAACAAAAAGAGTTAAATGTAAAAGGCACTGCTACAAAAATGATAGGTTAAAGTCCCGAAGCTTTGAGTAAAACAGGAAAAAAAACGATGGAAAGATGCTGCATCAAACTGACACAGGAGCCAAGCACAGGGCACCGCTGCTGAAGGCTGAGCAGAGCCACACGCAATAGATATTGATGGTTTCCAGCAGGACAAGCCAAGCCTGCAGGCTGGGCAGTGGAAGGCACGCAGCCACGTGGCCTCGAGCCAGCCGAATCCACCCGGGAATGCGGGGAAGGACATTATCCACCCGTGGAAGGAGTGCTTGGGAAGTCAAGCAGGTATTTGAGAGCATCTCTCTCAGCAGCCAGAGGAACATCCCCACACCAGCACTACATGGAGCAGAGCACTGTCAGGAGACAGCCTGAAGCTATCTGCAGAGAAGTGATCACCACGATAAGGGCTGGGAAGACACAATCTTGTAAATGCTTTAACTGCTGTTGGTCTGTCCTCCAGCACATGCACAGAGTGAGCCCCAGCATACCCCGATCCCTGTCCCTCCATCCCTTGTCCCAAGCCTCTCTCCAGGTTTCCTGCAGCCCCTTCAGGCACTGGAGCTGCTCTCAGGTCTCCCCTTCAGGAGCCTTCTCTTCTCCAGGCTGACCCAGCCCAGCTCTCTCAGCCTGGCTCCAGAGCAGAGCTGCTCCAGCCCTCGCAGCATCCCCATGCCCTCCTCTGGACTCGCTCCAACAGCTCCACGTCCCTCCTGGAGGCTTCAGACCTGAATCGAGTACAGTAGAGGGGGCGTCTCACCAGAACTGAGGTCTCACAAGCCTTCAAGTTGGTGAGGGCACTCAAAAACCCCTGCCAAGAGGATAAGTCAGTGGCAGAGCAAGCCAGAAGCTATTAAGGAGTTACAGATCTGGGCACACCGAGGGACACCCTGTGCTCATCTTGACTTTCCTGCATCACCTGGGCATCGCTGGGTTGCTGGGAGGCAGCACAGAATCCCAGCCTACCCATCACACGGGCAGGGTGCAGGGAAACCCGGGGCTGCCGCTGGGGCTCGAACTACAAACTCCTTCTCTCCCTTAGAAATAACCAAGGGCGAGCAGAAAGGCAAAGCCAAGTGCAGGTTATGCAGCAGCAACAGCCAGGCAGGGGAGCTGTTTTACACACACAAACTTGCAGAGCCATCTTTATGTATTGCACACATCTATCTTTACATATCTCATGGGATGAGGCCAACTTCCCTTCCCAGGACAAGCTATTTCTACTTAATTCTGCCAAATCCAGCTGTTCCCAAGACAACTTTTGTTACTGCCTAACACAGATATTTTGGAAGGGTAAATCTTCCCCTTGTCCTCCCAACTCCCCCATGGTTGCTGACTGCTCACAACATTCCCTGGGTGATGCTCCAGTCACTAAAAAGGATCCTTTTCCTCCTGGCAAAGTCTGTGCGATGCCCAGGGGCACAGCATCCCCTCACAGGTGAGCTGGACCACATCACCTTTGCAACCCACCCCCCAAAAAGCCTGCATCTCCTCACCCCAGTGCCTGCTAGAGCCATCCACCCAGCACAGGAGCCTCACCAGCTTCATTTTCAGCCTTCCTGGCAATAAGCTTATTGGTTATAAGTGGCATCTGAGGGAAAACAGAGCTGAGCTAATTCATGGGTGGTTGGCTGAGGTTGCAGGGAAGTGCCAGCCACCCATGGCTCTTTGCTTTGGGTGCCTGATGCAGGACAACCAACATGGAATACATTTGCACTGATTCATAATTTGGGGGGGGGGGGGTAATGCTCTCATTTCTTCCCAGGCATGGTATGGCATGGCAAAAATATCTCTGTGTGGATGGATGGACACAGCTCTATTTTTAGAGCTGCAGGGTCCCGGTGCTCCATTGACAAACAGGATGTGCTCTTCTCTGAGCGGGGAGGTTTGCAGTCCATCCCCCCCTCTTATAACAAATATTATCTGCCTTCAAAATCCTTAATGTATTGCAGATGTGACAAACAATAAAAGACCTATCAGAAAAAAAAGCCTGCCATCTCCATGTTCCCCACTGGGGCAATGTAATAATGAATTTATTAGCATATAGGGCTCACCACCATATGTTTATAGTCACTCACAAACTTGGGACTTGACAGTTTACATGTTTAAATCATTAAAGTTTAAGTTGACTGTCCAGTTATTAGGGGCTCAGTAGAAATAGGAAACAAAGGTTACATTTTATACCACAGGCGATAAATCAAAACTAGGCTGTGTTCGAGACTGACTTTTTCCTTTCTTTTGCTCTTTTTCACCTCTACGTTTTCAAGACCTTTGAAGGGGACATCTCAGCGAGGCCAGGAAGGAGCAGCTGCTCGCAGTTAGCGCCTACACCAGGGAGCAGGAGCAATGCCCACTGCATCCAAGAGATGCAAAGACCTCAGAGGTGGCAAACACCAACTAGACTCAGTGCCACCTCAATGCACACACCTCTCATCCTCGCCAGGGCACCACCAAGTCCATCTGCAAGGCTTGGGAAACCCTTGGGACACCTCCCCATCACAGGACCAAGCTGAACAAAGCCTCTAAGAACAGGAAAGCAAAGCACCCAAACTGTGTTCCCCGACTGCAAACCTCTGAGGGTTGGCTGAGGCACTCAAACACGCTCAGAGGGGGCTTGGGGGTTTCACCGCTGCACTATGACACAGCCACCCAGCGATGTTCCTGCCTTAACACCGCAGAGCATCCAGTATGGATAAACCCAGGGAAGCAGCCACTCAATCCCAGCCACTCCCAGTCCTTGCTGCCTCTATTACTGGGTAACTACCTTGGGAAAGAGAGAGATAAAGCCACACTAAATGTAAAAGTTCATTTTGCAAACTCTTTCCAGATTTCCCAGCCTGGCATCCTTTCAAACCAGCATGCGAGCCTAAAATTTAGACTATGTGGGAAGGGGAGGGGGGAGCCGCGGAGTGGTTTCTGGTCCCTTTTATTTCGTGCTACGACATGATATGATGGGAAAAAAAAATTAATTGAAAACTACCCTTTTAAAGTAAAAAGAGACCTCATCCTCAAAAATGTTCAAAGTGAGTGTTTCCACACCATCAGCAACTTTTCCTGGGCTGGTTTCCAACATAAAACTTGAGCAGATTCACAGTTTATATCCAATACCAACCGAGTAGGATTCTGTCACTGTCAGATCAGCTTTGCCTTTCTGCTCTAAAGCAAGATGTGAAAACGGAGCCTGAGGGCATGGGCAAGTGAGGAAGCACCACAAAGTCTCCCTGGTTGCCTCCATGGTGCAGCTCTTGTCCTCTGGGGCCAGGCAGCCTAAAAGCTGTGCTGGACCAACCTCCTGCTCTCAGGAACCTGAAGGGAGCACAGGAACACAACGCCCCAAAGGCGCTGCTGCTTTCAAGTTAATATTTACCCATCCATAGTAAACACCCTGCCAGCAGAGCAGCGCAGGGAGAGCAAGTCCTCTTTCCTTACTACATGCTCACATACTGCAGTGACAAGAGAGGTCTAAATCGCTAGGCAGGCCGGTTGGTGGGGAGATCAATGCAGTGATTAAATGAGGCTACAGGAGACAGAAAAAGGCAGAAGGGATTAGAGACCCGGCTTCAGAGATCACCGAGGGTGTTATAGACAAGGCTGCAAGAGGAATCAGAAACACATTTAAAACAGCAGAAAGGTGTGACACAGAGATCATGGAAAATGAAACACGTATCTCTGCTCTCGGCTCAGGATGCTGGGGATCACCTGTATCTCTTTAGCATACACTTTGATATTTAGCTTTTGGATGAAATAAAGGACCTTTTATCCTTCTCTGAATTCTATATTTCTGTTTCAGACTGGGATTGGAGGGCTTAAAAAGTATTTTCTTTCCCTTACCCAATATTTGAATATATGTATTTGATATACTTTACATAATATGTAAATAATCTTCGATATGAAACTGGCATTTAATATTTCACCTCTCACTTCATTAAGGATATTTTAATTATCCCAGACCAATGGAAGCGAATTTATAAACATCTGTGCTTCGTTTAAGAGCCCAAATTTGCCTCTTAAACTTCAAAGCTGTAAAGCTGATTTTATCCAGGTTCAGTTGTCTGGTCTCTTGAAGAGCACAGTGTAGCAGCATTAATTGGGCCAGGCCTCCCCCCGCAGACCCACGTCCAGCAGACCCCGCTCATCCATGATGGACACAGCCTCTGACAGCCCAGGCTTGCTCATGTGAGCAAGATGCTGCTGCGATTCCCAGAGCCAGGAGTATGTGACAGCGGCTGGTGGGTCAGGGAGAAGGCACACACCAAGTGCACGTGTGACTGCTCAAGTTACAACCGGTCCTTCACTTTCTCCTCCTGGTGGGTGACCAGGGATTACCTTACTAACGGTGTAGCCATAGAATAATAGAACCACACAATGGCTTGTGTTGGAAGGGACCTCAAAGCTCCTCCAGCTCCAACCCCTGCCACGGGCAGGGACACCTTCCACTCGAGCAGCTTGCTCCAAGCCCCTGTGTCCAACCTGCCCTTGAACACTGCCAAGTACCTAAATCTGTCAAATGAGCCTTTGTTACCTGTAAAAAATGACCACAGGTTTCCAAAGCCTGGATCTGAAACAACCATGGCTGCAGTCAAACAATCCTTACACCTTTCTGATGCCCTCCAGAAAGATGAAACGCTCATCTCTAAGCCCATGAGGGAGGGCAGCCATGGGAAGGAGAGAAGATGGTTGGCAGGTTTGTAACCTGTCTCAAACCCTCTGCCATGGGGTGCTCTAAACACAGCCCTGCAAAACCAACCAGGAAAAGCAGCAGCGTTTGTCCTCCAGCACAACACTGAGCATCAACAGCCTCTGGGCCATGGCATCGGTGGTGCGTGCACTGAGCAGACCCCCGAGAGCAGCTCTCTGCACCATCACCAAGACCTACAGCCCGCAGCGGGGCAGCCAGCGTGGGACCACCATCCCCATCACCTGCTAAGAACCGGAGCTGGTTCCTCACGCGCAGCTCTCCATCCCCGGAGCCTCCGCCACAGTCATCTTCATCATCGCAGTCTCCACTCTCCTCCTCCTCCTTCTCTGGGGTTTTACCTGGAGCTTTTCGGCGGGGCAAAGCCATCCCTTTGAGCAGCTGGAAGACAAGAGGTGCCAGTCATTCAACAGCCTCCATCCACCTCCCCTCCTGCTTCATCCCAGGGATTGGGTGACAAGAGGGGGCCAGCAGAGCCAGGACAGTGGGATAGGACCCCATGGTGCTCCATATGCCAAAGCACTGATGAGCTCAGGTTCATTCACAAAGTTGCACACAAAACCACAATGGAAGAAACAAAAGGAGGAGGAAAAAACACATTGAATAACTCTGCCTTTTGGTTTCTGCTCTGCAAGCACTGTGTGAGCTGGAGCACCTCTACCAGCGCTGCCAAAGCTCTGGACCTAGCTCCAAAAACAGGGCAGATGGGGCAAAACACAGTGGCAAGAGGAAACACGGGTGGGAGCCCCCCACACTGCCCCTTCACAGCATACAGAGGGATTAGGCACGTTTTAAGGCATCAGCTCCCTCTTCCCGCTGCCTCTTCCCATTTCACCGCTGCTGAAGGCAGGCGGCTATTTCACCACAAACCCAGCTCCACTTGGAAAAGCGTGAGTCAGGCAGTTAATATATGCTGAAAATTTCTTTCACTACCACTCTGCTATTAAAAACCTTCTCGAATTTAATCCCAGCATGGAAAAAAACCTAAAATAATGAAAAGGATAAGGAAGAGCAGATATTGCAAACTGGGAGCTTTCCGCATAGTGCAGGGGTTAGGGAGCTCCATCTCTCGCAGCAATACCCATGCCTTTCAAGGCATTTTTTAATATCTGGAATCTAGGTTATATTTTTAAACTATTAGCCTTAGAAAAGAGTTTCTCCAATCTTTAGCTGCTGAAGTTTATACAGCCTCAGAGGAATGCTTTCGGCATCTGGCTCGCCCTGTCCACAGCAATGTCCACATACCTCAGTGTTTATATTAGAGGAGCATAACGTAATGAGAACCAAATGGCTGGATGTGAGACCCCTCTGGGTTCCCCGCCTGTGGCAAACAATGTGGCAAACTTCTCCTTGGCATGCGCGACAACCACGCTGGGTCCTGCACCCGTGGTTGGGAGCAAAACGCAGCTCAGCTCCCCAAAACTCAGAGGGCCACGAGGATGAGCAGGGGCTGGAGCAGCTCCTGTATGGAGCCAGGCTGAGAACATTGGGGCTGTTCAGTCTGGAGAAGAGAAACTGCGTGGAGGCCTCAGAGCAGCTTCCAGTGTCTGAAGGGGCTACAAGGATGCTGGAGAGGGACTCTTCATTAGATACTGTAAGTGATAGGACAAGGGGTGATGGGTTCAGACTGAAACAGGGGAAGTTCAGGTTAGATATAAGGAAGAAGTTCTTCTCTGTTCACATCACCAGCTCAAACTCATTGCCCCATTGCACCACTGCTCTAAAACCAAGCCTGTCGTGGCGGAAGGGGACCACAGCCGGTCAGCAGCAGGATGCTCACTCCTCTGCAGGATGCTCTGCAAGATGCTCACTCCTCTGTATCCAAGGCATGAAGCAAGCCAGCCGGGACCCCACTGTGCAGCTCAGCAGCACAACTTTCATTCCTTACCCAAAGCAGCAGAACAACTTTCTGGCAGAGAGAATTAAGCTTTGGGATATTTTCAGCTTTAATAAACTCAGCGGGTGGTGAGGGAAAATCAGGATTTTTCAATTGTGTGTTCTTCAGAATTAAAGTTACTGAGCATTTCTTGTGTTACTACTTTTTTCTTGGCATGCCATAAATTAGCAGCTTCATTTCTCCCCCTTGTAAAAACAATAAAACAGGAACTGTCTGAGGAATGCCGCATGGGCCCCGACTTGGGATGGAGTGAACGTGCCATCTCCATGCCATGTTGCTCCTTCCTTTTCCAGGACAAGGCTCCATCCTTAGCCACATGCTCCCTGGCTACTGACAACCACAGGGAGGTTCAATTGGCTCTGGGAGAAGAGAAGCCTGTGACACAAAACCTACTGGCACCGTTAGCAGGAGACCTGGTGTGTCGTGCAAATCCCACCCTGCTCCAGTGGTGCTTCCAGACCCAGGAATGCTGTTGGATGCCTCAACTTTGGCTGCAGCAGCAGCCACAGTCCTGCACATCGACCATTATACAACCTCCCCCATGGTCTGCACGCTTTATGGAATGATGTTTGGTGGACTGAACATAGATTGCCCATCCTTAAATAGCAAGCAGAGCTGGCTGTACCCTAACATTACCGTTTATTCATGTCCTGTGGTTTAAAGCCTATGGTAAGAGGCAGGAAAATACATAGTCTGGTGATCACTAAAGTAGTGTGTAACAGAGAGATAACTTTAACTTAATCACAGTTCATCCAGCCATAAGAATTCACAGTTGTATCTTCTACTCTTTGCTAAACCATAATGGCAAAAATACACTGCAATGTACCCGATGTAAACTACAGCACTAATTGTGGGAGTCCGAGTGCGCGCACGCATCTCTGAGGTGTCTGTAGGGCATTCGTCTCCCATCTCCCCAACCGCTACGGCAAGAAACTTCCTTTGCTCCTGACTACAAGCTCCAGTGGCTCAGCTACGCTATTTTGTGTTTGCATACAATCATAGAACCCCAGCCTGGTTTGGGTTGGAAGGGACCTCAAAGCTCACCCAGCTCCAACCCCTGCCACGGGCAGGGACCCCTTCCACTAGAGCAGCTTGCTCCAAGCCCCTGTGTCCAACCTGCCCTTGAACACTGCCAGGGATGGGGCAGCCACAGCTTCTCTGGGCACCCTGTGCCAGCGCCTCAGCACCCTCACAGGGAAGAGCTTCTGCCTAAGAGCTCAGCTCAGTCTCCCCTCGGGCAGGTTAAAGCCATTCCCCTTGGCCTGTCCCTACAGGCCCTTGTCCAAAGCCCCTCTCCGGGTTTCCTGGAGCCCCTTTAGGCACTGGAGCTGCTCCAAGGTCTCCCTTATAGGTTTTATTTCCACCCAGGTAGGGTGGGCAGTGCCACGGTACCTCTGCTGCCACATCAGCCATCAGGGCATCGGTCCGAGGGACCCCAGGCAGCCCTGGCTGGTGTCCACACACATCTGTGTTGCTTGGCTTGTCCTGTGGTCTCCCTACAGCTTAAAACCCAAGGCAGACAGGAGCAGTGCACGGAGCCTTTCTGCAAGGGAAGCCCCCCAGGGCATCCCAACATGATTTACACCATTATTCATAACCATACAGTGACCAGACAAAAACAGATGCAGCAACGTGGGGGGATGACTCAGCTGGATTTGGATGGGCCACTGTATGTTGAAATCTTTATCACTCCTCATTCTTTACAACCACTTTACTCCGAGCTCACCATCCCACCAGCCACCTGGTCTTGTTTTCCCAATTTTAACATAAACACTGAGAGCTGCAACACACTTTTCATCATTAATCTCCTGTCTCTGAAAAGAAACCAACGTTGTGTTTCTTGGACTGTCATTTCAGAGCTGTTCTCTCACTCCGGAGGCTACACCCATGGTATTGCAAATATCACTGTGAGCAAGACCCAAAACTGAGCCCACAAATTCAGATTGAATATCCACAGTGAGCTACAAGCACCGTGCTCCTTTAGGGCAGAAATCCTCCTTTTCAACATGCTTAAAAGTAAAGTTACTTTTCAACATACTCAAAGTAAAGAGAACAGGCAAACAGATTATTAAAGGGGAACAGAAGACTTCTAGAAAAGCATCTAATTCCTGCATGAGTTTAGGGGAGAAGGCTGAGTGATATTTGTAATCTTTTGGTGGACAGAGCTGTCATTTAATTTAGCTTGCCTGACTGAAAGAATTTAACAAGAAGTGTTCCATCGGGTTTTGCTGAAATTCCTCGCATGTTTTTAGTAAGCCCCTGGAATACGATCAAACCTAAAAAGCTGGAGAGGCTGGAGACTGAACTTGAAGCTAAAATAATAGTCAATATGCTTAATAATCAAATATTCCCATCCAGCAGAAAAAGTGCCTTAGTGCAGAAACTCCCCTGGACCCGCGGCGTGGGTCCATGTGCTGTTTGGCATCTTGAAGGGATGCTGAGTTGGGCTGCGAGGCTGAGTGGGGAACTCAAGCCAGCCATAAAACCCAGTCCCTGGCTCTGTTAGAAACCCCTCAAAACTCAACCAAACTCACCAGAACGACTGTGCACAACATTTGGGATGCCTTTCTTCAAGAGCCATGGCAAGAAGGAGTTTGAGAGGAGCAAAGGTGTTATTTCCCTTGCTTCACACGAGCCGCCTGCTCTGGCCACATGCTTCCAGGTACCTGACACAGACCCCACTGGCTCCTGACAGGTCAGGTTTTTCTGTTTTAAATTCCATCCTGCTGAAAACATTGGGTTTGGGGGCAAAAACCCTTAGCTCTTATGGGCAATCCTGACCTTGAAATCTGCAACACTGAGTAATTTATGGGTGGCTTTTAAATGAGGGCAGTATCATGGGAGACGTGCAGATTTTCACACGATGCTGTTGCCTGTTAACAGCTCATTACACTGTACAGAAGTATATTCCCATTATGAAATACAGCTGGGGCTGGTTTGCTCACAAAGGTCATTATCTGATCACAGGCAAGAATGGGGGGGGGAAAGGAACCCATTGCAAAAGGCTGAAGTTGGGGACTCTGGGCAAACTCATGTGTTTTGAATTTTGTGGCCTGATCACACACAAGCATGCAACAGCAGAATCGATTCTCTCCACTTCCTCTGCTTATGAGCCCTGGAAATAGCATGGAAAAAGTTATCTTTTATTAGGAAATACTTGATTATTTAAGCAACCCTTATAATAGGACTCACTGGTGCTGTCCCCTCTGCTTCCCTATCACCCAGCTCTCATTGATGCTGCCTCTGGACAGGGGCCTTGGTGCACAGGACCATGCCCTGGCAGAAACTCTTCGCAACATCAACAGCACCATCACCAAGCACTTCTTTCCAAGCTCCAGAGAACTTTCCCCTTCTTGAGCAGCCACAATTACAACGCCTGTTACAGAAAAACTCAATGTTCCTGGCAGCCAGCATCAAACACCATTTGAAAATGAGGAGATTTGAGACTTCTAAAAGTATCTGTAAATACCAGGAGCTGTACTTCTCTCTCTACACACACATGCCCTTTCCTCCCTGCCCTTCTGACCACTACATTAGCCCAAGGAGAGAAGAGTCCATTTTGGCACAAGGACACCCATACTGTGGTTTCCTTAACAGCCCTTCCACTTGGATGCACCTTGGCAGCGCAAGACATAGCAGAGAAGAAACCTGTTCTTAATTGTACTCTGGTTTCAAGCTCAGCACAAGGAGTGATTGCTAATCAGATGTTAATAAAGCAGGAGCAGGCTTTGGAGCTGGAAAAGTCATTTCAGAGCTTGGAAAAACAACGAGTTGGGCACGTCAGCTGTTTTATCAGCTGCTCTAAAGGCAAATCCTGCACATCCCTGTGCTGAGGCTTGAGACATCACAGCTTTTGTACTGCTGAAGCTGCACTCATCAGACCAAGCCCTGGGTAGCACCTTCTACCTTCTAAGGCCAAGAAATCACCCAAGGATGTGCTCCCCATGCACCAGACTGGGGTCACTCCTGCTCTGGGGCTCCACAACAGCCCATGGTGAAGGGTGACCAAAGGGGTGAACCATAGAACCCCAGCCTGGTTTGGGTTGGAAGGGACCTTAAAGCTCCTCCAGCTCCAACCCCTGCCATGGGCAGGGACCCCTTCCACTAGAGCAGCTTGCTCCAAGCCCCTGTGTCCAACCTGCCCTTGAACACTGCCAGGGATGGGGCAGCCACAGCTTCTCTGGGCACCCTGTGCCAGCGCCTCAGCACCCTCACAGGGAAGAGCTTCTGCCTAAGAGCTCATCTCAGTCTCCCCTCGGGCAGGTTAAAGCCATTCCCCTTGGCCTGTCCCTACAGGCCCTTGTCCAAAACCCCTCTCCAGTTTTCCTGTAGTTCCTTCAGGCACTGGAAGCTGCTCTTGGCACTCATAATACCATCTCCTGGAGCAGGAAAAGTCCTTCCTGCGCATCTCTCGGGGTCTACCAGCACAGCAGGACCCCCTTTACTTCTTCACAAGCTCCAGAGGAGATGCTCTCAGCTGCCTGTAAATCAGTTTTCCTGGTCACTCTCCGGATAGCACAAAGAAGCTGGTGACAGCAGTGAATTATTGGCCCAAGGGTGGCCCTACTTCAGGGATCATCAGCTTAGGTCCAGATTAGCTATCAAAGCTGACACCACCCCAGTGGGTAAAGGAAGACAGATAAAGACCCCTCAGTGCTGGCAGTGATTAAAACGAGCCTGCCCTGGCCAGTAAATCTCTCTCAGCAGCAGAAGGGGCTGCCAGGCCGTTATGAATCGCTCTGCTTTGGCGACAGGAGGCCGATGCCCGGGACAGGATGTGGATGTGGATACAGAGGTTAAGCCCTCCCTGGCACTGAGCAGGCAGAGGGACGGCTCCTCTTGCTGTCCCCAGGCAGGGGAGCGTCACTTCCCCGACCCGAACAAATGCTCATTCATCACAGGGCACATGCGAAAAAGAGATTACTCAGGCTTTGGGATCAGCTCCTTCACCTTAGAGCCGGTTCCTTCCCCTTCCACCCCGCAGCTATTTCTGACTTGTTTTTGTGCTGTGGTAGGAAGGAACGGGCTGGGGTGGGTGCCAAGCAGGGCTGGGGACCTGGGCAGTCCCCATCTGCTTCTGGCTCGTCCCCTGAGCCCCACAGCCATGCTGATGCTGGAGAAATGCCACCGGTCTCTGAGCTGCTACAGCTCCTTCTCCTCCTTTGCATTTCTGAGGCCAAGCTATCACCAGTCCGTCAGCATCTCTTCCTACACCACCATCCACCTCCATCAAACGCAGACACCCCTCAAACGCCAAAACCAGTTAAACCCATCATAGATTAAGCCACTAAACCAAGAAAGTCACCAGGAGAGCTGTCCCCACCAGGCACATCCATGCCTGTTGATGGTGGAAAAGGCATCGCAAAGATGCTCCCTTCCTTGCTACCTGCAAGGCCTGTCTGCCTTGACCCCTTTCCACCCCATTTCCTCACTGGCATTGTATCCCTGCTCCTTCTCCCCACAGTTTCCCAGTCACCTACCAGCAGCCCCAGCTGCTTTCCCCTCTCCTTTCCAACTGCTCTGCATCACCAGACAGGAGAACCTGGACCTATCTCTCCACTTGTCAAGCAGCCACCCCTGGGGTGTTGGCAGATGAGTGAAGGAGGGGCGTGGGAGCCTACATGGGCCAGGACCCATCACTGCTGTTATCCATATTTTCCATATTTTGTTTCGTTACATTGGAGCAGAGCCCTGCTTTGCCATCCAAACACTGCTCAGGAAGGCCCAAAGCGCACGTCACCAGAAGATAAAACATGAGACAACAAGCAAAACAGGAGCACAAGGAACAAGAAGACAACATGGGTAGAGGTGGAGCAATCAACCACCTCACTGCCATCACATCCTTCAGGCATTTGAGCAGGGACAGCCTAGAAGGAAGGTGCCCTGAATGCAAGAGTGTCCAGGAGGACATGTAAGCATCATAGAATGGTTTGGGTTGAAGGGACCTCAAAGCTCCTCCAGCTCCAACCCCTGCCACGGGCAGGGACCCCTTCCACTAGAGCAGCTTGCTCCAAGCCCCTGTGTCCAACCTGCCCTTGAACACTGCCAGGGATGGGGCAGCCACAGCTTCTCTGGGCACCCTGTGCCAGCGCCTCAACATCCTCTCACACCACCTCGAGCCATTTACTGAGAAAGCCCCACAGCCCAGCGTGCCAGGGGAGCACAGCAGCGAGTAGGTCCCTGCAGCCTCCAGGCTCAGCCCAGCCCGTGTTGGAGCCCTGGGACACTTCCTCTTGGCTCAGGCTCCGGCACACGTGGCCACTCGCCGGCTGTCAGCGGCGGCTGCCTGCGAGACAAACATCTTGGCCTTGGCACCAGGTAGCGAACAGCGAGCAGAGGGCTGGGCAGGAAGGATCTTTTTCCCCCCTTCTCCTTCTGCCGCACAAATGAGAGGCAAATCTGTCCCAGCCGCTTCCCTCCTTCCCTAAGAGCTCCCAGCAGAGAGGGACTTCTCCAGCCATGTGTTTTCGTGTGCCTTCAACAGAGGTTCCTGCCCGAGCAGCAGTGCCCATCACTCTCTGCGCTCTCAGGGCTGCTCTTTCCCCCTTTACTTCCGCATTCACTTCACCCCAAGACACTGGGATCCCAAAAAGCAGCGTCAAGCACTTCTGCTGAGTGTCCCCAGCTCCACAGAGCTGTCACAGGCGACTGAACAACTGCTTCCTAAGCCAGTCACCCCTTATCAGACCAGACAAACCCAGTGCTAGGCTGATTACTGAGACACCGATATCACCAGGGACTTCATCAGGCAGGAGGAGGCGAACACCCCCCAAACCTGTCAGCCAGGAAGGGGTGAGCAGTCCCTGAGGACCCATGGCCACCTCACTGGGGCAGGTTGTACCCAGCTGAGCCCTGGGTGTTCTCCATGGGATCTGAGGGGTGCCAGAGGCTTCCAGCATCCCATGGCCACCTCTGGCACCCAACAGCCACTGCTCCCCCCTGCACGGAGAGCAGAACCAGGGTCTGATCTACAGGCAGGATGAGACTGGTGCTGCTGGGGAGGGTGCCCAGCTGGAGCAGGGAGAGATGAGCCGCAGGCTCTGCTGCCACAGGTACTTATGCACTTCAAACAGACATTCAGCTGAGACAGGTCAGACCAGGAGCAAGCCTGGAATGGGGTCTCTCCAGCTCCGTGGTCCCTAATGATCGGCTGATGGCTGGGCTGGCTCCTGGGCAAGGTCACAGCTTTCCTCTGCATTCAGAGTGGCTGCTGCCTGCTAAAACCCAAACAGGAGAGACTTCAACTTCCTAGACACAGCTTTTCCAGGGTCAATACCAGCACCTAGGAGGGATACACAAACTGGATAAGGAAATACTCAGGCTCCGGCACGGGCAATGCTCATACACCAGGGTAAACCCCATCACTGGTACACACTGCATCCCACAGAAACAGACCCTGCAACCTCAGGTCTGCAGAGCTGGAGGCAGGAGGAGCCCTGCCCGGCATGGTTCTCCCACACAGATCAGCAGGCACCAACCGAGCAGCTGAAGCTGCTCAGGGTTTAAATTAGGTTTGAAGCTGGTGACTTTACACCCTCCCCCAGTGAGAGCCAACACTCCCAGAGGAATCATAGAATCATAGAATAGTCAGGGTTGGAAAGGACCTTAAGATCATCCAGTTCCAACCCCCCTGCCATGGGCAGGGACACCTCACACTAAACCATGGCACCCAAGGCTTCATCCAACCTGGTCTTGAACACTGCCAGGGATGGAGCATTCACAATCTCCCTGGGCAACCCATTCCAGTGCCTCACCACCCTCACAGGAAAGAATTTCCTCCTTATATCCAATCTAAACTTCCCCTGTTTCAGTTTTAACCCATTACCCCTTGTCCTGTCACTACAGTCCCTAATGAAGAGTCCCTCCCCAGCAACCCTATAGGCCCCCTTCAGATACTGGAAGCTGCTCTGAGGTCTCCATGCAGCCTTCTCTTCTCCAGGCTGAACAGCCCCAACTTCCTCAGCCCATCTTCATACAGGAGGTGCTCCAGTCCCTGAGCATCCTCGTGGCCTCCTCTGGACTTGTTCCAACAGTTCCATGTCCTTTTTATGTTGAGGACATCAGAACTGCACACAATGCTCCAGGTGAGGTCTCACAAGAGCAGAGCAGAGGGGCAGGATCACCTCCTTTGACCTGCTGGTCACGCTCCTTTGGATGCAGCCCAGGACACGGTTGGTTTCTGGGCTGTGAACGCACACTGAAGCCGGCTCATGTTCATTTTCTCATCCACCAACACCCCCAAGTCCTTTTCCTCAGGGCTGCTCTGAATCTCTTCTCTGCCCAACCTGTAGCTGTGCCTGGGATTGCTCCGACCCAGCTGTAGGACCTTGCACTTGGCATGGTTAAACTCCATGAGGTTGGCATCAGCCCACCTCACAAGCATGTCAAGGTCCCTCTGCATGCCCTGAAAGACACCTACAAGTGCACATAAAGGTCAGCAAACTCCTTCCCTGCTCGTAGGCAGGAGGCATTCGAGGGGTCCTGCCAAAAAGACAACTTCCTGCCCATCACAGTGGTTCTCGGTGGCTCCAGTACCCGTCCTCTGCCTCCTGCCTCCCAGCTCCGCCGCTGAGTGTGCTTCCCCAGAGAGCATCTTCTCACACGTGTCCTCAGAAAGGCCAGCCAAGCACATTTACTGCTTTTCAATATTGCTCCCTTACAATGCAGTGCAGTGAGGCCACAGGCAATAAACACTGCAGCAACCGAACCTTCCCTGTCTGCTCGCAGCTTTATGTGCTGCGACGGCCGTCTCCTGCAGCACGTGCTCCAGCAGCAAGAGCACTCAAACACAGGTCAGCCTTTGGAATGAGCCATGTGTCAAAACCAAGCTAAGAAGTTTAAGGAGCAGCAGCATTACCTGAGAGAACCCTCCTGAGCCATGGGGGTTATTTACACCTGCCCCAATGCAGTCGAAGCAGTGCCACTGTGTGGGGAGCGGGTTTGCCAGCAGAAACCTGCCTGATTCCAGCCTTCTGCTTCGTCAGCAGGCACAGCACGAGGAGGGGGATTACAAATTGTTCACTGCCTAAAACGGACAAAACCTCCTGCACTTTCTGACAGCAGCACAGCGGGGATGAAAGCTGCAGCGTCTGCATTGCCCACTGCCTCTAGAGCATCAGGAGAGGGACCAGAGGCAGCCTCGGCTCCTCACCAAGCCAAGCCAGTGCTTTCTAAACACGGACAACCCTTTCCCAGAGCAGGGCTGCTCAGTGGGTGTAGGGCACAGAACCCCAGCCTGGTTTGTGTTGGAAGGGACCTTAAAGCTCCTCCAGCTCCAACCCCTGCCACAAGCAGGGACATCTTCCACTAGAGCAGCTTGCTCCAAGCCCCTGTGTCCAACCTGCCCTTGAACACTGCCAGGGATGGGGCAGCCACAGCTTCTCTGGGCACCCTGTGCCAGCGCCTCAGCACCCTCACAGGGAAGAGCTTCTGCCTAAGAGCTCATCTCAGTCTCCCCTCGGGCAGGTTAAAGCCATTCCCCTTGGCCTGTCCCTACAGGCCCTTGTCCAAAGCCCCTCTTCACGTTTCTTTAGCCCAGACAGCTAATGTCTTTCTGCACACAGTAGTAAGACACCTTACACTGCCCTCTCCATCAAAGGGATGCCAAACCAGTGAGTGCTTTCCATTCCTTCAATACAAGATATACACAAACCCATAGCAGGCTGAGCAGCCAGGATCTGGAAGGACTCCTCCACTACCCATGCCCGGCTGGTGTTGGGGACTAGATACACATTAATGCCTCCGGGAGAAGAAAATGCCCTAAGCGCACCTTCGTCCCACTGCAGACAGAATGATTTGAAGTGGCAGAATTGCCCAGGTCCAACCTTCCCAGCACGTGGAGCAGCTTGGGATGGAGTGGGAATCTCACAGGCATCCCAGCAACACTCCTGAAGCAAAGGCTGGGAAGGCAGCGCTGACCTCTGGCTGGACCTGGCCCTCCCTGCCCACAGCAGGCTCCAGCAATGCTTTTTCCTCCCTTCCCCTGAGAACGTCATCCCTATGCTGTTGCATCAGCCTGGAATCCTAAGGAACATTATTATTGTTAACCAGACTTCTTCTCAGGAACAAAAGCAATCAGAGTTGTCCTGCGCCCAAGAAGACCACAGGTTACTTGCCAGGCCTGCTCTAGAGGATGGAGATCAGCTCCCTGAACCCCAGTCCCCTCCCAGTCTGGACCACAGGTGATGTAAGTCAAATTTTGGAGCAAAAATCCGCATGAATGAGAAACCCATCAATGACCCCACTAATGCCAGGGATCGCTGCATGGCTTTTACTGGCACCATCAGGGAGGACACCTCCCTCGGACCTCTACTGATGGAGTCACCAACCTCAATCACAGCAGATGTGAGTAACAAGGCCCAGAATAACTGTAATTAACTGTTACCTTGGTATCAACAGCTCCACTTACACCGTGCTTTGCTGCACAAGGATTCCTCCAGGTTTGTTTCCTCCACAACAGGATAAACTCCAGCGCTGGTACCGGATGTCTGGTGTTTGTTTTAAAGCACCGCTGTGCATCAGCTGCATGTTTTGAACACAAAAGCCAATGAATCCCCGTTAAAGGTAGGGGTTTTTCCCAGCTGATTTCCACGGCATTGTTTGGATCTGCTCCCTGCAGGACACACCTGAGGCACCTGAATCCCTGCTGGCTCTGAAGCCACGGGAGCAAAGATGAATCCCTTCTCCTGCACAAGACCGCAGGAAGCAGGGAATTCCAGGGAAGGAGAGGGTCAGGCAGGACCATAAGGTAAAACAGGCGAGAAACTTCAGCCCAGATTACAGCTCTGTTTGAAAACACACACACAAACACGCTGGGTCCCGTTAACCTCTGGCTGTCAAAGAAACCTCATTGCGGGTGACCTGCAGATACCGTGCTCCCACAGCAACCCCGACAAAGCCGGCGGGTTTGCAGATGTGGTCCTGACGGGCGACAGCTGGCATGGGCACACCTGCAGCACTGGGTGCAGTTCTGGTGTCCTCAACATAAGAACATGGAGCTGCTGGAATGAGTCCAGAGGAGGCCATGAAGATGATCAGGGGCTGGAGCAGCTCCTGTATGGAAACAGGCTGAGAACACTGGGGCTGTTCAGCCTGGAAAAGAGCAGCTTCCAGTGTCTAATGGGGCTACAAGGATGCTGGAGAGGGACTCTTCATCAGGGACTGGACTGATAGGACAAGGGGTGATGGGTTCAAACTGAAACAGGGGAAGTTCAGGTTAGATCTAAGGCAGAAGCTCTTCCCTGTGAGGGTGCTGAGGCGCTGGCACAGGGTGCCCAGAGAAGCTGTGGCTGCCCCATCCCTGGCAGTGTTCAAGGCCAGGTTGGACACAGGGGCTTGGAGCAAGCTGCTCTAGTGGAAGGGGTCCCTGCCTGTGGCAGGGGGTTGGAGCTGGAGGAGCTTTGAGGTCCCTTCCAACCCAAACCATTCCATAATTCTATGATTCTCAGAGGAAAGGAGGAGGTTGGGTTTAAAAAGCAACCCGACAGTCAGATATGTTCAAATTTAACGATGCTGTCGTTACACAGGGTCCCATTCCCCCTGATTTAACTGGCCTGGCAAAATCCTGGAATTGCCACTTGCACGCAGAGTGGGAAAGCATTTACCTGGCGTGTTACCGAGAGCTGAGGCACGGCTCAAAAGAATGAGGGAGTTAATCTTTAAATACCAGGCCTAGACTTGGTGGAGCTGTAGATTATTTGGTGTAGTAAAAGAAGAATTAGCTGATCCATTCCAAAATGCGTTTATCATTAAAGTAAAACTCTTCTGTCATTTTAGTTAATAGCCTTAGTAAGAAATAATTGCAATGTCTGGTTGCTTTCAACAGCGTGTGGTTTTAATATTCTAATTGTTACAAACTGTTTAATAATGTTCACAAAAGGCGTTCCCAAGTAGTTATTGTCTTTATGAACATTTCTTTTGAGGACCTGGTGAATTCTATTGCAGCTCTGCAGCACTCCAGCCATGGCAGTGTTAACTGACTGATTTAAAAGGGGGGAACATAACAAAAAGCAACTTGTTTTGGTGCAATGGAAGGGTTGTATTTTCAAGTGTTAAGTGTTGTGCATCACTTGGTTTAACAATCTGGCAGCTTGTGCGTTTTTCCCATTATGATGCCACTTCATCTGGTCAGGAAGCTGAAATACAGTGGGAGTAATAAAGCTCACAGAGCCTAGCAGGGCACAGAGGAACAGTATCCCACCAAATCCCTCAAAGTCACGGAGCTTGCTGAAGGGGAAATACAGTCCTGAAACCTCCCCAGCTCCCCAGGGTCTCCCATAATGAACTTAATAGTTTTCCCTGCTTTGAGCTGCCTGGGACAGGGGCTGGCGAAGCAGCTCCCGGGGACCCCACATCTCCCCCCATGGGAGCTGCCCCGTGCCCAGGGAGCACCGGCTGCACTGCTGGGGCAGCCCATTCCCAGGTTCCCTGTGTGCCATGAGTGGGATCTGGATCCCACCCCGAGCATCATCGCCCGTGGTGGGGTTAGACCCCCGTCGCCGGTCCCTGATGCTCCATCACACTCTATTTAGAGCAGAGGAGCTGTGAGAGGCTGAGGCACAAGGGCACCGCGCCGTTCCCAGCCCTATCTTGTTTAGATTTGATTCCATCAAGTTGTGGCCTTTTGGCCTTTTTCCAAATTAACTTCTGGGTGACCTCCAGCCTGCCCTCTCCCAGCGGCCAGGCCGCAGGGAAACAGCCCATTAAACCTACAAACAAATATAGGACACATGGGTTGATCAAACCAGCTCCAAGCGCCTATTTAAACACCAGGGCTCGCTTTTCTGTAAGCTTCCAGCCCATTTTGTCCTTGGGCATTTGCACCTCTGGGCCTCCTTTGTCTTTTCTGCTTCCTTGCCGCTAAAGCTCCGTGGTTTATGCCTTGTAAAAGGTCTAAGTTTTGTTCTCATCCCCCTGTAAACCCCACAAAGAAGGACACGAGGCTCTTTCACACAGGGCTCACCACAGGACCCGGGTCTTTACACCGAGCACGTGAAGAAAGGCAGCGAGATCCTGCTTGGGGAGCAGCTGTAATGCTCCAAGAAATCGTGCGTTCCCCTTATTTCCAAGGAAATAAATCAAATGGGGTTTCTCAGGGTCTGGGAAGGCACATTGCCTGCATTCCAATCCCCAAAAGGGTTCTTTTTTTTCAAGAGCTTATATGGTAGTTAGATTTCTGGCTAGCGAATATGCAATATGATAAAAACACAGTCCCTATACGGGGCAATAAATTACAGACTGTTTGATGTGGAAACCAAGGAACTGTCAAACTCCAGTGTATCTGAAATATTCTAAATGAGCCCTTAACTCGAGTGTCTGGAAATGTACAATATGTTTCCAGGCCCTTCAATCTTGTAAAGATACATCTCCCCCAGTTAAATTTCCTTTTATGGATCTTATTGTTCATTTTTGGTGGGGTTTTCCCCCTGCCTTTTCTTCCAAAAATGCCCTCTTCCTCCTAGAGATGGCCCTGGGATGAACACCAGCATTTATTTAAGCATAAAGAGGGATTGGGACTGGGCACAGGCTTAAACAGGTAAGGACAGGGTAAAGCATCTGCTGTGAGCAGAGCCCCATAGCACTGCAGAGAGCACACGAGTCAGCTTGGGGTGCAGAGAGACAGAAGGGAGGACCAAGGGGGTCACATTGGCTGATTTGGTACCCGCAGTCTCTATCCCTGCTGCATTCTCACGCCAGCATCACTCAGGTCTGCTCTCCAGAGCCTTTCTTGGAGGAGGAGGAGCAATAGAGGGTCACCAACGTGGGAAGACGCCCAGGACATGCATATGTCTCCCATCTCCATGCATATGTTAAAACCTGAAGCTCATCCCCATCTGACAGCCATTCAAATGCCCAGAGGAAACAGCTCACCTTGCACACTGCTTTTTGCCTACTGATGCTAAGAAGTCCCAGTAAAACCTGAGCAAGACCTTGTCCTGATACCAAATAACCTTCCAGTTTCAATACAGTTTCACGCGTAGGATGAGTGAAAACCCTTCTAGCTAGAAACAGACCCCATCCACTCTGGGAAATAAAAATCAGGAACCGATTCCAACTCATTTTCCTGCAGGTGACCCTTGGCCTCCCAGCTGAGATAACAACGTTAATATTTATGGATGGGCTGCTCATGCCTCTGGGCAGACAGCAAAAATAGCTTAACCCCAAACTTGGTGGGCATCTAGCAGGAGTTACAAAAGAAATTAAACCAATAACCCTTACTTCCAACATGGCATGAAAAATAGCACCAGCCCCAGCCACACGTTTGGGTGAAACAGAAACAGGCTGATAAGGTGAGGGGGACCCATCCTGAAAGCGCTGTCCTGAGACAGCACTACTCGTGCTTTACTCATTCATTTACTTTAGCTTGATGAAAGGTGCTTGAACCAAACTGATACAACCTGGCACATTTTTACGTCCCTTTCTCTCTGGATTAGGTTTCCTATGCTCCTTTCAGTCCCCATGTTCTAATGCACAAGCACCATTCCCATTTCAAACTGCAGAAGCTCAATGAGAATCCATCCTGGATGTGCGCACTTACCCAGCTTCAGTTGGAGGAGACATGAACTAACAAGTGAGCAGGATTTCCACACAGAACATATTTGCCAAACTCAAGTGAGCTCAAAAGCATGGTGTGCTGCTAAAAGAGCACACACTTTTCATCAGCTTGAACAGGCAGCAATAAATTGAAGCCAAATCACTGGCAAATTACAGACATTAGCAAAAACCTACAAGTCAAAGCTATGGGACCCTACAAAAATCTCACCACCTAGCATGGGTCCTGAGCCTACCCACAGCCGCAGAATCCAAGCTGCATCTCCAACCCCAGACGCTGTGGGGAAGTCATCACATGGTCCTAGGTTCATAATTCACTGGGAGTCCCACAGGGAATCCAGTTTACAGCTCTGAGCACTGCAAACACTTGAAAAGATGCTCCTTCCTCCTAAAGATTCTGGATGTTTGAAAGCCCTTTGGGTTGAGCTTGGTGGATGAGGAGATTCTCACCCTTCCCCAGCCTGGAGTCCCCGCTGCTTTCCAGATCTGAAGCCAACACCTGAAAAACACAACTGTAATCCAGCCAGAGCTGCTGCTCCTTCCACATTTCCTACTCTTCAGTGTTCAAGATGCATTCCAGATGTGGAGGAGAGCGCAAAACTTCGGTAGGCCAAGAAAATGAGTGTGATGCTGAGCTCTGACACCCAAATCCCAGCTCTGCAGTTACTTTCCCGGTGTATAAGCCATTCACCACGGACCACAGACCCTCCGCAGGAATAGCTGGGGTCATAACTAGTTCTCACAAATTAGTTTCTCCTGATTTTATTCTCAGCTCTCCCTCCTTCTCCAGCACCCTCACAAGAGGGTTTGATATCTTTCAGGCTCCCATATATGCCATTTAACCCAATAGAACTCACCTGCCCCCCCCCCCCAACATGTTCTAATCCAATGCTGCACACCGAGGAGGGGAAGCACTGGGGAAGGCCATGACTGAGTTGACCATGCTCACCCCTTACCACTGTTTTACTCCGAGCAGCAGCTGACAAAGGCACTCTGCTGCTGCAAACAGCTGACTTCAGCCCGGCACTGTTTACCCAGGGTCTCTCATCCCACAGATCTCCACTCCTCAGCAGCCTGAACTGTTCAGCAAAGACCTAACCTGACCCAATCTGGCAGCCAGCATTTCACAACCACTTGATGTCAGCAGTTTCAAGCACACTAATAACCGTGTTTTGTTCAGCGCCACTTTCTCACTGTGAACGGCAAAATACCATTATCACCTGCAGGTTGAAGCCTGCCCTCTACCCCATTTAATAGGGAGCTGATGATGCTTTTTTCTCTCCCCCCCCCCCCCCCCCAATAATTATGGGCTGTTGGCAGATGGCACAGCTTGGCACTGGGAGGCACAGCAGGCTGCGCTGCCCACATCGGCTCCTGCATGTCAGGGTGCTCCCAAGGACCCCGCATCCCTGGCTGCATCCCGCTCCCAGACAGTGCCTAATGAGGCGTGCCTGTGTCGGAGGGCACGGGGGTTAAACTGGGAATTGCTGTGAAAACAGTCCCGGCAGCGGTGGAGCAGGAAAGCAGAGGTTAGCAGAAAAGTCGCTAAGCCAGCAGCTCGGAGAGAGCAGCACTCGCAGCCCACCCGGCCGGGAAGCAAAGCTGGGCTTAACCCTGGGAACCCATCACTGCCCAAAGCCTCGTGCTGGAGCAGCCCTCAACAAGGTCCCCACCAGTAAGAGCTCTCTTGGGAGAGCCCGGGCAGCGCAGCTGTATTAACAGGCAGCGTTACCACCCTGGTATTTGCCCTGTGAGGTCCCAGTGCTGTGTCCCTGGAAAGCAGAGAGGTCCAAGCTAGCAGCCCATGGAAACGTTCCCTCTCTGAGTTACTCCTCAATGCAGAGTGCAGCAGAGCCCAGAGGCAGACCAGAGCTGGGCTGGCTCTCTGCAGAGAGCTCTGGGAGGGTAACAACTGCGAGCTGAACACTGCACCGAGGTGCCACCTAACCCCTTGGCAGCAGCAAGCCTTGTTCACAGGCTTAACGTGGCCTGGCACAATGGGGAGAGACAAGATGCTGCTTGTCCCAGCAAGGATGCCAGGTCTGAGACGGTGGGAAAGAAGCAGCAGGAAGAATCTAATGCAGCTCTGCCATATCCCCACTCTACATAACTTGTCCCAGCAGTGACTGGGAGTGGATGCCCAGGGAGATACAGCAAAGAAATGGGTAACCCTCCCTGCAAGGCACAAGGAATACCAAAGGGGACTCCTCCAACCAGAAGGGACATGGGGCACATGCCACACAAACCCTGCCAGTGTGCATGCACCAGGACGTGCCACTGCTGGGAGCCTGGTACAGTGCAGGGCTGAGGTGGCACCACTTTACACCCTGCTGCTGAGGATGGAGATGCCTCAGTGCCCCAGGTTGTCTGACCCAGCATGGGGAAGGCCAAAGTGATTTGGAAGCCACCCAGACCGGAGCCATCGCTGCTGGTACAACAAACCTGGTTGATGTGTTTCAGCTTGTCAATAATCTGGCTGATCACGGGCTCGGGACCTTTCATCTTCACCTCAGGATTGCCAGGCTGAGCTTTTGCTCCATTCTTTGTGATCTGGGGACTGTACCTGTGGGAGGGAGAACAAAGGAAACCAGGATGTGATGGGCTAATATAGAGGAGATGTTTATAATTCAGTGCAAACAAAAGAAACCCCAAGATAAGCACCAGCCACGTCCAAAGCAGAGAGCACAAGACAGTTAATAATGACAAAGAAAAGGCAGAAGATTCCCATAAACATTCCTGCTCTGCCTTCGCAAAGGAGCGAGATGATGGACTTGTATCACTTGAGGACAATGAAGTCCTTTCCAGTCCATTAGTAACTAAGGAAGACGTTAAACAGTATACAAGAGGGATAAATATTTTCACATAACTTGCACCCAAGCGTCCTCAAAAAGCTGGCTCAGAAATCCTGGCTTGCTCATGTTTGTTTAAAATGGATCTTGGCAGACCCAGAGACTCCAGTACAAGAGCTGGAGTGTTGTGCCCACAGCCAAAAACCGAGTGGGATGACCCAGTTAACTCCAGCTAATTAGCATAACATTCCCCCCCCCCCCTTGTAAAGCAATGCCTGGCACTGATGTGTGATTTCAATAATAAAGAATTAAAGCATCAGAATATAATTAATGCTGTCAACATTGCTAATGGAAAATAGGTGTTGTCAAACAATCCTGATTTCAGCCTTTGATGAGAGCCAGCCTTGGGGATCAAAGCAATTGCTTAGGCAGAACATACCTTGACTTTGGTACAGTGCTGGGCTCTGCACAACCTGGTGTCTCCATTTACAGGGGTACTGTGCAAGCCAGGAAAGCACCCGGGCAGCAGGTAAGGGGCTGGAGATCTCAGATGTAGCTCTCCAAGGCAGCCAAGCCTGTGCTCAGCTTTCCCATCAGCAATTGGGAAAGAAGCATAAAATCAGTGCTGCAAAATGCATGGAATGGCAAAGTTTATGAGAGCGATGGAAGTGAGGAGGAGAGGAGGGGCTGCTGCATGCTTGCCTGTGGAGGAACGTGCTTCTCCACTCAGTATCTGGGCGGATACTGGATCCTGGCTCAGGATGCTCAGGATGTGAAACCAGCACATCCACACCAACCTCCAACTCAGCTCCAGGACCAGAGCAAGCGGCTGCCACCACTGCACAGTGGCACAGAGCACACCAGTGCCATCTTGAGCTGCAGGTTAATGGTATTCACTGCAGCCCCAGTGATGGGCCATGGCACTTTAAAGCACAAAACAAGTCCTCTGTAAGAGCTGACAGGCTGGGCACATGCTGCCAAACCACAGCACAGCCTGTGAAGGGGAGATCACCCAGATAACGCCAGTTCATTTACATCTCATGTCCGTATGGAACTTCCAGCCCCAGTGGCTGCCTCCCTGTCTGCCAGCTCCCTGCTCCCCTGCCCACTAATACTTCATCCCCACACTGCTAAGCAAGCTGGGATGATGACATTCCATTTCACACAGGCTTTGGGGAGGAAGTGGGAATTAGAGGGGAGGGAGATGGGAGGGATGGTGAGGCCAGCTATGAGAGGATGCTTTGCTGGGGGAGAACAGCAAGAGGCACAGAACATTCAGCCTCAATGGCTTTGGGGCACACTGAGGGTTTGAGGGATACACAGGGGGTTGGCCCCACTTAAACTGAAGTAGGAATTCAGGCTTAGCCCAGACTGGTTTGTGTTGGAAGGGACCTTAAAGCTCATGGAGCTCCAACTCCTGCCACGGGCAGGGACACCTTCCACTAGAGCAGCTTGCTCCACGCCCCATCCAACCTGGAGTGACAAAGAAGGATGGGAGAAAGGAAGTGTTTGTGCCTCTAACAGAGAGGCACACACCTGTACATATTCCTGTTTCCAAACATAAAGAACTTGTCCAGCTACAGGAGAAGCCCTGCTGCGAAGCAGAAATGTCACCTTGGGTCTCCCAAGCCCCACCAGCCCCTCAGCACTAGGGCAGCTGCCTGCAGTCCCCCCCCGCTGCAGCACAGTGCTCAGGCACAGCACACCAACTCCAGCAGCTCTGTTCTCCCCCAGACACCTCTCCCCATATGGGGGCCTCCCTGTTAGGACTCAACATTGTGCAAAACACTCACTTGAAAACACATTTATAACAGTTGTGTCACCCTGGGAAGCACAAATCGCAGCTATACCTGCGGCACAGAGCTCCCAGCTCACAAAAGCACATACACATGCTGTTAGAGACTTGTTGTAGGCTGACAACAGAGTGACTGGGAGAAGTGGGGCCAGAGAGTGCCCAGCTGCATGCCAGCCTGCAGCAGCCCATGCCCACAGAATCACAGAACCATCAGGGTTGGGAGGGACCTCGAGATCATGCAGTCCAACCCCTGCCAAAGCAGGGCCACCCAGAGCAGGGCACACAGGAACGTGTCCATGGTGGGTTTGGGATGTCTCCAGAGAGGGAGACTCCACAGCCCCCCTGGGCAGCCTGTTCCAGTGCTCTGACACACTCAGTGCAAAGAACTTCTTCCTCACGTTGAGGTGGAACTTGTGGTGGTTTAGTTCATGGCCATTGCTCCTCATCCTGTTGCTGGGCACCACAGAAGAGTCTGGCACCATCCTCCTGGTACCTGCCTTTGAGATACTGATCTGCATGGATGGGATCCCCTCAGCCTGCTCTGCTCCAGACTAACCAGGCCCAGCTCCCACCACCTCCCCTCATGAGAGATGCTCCAGACTCCTGAGCATCCCTGTGGCCGCCTCTGGACCCTCTCCCAGCCCAGCGGGTCCGCATGCTCCGAGCGCCATCTCGTGGGAAGACGCTGGTACTGCACGCACAGACCCCTCTTGGCTCTGCGAATGCTCGGGCTTAACCTCGGGCAGGGAAATAAGGCACTGGGAGCAGAGCGTTAAACCCGCTGCTTGCTTGTCACGGACCCTCAATGCCACCGCGACAACCTGGTGAGCACAGCTGGCCACTGAACATAAACAGCCGCAAGACGCGTGACTTCAGATGCCAAAGGAATCGCCAGTTTTGGTGTTACTGCAAATTTAACAGGGAACACTCATGGAACGCGAGTACGTTGCTGAAGTCTCCTGTGGTTTGAGAGGTTTAACTAGCACAGGGTTATCAAAAGCAGAACCTATCCCATTTGGTGCACACCTAAATGAATACGATCTCTCTCCTAAACTGAGTCCCATAGCAACTCAATAGCTTGGGTTTGGGTGGGCAAAACCCCTTCTGAAATCCATGCAATGACTGCCAGAGAGGGTTTCTGTAGCCTGTGCAGTGCTGTACAGGAGGAAGGAGCACAGTAGTATGCCATAACTATGTGTCCACATAAAACTGTTCCCCATGAGGGTGGTGAGGACATCAGCTCACCCTCCCCAGGGGGACAAGTCTACCAGAGAAACCTGAAAGCATCTGGAGGGATCTCTCCCTAAACCAGTGATGCTGGAGCAGCAGAGTGCCACCGCTTGGACCTCCCCACTGGCCAGGTCCCAGGATATGTACTCAGCCCAAAATGAACCATTTGCTCCATTACACCAGTCTGCTGAAGCAGCGAGGCAGTGGGCACTGCAAGCTGCACATCTCCGAGCATGAAACGCAAGAAGCAGATGCATGGGGACATGCTGTGTCCGAATAGCCAGACAGGCTCCTGTGTAGCTTGGGTGCTCCAGGACATCCCTGTGCTACTAAGCTGAGATGTCCTGGTGTGCTCAGTACCAGGGGGACACCAGCTCCCACTCGGCTGTGCCCTCCTCTGCCCCAGCACCAGGGCCGGGTGACATGCATTCAGGCACGGGATGCAGCCAACCAAAGGGTTAAAGGCTTTGAAATGCAGCTTCAGTGAGGGAAGGGCATTCCTGAAATGCCAGAAAAGCTGGAAAAGGCAGCTGGCACCCCTCCCTACAGCCTGGGCCAATCAGCCAGCCCTTAACACGGCAGAGAGCTGCCTTTGCAGCCCCCACAGAGCTGGAGGATGGGGGTTCCTAGGGCAGTCCCCATGCAAGCTCCCCTGTGTCCCACCAAGCTGCTGCACGGCTGATGGGCTCCCAGGTCCCATTGCAATGCAAAGCCAAAGAGTCCCCTTCCTCCCATCAGCCCCAGTGCAGACAAGGAGAAACCTCAGAGCCATCTTGAGCTGCTTTCAACACATGCCAACAAAACAGCCCCTTCCACGGGACACTTGTGCCACTCCACAAAGCCCATCACATACCTCTGCCATGGTGACAATCAGCACTGAACAGCAAATATGCGCAGTGGTTCAAGGCCACCCCGTGGTCCCAGGGGGTCCCTGCACCAAAGGGGGTATCAATGTTGTAACACGAGCATGGTCTGGCTTCCACTTCATAAGCAAAGCCCAAAATACATCCCTCTTTGACGTGTCCTGACGTCAGCCAGCAGCATCCCCCTGCCTGGGCTCCCTGGCTATGGGCTCTTGCTGGGGACATGGTATTTTCCACAGACAAATGTCACGTTGTAAAATGTGCTGGTGAGCAGCCCCGGCTAAAAATGGCTTTAAAAGACAACCACCTGATGAAAACACCAATGGTCTCCTGTGGGAACAGCACAACTACAGAGCCTTCCTGCTCCTGCTCACCCGCAAGTGCCCAAGTCTGCAGGCAAATGATGGGATTTTCTCCTTTCCTCCCCACCATCCACAAATGTTTGGTCATTCCAGCCCAAATACAGCTCTCTCCAGGCTTTCATTTCAGAGTGAGGAAGACAAGATGACAAATGCTATTTAAAGAGATGGCAATGAATGTAAAATGTGTGCTCATCCTCCTCGGCCACGCTAGGCGCAGGGATGAGTTATGGCAATGCCTGACGCGTGATTTAGAGAAAGTAATCCTGCAAGTCAAACAGAAAGAATTACACCTTTTAGAAGCAGGAAAGTAAGTTTGTCATTCAGATCACAATTAATATAGGCTTGCCTTCCAGTTGCAGAGTATTTACTCAGATGCAGCTCTATAGTTTAACCAGTGCGGTATCCCCTGCAGGCTCTTCCTCTACTATCTCTGTTCACTGAATGATAGTTGGTTGAGGGAGTGGATGGGGGACAAATACAACATAGACTGCTACAAGACAGGACTGCAATACAAGAGCTTTCATCACACAGGGTTTAAAAACTGAGGATGAGAGAACAGAATTTGCAGCACCTGCAATCCCCTGAAACCACCCTGAATCTCAAGACAAGGCTTACTACAGGCCATGCAGGCTGGTGACACCGAGTCCTCAGCACACAGGAGGAATAAAGAGATGTAAAAGGGAAGACAGGAAAGAAAAGTTTCTCCTATACACTGCTGGCACAAGCCCAAATCATATCTCCAGCCACTTTCATGGGTCTGCGAAGGTGGGTGCAGTGGTGATGCCAACGTTTCATTCTCTGGCCCTGCTGCCTTCTGGTTTAGTGGGACAAGCTTAATGCCACATCAGTGGTACAAGCAGCAGGAGCCAAAAGGCTGGAAGAGCTGCTTCTGACACACTCATCCCACCCCACAGGCAGGGGTGAGCCCATAAGCCACCAAGAAGAGCCGATAACTTCTGTTCCTAGCCTGCAACACGCGCACGGTTGCTTGCTCGCAGTGGGTGCTTGCAGGCAATTTACACCACATGAAGCAGCTGCTTCAAAAGCAACCAGGAAGATCCAACGCTCTCAGTGGGCAACACTCTCACCTAATGAAGAATGAGCTCTTTGCTGCTGGATTTCCAAACAGCAACATCTCACAGCCTGGTCTCGCCGCCAGGAGAGCCCGCTGAGGTCCTGCTGCATCGGTTCCCTGTCGAAGGGAAGGGCTGCCTCTTCCCAGCCACCCTATGCAATGCAGCTACAGAGCATCCTGCAGATGTTGGCTTGGGTATGGAGGTGAAATCTCAGGTAACCACCTAGTTCTGGGAGATGGGCCTTGAAGAAGGAACAGCAGAAACTGGCATCTTCATAGCAAAACAATGGGAGCTCACAGGATAAAAGGACAGCCTGAAGTCTGCCTCCATTCAGCTTCAGGTGAGTAAAGCTCAAGACAAACAGATTATGGGAAAATTGTCCAAACCTGAGACCAAAAGCAGGGTTAATACAGGAAGAATCGTGATCTCCCTTTCTGAAATACTCTGGAAACAATTCTGGCCATCCCATAACCCACTGAATTCGTCACTATCCTTTCATTCTAGCTTACGTTTGCTACAGAGCTGTGGTTTATGTGCTTGGGAAGTTACACAGCCCCTTTGGGGACACCGTTGTATCAGCTGTTTCACAGCACTGCCAGAAATAACCAAACCCTTCATGAGCTAAAGGGTTATCGCTGGCATGGAACTGCCTTTGTTCCAATTACAGAACCGCATTTTTCTCCCTTGCTTCCAATTGTGCTTTCATTGCTTATGAGTTGCATGATTAAAACACACCCCGGTACAATGGCAACAGCAGGGAAACCTGATGCTTCAAACTCAAAGAGGAGAACGTGGCAAGCTGCTAAAACGATATTAATTTGGACCCGGTGTAAAGCAAACAAGAGTTGTGCTGGTGATTTAGAGTGATGCACAAGGTTGTCTTGAGCAATTTGGAAGTGGCAGTGTCTAAAGTAAAGCTTAATGTGCTTACAAGTTTTGCTGTCGTTCTGTTCAGAACAGCTTGAAAGGAATATTCTCATGTAAGCAGATTATTAAAGTCTGAGAATCTAGATTTTAAGAGGCTCTTAGTATTAAATGCTGCAAAACCCTGATATTCTATATAAGGCTCAAATCACCTTTGAGATTCAGATGCCTAACTCCCATAGAAACAGAGTTCGGTATCTCAATACAAGCTTGACTTAAGCTGTACTCTTTAAATGAGCTAATTCTCAGTCAGAACTTCAGTGATAAGAATCACCCTCTGTTTTTTTCTCTGTGCAAGGATAAGAGATGCTGGAGAACATCATCTCAGCATCCAGCACCACCAGCATGAAGGCAGGTGGGAGGACGGGGCATAAGGACAGAGGTAAGAAGAACCCTCTCTTGGGCAGGCTGAACCTCCCTCAAGCTGTTGCACATCCCACACATCCAGCCCTCTGCTATCTCAGAGAAGTGCCTGTCAACTGATTAAGCCCAGGAAAGCTGCACAGACGTGCTCAGGGATGCACAGAGGGAGAGCCAGCAGGTCTGGTCCCCAGCTACCACAAACACCCAAAGCCCTATGACCCCTCCTAGCGCTCGTAGAAGCAGCTCTTCACTGGTGGTGGAATGTGCAGTGTGTGGCTTTTGCTATGAACCTTTGCGGCATTCCACAAGAGCACAGTGTGTTTTCGCACCCTCTGAAAAGTGTGAAAAGCAGGAATGCGTTGCCTTTTGTTTTTTCTTCCCACTTTGGCTTATGTTCCTCAACAACACAGCAAAACACACAGGCACTGCTCTGCATGACGAGGAAAACAGACCTTCCTCGTCCAGTTGCCACTGTTTGCAAGCGGTTATTTCGAGGCACCCTGTCCTAAACCCACAGAGGGATGGTGATCAAACTATTAACCCCCAGAGCAAACCTCAAGGAGGATGAACTCTTGCCATTAGATGGTCCAACCAGCCAGCTGCATCGCACTGGAGTCCCAGATGAATATGTTCCATCAGGGCAGAGGGAGGTCAGGATGGGGAGGAAATGAAGGATGGGTCAAGGCTCAAACTGGGAAATGAGACCCAGTGAAAGGCTGATAAGAAAGCCCTGGAATACACAGGACAGTAAACACCGATTGAGAGGAACCACAAGAGGAGGAGCACAGGGTGCAGAAGGGACTGCTCATGTCAGACAGCAGGATGCACACTGTCAGCGTTATCTTGCACTTGAGCGCACTGGCAAAGGGCTGTGAAGTTGCTATTCCAGGCTTGATTTAACATGTTACAGGAAAAGGGCTTGGAATAACTATCGAAGTTTGTTGTGATAGAGGGGTCAGGACACAGCTAAACCAGGAGGGCTCCTCTCTAACTTAATTAACGCTCAGGTACAGCATTAAAGATGTGAGAGGTGAACAGACAAACCCTCCAGGAGCACCACCAAAGCCCAGACATGCCCATATGGATGCTCACACCGAGCTCACTGGCACAGCAATGCCCAAGCAGTTATACCCATCATCTGAGCAGCACCAGACATGGAAACACGTGGAAACACAGCATCCACCCAACCATTGCTCTCCCCTGGTCTCCACCTGATGCTGCAAGGCTTCCAGCAGCTTCCTAATCTATCCCTAGGGTGGGCACCTCCTATTGCTATAGGAACCATAAGATGTCTCCCTCTAGCCCCAGCTGCCACCCCACAGGGACATGGGTGGTCTTAGATCTGCCGATGGATACCCCAGGAACTCAAAGGGGTCTCAGAGTGCACATGGTGCAGCTGAGGCAACTCAATCCTGTCCTGAAGCGAAACATATCCAGCCACAGCAACCATGCAGGGCAGGTCAAGTGCAAGGCACGGGTGTTTCCTCCAGTCCAGCCTTTCAGTCAGGAAGCTCCGATGTGCAAAAGCCAATACCCAACGAAGCAAAGGGGGAAACACTGAGATGCAAAGCGTATTCCACAAGCACAAAACCTAGAAAAGCAGGCCCTTCCCTCTGCGACACGTGTGCAACAACGACCACGTCTGAAATCGAAGCCAGATATTCAAAACCCAGCGGGCTCCTTGCAGGAAGCGGCACGATGGAGCTCTGTGACCACCAAGTGCACATCAGAATCGCTATAGGCATGCCAGAAACGCTCCCGCACGATGCACATTCTCAGAGCAGCTTGTGATTGTGACAGGGCTCCTCCACAGCGAGCAGCTGCTTGGCTCCCTCTTGGGGAAAACACTGACTTCAAGAAGCTGGTGGTTACCGTTACCTTACATGATCCTGGTTTCCAGGAATACTCCCAGACTCTCAGAAGGAGCCGCCGCACTTGGAAGTCTGACTATGTGAAGCAGGCAGGTTTGGCTCCACGTGAAGCAGTGCAAGGGCTCTAGAGACCAGTTTAACTGCATGTTTGCTTCTGTTTGAGATGTTCTGCAATTGGGTTCTGGGAGAGGAGCTCCAAAGCCCCTGTGTCCAACCTGCCCTTGAACACTGCCAGGGATGGGGCAGCCACAGCTTCTCTGGGCACCCTGTGCCAGCGCCTCAGCACCCTCACAGGGAAGAGCTTCTGCCTAAGAGCTCATCTCAGTCTCCCCTTGGGCAGGTTAAAGCCATTCCCCCTGGCCTGTCCCTACAGGCCCTTGTCCAAAGCCCTTCTCCAGGTTTCCTGGAGCCCCTTTAGGCACTGGAGCTGCTCTAAGGTCCAGTATGGGTTGACCCAGCCCAGCTCTCTCAGTCTGGCTCCAGAGCAGAGCTGCTCCAGCCCTCAACTTAATCCTCAGTTTAAAGGGCCTGAAATCTTGGTGCTCCCTTCATGCACACACACTCCATCGTCTCCCTGCCTCTCCTCTCCATGCACTGTTGCACCTACGTGACCTGCTGCACTGTGTCACCAACACCACTGTACTGCAGCAGGGACCTCGGTGACATCTTAGCCTGTTAGGCTTAGGACTGTGGACTGTCCACTAGCATTCTCAGCAGAAAGCTGCAGGTATGCATCATCTAAAGCTATGGTTAACCTGCAAGTCACTCCAAACTTATGTTTGTAGGAAGGTCAGGACTCAGCACCTTTCCACTGCTGCCACTTCACCCAGTCGTGGCATCAGCAGGACCTGGACCAGACACCGGTCATGGCCCCAGTGAACTGTCCTAACCAAAGACCTCATCCTACATCCTCCCCTGCAGTGCTCATAGCACTGCTTAAGAAGTTGTAATTAACGATCAGTGAGCCAATATTGAAATAATCTTGTTCTTTTCCAACTTCTCTCTTAGGAATAGGAACTCCAGATTTCCCAGGTATGAGTACAGCTAGAGGACACAGTTTTCCTGAGGCAAAGTGAGTGAATTGTATCAACTGTGTGATCTTAGATGCTTGTGCAATTTTGTTTCAAACTATAGCTTGATGCTCTTCTAGTCCCTTTGGTGTTCTAGGTCAGTACTGCACGTACAGGCTAATTACCACCTGAGGGTACTGAGCAATTAGGCATAATTAATATCTTTACATTGCACCACTTCCTGATCCTATTGCTATTCCTTCCCTTCTGCAAACTGCTTAATAGCAAAAGATGCTCTGCAAAAATGAGGGTGATTAGAGCAGATTTATTTATTACTCTAAAAACAACATTCCTAAGTTCTATTTCCACATTCTTTAACATCCCCAAAGGAGATTTTTTTGCAAGAAAAACCTTCATTTCTATTGACACTTCCTTCCTCCTTATGCTATGAAGGCTGTTTGCCTCAGTGGTCCTGACCACTAGCACAGAGCTACGGCCAAGGAAAAACCCAATAAGGTGGTTTTCCTTGCCAAAACCCCAACAAGTGGTCTTCACTGTCACTCCCAGGGGATGCTCCTGCACGGAGCCAGGTTGGAGACATCCCCATCCCAATGCAGCATGGCGGTAATGACCCCATCGCTACCCCTCACACCACGAAGCACCCTCCTGCTGCTCTCCTCTCTCTGGCTCCCTGCTACCAACCCATCCCAATCGAAGCCAGCCACTGCTGCAGGGTTTCCAGAGCAGAGTGGAGAAAGCTCAGTGGAGGGCAGCACACAACCACTTCTCCTCTCCATGCAGCCTGCACATCCATCTGCGCTGCACCACTGGTGGATACCAGCTCTGCAACGGGGTTTTTACGGGAAGGAGCAGTGCCCTGGTCACTGCCTGGTTAGTATAAGACAAGCAATGCAGGGGAAGGGAGAGGGGATTCACCTCTCCACGACTTCTTGTCCGTTCCAGCAAAGAGTGTCGTTCTGCACAGCAGAGCTGTGGCTGCAGATGTACTCTGGCAAACTGCTGTAGAAACTGCCATGGGACTTCAGCTTCGTGATGAGCTCCCTGGAAGAAAGGGGGGAAAAAATGGTGTTCAGCTAAAAGGAAAAGAGAAAAGCCTCTTCTGTGGTGCCTTTTAAGCACTGGGGGTAGTCACACAAACACAGCGTGAAAGCAGTGGGTGCAAACAAGCCATGAAACACTGGTCTTATTTCTGATCTCAAGCAGCATTTGGCATTGTCCCCTGATGTCATTCATTCATCCCTGTTTCTTAAGGCAAAACTGGCTGAGACGGGAGGCAGCAGAACCTCAGCCCAACCGTGCAGCACACCAGAGCCATATACACCCTCTGTGCTCTCACTGCACCTAGGGAAAGGTGCTGCTGGCTCAGCCCATGGAGTACATGTGAGGAGCAAGTGCCCAGGCTGCCAGCAGTCCTCTCTGCTTTGTAGGAAGCAATGGAGGCCCTTCAGGAAGGGACAGCCTTGTCACTCTGCCTGCCTGACATCAGCCCTTCAACATCCCTGCAAGGGCAGGTGGCATTTCTGGTGGCAGAGCAGAGATGCTCAGCACAGATCTGTGCAGATGGGTCACGCTGGGTTTCATGCTGCACTGTCAAAGGACCTCCATCCCCTGCAGGTCCCCTTCAGTGCAGAGATGCCAGGACACAGGCTGACCCCAGGGACTCCCACAGCCACCAGGAAGGGGACAGGGGCTACAGGGGTGGGATGTGTCCGTCCAACAGCCCAGGTCCGTCCCCTCAGGGGCACTCAGTAGCTGTCACTGGGAAATACTGGCAGATTTAACCAGGTAAATGGCAGAAAAAGATGATCACATGAACAGCAGTGATTGGAGGGAGTAAGACTTGGCCTCACGGCCTCCTGGCTTGGGCTCAGCACATTTTCCCCTTTGGCAAGTGCTTATTTCTTGGCCTCCTTCCTCTCTGGGGATGATGATGAGGGAGCAACACCTCTTGCTGGCATCACTGTCACGGGCATCTCCTGGGTGCCCACAGTGGTGGGACTCCATGCGCTGCCGGCTGTGGGAAGCTGCTGTCAGACAGAGCAAGCTAGGGCAGGCTGGGACCAAGAGGAGGCACCCAGCTCCCTCCATCCCTCTTTGCCTCTCTTTGCTTGGGAATGCCGTGGGGTTCCCCCTCCATCCAGCCGAGGCCCCCGGCTGCCAGCTGGTGGCAGGCGAAACAAGGAGAAGCAGCGCCGCAAAGGCAGCCGGTGCTGCTCTGCTTTGCCTCTCCGCTAAGAGCAGCCTGCGGGATGAGCCAGAGCACGTCCAGGGGGTGGGAGTTCAGCCCACAACCCCCCTGCGTGGAGCGGAGGGGTGCTTCAGACATTCCCCTCCTGCACAAACCACCCCCCGCAGCATCTCCTGCGCTGGGCTTACGGCGGTCCAGCCAACACTGCTTTGAAAGCCAAATTGAGGCAAGACCTGGGTCTTCAGTTATGCCAAACCCCGAACAGGACAAGTCTTACACTGCCCATCACACCCAGCTCTTTACATCCTAGGCACTGCCTTGCTCCCTGTCCCACAGACCCCGGCAGTGCTGGGGAGAACTTCCCTGGGAGCAGAGCTCCCCACCGGGCAGGGAGGGGAAGGAAAGGGGGAAATTCCTCTGTACCTGCAAGTCTGAGCTCACGGAATTCATTGCAGCAGGTTTCATTGGACTTCCCAGTCTCAAAGGACATCTCTGGCAGAGCCTGGGCTGTGCAACCCTCCAACGTGTTGAGACAACAGAGGAATGCAGGCCCCGGTGCTGTATCTTGTGGGAAGTGCAGCAAGAATGTGGCCCTGTTACTCTTTAAAGAGAAATCCATCCAACTCAGTCTATCCCCAGCTCCAAAACTTGCCAAGCCTGGTTCTCTTCCCCAGGGATTTTCCTTGTACTCAACCAGCAGGAAAGGCACCGCACACTTCTGGGTGTGCTTCCAGATCCAGGGGGGGGGATGCTTTTCCCTGGCACGCCAATGTGAGCTCATTGAACTACAGCTTCTGTTTACAGAGGGCAGGAGTACAGGGTGCAGTGCCAGCAGTGGAGGCACCTGCTTCACTCGGGAAACAATCAGGAAAAGGCTGTTAACATTCCTAAACTACTATATCAGGCTGCACAAGGAAGCAAAATGAGTCCTCCTTGCTTACACACAGTGTTGCACAAAGCATTTCAGCCTCGAGTGACCATTTCCACCTATAACAACACCTATGAGCATCCACTGAAGCACCCCAGAAACCCAGAGGAGGCATTTGCTGGGTGAACCTGGGTGCAGAAATGCAGGAGGCACTTTTACAGGCTAAAACCAAACCAGACACACTGGGTGAGAAACCACACGGGGACACCTCGCTGCACTTCAGAGCCAGCTGCAGAGCAGCGCTGGCGGTCAGAGCCCAAAGCAGCTGCAGGGTTATAGGTAAGGGAAATAAGGAGCTCTTCCATCTGGTTCCCCAGGGCCATGCTGCACGGTGACCGCTCCTGCAGCCCATGCAGGCACCGTGCGCAGCCCCAGCGCTCACCTCCTCCTGCTCGCCAAAGTTTCCTCTTGCTCGATGCGAGTCGCCTTCAGGGCTTTGCTGTCGACGAACAGGTCCCCGGGGTAACGGGCTGCTCGGTACTGCCTCTGCTGAGCGTGGCCGCACAGCCGGCTGAGCTGGAACACACAAGACACAGCAGCATGAGGGAGGGATGGGACCGGGAACACTGTGGGAACACGGCTGAGCTGGGCACTGGTGCCTGCAATGAGCTGCTCTGCTGTCCCACCATCCCCATCTCTCACAAGCATCTGAAGGCAAACTGCTGCCCTAAGGACAGAATGCCACTCTTGTACACATACCATGTGGGAGGGAAGGCAGGTAACTTCAGGCAAGATTTCTGGGCGTCAAAGTGCCTCTGTGGCCATCAAACCCCACAGTACATTACTACATGTGAGATGATTCTCAACCCAGGTAGGATTAAAATGTAGGCTGCTGGGTTGCAGGCATGACCAGCAAACCTCCCTGTGTCAGATTAAACCCATGCTGGCAGGTGAGAGCTCGAGGTATTCCCTGATCCTCCCTGTCTGAAAGCCACAGCATCTCAAGACTGTGCTCCACCTCTTCAGCCAGGCTTTTAGGTAACACTGAAGGTAAATCCTTAGACCCCGGTTGTGCATCTTGAGTGGGCTCCCAGGTGCCCGGGGACAAGCATCATACACATCATCACCAATGAAAAACCATCAGGGCCTAAAATACAGCAAACAGCGTGGCTACAGCCGAGTCATAGCGCGGGAGGTCTTGATTAACAGGGCTGTGCTAATGACACAAATTAGCTCATTAGCATAGAGATGATGGTGATAGTGAGGCAGTGGTGAGGGAAGCGATCCAAACCACCTCATTACAGCTCTCCCGCATGGCACTGTCCTGAGACTCAGCCAGCAGCACCATGGTTGCCACTGCAGTCCCTGCTGCACGTGGATTTGCAGCAGTTTCCTTCCAATTGTGTCGTGTCGCCCCCCCTGAGGCACTGCTAACACTCAGAGACTCACCTTTAGGACCCCTGTGCTGTTCTGCAGGGCTCAGCGTGCTGGGTTCTGACTGCCAGGACCACAGACACCGCAGCTAACAGCAACCCCTCTTTCCTTGAGCCTCATCCCATACCCATGTCCAGGCTCGGGGCAACCACGTACCCATAAAATACCTGTTCCTTGCAGCACCTCATTTATCTTCACACCACACTGAACCAAGACAGCTAGCTAAACTCCAGGTAGCTGCATACCAGAGGCTAAAAGCACACTTGCTGACCAAAGCTCCAAGCATCTGATGTGTAAAGAGCAGAGATTAATTCTGTTCTATCACATCCTGCATTTGAGTGGGCAAATGAATTAGTAATGGCACCTCTTTCATTATCGAGAGCAGCCCAGTTTGTTTGCTCAGGCTGCTGTACACCAAAGAGTAAAACAGAAACCTCCTGGGAGCTGGGCGCTGCCACTTCTGGTCCACGGTGTGGTAGGAAGAGATGCTGCCACCGGTCCTTTCTGCCCCCTCAGCTCCCTCTGCCAAAGCAGCTCCTGCAGCTGCCCTGGGAGCAGTTTCTGTAGCATCTTACCTCTTTTTGTCTCCACTGCCCTCCCTTGGCTGTGTTTCCTCTCCACCTTGCCAAACCAAGTCTTGCAGAAGAATGTATCAGCCCTACTGCCTTCCCTGAATCAGGCAGCAGGCTTGAAAACAGAAGAAGGGCATGAGAAAAATGCTACATTTTGGGCTGTTTTCTTTGCCTTTTGGGTTTTCCTATCATCCCTCATTCCCAGGTAGTCCCCTGATGCAATCAGTCAGGACTAGGAGGAAATTACAGGGCAGCAGGAGATCTGGACAAGGGCATTTGGGATACCCAAGACTCCACTGTTGCAGAATGGGGCTGCACATTCCATGCTCTGGGCTGGCCGGTGCCACCATCCCTGTAGTGGGCAGATCAGCAGGAGACTGTGAGGATGCACAGGGGTCTGTGGACCTTCCCACTCAAAGATGCCCAAGGAGAGATCACACATGAGACCTGCCATGAAGCCACCCTGGGGAGACACAAGGTACACGGAGCTACAGGACGGTGAGCACAGAAGCAGCAGTGCCACAAGAGCGGCATCGCTGCAGCCACGCTCTGCATGGGCGCGGAAAGCAGAGGAGAGGTGGGAAAAGGTCAGATAGTTCAAGCTGCCATTTGTGATGACTCCCTTTGGTTCTCCCCAGCTCTGTGAAAAGCCCCCCCTCCCTTTCCCAAAGCCTGCCTTTCAGCCGATGAAGCCTATTGAACCCCAAGAGAAGAGCCAGTCCAGGATCAAGGATGCTGAGATGCACTGAACGGGGAGGGCCGGAGCAACAGTGGGGACAATGGCACCCCCGAGAGCGTGCTTCCAACAGCAAAGCTGCCTTGTCTCCAGAAGGAATCACAGCCCCTCTGCTCCCAGGTCCAGCAAGGAGTGATGCAGCTCAGCCGCATCCTCACAGCCCTGCATGGCCTCTGGGTACCACAGGCTCCTGCAAGGGATGAAACCACAAACAGGCTGGCATGGGTCAGCAGATGAAATCTGAAGGTGGAAAGTTTGAGCAGAGCATCCAACTTTTCACTTATTTATCTACTGAAGGACCAAGGAATGTTTTCAGGAACAAAACCCAACCCTGCAGCCCATCTTGCAAAGTCATGGTGAAAGCGATTGTCACATTTTAGTCAAACAACAACCCGGCTGCGATGTGAACTTTAACTAAAGTGAGAACAGGCAGCAGTAACAGATTGCAGCTCATTTGCAGGGCCGGCGTGGCGTGTGCTCTGGGAGGGGAGAGAAGGATTTCACAAACCATCTGCCAAAGTCTGCTGGCCCACAAGTGGTCCAAGGACAGCAGCTCAGAAACCCTGTTTCAGTCTTTCCCCCCTTTCTGAGTCCCTGCTGCAAGACATGAACCCAGTTTCCCAGTCTCCTCCTATTTTAAAGCAAGCTCGAAGTTTAACAAAGTCCACCAAAATGGCCCTGTGGGGCAGACAGGGAAGGATGACACAAGCCTCAGAGTTTGGGAAGGAAAAGGTGTGATGCTGCTGTGGTTTAATCCCAGCTGACAGCTAAGTACCACGCAGCCATTTGCTCCACCTGCCCCTCCATGCGATGGGAGAATTGGAAAGAGATAAAACCCAGGGTTCAGGTAATAATAATGCAATGACTGAAATAAATTAAAATATAATAATAAATAATAATAATGATGATGAAAAGGGAAATAACAAAAAAAAGGAATAAACTCCCCCCAAAAACAAATAATACACAGTACAATTGCTCAGCACCCGCTGACTGACACCCAGCCTGGCTCGAGCAGCAATCGGTACCTCGCTGCCAGCTTCCCCCAGTTTCTAGACTGAGCATGACATTCCATGGTATGGAATATCCCTTTGGCTAGTCCTGGCTGTGCTTCCTGCCCTTCGTCACCAGCAGAGCATGGGAAAACAAGAAGCCCTTGATCAGGGTAAGTGCTACTGAGCAACAACTACAGCATCAATGTGTTACCAGTGCTTTTCCCAGGCTAAAGCCAAACACAGCACTGCACCAGCTATGAGGGCATTAACTCTATCCCAGCCAAAACCAGGACTGAGTTACTACTAAGCAGCAGTTTACTCAGTAAACTCATCTACTACTAAACAGCAGAATGTGGTTGCCTCCTGCCACACAAGCATGAACGTGAACTTCAAAGCAAATCCACAGAATGGCACCACTGGCTCCTCTCCTCGGGCTCCGCACACTATCAGTGGAATCCTAAAGAGTCACGAGTCCTTATCTAAAGTGTACTCAGTGCAAGAGTCTCTTATTTCATGTCACACAGAGTCCCAGAACCTGCCGCAGTCTGAAATATCAGGCCACAGAAAGGGGAATACATCAACCAAACGGCAGCGAGGGTTTAGGCAGTGGGGATTGAGGGTTTGCTTGCTTTTAAGAGAATCTGCCAGTCACCGATAACCCCCTGCGAGGGGACACAAGCAAAACCCTCCCAAAGCCCTGAGCTGCAAACACCAATACTGTAACAGCCGAAGCACCATTTCCCTGCCCCAGCTCATTAACAAACCACTAATT
This sequence comes from Pezoporus wallicus, assembly GCF_028554395.1. NCBI lineage: Eukaryota > Metazoa > Chordata > Aves > Psittaciformes > Psittacidae > Pezoporus > Pezoporus wallicus. The sequence continues at coordinate 1,397,499 of NW_026637336.1, read as the reverse complement.
AGCCAATTTCAGCAGCCTCCCCCTTGCAAGTGCGACCCAGGCCACGAGGGGAACGTTTTGCCTCCTGCCAACCGCTCCAGTTCTTTATTCCAGGCGCAGGGAAAGCCCATGCCCACAGGTCAGCCGAGCTCCTCGGGGATCCAGCAGCTCCCTGGCCCACTGGTGGCCAACAATCCTCGTGTCCCTATGCCCGATGGGGAAGCAGCTGGTTCCTGATGCCCTCGGGAGCTGCAGGCCATGGAATGGCTGCGCTTTAGTGGGAACATTGATTTGAGAGGAGCACAGGGATGACACTAATGGAGTAGCACTATCAGCCTGCTTTAATGCTTCCCCATTAATTCAAAGTAAGAGGTGCCAGAGGACTGCATGGAGCTTGTTTGTGACCACGTGGAAATGACACACCATGAGCAGCAGGGACCAGATCAGCCACCATGGCTGCTCCCAGCCGGCTCAGCTCCAAGGGTAAAGCCCAACAATGGTCCATGTGGGTGCCTGCAAGCCAACAAACTGGGACTACCGGGCTAGGGTTAAACTACAAGGCCAGGCTGGACACGGGGGCTTGGAGCAAGCTGCTCCAGTGGAAGGTGTCCCTGTCTGTGGCAGGGGTTGGAGCTGGAGGAGCTTTGAGGTCCCTTCAACCCAAACCAGTCTGGGGTTCTGAATCATATCAGAAGGAGAGTACTGACCACAGCAGCAGGTTCTGTGCAAAGCATCACAGCCGCAGTGCAGCTGATGGAGGGCAAAACCCCCATAAGCACCCCCAACCCAGCTACAGCAGGATGAGATCTTTACCAGCACTGGGGCCACCAGTTGAACCCACTCCACTGCCCAGGCACAGGGCAAAAAGCCATCACCTTGCACATTAGCAAGCAAATCCAGGGGGAAAAAGAGTGGAGAGCAGCACATGTGTGATCCCCAGCACCAATCTGAGCATCGCTTTGAAGAGTAAGAGCATTTTAAAGGTAATTTTCCAGAAGATTTACAAAACCAGCTAATCAACTTCCCCTTGGAAGAGAAGAGAATGCATTAGACACTGCTGAATACCTGCTGCTGACGCTTCTCATCCGGTCCCTGAGCTCTGCTCTGCTTTAACGGAGAGCTTGCTTTATTCGACCTTTGCTTAAACTTTACATGGAGTTTCCATTTGTCTCCTCTGTGCACTCTTCTGCTTATGGATTCATTCTCCAGGAAGACACAGTATTTCTTTCCCCTCGAGGGGATAGCCTCCTTTTTGAAGATTTCCTCCTGCAATCTTCTCTGCTCTCTGCAGTTCCCAGATGTCATTTTACACCTATTCCCGAGTTTCCTTTGGGAGAAGCTGCACATGAAACTGAAAAGCGATTAACTCTTCTAATTGATTTGAACACAGCCTCTGAAAGGTGATTTGCTACGGTATGCACAGAAGAGACAGGCTCAGACCTCAAGAAAACCTGCTGCCTTCAACTGGTGCCCACGAATCCCTGAGCATCGTTCCGCAGCAGAGCCCAGTTTGAGCAGTAAGACTCAGCAACGCAGCTGCCTGCATTGGTGCTTCTTCCCCAGTTCTTACAACTTACTCTGCCACACATCATGCACGTTATTAGCATTATAAAGAACACATTTGCACCCTGTTTATCTTCAAAGTAACCATAAAAGTGAACTTACAGTCTATTACTGCTATAGAAACCCGCTTAATTAAATTCTAAAGGGCTTAAACCAAAACTATACATTGAGATGATGTGGGATAGAACATAAACTTTTTAATAGTAGTAACCAAGCACATTCACCATCTCTACAGGTGTAATAAAAATGCTAATCTATGGTAATGCTTAGACTGTGGTTAATGTTTTGTCGTGTTAATTTCCCCAGGGCTTTTATTAGGGATTTAAATCTGCCACAGTGGCCCAGGGATGGCATCGCCTTCCACAGCATCACACTACGCTCCCCAGCCAGAGCTGATGAACAGAGGCGAAGCAGCACTTAGCTGGGACCAACATTCCTATTATGTGCTTGTAATCATTATACACGTTTTGTCAGGAAGACGGCAAAGAGACTATTCCCCATTCCCTCACTCTTCTCACAGCAGAAAATATGATTACGGGCATAAAAATGCATTTACAAGCCTCTGTTTTCAGAAGCACATCATTATTGACTAAGCGATGATTGCGCTGGTTCCAGGCACTCGAGCAGAAGAGGCAAACTGAACATGGTGACACAGATGTCTTCTACACACGTTTCACCGAAATTCCTCATTAATGGAGTACTCGGTGTTATTAATCAGCTCTATGGGATTCCAGTCTCCATTATTCAGACCTCACCTTGGAGGATTACATAGGAGACAACATCCTCATTCACTCAGGCAGAGCAGTGGGAAGCGCAGGAAGTGACCTCCTCCTCTCCGTGCCCAGGAGAAGAGGCTTTAATAATGCATCACCTTTAAATAATGCAACGCTATAATGTGTAAAATGCACACAAACACTAATGCTTAAAATAACAGAGTCCCTGTCACACCAGCGCCTGCGGTGACACCCCCCACGTGCTGCCAACACACATTCCACATGCTCAGGAACAGTGGCCACACCACGTTATGATGAAGGCAACCACCACCAGGTCTTCAAACTCCTCCAGATCACAAAGGCATTAAGGAAGTGTTTTTAGAAGGAAATACGACCTCCTTTTTATAGCCCATCCTTCAAGTAGAGCATCACAAGATGCTGCAGCATCACAGCACGAACACGGGGCCCAGGAAGGACCGATGGGTGCTCCTTCCCTGGCCTCATTTCTTCTCTGCAAAGACAGCTCTGATCACCAACAGAGAAAACAAGAGAGGGCTCAAGACTTGATGGGAGAGGGACTTCTTACAGTCTTATAGTGACAGGAGAAGGGGGAATGGCTTTAAGTTGAAAGAGGGGAGATTTAGTTTAGACACTACGAAGTTCTTCCCTGTGAGGGTGCTGAGGCACTGGCACAGGGTGCCCAGAGAAGCTGCGGCTGCCCCATCCCTGGCAGTGCTCAAGGCCAGGTTGGATGGGGCTTGGAGTAAGCTCCTCTAGTGGAAGGTGTCCCTGCCCGTGGCAGGGGGCTGGAATTAGGTGATCTTTATACCCCTTCCAACCCAACCCACTCTATAATATATTTCTATGAAGAGAAGCAAAGGAGTTTTGAAGGGTTTGAACCCTTGATGCTAACTGCTGAAGCTGGGTGATCCCCATCTGCATTTCCCCCTACTGCATCAGGGTTCAAATAGCTTAAATCAGACTGCAGTGCCACCACCAATCCCGTTGGGACGTGCCACCCTGTCCCCAGGAGGACCTGCTGCCCTGTGCTCCACCCATGTGCTACAGCATCCAAGGTACCTCCAGCACTGCATCCGACCACATCCTGACCCCTGTGCAGCCCCAGCTTCTCCCAGGGCAGGATGCCCTTTCCTCAAAGGAACCGTGACCTCAGCTTGAGCGGAGCCCTTTCAAACCTGCAGAAAATAATGCAAACAAGATGTTGTTTCTTCCTGGCATTCCCAGCATGCAGCGTTTCACCCACTGAAGAAAGCTGCTTTGTGTTTGAGCAAAAGGCTGTTTATTGTTATTTATAGGTAGAGAGGAAGTCGGACTCAATGAGCACAGTCGTTCTTTCTGCTTTTATAATCCGTGACATATAATTAAAGCACAACTTTTCAAGTCAGTGTTTCCCTCCAGTGTTTTGTTAAGCCATATTTAACACTAAATGTGGTATTTCAGGTATGATGGTCTCACCTCAGCAGCACACCGCAGGGCAGGAGGCTGCTGCCCCAGCCATGGCCCAGACCAACTGACTGGGACAGGCAAGAAAAGAACATTTGCTTCATTTTCAGCAGTTTGCCCAGGCAGAGACATTTCATGGATCACTAATGCACCCATCCTGGTTTTAAAATACATCTGCACAGTAGATACAGACAGAAACAATAGAAACGGCTCGATCTGTTTCTCAGACAACCAAACTTAAGGCTTTGCTCTTGGAAGGAGTCATCAACCTTGCCTAAAGGTGACAACAGCCAAAGGGAAGAAGCAGGAGCAAAATCCAGAGAAAAGCAGGATCATGATAGACTGACCAAAGGCAGGGTGACGAGTGACAGTACCTGGAGCCAGGCTAATGGAGAAGCTCCAAGTGCCCAGCGTTCTGTGTGGCTGATGTGGGAGCATGGCAGAGGCTGTTCCTGATCCAGGCTGCTGCTGTGTCTTCTGGACCATGATTCCCCACAGAGGCTGAAGAGATTCCAAACTTGACTCGGTTGTTGCAACACGAGCACCAAATCACCCAGCTTGCCAGAAGATGCTGCGAGGGCTGGAGCAGCTCTGCTCCGGAGCCAGGCTGAGAGAGCTGGGCTGGGTCAGCCTGGACAAGAGAAGGCTCCTGAAGGGGAGACCTGAGAGCAGCTCCAGTGCCTGAAGGGGCTGCAGGAAAGCTGGAGAGGGGCTTGGGACAAGGGATGTAGGGACAGGGCAAGGGGAATGGCTTTAACCTGCCAGAGGGGAGACTGAGATGAGCTCTTAGGCAGAAGCTCTTCCCTGTGAGGAAAGAGGCTGGGGCCAAGCTGGGCTCCAGGCAGGCACCGAGTGCTTGCTCTTCTCTTCCCTGGTTAATGGTTCCCTTCACAGATCTCTGTGGGTTTAATATCGCTCCATGTTTGTGCCTCCGGCGCTACAGAAAGGAACAATCCCAGGGAAAGGAATCCCCAGCAGCTTAATTTGCAGAGGAAAACCAGATACCTGCCATCAGCGCGGAACGTGAGCCAGCAAAGCCGGAGACAGGGCCTGTAATAGGTTATTTAACAGCAGCTGTGTCAGCTGGGCTGCAAATGTGGTCAATACCTACCAGTCCAGCTCCCCCCCCGAAGCCATCAGCAGAATTCATTCATTCTTTGAGCAATACATCCGTTAATAACTAAAATGTTACTGCGCGACTTTTTTCGTGCCCTTTTTTTAAGCCAGACCCATTCAAATTTCGAAGGATAAAGCCATTGGGATGTGTCAAGCAGCAATTAGCTACTGTACACTGTTTATTCTTGAGTATAATCTGTGAGTAGAAGGGCAATATTCTTAGAAACGCAGCATTAACTTGTTCCTCAATGACTTTAATACGGCTCTTTTCAAATTGCTGCTCATAAAATCTCAGGGAAGAAGAATTTCCCAATGATATCCCATCTCCTCCATTAGTTCTCTATCAGCAATCCAATAGCGAGCGCAGTATTTGTTTAAGAGAGAGCACACAAGGCTATAACTTTAAAACAAGCAGGCAAAAGCAACGCCTGGCTTGCCACCTCTCAGGTATATGCAGATTTACAGGTTTATACTTCAATAAATGCTCGTACTGAAACCATCCCAAAGGTTTTTACACCGCTAATAGCATTTTTCCACTATAAGATGCCATCCCCACTTCCTGTGCTGAATGGAAAACCCTGACAGGGTTTGGTACCTGAAATTCCTCCCCACTTGCCTGTCCCTTACAAATGACCACAAGCTTACTTAGTTTAACCTCCCCATAGGAATAACACACACTCCCCACCAGAAGCCCACTTTAGCTCCCTCCATCCACCGTTCCCTTTCCAAAGCCCACTTCCTGCTAAAGCAACAATGCTGCAGGCACCAGACTCACCAAATCACTTGAATGGGGTTTAAGCTGCTGAATATCCTCACAGCAGAAAAAATGACAAGCGTTTCTTTTCGAGCTGAGCCCAGAGCAATGCCACAGCATCCTCTGGTGAGGTTCATCCCCATGGCAATGCCGTGGGCTTCACCAGGCAGAGCCCAAACTAGAAGTGTAATAGCTGTTATTAACAGGAAGGGGTAAAAATACCTCTACACAGCAGAGAACAGGTTGCTCCAAACCCCATCCAACCTGGCCTTGAACACTGCCAGGGATGGAGCAGCCACAGCTTCTCTGGGCACCCTGCAAGGTCTCATTTGAAGGTACCAGATGCTCAGTAATACTTCCCCCTGACAGTCAGTCCTACCCTCATCCAGTTAAAGGTCAGCACCAAGATCATTTACCCAAAAGATGGCAGGCAAGGTAAAACCACTCCCATCAGATTTTTGCTCATGATAAAGGAATTAGGTTTTTCCCAGAGACAAATCAAGCTTATTGGGAATGTAAATCATTCTTTTCTGTGAAGACAGAAACATCTGCAGGGCTTTTTCACCCGCTTTGTTGAGCCACTTGTTCGTACATGCACTGTGGTTAGTACAATTGAATTAAAGAATGATTTACAGCATTAGATGAGCTTCTGCTTGATTGAGAATAGCTTTATCATGGAAATTGCTCTGCACTTTTAACCTCGTTGCAATGCCGTATTATCTGCCTGATAAATATATTAACGTGACTCCTTCAACAATAGGCTGTTTGCAGACAGCAAGGAAATTAATTCCAGTTTATCACAACACCTTTCTTAATGCTGTCAAACCGAGTACTAGGATTTAATTATGAGAAGTGAATTCCAATAAACTGATATGCAACAATTCCAAAAGGAGACGAGGGGAGCATTATGTTAGAGGAAAAACCAAAAAATGACTATTTTTAGTGCATTTGTATATGTATTTTTGTGCATCTTCTGGACTTTCCACTAAGCTTGCAAGCTGGAAGCTGGGCATTGCTGCAGCTTCCTGAAGAGAAGGATCTTGCACCAAAACCTTCAGGTAGGAAGTGCTACTGAAGTGCTCCTGACCAGCAATGGGAACTGGATGAAGCAAGGCTAGAGATACTCTGGTCATTTGTCAGCATCTTTTGGGCAAACCCTTCTGTGCCCATCTCCTGTGAGCTACTGGTGCTGATCAGAGCTATCCCAGCCTCTGCTCCATGGTCTTGGGGCTGTCTCTTGGGGAGGAGACAGAGGATGGATCACAGAATCCCAGACTGGTTTGGGTTGAAGGCACCCTAAAGCTCCTCCAGCTCCAACCCCTGCCCCGGGCAGGGACACCTTCCACTAGAGCAGCTTGCTCCAAGCCCCTGTGTCCAACCTGGCCTTGAACACTGCCAGGGATGGGGCAGCCACAGCTTCTCTGGGCACCCTGTGCCAGCGCCTCAGCACCCTCACAGGGAAGAGCTTCTGCCTAAGATCTAACCTGAACTTCCCCTGTTTCAGTTTGAACCCATCACCCCTTGTTCTGTCACTACAGGCCCTGAAGAATAGTCCCTCTCAACCATCCTTGTAGCCCCCTTCAGACACTGGAAGCTGCTCTGACTTAAAGACCCACACAGGCAGCTGAGGTATCTACAGAAATCCCTGCTCTCTGGTGCTCTGGAGAGTGGCAGCATGAAGTTTATTTGTGCACTGATACAGATCAATAGGTGCAATCCAAAAGCTAATAAGCTTTAGGAAGACATCACTCACAGCACATCAGTCGCCCCCATATTACCCTCAATAACCACCAGGCTCCCTCACGTTCTCCAGGTCGGTGGCTAAGAGCATCATCCCTACCACTGGAAAGAGAATGAGGTGGGGAAATCGATTGTGTTTCAAAGATGCCTCTGCACAAAGCACTGCTGAATCCCCACTGCCACAGCTTGCTTTTTCTTTTTTTTCTCCTTTTCTTTCCTCATTTTTCCTTTCTAAACAGAAATAACTCTGCCAAAGTAGCTGTAGGCTATCAGCACAGCTTCCTGCAGCCAGCCTGCTCCCACTCCAAAGAGTCTTTGGCAGAATAACGCAGTTAGCAGCAAACTTCACCCTCCAAGAGCAGGGGCTGAGCCCTCAGGGGGTTATTAGTGGAGCAACACAAGAGGTAGGGATGGGAAAGGCCACTGGTTCATTCTTCAGTAACACAAAGAGGTCAAGAGGACTGCTTGAGAGGTCTGCTGGCAGCAAGGGGGGCATGGCTGCAGCAGATGGGGTTGGACTGGATGATCTCCAGAGGTCCCTTCCAACCCCAGTGATTCTGTGGTGCTGTGAAAACCTGCCTCAACTGCTCATTGTAATCTTTTCCCTCAGTTAAATGTATTTGTAGGGGTGCATCTTTCACGCCTGGTACCTCGAAAGCCACTTTACAATAAGATGCAAAAATGATATCATTCACAGCACACAGGCAGGGAACTCAGAATGAAGCAAAAGGCTCGTTGCAACCCAGCCACTGATCCTCTCCAGCACAAAACAAGATGCCTCTGCTCCACCTGGGCAGCTCTGGGCACTATTGCTGCTTTGCAGAGGGCTGCTTTTAAGTTTCTGGTTTGTTCTCTGCTCATTCATCAGCATTGCTAATAGGAGAGTTAGTCCTAGTTTTAAGGCAGCAACACTCATGGGGGTTACTGTCACTGGGAGTAAACTCAGCGTGGTTAAGATGAAGGATGCCCGGCAAATGACCCCGGATGGAGGTCGTAGTGGAAACTGCAGTCACGGATAATGAGGCCAAAAGAGGGTTTAGCTTAAAAAGCATAAAGAGATGGATATTGGACTTAGCAAGGAGAAAAATCTGCAGGAAAGGAAATGGGCCAGAATATATTTTGCTAATAAGACATCTGTGTTAATGGAGGTTGCAGAGGCTGCAGCAATCAGGACAGCGAGCGAGGCAGCCGTGGCCATGGGGATGCTACTTGGAGGTTTTAGCTCTGCGGAAAGAAAAGACGTGTGGCCAGTTTAAGAGCGAATCCCAGAGGCAGTTCCCTGATTCCCCAGTAAGTGTGGAGGACAATGGCTTGTCTGCAGGGACAGTCTGGACCAAGCTAAGTAAAAGGAAAGGCGGCTCATGGCACGAATGTAGCTTCTCCGCAGGCTCCTCGGGAGGCTCAGCCCAGACTTAAACCTCCTGTTTCTGCCATGCATCAGGTGGTGGCATCTTTCAGGTAACCCAAATCTGAATCTCAGCAAGGACCCTGAGCATGAGGCTGGTTTAAACGTGAAGGAGTTTTGGCTGCAAAGCTCAGCTGTGAACACCCCCCAGCAAAGGGGCTGTGCCCCATTCCCAAGGGACAGCACCTCTCCCATGGCTCCTGAAGCAGCAGAAGCCTCAAGACACCCAGAGGGAATTTTCCAATGCTGTGATCTTTGGTTCAGCCTGAAACTCGTGGTTTTTCCACTTAAATCCTATCTATTTTGGACCTCACTTTATGTCCTTGATCATTACAATTTATTACTAAGTGAGGCAGTTTGAAGTTTCAAAGCCCAGTGCCCAAGGAACAGACACCCCTGTACAGCCCCTCCTGCAATGCACACAGCCTGGACTGGGTGACACAGCCATCAGCTCTCTCCTCTCCAAAATATCCCATGTCCAGCAGCCAAATCCAGCTGTGATGGGAGCCAGGAAAAAGAAGAGAAATGAGGAAGAAATAGAGATGCTCTGTGCAGTGAAGGAAGCTGCATAAGGCGGTCAGGCATTGGAACAGGGTGCTGGAGTCACCGTCCCTGCAAGTGTTCACACACCACGTAGATGAGGTGCTCAGTGCCATGGGTTAGTGGTGGCCTTGGCAGTGATGGGGAGTGGTTGGACTTAATGCTTTTAAAGGTCTTTTCCAGCCTTATTAATTCTATGATGCACTATTGGAGAGTTGTGCACCCTCATTTCCAACTGGTAAGACCCCATCCTGCACCATTACCTCCACCAGCTCTTCCTAATAATGCCAGGGCATGTTGGAACCAAGTATATTTTTAAATGCTTGGGAGTCCATTGCACAACAAATCAGCTCTTCCACTGAAACTAGGCAGAGGCCAAGGCACAGTACACGCAAACAGGTACACAGAACCAGTAATTACATCTCCATGAGATCTTTGGGCTCGCTCTGACTTCAGCTCAGAAAAGATGCAAGATATCCCACCACGTGCAACCTGCAAACCAACACGTGATGTGAAGTGAGATAAAGCCAGGCTCAGTGGGCAATGTATGAGATTCCCTCCCAGAAGATGCAGTAGCCTCAAAAGCTCTTTCTAAGCTGCACAGCAGGGATGAAGTTGCCACCAGCTGAGTGATCTGCCTCTGACTGAAGTCAATGAAAGGATTCCTGTGAGCTTCAGTGCAAAGCTGGCTTGGGCATTAAAGGCACTGTCAAAGGATGCCCCCCTTGCTGCTGTGTATATGTGCAGGGAGGAGGGGAAGCTGTTAGCAGCTACCTTCTACTTTTCATTTAACAAACAGAAAGCATCAGTGCAAATTCCATTGCAATGGCACAAGGCGCTAGAGGACAGAGCACGTCCAGTGGAAACGACAGAGGGAGAGCAACAAAGGAGAGAACAATGCAAAAGTTTACAGACAGAAGCAAAATCAAGTGCTATTTCAAATTAAACCCATGTTGATATTCAATGCCGGAGGCAAGGGATGGTCCAGAGCATCCATGCCAAAAGCACCTTCCAAAAACAAGATGCAGACCCTTAATTTGCTCCTCTGTAATTCAACATCAAACCAAAGATTTAAGGCCAGGAGCATCACACTGGATAAAAACCGTTGATACTGGGTTGCAAAACTGCAGGCATGAAGAATTCATGCCCTTATTCTTTCAGCACCAGCCAAGCTGCCAACAACATGGGGATTTCTATATGAAAATCAACACCTCGTAGCTCAGTGCCTTGCCGTTTGCTTCCCAACTACCAGAAAATCTTTACAATCTGAAACCTCTTCAGACAACTGATCATGATAGAACTGAGGTGCTTTCATCACCTCGCTGATACTGCCCTCGGTGAGCAGGTTGTTTGCTTCCTGCCTGTAGCAGAAACAGGGGCTTGCTTTAACCTCTGCCTTCTCAGTCATGTTCCACCACCGCTCACAGAATGGTTAACAAAAGAAGATGCTAAACACACCTTGGGATAACTATGAGTGGGTCTGAGCTTACTGAAAACCAAACCCTCCCCTGTTTTTCCAGCTGTAAGTGAAAAATTGAGCTGGCTACCAGTAGGCAATAGAGAACAGCCTGAGGGTTAAACTTGGCCAATAAAGAAACTGAGAACACAGAGGCTGTACGTCCAGCCCAGGAGTGATGCCAACAGAAAGCAACCTGCATCAAAAATACAGAGAAAACGACTTTGGCATCTCAAAGGGAACGACTTCTTGAACAGCACTGGAGTTTCAAAGCTTTCCTCACAAGTCTCTAGCACAGAAAGAAATCCATTAGCAGGCAGGAAAAGCTCACTGGAGCTCCCTGCTGCTGTAACCCACCAGGCAAAGAAGCTTCCAGGTGAGCCAGCTCCAAAAGCAGCTCCCGGGCAGCATCCAGGGAAAACCACCCTTGCACGGCTGTGCTCACAAATGCCCTGAGTCGCTGTCTATGGTGACAGTGACATCTTCATCCCTGGGTGCTAAAAGTCCTTTCACTTACCTGTTCTTGATTTGCAACCTTGTGCGTCTGCTGGTGCTGCAAATTCCTATACACTAGTTTGCAATAGAGCAAATTGCTTCTCTCTGTGGAGCTATAACAACCTGTGCCAGTGCCTCACCACCCTCGCAGGGACAAAGTGATGCCTAAGAGCTCATCTCAATTTCCCTTTTCAGCTTGAAGCAAGCATAGCAGTGCCCTGACTGGGGATTACTGGTAAGAGAAGGAAATCACTGCATTCGCATGTTCAAGGCCAGGTTGGACAGGGCTTGGAGCAAGCTGCTCTAATGGAAGGTGTCTGTGCCCGTGGCAGGGGTTGGAGCTGGAGGAGCTTTAAGATCCCTTCCAACACAAATCATTCTGTGATTGTATGATTCCCAGACATCAGCTCCACAGCATCTTCCATGCCTGACCCTACACTAACACACAGAGGCCCTGCCAAGGATAATATCTTGCTGTTCAAGACAACTTTAGCTCCATGTCCAGATGGAGACGCACCACACCACAGCTAAAGGGCAGGAGAAATCCTGCCACCCGCATCCGAAGGGCTGGGCATGCAGGACAAAGAAGTTAATGCAGCCAGTATCCACATCCCTCTCTCTGATGAGTCACACTTGCAGCGCATCCTCCTCCCCACATGCAATACATGGTACAGCCTCACAAGCCACCCACGTGTTTTGGTTCGTGTCTCACTATGATGGGAGCTGCTGGTGGTTCCCACTCTGCTGGGATGCGTTCAAAACCTTGATGAGTTACAGAGGTGGAAAAGAGGGTTGAGAAAAAAATCCTTAACTTGGATATATAATCCAGCAGCCTTCACACCTCAATTCTGTAACCTTTCCAAATGCATCTATAGAGCTGGCTTAAGGTAGAGACCTCGACCCATTCAGTGGATGAGGAGCTGATGATGGTAACAGCCAGAGCTGGGGTCAACAGCTTGATGGCCAAGTGGAGGGGATGGTGAGGCCCAGGGTGCCCAGAGAAGCTGTGGCTGCCCCATCCCTGGCAGTGTTCAAGGGCAGGGTGGACACAGGGGCTTGGAGCAAGCTGCTCTAGTGGAAGGGGTCCCTGCCCATGGCAGGGGTTGGTCCTTCCAAACCAAACCAGTCTGTGATTCTGTGATTCTAACCCCAGAGGAGATCAACTATTGGCTATGTAAGACACCCATATCTATTGTCTCTCTTGCACTTCCAACAGCAGATAAAGCATTAACTTCAAGAGGGCTGGGATTGAATATTTGATGAAGTTTATGTGTAGTGCATCCCTCCGATTGTCTTTGTGCCAGAGAGCATGAACAGACTGACTGAAATCACTCTCCTCTGCATTCAGGATTAAAATAGCCACAAGAGGTGGATGTACCAGGCACATTTTCAACCAGAAAAAATACAGCAGATAGGAAAATTAACAGAGATACAGCCCTAGACAGAAATTTCCCCACTCTGCCCCGAGAGTCAGGCTCCCCGGTGAGCTATTTTAACAGCACATATTAGGGGTAAGGTTTTTAAACAAATAAAGGGTAGAAATAATATAGCTCTGACACACCCCATCCATCCCTGCCAAATGAGTTGTTAAAGCAGGGCTTGGGATGGGAACTGCCCGCTGACATCCTAGTGAATTCACTCTTCCCCACTGCTGGGTAGGGAGCAGCACAGCACCAGCGCGGGCTGACATCGAGGTGCATGCCTGGAGGCACACAGCATCCAAAAGCAGATCAACTTTGACTCCTCACTGCGGGGACTGCAGAGCTCCTCCGAAACCTGCCTGGAGGCCCTGCAACACCTCTGCAGCTCAACTCACCTGCCCTTGGCAGCCAGGCCTGCTGCAAGCTATAGAAGGGGTTCATTCAAATGCCTGCACCCAGTCTGGGGGTGGGTGACAGGGGACAGAGGAGCAGCCACTTGGAGGAAGGATGCTTGGTCAGGTAATGCACCCGAAGACCTGAAATACCAGGAAGGAAAACTGCTGCCACAGAAGTGCCACCAATGCTGTGAGAAACCAAAGCAGCCCATAGGACAGGCAAGGACAGTGGTGTTGCTGTTCAGGCTGTAATCACTATGGGCATGGAAGAGTTTTCCATACTTCCAGAGGATTTTAATGACAATTAAATAACCTGTCATTAGCCTTAATAACATACATGTGCATTGAACTCTGCCTACAGAAGCAGTGGTGGCCAAGGTCAGTAATAACAGAGGTTGACAGGAGGAGCCAGCACAAGAGCAAAATCCCACATTTTCAAAGACAACTCTCATGACATTTTAGACTTTGATCTGATGATGATGTCTAAAACCAATCATATTTACAGGATAACAGTAAATACAACTGTTTGCTACCAGTAGAGTCTTTGAAACCCAATATGTGCTGATAAGATTAACAGAAAAACTTCCGTTCCAGCACAGCTAAAGAGTAAACCTGTATTTTAGCCCTCATGGGCAGAGATGTTCACTCCATATCCCAGGTGCAGACCAGCCATCAGCATCAGGCGTTTGCAGGGCTGGAGCTCAGACTGTCAGCGCTGCCAGTACTGTCTTACTTCTCTATGAACAGCTCAGCCCTTCACTTGAAGAAGTTGCTCTGGGCTCAGATTTGATGGAAGAGCCTCAAGCTGAGCAGCACTGGTGTTTGAAAAGTAAGCTTGAAAAACCCAGTGGCCATTCTCTTTCAGTGCCAGTTGCCAGACAATTGGCTGGCCTGGCTTAGATTTTCTGTTCCTCTACACTTCTATAGCTAAAAACTGCCTTAGAGCAAATCACTAAGAACCAGTAAGTATTAAATAACCAAGAGGAGTTACGTTTAGCTGAGTACTACCTCTGTAAGGCAGTAATGAATCCAAACAGCTCTGTAAGTCTGAAAGCACCGAGTGGTTTTGCAATGCTCAGCGATTTCTTATTTTAAAGGAAGTCAACGTTCTGCTTTGGCAGAGGATGGGCAGATGATGGCTCTACTGCCATGGCTTGTGTTGACCTGAGACACTCCAGCTACTTGTTGTCCCACAAACACCTTCTCTGTAGGGAGATCAAGGTCTCAGTATTCACCAATATAACTGATAGTCATGTTCCTTCACCATATACATGGACACCTTCAATAAAAAGGAGGACAAACACTTCTCCTTTGAGGACTGTACAGCAATGAACATGGGTCTGCTTGCAAAACCAGCCATACAGCACCTAAGGGCTCTGTTCTGCCTTAGCACCTACTAAGCAGAGCAGGTTTGCTGGTGCATAGCATCCTGGATGCTTTTGCTCACAGCTGAATATGTCGGCTGCTCTTTGAGATGAAATAGGCTCACACTACAAGCAGAAGCAGGTTTTGATCCTTACTGCCTTGGAAGTCCCAGCTGGGCTTAGAGCTGAGCTGGGTGTTCTCTCCTGCATACATCATTATCACACCTTTAACATGACTTCATCTCACCTGACCTCAAGCTAAACCTACAGTTACATCTCTGCTCCTCTGCTGTTCCAGAGAGGGTTGGCAGGTTCTGACCGATGGGGGAAGACCCTGCCCTGGCTCCATGGCAGCAGAAGTTGAGCCCAGCAGAGCCACGGCTCTTGGAGCCTATCAGCTGGTCCTGGGGACATGAGAGATGTTTGGCAGGCTGCTGTGAAACAGGGGTTTCCTGCAGGAAGGGGCTGAGGCATGCAGGCTGAAAGCAGTGTCCTGCTCTGAACCCTGGAGCCTCATGTGCTGCACATGAGTCCTGCCTGCACGCTGCGGTGGTACATCTCAGGCCATCACCAAGCAGAGGTGGCACATAAGATGGCACAGGAGAGTGCTGCTGGCTGAATGGCACACAACACAAAATCCATAAGCTGATACTCCCACGGTCCTTCTCTGACCATCCCAGGCCCACAAACCCCAGTTTCAAACACTACCAGAAGTTTTTGAGAGGTGGGGACGGAGAAAGGAGCTGGCAATAGGAGCATTTAGGGTTTGTTGGCTGGAGGAAAGGGGGAGGTTGGTTTCAACATGCAGAGCTTGTGGTACACAACAGCCCTGCCACGGCAGCAAGCTCATGGAGCTACTCACAGTTGGGGAGAGCTTTCCTTCGTTCTTCTGCACGTAGATGATTGCATCCCGTACCAAGGAGAAGAGGTTCAGGAGGACGTGCTCCATGTCATAGATGCCATGCATGCCTTTGGTCAGCCCCTCCAGAGCCCTGATGTACTCTCTCCAGTGGTTATCGATCTCTATGACACCCGCCAAGCATCCTTGCATCACCATCGCACAGTAGGTGGCACAGGGCTTGGCCAGGAGCAGCCCCTGGCAGTGTGAGCAGTACCACATCTTCAGCAGGGCTCGGCCACAGTCCTTGCTGAACTTTAGGTGGTCGGTGGTGTTGATCACCTCAATCCCCAGGTTGAGAGCCTGCAGAAAGGCTCGGGTGGCCTGCAGTGACTTGGACACCTGCGTCATCATCATCTTTGGGTAGTTCCCAAAGACTTTGAGGTCCCTCCTGGCTGCCCGCAGGCATTCAGCCATCTCCACGGAGGGCTCGGGGAAGCCGGGATTCAGCAAGTGCGAGTAAACCAGAGGGAATAAACTGTCAAAGAACTCATTGATCATGTCATTGACACTGAGGTCGGAGCCCAGGATGTACAGAGAGACATCAGTAAAAAGTTCTCCGACAAACTTCAGGGCTCTGGGCCCCATGCTCTGGTAGTGGCTCCGAAACATGCTGTTGGTGAAGTTCCTTGCGTGCCGCACCACAATCTCAAAGGCTTCTGCAAAACACAACAGAAAAGGGAAGAGTTCATGAAGAGATGAGCTCGGACACAGGGATTGCTGCTGCAAAGGCTGGTCCCATCCTGCCCACTTTGGGTCACACACTGGCTGGCAGCCGTGCCTGCTGCAAACCCATCTTCAGGGGAAACCCGTGCGCTCTTTAACACCAGCTCCATTTCAAACGGCAAAACTCTCTGATCCAGTTTGCATTTCAGCTTTTAAAGGAAATATTGATCCCACAAAAGGGATAGACTGCAATTTCTTTCTCCCCCCCTTACACATCGATTTGATATTAACAGGAATCCTATCTCCAGACTTAATTTAAAACACAGATAAATGGTTGACAAAGTGACCAGTGTTTAAAATCAGGAAACAGTAAATGCTGACGTTCTGTTATGAAAAGGAAAATATTTATAGGAGTGTAATCACACCCAGGATATTTGGAGTCTGCCCCAGCACCAGCCCTGCACAAAGTGTCCTCAAAGCCATTTGAAAAGCCCCTGTAGTGCTGTGGCCGTCCTGAACTCATCAGGCTCACTTCAACTGAACATTCAAAGTTACATCTGCCCCTGGACATGTGCTGCTCCGTGGTCCAAAGTGATGCTGAGTTCCAGAGATGCAGCGTGGGTGCCCAGCTAGGACCACTCTCACACAGCAGGTTGTGCCACACTGCCCCATGGAGCTCAGGGACCGTCAGTTTGCAAGGAAAAGCCAGGCTGCATTTTCCCCTCTCCACCTTCAAAGACTTGAGAGCCTTCTGCCCATTCCTCCTGCACAGAGCAAACAGGAATGCCTCCAGCAGCAGCAGTTATTCCCTTGATTACAGCCCTCCTCACCAGGCTTCCAAAATATCATACCCATACATGCAAAACCAACATCTCAGTTGAGACATTAAAACCGTCTTATAACAGCCTTCCAGTAACTAAAGGAGCTACAGGAAACCTGGAGAGGGGCTTGGGACAAGGGATGGAGGGACAGGCCAAGGGGAATGGCTTTAACCTGCCAGAGGGGAGACTGAGATGAGCTCTTAGGCAGAAGCTCTTCCCTGTGAGGGTGCTGAGGCGCTGGCACAGGGTGCCCAGAGAAGCTGTGGCTGCCCCATCCCTGGCAGTGCTCAAGGCCAGGTTGGACACAGGGGCTTGGAGCAAGCTGCTCCAGTGGAAGGGGTCCCTGCCCGTGGCAGGGGTTGGAGCTGAAGGGGCTTTGAGGTCCCTTCAACCCAAACCAGGCTGGGACTCTGAGCATACCGACACACCCCAGTTTGGGGAAGCCACCAGTGCAAACCAAAGTCTTTCTCTCTACCAGCCTGTGTCCTCCTCTCCAGGGCACTATTCGTAACAGGCTAAGAACAATGAAGAGCCTCAGAGCTGACAGGTCACTGACACCCAGCCACGTAACTGCTCAGCTGGGTCACTCCGGAAGCACACATCCAGGCTCAGCTTGCACGGGGATCATCATGGTCAATAATTCAAGGGAACGCTTGATTTTTAAACCCCTCAGTGTTATCTTTCCCATTTGTTACACTGGGGATGCAGCTGAGCATCTCCATGGGGGGCTCAGTATTAACATCAGTTTGAGCAACATCAGGCCTTGCTGCTCGCCCTGCAGGACCCCTCACGTTCCTCAAGCAGTTTGGAATCCATCACATCTCTAGGACTTCCAACTTTTGCTTCCTCATGCATTCTATGCAGGATGGACAGGGACTCAAGCTGTTTGCAGCCCCCACACCAGCGTGCAGAAGGCTATGGTGTAAGTGGTGAGGGAATAGAGCAGGGTACCAAGAGAAGTGGTAAATGCTCCATCCCTGGCAGGGTTCAAGGCTAGGTTGGACAGAGCCTTGGACAACAGGGTCTACTGTGAGGCATCCCTTCCCCTGGCAGGGGGTTAGAACTGGATGATCTTAAGGTCCTTTCCAACCTAAACCATTCCATGATTCTATGAAGCAGGCATCAAAGCACAGCTATACTTTTGCCAACAGTCTCCATCCCATCTGGTGCCTGTAACCTCCCAGGCATGCCGCTGAAGCATTTTGTCCACAGCACCCAGCACCCAACACCCACACCAGGACTGGCCCAGAGCAACCATCTGCATCCCCAGATGGAGCAGTCCTTCCCACCAGCACAGACTGAGGGATGCAGCAGAGCAAGGACAGAGCCCTCCCTCCACGCCTGCCCGAGCAGCACAGCAGACACCTCACTCCTCGCTCCCTACAGAGCCCTGCAGATCCCTCCATCAGTGTCTGACACACACGAGGGCGATGCGCAGCACAGTTCTGGCTGCGCTGCTATTAAAAGTTTGAAACCAACAAAAAAGCCTCTTTAAATAGGGCACATGGATAACGAAACTTTTCCCTCCTTCATCCTCAAGAGCCCCAGAACAGCTTCCACCTCAAAGCACGCAAAGAACTTTTTGGACCAGTGTTTTGCTGCCAGCCCTGCAGCCGGTGCCAGAATTGTCATGCTGTGCTTCACCGTCGCCTTTAACCTCCTCTCTCTTAGTTCCCTTAGAAAATGTCATCCCTCTTCCCTTCCCTCGCTCCTCTGTGCTCTGCAAGCCCCCCTCAGAGCCAAGAGACTCTTTGCTGATTAGAAAACCAGTCCAAGCTCCTGTGTAAACCTCCTACAGCGAGGAGCGCTTCAGAAAGGAGCTGAGAACAGTGGCGTAGCCCAGGAGCGTGCACGCAGAGTCCCACTGCTTCAGAGGTCACGGCATGCACATCATTTTTATCATCGTAACTGGCTAAGTGTGTCTATTTTATGTGCCTTGGAGCTTTGGCATATACCCATTAGAGAGTGCAACAGACACCATAAAAGCGCATGAAGCCTCCTGCTGTCCTATTAATACATGCAAGAAATAATAAAACTCGGGCAATAAAAGGAGAATCTTGTACATCCAGACCCTCTCACACCCATCTGCCCCATGGCTGCTGCGTCTGAAATACTCCCTGCAAAGGGCTGGCTGCAAGAACATTCAAGCCCCAGCAGCAGAAGTGACCCATGGCCAGACTCTGAGTGCCTCAAAGAGGAGGGAACTGTGTGGGTCTGTTCTCTGTGCTCCCAGGAGTGAGTCTTGTGTGGAGATGGAGGGAACACCTTGCTACAAAGCACCACGGGCTTCTGATCCCCCACCACATCCCGCAGCCTGGATCTGCTGCCGGTAAATCCTGCCCTTCTCCTTACATGACACTACTGAAACTCCTGTTTCTGGAGGACAATTGAAGCCTTTCTTTGTTCTATTATTAATTTCTTCTTTTCATTTCAAGGATCATTTCAAAAGCTGCAATTTAAGAGCATCTGGTTCTCAGGTCTGACTGAAGCACAGTAAATACCTTCATAGCACTGATAAAAGAGATCATCCAGTGGATGATCAAAGCTCCTCCAGCTCCAACCCCTGCCACGGGCAGGGACCCCTTCCACTGGAGCAGCTTGCTCCAAGCCCCTGTGTCCAACCTGCCCTTGAACACTGCCAGGGATGGGGCAGCCACAGCTTCTCTGGGCACCCTGTGCCAGCGCCTCAGCACCCTCACAGGGAAGAGCTTCTGCCTAAAAGCTCATCTCAGTCTCCCCTGTTTCATCTGGAAGCAGGCAGAGCAGTGCCCTGAGTGGGGATTAGAGGCAGGAAAAGGAAATCACTGCATTCAAGTGAAGTGTTCAAAGCCAGGTTGGACTCAGGGGCTTGGAGCAAGCTGCTCTAGTGGAAGGTGTCCCTGCCCATGGCAGGGTTTGGAGCTGGAGGAGCTTTAAGCTCCCTTCCAACACAAACCAGTCTTTTCTTTTTGCCCCTTTGCAAAAGATTGTTTTCTAAAGCCAGGCAGTTATCTCCCCACATTTAAAGCCTTATCTTGACCACATAAAGATAAGCTTTTAAAGTGGAGGAACTACAACTTGCTTGTTATTCCATTAGTAAAGACAAGGCTCAGTTTTATCTTTTGGATGCCAGCCAGGCAAGTCATCATAGACAAGTCCACAGCATCACCACGGTGTTGCTACCTCCCTATAAAAGCTTCAAGGCCATCTCCTCCAGGACCTTATGGCAGAGTGGCAAACGCTCCCGAACTATCCCAAACTGTAAAACAAGCAAGGTGATTTCCATGCAGCAGCTCTCCCTTGAGCTCAGCATGGATCCCTGGCCTCCAGCTGAATCCCACCCTCTGCACATGATGCATTTTGTGATTCACTGCACCCTTCCCTGGATGATGCTGCTCCGATGTGCCCCGGGCTGCAACATTATACACAGCACTGCCCTGTGCTGCACTTGGGACCAGTTTCAAACCTCAGGAGCTCTACACAACAAAACACCCTTTAAATGCCTTTTAGGTGTGAATGTGCCTCTTCTGCCTCAATAAATCTCATCTATGGATGCAACTGCGCCAGGGCAGCAAGTGAAGCAGCTCCTGGAGCTCAGTGGATTTGCTGCAGTCCCTCTCCTTGTGTCCCTGGTCTGCTCCCCGGACTTCTTCCCTTGAGGGTCCCTACTCACAGGACCTGGCATCAAACACTGTGCAAGGCATAGCAATAACCACAGGAGCTGGAGAGCCTCTGGCCTGGTCAGATCTCTCCTGTGAACAATTCCTGCTCTCTGGCACTTCCCTGCCGATGGCAAAACCTCCTGCAATGACCTATTGATGCAAATCCCTCTCCCTTCACTCCTTAGGACACAAATCACATCAGCAAAGAATCAGGCACTGGAATTCCTCAGCCCATGGGAATCATTTCCATCCTGAGGTAACAACATGGGTCTGCAGGCAGGGCAGTGGGTGAATTCCTCAGTTAATCTGGTCCTAACGCAGCTGCTGCATCCCCTTCAGGCTTTCTGTATCTGTACAAGTGTCACT
Organism: Pezoporus wallicus; assembly: GCF_028554395.1. Taxonomy (NCBI): domain Eukaryota; kingdom Metazoa; phylum Chordata; class Aves; order Psittaciformes; family Psittacidae; genus Pezoporus; species Pezoporus wallicus. The sequence goes on along the minus strand of NW_026637336.1, from coordinate 1,376,702 downwards.
CAAACCATGCTCAGCCCCTCAGAAAAGAACCCACCAGTGTTCCCAGATGGGAATTCAAACGGTCCTCAAGGAAATGCTACAAGGTTGGGGTTCTGTAAAAAGCCTTTTCTGACACTGCAATAGCTGCAGCACCGCTTGGAGCCAGCTGAGGAGCCACCAGCATCCACCTGTGAGTGAGCGCTGAAGAGGAAACACTTCTTTACCAGCTCAATGAATCCGACAGCTTCAGACTCATCACAGCAGCCCCTGCTCCTGCAGGACACAAAAGGGCTCACCGAGAGATAAGTGTCTGCAGGAAGGGGCTGGCTGCCACAGGCACTGCTGCTGCGAGGAGCCGCGGGTTGTTTTTCAAACAGCAGGTAATATTCATCTCCAAGCCTGGGAAAGTTTGCCCTGTATTGAGCAGAAAGGGAATGAAATCCAAGGGGTTTTCCCTTGGCAGCAATATAAGCAGACTCCGGATTTGTTCTGTTATGATTTACACGATACTGCAAGACTTCAACAACATTATCAGGACACAAAAGCTCTCCTAAACAGCATAATTACTGTTGTCTGAGGATTACAAACCCCATCAGCTGGTGCCACTGCTGTTCTTACAGGGTGTCGCTCTGAGCACATTTGGGTTTAGAGCTTAGGAAAGGCTTTTTTTTAGCCCCAACTATGACAGAGCTTTTTGAATTACTTTTACAATATTGTCACTATTAAAGTTATGGACTCATAAGCTCAGGAGCTTATGAGATTTGCTTCAAAGTGTTAGCAATAAGAATTAGAACAATTCCGTTATCCTCTTCTACATTTTAAGCCACCAAGGTTTGCACTTTGTACCTTTGCCCTTGCTCTTTCAGACCAAGAGAGGAAAGGTCTCAGTCCAACCTTTAAATGAGAGGGGGCTCCTTCTCTTCCCAGCTCCATGCCCACCACTCTCGCTCCCATGGGAGTTAGAGTTCCAAAGGCAGTGCTGCTCACCAAAGCCAAACCATTATGCTCCTGTCAGAGAAGCATCTTCTCCTCATTAGCTGTGCCTATCAAAATACCAAGCTCCAAAGCCATTCCTTTTTAATTGTTCAGCTTATTTAGTGCCCTGTTACTTTGAAACACACACCCTGATGTTTCTAATAAAAATGCTGTATTCTGCATCTCATCATACCCGCTCCAGACACCCCAAAACCACAGTTACATCCTAGGTAACAGTCTGACTGCTGAGCAATTAGTCACACTGTGCTTCACCCATGTATTATTTACATCCCATGCACAAAACCTTTGCTAATGCAGACAGCAGAGCCCAGCACCACAAGCTGCTGCAAGCCAGAAGCAAGGAGACAAGAAACACTGTTCCTGTAGCTCTTCAGCTACAACCAGCCCCAGCCTGGACCAGCCCTACCTGGAGGGGGTCTCGTGCAGCACTCCGTACCCCACACGGGCATCCACAGCTCACAGCAGCAAAAGACAGGTCAGGGATGCTGCAGCACAGGGAAGGACCTTTTCTTTTGATGGGCACCAGGATGCCTTAAGAGATTCCCTGGAGACACTCAGAAGTACATGGTCTAGCAGAAGGCGTTAGGGTGTTAGACCCGGATGATGCGAAGGTCCTTCCCAACCCAAACCATTCCATGGCTCTCTGAGTACACATTTCAGTGGTGAAACCTACACTCCAAGTGAAATTTCCAAGAAACCCCCAAATATCCCACAGCAAACACCTCTCAGGAATGACGCTGGAGGAAAATCTCGTCTGGAACTTCATGCTGGAGCACATGGCTGTGGTGCCTGTGATGAAATATGGGTTGCACTCCTCTTGTGTAATTTGTTTTCCCTGAGCATCAAGGGATACTCTGCTTTGTGCCGTGACAGATGTGTGAATGTAGAAGAGAGTCCTGAAAATTTCATAAGGACAAAGCTAAAAATGCAAACAAAGCTGGAACAAATAGTGGATGACGAGGATTCCTTCTCAAAATCAAGGGGAATGTGAGCAATAAGGGCCCAGACAAGCACATTCAAACCAAGCCCTGGGAGCACAAGTGGGAAAAGCAGAGACAGAAGGAGGCAAGAGGCTCCTGCAGCAAAAAGGTAGCTGTGTTGTGCTGGTAACCTGTTACCAGGATAGATAAACCTATCCTAGTGCTGAAGCCCACATAAGGGTTGGGGTTCAAGTCCAGGCAATCAAGAGAGCAGGGAAAATAAACTGCTGTTCCACAGGGCAGAGGCTGCTGGGATGAGAGTGATCCCACTGAGCACAGCGCAGCAAGAAATGCTTTCGTTGGGAAAGGAGCATCCCTGCCGGGGATAACTGAGCAGGCAGAGATACATCAGGTATTTTACCACTGCAAAGCCACATCTGGGGTTGTTCTGGTTTGGTTTTACTTTGAAATGGAAAACTAAAGAGAGGAGACACAGGGAAAGCAGCACTGGGTCACCTCCCAGCCACGCTGTAGTGATTGGAGGCTCCAACACCAACCTGATGGGGTTATAAAGATATCAGAAAAGCCACATGCCTCTTAAAAGATGACTGATGAGCCACAGTTCAAGCAGAGAGCGAGTCCATGCGCTCCCTCCAACATCTAGAGGCCAAGCGTTTCTAACCCCCAGGACACCAGTTTGGGGAGCTCCTCCAGTTATGTTCAAGTAAAAGTTAGAAGCAGCTTCTGAAAACAATGCATGTTGAGCAAATTCCTTTATTCATCAGAATAAATGAGGATGAAGCCTCTCGGTCGAGTATTCAAGCAACACAAAACCCAAAGTCTTTGGAAGCGCATTGGTCTCAGTAGCTTTATAGCAAGGCAGCTCTGGATGGGTTTTCCAGGCTCCCTTTCATTCCAGAGGGTTTTTATCAGCCTGTTAAGCCTTCAACAATGGGGAGCAGACTATTTATTTGAGAAGCAAATTCCTTCCTCTGTAATCTCCCCCAGCCAAATTCCCTTTAAAGTTATCTGAGTGTCTGATGAAAAGCAAAAGGCAGAAGATCAGCTCTTGATCCCTATAGTAACAGGAAGGACTTGCACTTATTTAAGGGCATCTGTTGGCTGGTTTTAAGTCACTTCAGCCCCTTTATTTCTGATTTTGAGCTCCCTGGAACTCAGGAAGGATAGGGATTTCCAACATGGGAACCAGACTGTGCATCATCTCAGTAGCACCGGTGCAACTGGCTCTTCCAATGCTCCGTGGGAACATCCAACTCATTGAGCATCTTGCTCAGCACGGAGCAGGGCACCCAAGGCACATCCTGCCTGAGGCACCACAGGGTCACACAGGACACCATACGCACATCAGCACCACCACGACAGGGCTCAGGACACTCCAGACACACAAACCCCAGGCACTGATCTCATCCATACACAAAAAAGGACCTACCCATGGTCCCAGTTTCCAGACTTGGCACTTCCCAAAGACTGGGCTCACTTCTTCCTTCCTTCTCTGTGGTATCTGGAGCAGAGCTCCCAAACCCAGAAGTTATTTAGCTGGTTTATATTGTCTTGTTTGCTCAGTTGGAGGTGGTTTGTTCGTTTGAAGGTGGTTTGTTAGGGTTTTTGGTCGGGTTTGTTGCAGAGTTTATGTGATTGGTTGGTAGGGAGGCTTGGTTGGTTGGCTTTTGGGGGATTTGGTGGGTTTCTGTTTGTTTGCTGAGCGGTTTTGGTTGGTTGTAGACTTTTGTTTGGGGTGGGTTTTAATGGGTTTTCTTTGGTTGGTTTTGGTTTTGTCTTTTGATGCATGAACAGGTCCCTGCTTATGGAAGAAGCAGAAGATGAGACACCACAACCTGGTGGCACCAGCTGAGCCCACGGCTGGACCACAACCAGCATCATCCCACGTGGCTCCTGCATCCTGCTTCCCCTGGCTCAAAGCCCCGTGCTGAATAACACTCATTTCCAAAGGAAGATGTTTCATTGTCTCCTTACTCCCCCTGTATAAGCGAGGCAGCATTGGAACAGGAGCACAAGATGATCACTTGGTGTTCAAGAGCCAAGCGTGCACCCACTACTGCCAGGAATCGATCTGAGGCTCCACCACCTGCTCCAGACGGGTTTTCCTTCAGGAGCATGCATAACCCCCGCAAAGTAATGGCACTGTTCATCTCTCCAGAGCTCCTCACAGGTTTAAATCCCTGCTGAATGGGGGGGCACGTGCTCAGCCCCATCGCCAGTGCATTAGAATTCAACTTGTTCTTTTCCTAAAGAGGGACACGGAGATGTACCGAGAGTTACCAAAAGCTTGATGGCAGCTGGTTTCCTCGGTGATAGAGCAGCCACTGCTCAGGCCTGGTTTAACACATCATCTCCAGATCAATAGAGCTTTGGATTTATAACTAATGATAACCAAAGGAGCAAGGACAAATCTGTTTGGGGGAAAAAGGAACACTTTCTCCAAAGGGTTCTTTCAGTGTAATCCTTGCAAAGATTGTATTCCAAAGACTGGAAACCAACACAGACACTGCTATCTAACGAAGCTGAAGATTCAGTTTCATCGTTGCAATATGCCAGCTCACCTATTCTGCAACTCTCCACGTGTAAGCATGTGGACCTCTTGGCAGCATTTGTTTTAGCTTCTCCTAACTCCAGAACCATAGAATGGTTTTGGCTGTAAAGGGCATTAAGATCATCCAGGTCTAATGCCCTGCCACGGGCAGGGACCCCTTCCACTAGAGCAGCTTGCTCCAAGCCCCTGTGTCCAACCTGGCCTTGAACACTGCCAGGGATGGGGCAGCCACAGCTTCTCTGGGCACCCTGTGCCAGCGCCTCAGCACCCTCACAGGGAAGAGCTTCTGCCTTATCTCCAACCTGAACTTCCCTTGTTTCAGTCTGAACCCATCACCCCTTGTCCTATCGCTACAGTCCCCTCTCCAGCATCCTTGCAGCCCTCTTCAGACACTGGAAGCTGCTCTGAGGTCTCCACGCAGCTTCTCTTCTCCAGGCTGAACAGCCCCCATGGTTTCAGCCTGTCTTCATACGGGAGATGCTCCAGCCCCTGATCATCCTTGTGGCCTCCTCTGGACTTGGACAGCTCCATGTCCTTCTTATGCTGCGGACACCAGAACTGCACACAGTGCTGCAAGCGGGGTCTCACGGGGGCAGGGTCACCTTTTTCCATAGAAAAGCTACCACCAGGCTCCTGAACCTGAACACTTCCACACAAGCCGTTTCCTTACTGTAAATGTCATGTTTATTATGGAGCCTTCCCCAGGACGGAGAAACACCGGTCAGAAAGGATTCTAAATCCTATCTCCTGACAATTTTCCAATGACTGTGCGTGTTAAAGGGATGCCACCACAAATAGGCTGCAAGAGGCATGCTGGAAAATCTATTAACTCACTGTAAATCTGGTCAAATTGGGAATTCATGCCTTGCAGAATTTCACCATCAGTCCTGAGAATTAGTTTATTGCTGGCCAGGGAGGGAAGAGCCCTTGAGGGTCATTTCAAAGACATACAGCACTGTGGCCTGTCTGAAAAGGCTCCAGTCCAGGTATTTAATGAGTTAGTGAGGTTTTGGGTAAGTGTTTGCTTCCCTCTCTAGAGACAAGCTGCTGAATAAGAAAAGGCATCACCTTCTCCTAAACCTTCCCATTGCTTCTCCTCCCTTCCCCAGTCTCCTTTGGCAGTGGAAGCACTGACATACTGGAGAGGTTACAACAACCTGGGTACAATTATTCAGTTGCTTTGGGAATCAACACCTGATATTTCTTCATCTATGGGGGAAAAAACTCAGTGGGGAAAGAGCTCAAGGTTCAAAGACAGAGATCTCACTGCCGCAAGCCCCCCATAGCTCCTGCCAGGAGGATTATCCCATTTGTATACCTAAAGACATTCTCCTATTTGAAGTAAATAGCATTACTCTACACGTCTTCACTTTACTTCAAAGTTTTCAGCTTTTCACACAAGCCCCAAGCACCCTTCTGACCTGAAGGAGCCTACAACAGTCTCACCCTGAGCCAGGCCAGAAAGGGCAAAGCACCAGGGCAGTTCTATCCCAGGTGATGGGTACTTGGCCACCCTTCATCTACAGGTGTCCCAGGTCCCTTTGGTGATATCCCCACCCCACCGTCCATCAGCTAACAGAGGGACCTTTGCAGGCAGGGAAAGAGCTGGGGCGAGCAGAGGAGCAAAGATACTCTACAGCATACCCCCAACCACAAAAGCCTTCTTGGAAAACACACTTGACCACACGTTGCAACACTCCCCATGTGCTTTTCCATTACAAACCACTTCACAGACTCCCTTCTTCAGGAATCTGTCTTCAGGGCAGATAGCATGAGCCAAACCATCAGCATCCCCAGCACAAAGAAGGGCTGCTCAGCAGCACTCGGAGGTTCAGTCAAAGGCAGAGCTAAACTGCTGCCAGTGCTCAGATGGACGGACTCGCTCTGCTGCTGACCCTGCTCCCAAACACGGTCCATTCACTGCAACACCTTGGGAAAGCTCCTCCTGACTTCCAGAAGCAGTGGCTCAAAACAGGTCCATAAGGACACAGACACAGCCTCTCTGTGAAGCACAAAGCATTCCTTCCATTTTCCCTTGCCCCTCCGCTATTGCTAAGCCCGAGGTTGCACTGCAAACCTCCATCCTCTCCCTGGTACCGATTTGATGGCATTTTACGTGCCCAAGAAGCCTAAAAGTGCAGTAAAACCACAGAGACAAAACGAAAACTGGCAATGGAAAAAGCAGCTCCTGCCCAGGGTGGATGTTAAAAGCCATCTGGAGCAGAAGCCATTAAGGTTTGCAAACATAGAGCTCTCTGCTGACTCTCCCCAGACAGCAGCCCCCCGCCTCAGGCCAGACAAAGAGGCCACGTACACCAGAGCTGCAGAATCTCCCCATAAACACTCTCATTTGAAGCCAGTTTAACTGGGAAAAGGTCAGGACCAGTAACAGCCCAACATGTGTTACCGGTTAAACAAATTTAGCAGCTTATCAGTGAAACAAAGAGCACTTGGACACAAACCAAGTCAAAGATCCTCTGTGTTCAGGCACCCAGCTGCATCTCTGATACCCTCCTAAGCCTCTGTGTTATGTGTGCTGTCTCCATGAAGTCTGTGTTAAGGTTTTAACGGCACATGAATGAACCATCCAGGTAGACTCAGCTTAAAAACGTGGGTAACAATCTAAAAGGCTGAAAGCAGCATCGACATCTCTGCTGCTCAGAACAACTGCCCTGCTTCTGGTTCCCTGTCATCAGGTACCACCTGAATTGTTTGTTGCCTGGTTTCTATATCCAGCCAACAGACTATGTCAAACAGAGATACTTATGAAGCCGAGTTTTAATGAGAGCTTGCTCTGTGCAGGGTGAATGTTTCCATAGGACGTCATCTCCGGTGTGTAAATACCATCTGGCATCAAAGTGGTATATTCCCCACTCCAATAGGTGATCTTGGTAGCAAAGTTCCCCCTTGGACAAAGGTTGAATCTATTCCCAAGCACTGGAATTGCTCTCACATTTTGCCCGATCTGTTGTTTTCCTCAAGCTCCAGCTCTGGACAGGGTTTGCAGTTAAAGACAAAACAATTCAGCCCTTGCTGCTGTGGGAAAAAGCTCGAAGCTGTGACCTGTAGCGCTGGGAGAGGAGAAAAGCGAACAACGGCAAACCTCACAATGTATCATTTTTCAGACTTCCCACATTTAATGCTGATCACATTGTTCTTAGGGCTTTAATCAGGATTTTGGAATGCCCTGAGGTTGTGGGAACGAAAAGCCACATGCTTCCACTCAAAAGAGACAGCAAAACATGCTGCAAATGCATCTTTCCTGTGAAGACACACTCGCGTTTTAACCTCATCTTTACCTCCCCGCTAAGACAACAATTCACCAGCCTCCCAGAGCCTTACCAGCTTGAGATATGGGGAAGTGCCACAAAACCTGCGTTTTATCCTCCTTTTCTTTCCCAAACATCAGGGCAACCCCATGCTGATCTGGGGGAGTCCCAGCCTTCACTTTTATATAGTATCAACCTCCCCCCCCAGTGTTAAAGCATGGGGAGCTCGCTCTTCCCTGCTTCCCAGGCTGATGGACTATTTACCCCCCAGCCATAACAAGCAACATCTAAGCCCAAGATGGGATTTCAAACAGCCCCAAACCACAAATGATTCCTCCCAGATGCAGCCGCTGGAAACTCCAAAGCGTTTCCCCCGCGGGCTGAGCAGCACCGGAGCCGGGAACCCACCATTCCCAGCACTGGGATGCGGATGGCTCCCCCCAGAGCAGCAAGATCTCAGCTAGGAAAGGAAAATTCAGGAGAAAAAGCTCATTTCCTTCCATCCTGAATGAATTATTGGCGACAGCGCCTGTCCTAAACAAAGCTTCTCTGCTGGGCGAAGCAGCAGGAAAGCGATGCAAAGTGGGCAAGGAAAAAAGGAGTTAGGAAGAGGGAGGTCTGTCTTTAGCAATGCTACTGCATGAGTCTGCAAGCAGCAGGAAAAGGAAAGGCAAAAGGAGAAAGCGTTCCAGGAGATGCTGAACTTGGCTGTTCCTCTTTGAGCTTTGCTGCTGCAGATTTGACAGCAGAAAATGGGAAGTTAAAGCTGAAAATCCCTCATGTATGCACAGTTAGTCCAACCCCACCGAGCTATTACACTGCTGTATCATCCCCACACAAACACCCCGACCGAGCAGGGAGGTGTAGCTGTAGCGTAAGCGGAGCCAGCCCAGGCCTCACATGGAATATATATCACAGCAATTCACTTCCACACATAACCATCAAATAACTGATTTCATAAAGAGAGGGCTCAGTGACACTCGCTGGAGAAGGTGGGCATTCCTATAGGTACTTTGACACGGATTTGATTGCACACACTCCTCCAACAGCCATACAAGGGACAAAGGGTCTGGCTTAAATCACCAGCCAGCTAAACCCCATGCCACGTGTGGAGGGCATCCGCAGCCCTCACCCCATGCCACATGCAGAGCGGTCTCAGTACAGATGGGGTGTATCCATGGGATTTCTTTGCGCTGAGGCTGGATGGCAAAGCCTAGAACTATTTGCAAGTTTAGCTTGTGGTGCTTTTTTAAGCCACATAAACAGAGCACCGCTTCCAGTCCTCACTGGGTTTGGTGGAAGGGGACTGGGAGTCCTCACCGCTGGTTTCTTATGCGTCTGCTCTCAAAGCTTTTCTATCCACCAAGAAAGAGAACTAGACAGTGCCACGAGGCTGCAGAACATTCCAGCCTTACTGCCAGGAAAAGGCTCATGAACAGGTTCATCCTGAAACGGTGGGGATAAAAACATGCCCCATATTCTGGTTTCATGTTCACAGAGACCCCACATGTGACATCTCAAGTAGGAAAAGCAAACAAGCAGAGGCTGGACTGCTTCTCACCCTTTGCGTTCCTGTGCAAACTCACTCCTGTAGCTCTCCACTGCTTCCAGCCCAGGCTTCAAGCTGTAAAACCCTGTCTGCAGAGAGAATTAGGGTGGATTTATTGCAAACACCTCCTCTGGACACTCGTAAAGCAATCTGAGAGCACCTAATGGATTTAGGATTTAGTTAAACTGGTGCGACACAGTAATAAGATGAAGAGTGTGGTCAATCACTGGCAATTGAGTTAGAGCATCCTGGAAAAGCTGCCAGTCATCGGCAGGTCCAACAGTAATAACCAAGCAGGGAAAAGGGGAGCAGAAACGCAGGGCAGAGGAGGGGGCTTCCTCCAGCACAGCCTGGGGGATATCTCTAAGGAGCTGCAGGAGGCACCACAGGGACACAGAGCTGCCCTCACCCTCCTGCTCACAGCACCCTGTCAGCCCCATGCATCCCTTGGGAAGGCTGGAGAGAGCCCACGTCTCCCCCCCACAGACCACCATCAAAGCCAGGTTGGACACAGGGGCTTGGAGGAACATGCTCTAATGGAAGGTGCCCCTGCCCAGTGCCTCCCCACCCTCACAGGGAAGAGCTGCTGCCTCATATCTAACCTGAACCTCCCCCATTTACGTTTAAACCCACCACAAGCTGTCCTATCACTATCAGTCACACTCCTTCTCGCACCATTTGTTTCTGAGCAAACACTAATAACCTGTCTCTTTAACGCACTCAAACTGCACATCTTCATTCAAACCAGTCCTATTCCCTTTCTATTAGCTCGTACCAGTAGCACCTCAGAAGCCATCTGTATTCCTCAGCCTCAGACTATTTCTCACACAGTTTTCACTGGGAGGCTTCTCCCAAACCCTTCCCGATCCATGCAGGAACACAAGTATCCAAACACCTTGCCTGTTGGAATTCCACAATACCAGCCTCCCTTCTTGCTTCGGTTTGGCTCAGACGCGGTGATGCTGCCAGGCCTGACCGCCGCCAGCCGTGCCTCCCTTCCTGCACAGTCTGCTTTATTGACAATTCAATCATGTCAGGTTTGGACCAGCAGCCACACTGATTTGATCAGCCATCGTTGGATTTACAATATATAAATGACAGCACTGTATCAGGCCCGTGTTGCAAACAGCTGCCTGGGATCGATTTATATTCTACTAGCAAGGAAGAGAAATTGCAGCACGATGTAGTGCTACAGCCTCAGATCAATAGCAATTTTTTTCTTAACGACACGAAGGCCAAGATAAGGACAGCATAAGTCAAAGGCAGACAGAGCAAATTTGCCCGATATCCCTTTCAATTCCAGAGGTACATACACAGGATATGTAACGTTAAAGCTGAGGGGAACATTAGCAAAACTCTTTGGAATTACAGCAGCCTTACAAGGTTGCCCAACGTCCCCACTGTCCCTGGGAACTGTGATGGGCAATATGGGACTGCCTGGCTTCAGCGCTTGCAGGCTGAGGCTCCCCACAGCCTGCAAGAGCAATTCCACTGCCATGAGGTGAGGGACCCTGGTTGGTACTAACAGTAGCAGTTGTGGTTACTGATGTTGGCCCCATGGACACAGCTTTGGTGGTGTGCAGTGCACCAGGTTGCTGAAGCACCACTGATACAAATATAAGGATGGGGAAAAAAAAACAGCACATAGCATTTGAGGCTTCTCCTAGCTCTTCTCTTCAGGTTTAACCCTTCTCTTTTGATAGCCCAGAGGCAGTGATAACAGTGTGCAGTGCCACACCCCACCCCTTGAGAAATGATGCACCTACCCCCAGGCATCATCCCAAAGTGATCACTATGAGGGTGGTGGGACACTGGTATAGGTTGCCTAAAGAAGCTGTGGCTGCCCCATCCCTGGCAGTGTTCAGGGGCAGGTTGGACACAGGGCCTTGGAGCAAGCTGCTCCAGTGGAAGGGGTCCCTGCCCGTGGCAGGGGTTGGAGCTGGAGGAGCTTTGAGGTCCCTTCCACCCAAACCACTCTGGGATTCTATGCTGAGCACAGATGAAGGAATGGAGGTACGCGCTTGTTTAGATCCTGCTCCCCACTCTGTACCCAACCAGCTTGACCCCATATCAAAGACAGTATGTTTAGCCTGGCAGCAAGAGAAGCCCACCTGATGATGTGCTTCTGTCCCAGCAGTGCTGCACCACAGCTCAGGCACACTTCCAGCACCGCACGAAGCACCGGCAGGATCTGGGCATTTGGAGATAAGGCATCTCTCTCTTAAGGCCCAACCCATCACTAAGAGAAAACTCCAAATGATTCCAGTAGTGCCAACATCGCATAAACCCAGCTGCTCCTTAATGAGAAATCATTTATGAGCGAGCCCTTCCCTCCTTAACTCTTCTGCAAGCCACAGGAACACACACTTCCCAGCCCAAACCCTCCCTGCTCAGGCAGCTTCAATTCCCATTCCTAAGTGGCAGCTGGAAAGCAGGGCTCTCGTGATTTATACCTCTTCTGTACTCCAAGCCTGGATAATTACAACTTCTGCGTGCCTCATGATTAATCTATTTGCACTGGGTGAATTACAAACCCAAACACATTTGAAAATGAAAACTCATGTGCTGGCTCAAGCGCAGGCAACGTGACAGTGCAATGGGGGACCAAGTATAAATGGTCCCCAGGCTGCAGCCGGAACAATGGTGCCTCAGCTCACCCCTGGCATCTCGTTTGGGAAAGGCAGTTTTAAGTTCTCTCCCTCCTCACTTCTTTTCTGGAGGCAGAAAAGGGCAAAAGCACTTAGATAGTTATTAATTTATATGACCTTGCTGTGTATGCATTCCTCATCTCTTTAACATGCATTTAGAGCAGCTGGTGGAAAAGCACCATTTAAGCAAGGTATGTGCACATCGCACAGGAACAGGAGTCACATTTTTAAAGAAATAAGTGGGAAGGAAACCAAAGGCCTCCTGATGAGTATTCCCATAGGATTAAATGCCTCTCTCCTAACTGGTGTAGTCTTCTGGGTGTTGCGAGCTTGCCCACAGTGCTGACCACTCCTGGAAGACAGGACCAGCTTCTGGCCACAGAGCCTGGTGTTGACCAGCCCTGAGGCACTTCAGTAATTCCATGGAATCCCGGCCTGGCTTGGGTTGGAAGGGACCTCAAAGCTCCTCCAGCTCCAACCCCTGCCACGGGCAGGGACCCCTTCCACTGGAGCAGCTTGCTCCACGCCCCTGTGTCCAACCTGCCCTTGAACACTGCCAGGGATGGGGCAGCCACAGCTTCTCTGGGCACCCTGTGCCAGCGCCTCAGCACCCTCACAGGGAAGAGCTTCTGCCTAAGAGCTCATCTCAGTCTCCCCTCGGGCAGGTTCAAGCCATTCCCCTTGGCCTGTCCCTACATCCCTTGTCCCAAGCCCCTCTCCAGCTTTCCTGCAGTCCCTTTAGGTATTGGAAGGCTGCTATAATCTCACCATAACACACACAGCATTTAGACTAACACCGGCGTTTTTCCTCCCCCTCATTTCAAGATCATTACAACCCATCCTATAAATCAGTGTGTCCTTTAAGTGCAATTACTCTGGAAACAAATGCCATGCAGTGGTGAAACTTCTCATTTGACTGTGGCCACGTTCCAAAAGCGACTGTAAAATGTTACTTCCACTCCCAAAGCCAAACACTGATTTAATTGCCTCAAAGGACGAGACAATTCCCAATTCTGCCGGGAGATTACTGCTCTGGAATAAATATTTATTGATAGCCACATTCCCTCCTACTTAGTCATTTAGTTTCTTCAAAATATGCACATTTTAAAAGGGGTTTACTTTTCTCCTGCATCATAAAAAATGCAGGCTGCATTTCCCATTCATGAGGGTTTCATTTTTAATCTGCCATCTCACACAGGTTTGGCTGCACTTGCGGGGGGGACAGGCAGGAGGAAAAGAAAACTTGGCTTTTAGAAGGATTAGATTTAGATTGAGAAGGACTGAAATAAACTCAGTCTCCTCATTGCGTTTGCCTCAGAGAACCCCACGAGTCCTTGTGAATACCTCCCTGCTCAGCCTTGCGTACCCACACTCTGTCCCCAGTTCTGGGACAGCTCTGGGTTAGCAAAGGAGCAGCTAAGGTGGGTTGAGATGCCTTCAACAAACAGGTGAGAACAAAAGCAGAGGAAGAGAGCAATGTGTACACTGGGTATAGGGCAGAGGGGAGGAAGGGAAAGATCAGTACCTGCTCTAGTGGAAGGTGGCCCTGCCCATGGCAGGGGGTTGGAACTGAATGAGCTTTAAGGTCCCTTCCAGCACAAATCATTCCATGAGTCTATAGCCAGCAGCAGGAGCTATGTGCTTCTTGCTCATCCTCTACCTCTTCTGGGTAAAGACATAACCCCGCAGTCCCGTCTTCATCTGTGCTGCTGCACAGCACTGTTAACCGTGACCTGTGATTGTGTTTGCTTTGAGCAGGAAGGGGATCAGGAACTTCTATACAGGGTTATTCATCTCTGTCTTGTAATCCCAACTGAATCCAAGGAGCTCAGCAAAGCAACGCGCAAAGCAACAAGCACACCCCTGCTGAGCCCCCAGATGTGAGGGGAGCGGGGACCTGCCTCCCTTTGCATCCCTTGCAGGATAAAGCACGAGCAGCCTTCCCTCCTTGCGTACACACCCCCTGTGCTCGCAGCTCAAGAGCATAACTCTTAAGTCAGGCTCACAGATGAAGAGTGAAGCAGATACTGCGCAACAGTGGCAGTTACTTATGGAGATCCTTTCCACAGCTCATGAACTAGAACTATTCCCACTGTGTGCTCTCATGCTACACTGCTGACACAGCAGGCGTTTTCCTGCTGTTCCTGTATTTCCTCCAGATCCTAAGCAGATGGGTTTGCTGGGCAGTTACAGTCATCCAACTCTGCCACATTAGAAGCAACAGGAACTGTAGCCCAGCCCCAAAATCCACCTTGTCCTTTATAAGGCTTCTTTCAACAGACCCCCAGGACCCCCCTCTGATACCAGCAGGCAAGTGATGCAAGCCAGCATGGCTGTCCCAAGCATCCACAGGGAAGAGTTATTCCAAAAGACAACAGGTTTTCTTCATGCAAAACAACATAAAATCCCCAAAATAGGAATACAATTCAGTCCAATAAACCCCCTGTGCTGAGTTACACCAGTACCTGCAAGTTCCCACTGACAAAGCCTCTCTGTTATATTGCCACACTTCAGATTTGTTTTCCCATTAGGAATGAAAGGATTTGGGGGCGAGAGCAGGAGCTTGGCTGCCAGCACTGCCTCTGTGCTCTCCATTAGCAGACACTTCTCTCTTCTTGAGCTTACTGATGAACAGACAAGCTGTGATTGCCTGGACCCCAGCAACTGCTCTTCACCATCTACAGACACCCAAAGGCACCCTCCAAAGGAACATGCTAATACCTGTCATTCAGCTGAGAGGAAAGAGGCCCTAAAATGCCATTAAGGACACACAACCCCAGCTCTGTGGAGGGGGGCTCGAGCTGATGACTGACAAACAGGCAGCTCCAGAAACACGAACTTCTCATCAAGATGAAATGTGTAATTGCACACACAGGATGCACATATGGGGCACTGCAGCACAGGCACCATCTGCACCAGGAGGATATTTTAATTTCACTCAGAAAAGAGGGGGAAAAGGAGCATTTTATCATTTCCCCTCTCTAATTTTGAGCTCTTGCATTAGGTTTGACTAACGATTCAGACAACCCTGTGGTTTGGAAAGCTTTCTTCCTTGCATGCTATTGAAATGAGGGGCTTTTCAAAGGGGAGCTGGGATTTTGGAATAGCACAACCCCACAACCACCGAGCAGCAGAAGGGGACAGGGCAGTGCTGAGAAACAAAGAATAAGCAACAGCTCCCAGGCAAATACTCTATTTGAAACTCATGATCAGTGGAGCAGTTTCTCCCTTCTCAACAGGTATTATTCAAGCAAGGCCAACACAGACAATTGTGGGGGGCAAAAAAAAAGGATAAAGGCAGGAAGAGGAGGATGCTGGCTGGTGTAGCTCACATCTAGCATGAATAGCTGCAGCCCAAACCCCAGGCCACATTCTGCTCTTACACCAGCGTAAGTCTAACGCCATAAACCATGGGTATAAATCCAGGTATTCTGGGAATAAATCCAGGCAAAGTTTAATGCACGTTTCCCACGAATTATTCCACTTCAAAGTAACTTTCCCCTCTCACTCTTCCTACCCTGACCAACCTCAATGCTCCAGAGAGATTCAATTCCATTTCAGAGCCAAAACAAGTTTCAAGCAGACTTGAGCATAGAATCATAGAACCCCAAACTGGTTTGTGTTGGAAGGCACCTTAAAGCTCCTCCAGCTCCAACCCCTGCCACGGGCAGGGACCCCTTCCACTAGAGCAGCTTGCTCCAAGCCCCTGTGTCCAACCTGCCCTTGAACACTGCCAGGGATGGGGCAGCCACAGCTTCTCTGGGCACCCTGTGCCAGCGCCTCAGCACCCTCACAGGGAACAGTTTCTGCCTTATCTCCAACCTGAACTTCCCCTGTTTCAGTTTGAACCCATCACCCCTTGCCCTATTGCTACAGCCCCCATGAAGAGCCCTTCTCCAGCATCCACTAAACCTGCTGTAATTAAGCAGCCTTCAGGAAGCATGACTTTGTCAGCAGACAAAGCCAGTGCCTGCAGACCCTATTAAATTTAGCAATGCCTATCTGAAGAGAAAGTGCTGCCCCAGGCTGCTGGCTCCTTTCCCCACCTCCGCCAGCCCCTGCTCCCTGCCGGGCTGTGTATGCTATCGGGATTCTCTTATTATGTTAACTTCTTTCTATGTGATACCTCAGTTGAAGTGTAACCAAGCAAGTCCCTTCAGCAGGTGAAGTGCAGGCATCTGTCAAAGTGACAGCAGAAGCAGTGTAATCCCTCCAGAGTGGCTAAACTGAGTTACAAAGCATGTGCCTCCCGGCCACTGCACCTCCAGCATACAAGCATGGAGCTGGAATTCCCGGCTGGAGCTGCCAGGCGAGCTGCTGAGGATGGGAACATGTGAAGGGGCACACGGTGATACCTATATGGCAGTCCCTCTGCTCTCCGGATGCCATCACATCCCACAGCACAACGTGTCAGCAAGCTGATGCTAAAGGGGCAGGAGAGAGCCCGAGGTCCTCCCTAGTGCACACACAGAGGATGCTCCCTAAGGCAGCACGGGCAGGTTGGAACCTCATGCACTGGGGACATCAGTGCACATGGACAGAGGGCAGAGCAGCTCAGAGGAGAGCTGGGTTTGGGGCAGACACCGTCCTGCTCTGCAGCAGAGGCTTTGTGCACCCACCCAAAGCAGTAAAAGAAAGGCATTAGGCTAAAAATCAAGAGCATTTAATAAAACCAAGGCAGACTCATTTTATTTGTCTCCTGGCATCTTAGACTGTAAAGCAAGACTGGGGCTGGGGTTTCCAGCCTCTCCCTGCAGTTACCCAGACTAAGTTTTTGTTTGGGGGGAAAAAAAAACCCAAACCCACTCTTCCTTCATTAACTGCATAAAACTAGGAGCACAGACTCCCCTTTACCAGCATAGCAAGTGCTGGATGAAAGCAACCCCTGCTGTTAACCAGCGAGCTCCCAAGTGTCCACATAGGATTCAATTCTCTTCTTCCCAGCTACATTTGTGCCAGGACCCGACTTCAGCACCGGTTCAGTAATTTCAGGGGGAATGCTCAAACTGGGAAAAGCAGGTTGGGAACAGCTTTGGAGCTGCTAGGAAGCCAGTTGGGACTTGGGATGCAATCTGCATTTTAAGCCATGGGAATGACAAGCTTTGCTAAACCCTGACCTTGACAGCCGTTGTGCGTTCAGCAGGGATTTATCTCACTGTCATGTAATGCTCTGTAATTATCACAGCATTCAACAGCACCCAACTAGTTGCCATATTCAGCTGTAGCCTGCAGTAGTTAGAGAACATAAATCTTGGTTTATAAACCCTTCAAAATGGCTAAAGAGCTGCCACACCTCCACCTACCTGCAAACCAGCACAACAGAGGAGGGGATGGGGATACCCAGGCTTCAGACCACCCAAAAGAGATGCTACATGAAGAGAATTCCCGTCGCACACTTTTCCACATCCCTTAGCCTTGACTCCTATCCCTTAGCCTTGATTTTTCACTGCGGAAAACACCGACACTGAAAACTCACAGTCTTGCGTAGCCAACTCACCGGTGTGCAAATTGCCTCTGAAAGCACAGCATGGGGTCTGAACATTATCTGAGCAACCTTACCTTCTCCTGTCTCTCTGCAGCCACCTCCTTCTCCCAAACACGAATCCATGGAAAGCCCCAAGCGCTGCTGCAGCCCGACGGCAGGGTGAGGAGATGCACTGAGCACACAGGAGTTATGGGAGCTGGGAATCACATCTGCAGGTGGCCACCACTGCCCCATCCAGGACCAAGCAACTGTTCCACATAACCCGGTTTAAAGTGGCTTTTATGGGCAGATGTTTAGGGAGTCACCTCCTCAAGCTCACCAGAGGCCATTGGGAGAGCTGCTTGGGAAGGATGCTCTAGGACCGTATACAGGGCTGTGTGCCAGCCTGCATTGCATCTGAAGACACATATGGGACATCTGCCTGAACAAGGAGATGGATTGGTCATGCTTTACTCCACCATATCACATCCTTTCCCCCACTGGACAGATATATAACGTGTTCCTTGCCATACAACCGAACGAGACAAATCAAGCTGCTGTTGGCTTTGCCCAGCAAAACAGAACTACGCCCAAAATAAACCTCACTGCATGGACTCTGTGCTGGGCCAGGAGGCACCCGCAAATCCAGGTCTCTCTCCTGGCTGCGATCAAAGCCCCTCCAGTGAGGAGCCAAGACAGCCCCACAGTCACTTCACAGCAGCCAACCTGGGGCTGTGAGCAGAGATGAGCTGCGATGCGCCCGAGTGTGAGATCAAGACAAGGAGCAGCAGGGAAAAGCTGGGTGGGTTTTAAGTTACTGTGTGCAGTGTGCTAGCAATGAGACAGATAGGAACACTGCTCTATTTTGATCATGAATTAAACACGAGAGGAGAAGTGTGCTTTTCAGAAGGGACTGTTACAGGAAAGCAAATGATTAGTCACATAGCCAGGAACAGGCTTAGATCAGAAAGAGGTTTACACACAACCCAGACAGTTCAGTGCAGATAAGTGCAGAGTAATGACGACTTTGATGAGTCTTTATCACACATGGCTCTGTGTCAATGACTGCAAGAGGAAGCTCCACTGACACTCGTGTGCATCATTAATGAAGAATGAGAAATGAGGACATAAACATCCTGATGCGGAGAATGAGCACGAGGAGGCTGCAGCTGAGGAAACTCAGTCCCAAGGTAGGAAACGCACTCCACAAAGCAGCCAACGTTGGAAATGGTCATATGTCACCCCAGACAGTGAGTATTTTTACATTAGAGTCATGCATGTTGAAGGCATTGCTCACCAGAGGATGGTGTCAGAAGCAAAGATTCATCACATCTAATGACATCAAGATGAAGTTTAATATTTCAGTTATGTGCACTTGGACATTACTATACCCCGTGAGCCCTACATGCCCTAAACCATTTTTGTTGACTGATGCATTCTGCACTGGTTATCATGTCAAGCTACTTCTATTGGTTTAACTGGTGCCCCCTGTAAACTTACTGACCCAAGTTAATGCAGTAAGTTGAACAGAAAAATTCACGCACAGCGAAATCAATAGCAAAACACCTCTGCATCTAAACCCTGCAACGCTGTGCATGGGTCGGCAATTAGGGAGAAGACATCTTAGCATGCAGCAACACTAATAAAGAGGGGCCACGATGGGCAGAGGAGGCACGCAGTGCATAGCAGAGCTGCCTCTGCCAGGACCAGCCTGGGGCAGCGCACTGGGCAGCACGGGTGAGCTGGGATCTGCAACCCCTGCCCTGAGAAGGCAGCAGGACCCCATGGGCTCCAAGCAGCCTGTCCAGCTTCACTCCGTCACTGAGCAGGCTGGAGAGGTCACAGCTACACAGGAGGCTCCTAAGGGGTGGGTATTTCTTTCATCCCCCCCTCTTATGCCTGTGTTTGATGTCCAGTGAGGAGCAGAGGACTCAGGAGCAACACACTCCTCCAGCGTCTCAGCACACTGAATTCCTTACACCTCCTCCCTCATTTCACACTGTATGTTCACCCTGTGAGTATTTACAGCCTCTCCCAGCACTGAATCACAAAGGCCAGGCCAGGCTGGGCCCCTTTGAGTCACAGTTTCTATTTCTATACACAAATACAGAAGAGAGGTCTGCCAAGGCACAGGCACTCCTGAGACCCAGCACAGCACCAGGCACAGCTCTTCCCAGCATCCCACTGCCTTCCCACATCATCCCTTTCCCTGCACTTTAAAGCTCACGAGAAGATGACACAAAGAGGCACCTGGATGGCAGATTTGTGCCAACTGACAACCAGGTGGGTTTAGTTTCACAGCATCCTCAGAAGCAGACCCAGACCCAGCAAAAGGGTCCACAGATTAAACCCCAAGGCTTTAGACAGAAGGAATGCAGGGACATTGCTGCAGGCTGAGCACTATTTCCACATGAACTGAGGGACTTGGGAAGCCTCAGAAAGAGGTTCACATGGGAAGGGACCCTGAGGCAGGGGGTGATGGTGCTGGGGATGCTGCTGGTGAACCCCAGAGACATCCCAGAATCCCGGCAGGCAACAGGCCTGGCTCCAGGGACAGCACAGACCTGCAAGCCACTGTCCTCTGCAATAGAGCTGCCACCCTTGGTTAACAGCATTAGAGGAGGTATGAAAGCAGCCTTGGCATGAGACAGGGTCAGCTGGGTTTGGCAAATCATCTTCTCCCTGGTCTCACTGCTTAATGAATAGCAGATACCACAAGTCCCAGCAAGGGTGGTTGTTAGAGACACTGCAGCTTCAGGGAGGCTGTTGCTCCATCACTGAGGAGCCAGGGAGCAGCACAGGCTGGCCTGGGGCTGTCCTTCCTTCTGGAAGAGGGAATTGTCCTCAGCCCAAATAACGCCTCGCTGGGGAGAGGGGAAGTCAAACATCTCTCAGCTTCTGGAAGACAAGGCTAGAATTCAAGATGCTCTTGGCAAATCAGAGAGATGATACAGTGAGGCCAGGGATGCCCTCCACCAGGACAGCAGGACCTACATGGACCAAAAGCACCCAAGGTTCCTTATGGGATAAGAACATGCAAGTGGTACAAGTGCTGCTGCTGAGTGCTGCATAGAAGACAGATCCTCGGGCGACATGGGAAGGTGTCCCTGTCCCACAGGGATGGGAACCCTCCGGAACCCATTAGCCAGGGAATAAGATGAGCACCAAAGGCAGCATCCAAAAGCCCAGTGACAGCATTAACCCTCACGTTAGAAATATTGTGCAATATTTCTGCACCACCACCCCATAGACACAAGGAGGGGGCCAGGCCTGCTCTGCCTCATTGCTTTTACTGTCTCTTAGGTGGAAAACACAGTTACACGAAGGTCTGGGGGTGTTTTGAGCGTAGTGCCAGTAGTAACAACGCCTTCAGCCAACTTGTCCTACACATTTCAGCTCAACAGCAGCAGAGGAGCATTTACCAGAGACGTACACCCTAGAGATGCACAAACACACTCCATGGTTAAGCGGTACCTGTTGTCTGAGCCGCTTTGTGCTCTCACTTACAACCATGAGCATCTTGGTTCCAGCTCCTTTGGCTTCCTTCCTGCCCAGCTACACTGGACAGACCGAACATGACCTCATGTTATGGTAATTTAATCAGTAGTTCTTAATTATGGTAATTTAATCACTAATTCCTGCGAGGCAGGCAGAAGTTGAGACGGTCCCCATGCAAATGTGAAGTATAATGCAAAGGAAGGGGGTTTTCACTACATTGCCCACTTCATTTCCATGTCATGTAAAGTGGTTTCCCTTCGGCCTTCTCCCAGTCACCTCCTGCTGTTAATGGCCACAAGCAACGCAGTGACCCTTCCCTTCCAGAGTCTGATTTCACAGCAAACATTTTCATTCCTGAAGGTGAAATGTGAGGTGTGCTCCCCTCTAACACTCATCTTTATGGCTTTCTTAATTCCGTGGGATTTATGGTCTCCACTAAAAGCACAGGGAACATAATTGAAATAGATTTGCAAAGATATATCAGGACTATTTTCACCTCTCTTTCCTTGTGAGCCATTTATATGAGCTTATTCTAACATGAGAAAAGAAGAGTTTTCACACTAAAAGCTCCAGCAGCAGCTGTTTAAACCTGAAGAAAGTGCATTTCTGTGTTACAACAAATGCATCCCCTCACATTCCTGTTCCCTGCCTGCCTGCAGAAAGGGATTTAAACCTTTGCAGGTGTACCCAACATTTCCATTCTCTGTCAGCAATAACACTCTGAGCTCTGGAAGCTGAAAACCAGCACCTGGCTAAAATGTAGTGGAAAAACTAGCTGGAAGCTTGCCTGACTTAGCAGGGGCTGGTTATGGAGTGTGGTGACCAACTCTGCAGTTCCGAGCAGGGCAAAACGCTGAGCCAGCTTTGTTAGCTGAAATGATTTAGGTGGCTTTAACGTCCTCATTGCTTAAAAGAGGCAAATGAGATGCTTTTTGCCATGGTGTTGGCGCTTCTTTGGGGGTGGGGAGGTGGTGGGGGTTGATAAAGTGCATAGGGAAACGCACTTGAAACCCTTCTTTTGCCTTCATGCCACTCACATCTTAGATTTCCTGCCAATTTATCTGCCGCCTGATCTACGCTGCCTCTTGGTGTAAACCAACCTGAATATTTAAAGCGTAGCATTTTGATTAGCTGAACTATGGATTTGCTTTTTCGTGTCATTTCTTTTGTTCTAAACTGCCCTGACAATTCATATCTGTGGCAGCCAAACAAGCACATTTATGTCTGAAGCTATTGTTCATCCCCAAAGTGTCACGGCTAAATGAGACAGAGTTTAAGCATTTGATCCCCCCCCCCCCCATCTCTGCATGCTGGGAGGTCCATTTCTCAATAACAAAACCAGTTTTCTTGCAAAATTCGATTAAATGGAATATCAAACATCAATCAGGACGGCTCTCACTGTGTTTCTATATGTGCCTGCTGCTGCAGTGGTAACACTGGGAGCAGCATCCTTCGAACTGAACTGTTGCTTTTGTCTCAACACTCTTTTCCTGGAGGAAAACCACCCCATAAGACACCAGTGGAAACCAGTGGGAGCAGTTCAGTGGCTGCAGAGCCAGTTGTGGTGATGGTGCTGGGTCTCCCTGGCTGATAGATGCTATGTAGTAGGGTGGAGGGTGCTGAGGTGTTGGCACAGGGTGCCCAGAGAAGCTGTGGCTGCCCCATCCCTGGCAGTGTTCAAGGCCAGGTTGGACACAGGGGCTTGGAGCAAGCTGCTCCAGTGGAAGGTGTCCCTGCCCGTGGCAGGGGTTGGAGCTGGAGGAGCTTTGAGGTCCCTTCCAACACAAACCAGTTTGGGGTTCTGTGAAATGAAGACATCAGACACAACGCTCTCATTTTCTGAGTTCCCTGCAGGACTCTGCTACTTGCAGCCATCCTCCTGCACCCTTCGCATGGATTTCATCGAGCCTTGCTCCCCCCCCGACCTCACTGCTCCTACGAGCCTGAAGTTAGTCAAACTTGAGCACAACCCACATTATGCAGGCACGAAGCTCCCTGTGCTCAGCTGCTCCCAACACGATGCCCAGCTGTGCAAGCTTAACATTATCTCTTAAATGTTAAGCCCCATTCCTTTATCATCTATTGCCAGAATAGTTCTTAGGTTGCAAAGAAAACACTGCAAAGGGAGGCTTTTGGTCTGTGTCCTGCTTCTCCCTGCTTGGAGCTTTAAGTGCAGTGCCAGAGTGCATAAAACCCCACTAAGCCCAGCAAAGATGTCAGCCCATTTGTAAACCTCACCGCTGCTCATGTTCTGCAGCCTACTAACCTGCAGATAAGCTTCCTGGAGAAAACATTAGCTCTCCTGTAGTCTGGCACAGCACAGGGAGCTGCTGTATCCTAGAGGCACAAAGAGCTGCGAAAGGTCATTCCCACACTTGTGATGTACCAAAGAGCTGGGCTGCACAGTCCAGTAACGAGCTGGGATGCAAACAGCTGAACCAGAGCTCGCGGGAGCACTCCACAGAGAGGAGCAGCACTAACTGCCTGCAGGATTGTTTGCTATATGGAAAGCATATCATGGCATCAGGTATCACCGTGTTCTGCACCTGCCCCTTTTAGCCCATCTTTCAGCAAGTCCCAGAATCATCCCCCTACCAGGCTCTTTATCCCACATGAAAAGAAGTCTGAAAATACAATCACAGAATCAGAGAATAGTTAGGGTTGGAAAGGACCTTAAGATCATCCAGTTCCAACCCCCCTGCCATGTGCAGGGACACCTCACACTAAACCATGGCACCCAAGGCTTTGTCCAACCTGGCCTTGAACACTGCCAGGGATGGAGCATTCACAACCTCCCTGGGCAACCCATTCCAGTGCCTCACCACCCTCACAGGAAAGAACTTCTTCCTTATATCCATATAATGCCGTATTTCATGACACACTCACAAACAATAATTCAGTTTACTGAATTACCCCCCTGCATAAGATGGGGGTTTGCAGACCCAGCCAAGCTTTCTGCTCCTCAGCACCGGTGCTGGTAGGAGGGGATGTGCACAGGCTGCAGCCCCCAGCCCAGGGACCAGCGGATGCACAAGAAGAGCTGCAGAAGGAAGCATCAGAAGAGACAGCAGCTGCCTGCAGGACAGGCGCTTGTCAAGCTGAAAGACCAGGGTGTTTCTACAGGAGGTTTGTGCTTTAAAGTCACCGTGCTCTTGATTCAGCAGCAGTCATTCATGGGGGTCTCAACTCACAGGCAGCAAAGTGACTTCAGCACCAGGAAATCACGCCGCAGCATCCGTGTGTCCACATGAACGCCAGGCTCTGAGAGCAGAATGCATATGATGCTCATTGCCTCAGACACTCAACTCCTGTTGCATCCTACAAAAAGGCTGGATTAGTGCACTCAACACTTAAACACCACCACTAAACATCCCATAGATATTGCTACACTGAGCGCTGCTGGGCTCCAGTGTCAGCTGGATGTGAAAACAAACGTTATCCATAGAATCCCAGCCTGGTTTGGGTGGAAAGGGACCTTAAAGCTCCTCCAGCTCCAACCCCTGCCACGGGCAGGGACCCCTTCCACTAGAGCAGCTTGCTCCAAGCCCCTGTGTCCAACCTGGCCTTGAACACTGCCAGGGATGGGGCAGCCACAGCTTCCCTGCAGCTCAGGCAGACAGCACGGCTGCTCCAGGAAGAGCTTTTGCTTTCTCTGCTGTGAGGAAAGGCACTGCCTGTGACCAGCCCTGTTCTCTGCATGACCAGAGCTCTCCTGCCCCAACCCCACAGTGCCCAGTTTCCCAGCATCCAAACCAGGCCCCTCTGCCTGCAGCAGCATCCGTGCAGATGGAGCTATGAGCCCTGGTCTGGTAGGAACACAAACCAGTCCTGCAGTTGGAATGCAAAACACAGGTTTATATCGCAGCTTATTTGCACTGCATACACAGCAAGGGCACTGTCACCACATACATGTCACTGGGGGTCTTGGTCTCCCACTTGAAACGACTGAAAAGTCTCTAGTCTTAGGAACTATACAATTCTTTTAATCTTGAACCCGTCTCCCAAAGACCTAAGGCAACAAAGACACTGCATTAAGTCACTGCGTAGCTCTGACACTGCCCCATTTCCACATTGGACTGGGGTTTGGAGGAAAGATTGCAGTCTCCTGAAACAATGAAGCAATGCCACATTTGGAAGCATTATTAGCCTATTTAGTTCTTTATTAGCAGAGCCATTGAGAGTTACAGCCCACAGCAAAGGGCTGTTCAATCAACAAGCAGCAACTGAAGTGAAAAAGCATTAACGTTACCACCGAGGCAATTACTGTAACACGAGCACAATTCCCATGCACCTTTCATTTCTGCCAACACAACGGATTCGCCAAGACACGGATCCCTGTTTCATTACGTTCATATGATTTGTAATAATAGGAGGAGGTGGGTGAAACAGAACCCAGTGTGTTAACACCCGAGCGCTGCTTTCCCTTGGGGATATCCGTATCCAGAATGGGGGTTCCGGCAAGGCATGTGTAATCTCAGAAGCCAGTGCTCCTATTAAACACTTAGTAGGGCTCCAGGAGAAAGACAATACCAGAGACAACAGTCTGAAGCGAGATAAACATCTCAGTTTCCCCCTGAGGAGCTGAAAGCTGGTTTAGTTCCATTTAACATCTTATCTACCTGGAATCCAAAGAGGCAAGACAATGCCGTCACCCCTGAGGAACAGAGCAGCGGCTCTCCCACCCCAGCCAGCTCCAGCTATGAGACTGAGACCGGACTGTGATGGCCAAACATTCCCTGGGGCCAGTCTCCCTGCTGCTGTCTCTGGTCTAAGGGTGATGCTTTCCTTTGGCAGTCTCACAGTGCAGACCCACGGGGGTGGGATGCTCCAACACAGGGGCTTGGAGCAAGCTGCTGTAGTGGAAGGTGTCCCTGCCAATGGCAGGGGTTGGAGCTGGATGAGTTTTAAGCTCCCTTCCAACCTAAACCAGGCTGGGATTCCCTTCTTTTTGAGGGAAGGAAGGGAAAGAGAAGAGTGGGCACCCACAAAACAAGCTGTTGTAACTAGAACACAAAAAGAGACATATGAAGGAGATATCAGTTAATGGGATAAAGTCTACTACACTGTAATCATTAAGGAACAATCAGGTTCTATCAGGACACTGGTTACGTCCACTCATCTCCTAATGTAAGTTGATCTCAGAACTACAGAAGTGCTGGTCACAGCCCCTAGCACGGAGCTTTTGACCTCAAACATGTTGTTCTTGTATAAAGCTACGTGTTCCCCTTACAACTCACACTGGCATCCGCTTTGACCCTCAGAGGAAACAACAGCCAGAGGACAACACCGCAGCCCTCCGATGCTGGAGGTGTTGTGTCATCCCTGCCCGCATTCAGAAGGTATCACGCAGTAAAGCAAGAGGAAGGGGAAGTGAGACGTGTGCACACCCTCAGCCCTTCCCATAAATTCCCTTCTAGGATGCCCTGGAAAACCCCAGCTCGGTCCACAGAGCAGGTACCCAGCCCCACCAAGCAGGTACCCAGGTGAGAGCAGCTCTCCTCAGTCACAGTAGCTGGAAGGTAACAGTTTGGGCTTATGGGTGACAGAGGCTGTGACATTTGGGTTGTGCTGGAGCAGATGTCTCCAGCTAAGAGGCACTTTTGTGTCCAGCTCTCACACTGATTTTTTCCTGGATGCTCTGCACACAGTGCCACTGTTGCTGTGTTATACACTGAAAAGATTTACAAGGGCATGAAAATGAACCCTGGGTAGGACTTTGTCAAGCAGGGGAGGGAGGCCAAAAGAAAGTAATTCCACATGTGGAGAGGAAGCTGTCTCCTTTCACTGCAGTCAAAGAAACAGAGCAACCGGAGGATCAGCTCTGAACTCAAGTAAGATGAATGGCAACTACAGCAAGGGCCATAAAAACACCTCTAGAAAGCAAGTTGCCATAAGGGAAATCCCCAGCTCACCACCTGTCCAGCAAGGTAAGCGTAAGAAACTCACTCCAAACATGCACAGCAGCTTGTCTTCTCAGGTGCATCCTAAACACAAAACCAGGGAGAACCAGGGAGAAACGCAGGAGCAGCAGCAGCACCCAAATTAAATCCCATCTACTGTGCAAATAACCTTGCTTGATGATGGAATGAGTTGCATTGCTTTAGATCAACATTATCTGACCTTAAACAGTGAAATGAACAGCCAGAAGGCAGTGCTCCCCTTCCCTGGGGCTGCAGCAGCTCCTCTGCAAAGCCTTTCTCAGACGCTCAGGGATGCGGTTCCTCCTCTCTGTCCTGGTGCCTGGCAGAGGTCGTGCTCTGTTTGCCCGTGCACCACTGCAAAGAGGTTCTTAACATCCCGGAATGAAAACATGAAAGTGCTTCTAAGGCACTTCTGTGCTGTCTGGCAAGCAAGTGGCTGATGTACAAGCTGTCAGTGCAGAACCACTGCCATTTATTTGACAGGAAAGCTACAAACTCGTGTAAAAACCCCCCAAATTGCTTCTTCCACCCTGGAAACCAGAAGCACGCGTTCATCACTGACCGGTCAAGGAAAGATGCTGCTGAACCTTCAGGTGCCCACCTGAGAGCTGCCACCCTAGAGATCACCCCAAATTTCCACTGCTGCAAAGCTGCAGCCAGCAGGTCCCCACGGCTCAGAACCAGCCTTTCCTCGGAGCATCTGCAACGGTGCGCTCCTTTGTGCCGACGCAAAGCAGATCCCACAGGCTCCATGCACCCTAAACAGCAAAGGGGAGATAATCCTTGCAGTTCAGTGTTTATCTAGGCCAGCACACGGTTGCAGCTCCCCAAGGAAGACTCTGCCTTGGAAGTGTGAAATGTTAATGCCTGCAGAGGGTGGATTGGCAAACGCTTCACTCCATTTGGATCTGACCCTTGCAAACACGGAAAGGGAATACCTAAAAGCTGTGCCGTGCACCCAGGGACACCTCTGCAGTTTTCCTGACAGAAGGAAACAAAATGAAAGCAGAAGAAAGCATCAGTCTGACCTTACAGCTACCAATTGGATCTGCCCAAGACTCCGCTTACGGTGCAACAGCAGGTGGTATTTGTGTTTCCTTAAAGAAAAGATCCATGCTTCAGGGAACTGCATGCAAAAATCCTGTATCAAGAAGGGCAAATCTGCCCTTGTGAGAGACAGGGAGCCGGCTTTTAAGGCAGCATGCTCAAGTCTGAACAACCTGCACTTTTCTGTACAAGGAAGTCTCAAAACTGCCTCCTTGCTTCTTGCTCCACCATCCTATTCACCACTCATCCCAGTGGCCTGCAGCAGCCATCCTGGTACAGGTCAGGTAGTGCCCCAGGGCAGCAGCAGCACTGGGCAGCTCAGGTGCACTGATGCTCCCTAGAGTAAACCATCTTCTGTTTACAGAGCTGGTCCCTTCATCCAATTGAATTCTCCAGCATCACTGCACTCCCAAACAGCCCTCAACCCACTACACTGCCTTGCCTGTGAAACTGCTACTAAGTGATTAAAACAAGGCTCCTGCCTACTCCCCAGACACCTTGTATGTCAAACATGTATTAAACTGCTTTGTCAATCTGTAATTATTCAGCTCTTGCGATCATATTAGCCAACCCTTCTCATAATGACTCATTAACATCTCGTTTGAGGTAATGAGCAGCTTCTGCAACAGTAGGAGCGTTGGGTTGGAGCTTGTGAAGTTCGCTCCACAGCACAAAGGGGGCTACAGTGCTGCCCCATAGCTGCGACCGATGGCAGGAGGAGGGAGAGCTTGGTACAGGATGTCTTGCTGTGGAAGTCACTTCCAGCCCTTTCCAAAGGGCAATGAGACAGTAACTAACTACACCTCTGTCAAACTAGTCCAAACATGCTCCATGCTGAGGACCTCTCAACAGAATGGCTGCCAGAAGTGTCCAGTTGCACCTATATGTGTCATGAATATGCCTGGTGTTGGCCAGCAACTATTATAGCCCTACTATGCCCTACTATAGTCGATGAAGAGCTGTCATAGAATCAGAGAGTTGGAAGTGTTGGAAGGGACCTCAAAGCTCCTCCAGCTCCAGCCCCTGCCACGGGCAGGGACCCCTTCCACTGGAGCAGCTTGCTCCAAGCCCCTGTGTCCAACCTGCCCTTGAACACTGCCAGGGATGGGGCAGCCACAGCTTCTCTGGGCACCCTGTGCCAGCGCCTCAGCAGCCTCCCAGTAAAGAACTTCTTCCTTTTCTT
This sequence comes from Pezoporus wallicus, assembly GCF_028554395.1. Taxonomy (NCBI): domain Eukaryota; kingdom Metazoa; phylum Chordata; class Aves; order Psittaciformes; family Psittacidae; genus Pezoporus; species Pezoporus wallicus. The sequence goes on along the minus strand of NW_026637336.1, from coordinate 1,347,656 downwards.
CAACCTGAACTTCCCCGTTTCAGTCTGAACCCATCACCCCTTGCCCTATCGCTACAGTCCCTGATGACGAGTCCCTCTCCAGTATCCACACAAAGGTCATTATCTCCTCCAAGCAAGTTAAGATAGACCATGATAATATTCCAGGAGGCAAAAAATGCAAAATCTACAGACACATGCAGCAGCAAGCAATGAAAACTAAGATGTTTGCTGGCTGAAAACAGATTTAGTGCCCAAGTATTCCCCATCACCTCTTACAGCCAAACAGGAGCCTGACATATGCACATGCTGTAAGGTCCTGGGCAGGAAACCATTCCCGCAGGCATCCTCTGCATGCTCTTAGACTGCAGACACGCAACACAAAATAGAGATGGACACTTCTATGCAGGGTTGCATCACCGTGAAGGAGAATTCAGCCCAACAGAACCACCCGCCTATGCTACAGGCATTTAAAAGCTTATTGAAACCCTGACATAACACTCAGCAAGACATTATTATAATGCATAAAAAAATACCACTCTGTATAAGGACAAAGCAGCTGCATTCTGAAGGAGCAACAATAGCTTAGCCTAAAATGTCATTACTACCAGGAAAATAAACAAGCAAGGACACTTCATGTTGTGCATTAAGCATTGCAACCTATCTGGGTGACACCACTGCACTGAGAACAGGCTACTCACTTTCCCATGTAATTTGTTTAACAGGCAGCTGAAACCATTACAAAGACAAAAGAGAGGGTTTATATTCTGATCAGTTACGTTTTATCTATATTAACAATCAAAAGCATCATAAGCAGCGGAGGAACTGTTGTCAGGCACCATTTGGATGATTTACATCCTTTTAAGCGTATCCAGTGTTCTCATACCATTAGAAGGAAGGGGAAAATTAATAGAATATTAATGGCCAAGCAGCCTCCCAGTACAATAACTATTCCTTTTCCCATTCATGTTATCAGCCCACAGTGTAGCTCCCTTTCTTCTTGGAGAATTAAAATAGGAATGTGAATATACTAGCTGACCAAATTTCCTCCCATGTTGCACCAAAACCTGAAGGGCTTCCCCACACATGGCAAAGCTACCGATTGCTTTGCCTTCAGGTTCTTCCTTCCCACCTTTTTTTGCTGTGATGCTGAGACCACAGCTCTTCCTGCGCTCATCACTATACCCCTTCTTTTGCCTGCCCTGTGTGTCCACACTCAGCTGCTGTCCCCCGTTCCACACTGGGATTGCAAACCCCAGAAAGAAGCAAGATCAAAGACAACAGCACCGCTGTTGTGTGTTTATTTATGATCTGATGCTACATCATTGTCATTCCGGTGGACAAGTGTCCCTGATCCTCAATTTCAGCAGTGAGAACTTGCACCATCATTCCCATATTCCTAAACCGAGGCTCCCTGACAACCCCTTCATTTCAAAGGACAAAAGGAAAACCAGCATTGCAAAGGTCAGCAAGGACCAGCAGGACAGCCCTTTGGTACTCTGCCTCCCCTTGTACTTTTGACTCTGAAGCGCACACATGGGAAAACCCACCTGCACCTCCACATGCTTCCCAAAGCAGCACAAAAGGAGCAGTGCTTTGCCATACAGGTCTATCTCTGCATTAAGGGGAGCAGAGGAACTCAGGACATCACTGAAGAGCAGAGAAAGTCATAGTTCATTAACTATAATTAGAGGAGAGACTAATTTATGAAGCAGATGAACTTGGACGTATAAGTTCTCTCTATGCAGTTAAGTGCACAGAAGGCGATGCCTTCTGACGAGTCTACATCATTCCCTGCTAATCAATCACAGAACCCCAGCCTGGTTTGGGTTGGAAGGGACCTCAAAGCTCCTCCAGCTCCAGCCCCTGCCACAGGCAGGGACCCCTTCCACTAGAGCAGCTTGCTCCAAGCCCCTGTGTCCAACCTGCCCTTGAACACTGCCAGGGATGGGGCAGCCACAGCTTCTCTGGGCACCCTGTGCCAGCACCTCAGCACCCTCACAGTGAAGGAAGAGCTTCTGCCTTATCTAACCTGAACTTCCCCTGTTTCAGTTTGAACCCACCACCCTTTGTCCTGTTGCGACAGTCCCTGGTAAAGAGCATCCTTAATGCAGATTTCCTCTCTCTAATGTTACTGCTGTTCTTCCACCGTCTCACCCTTCTGCCCAGTGTCAGCGGCTTTGTCCTCTGACAAGAGCCCACCACAAAGGGGAAGTGCCAACAGAATTCATTTTTCAGTCAAAGCGGAGTTGTTGTTTCCTCTGCAACGTTTTACACTTCAGAACACGCCGGGAACGTCAGAGCCCATCAGCAGAAGCAAAATCAGAGCTCTGCTGCCCTGTTAATGCTGCATGACCTCCTCAAGCACCTCGCTCCGGGAGAGGGAGACCGGGCATTCTGCAGGGAGTGCAACAAGACCAAGGAGGGGAGGGGGACAGGGAGCTAAGCTGAGCGTTAGCCACTGGCAGGGTAGAAAAGCAAACAAGGTTAAAATACAGGGAGCACGGAACCAGTGCCTCTGCCTTAGGAGAGCGGGATGCTCTTCTGGAGAAGGGGGATGCAAAGCCTGGAGGAGGGCGGGGAGGCGAGACTTGCTCCTCTGTCACTCTTAAATCCCTTCTGTACCACCTCTGAAGGCAGAAGTGGCAACCCCAAACTGGCTGCATAGAGGATGAAAGTGCAATGTTCACTCCAGGCGTCTCTCAAGGATTCCCTAAGCCTCCCTTCAGTGCCTCACCCAGGACAAGGCAGGGGTCACGGTCAGAAATAACACGCAGGAGTCTTGTTTTCTGTCCCCTCTCACCCCTGAGCTTACCTGCTGCTGTTGTAAGACCACCTCAGCTCCAGCATGCACAAACACTCCTCCTGAAGCCTCTAAATCCAGCACAGCGAGTTATGTGCACTTGCAGACCTCTACACAGACACAAAAGAGATGTATGTGTGCTTCCCCAGGCCAGCCGGGGCAGAAAGGCTCAGGCACAACAGGCGCTGGCCATGAAGCCACCAACCCCGCTACCATGAGAGTTTTACAGACCTAAAGATCTAAGGGCTCAGGTCACCAGTTGCCTTCACCATTTCATGTAGCCAAAGCAGATTTAGTGCCAAAACCTGGTATTAACAGGGCACATCAGCTCCAACCCACAGCAACTCAAAAGCATAGATCTGGTACAACTTAAACATGAAGCTTTCCTGCTGGTGCTTTTCCACTTCTTATTGCCCTATGATGGATGCTACAGAATCGAGGGATGCTTTGTCCACCAAAGGGTGACACTGGGCTACTGCAGATCTCTGTGCCAGCTCCTTGCCACACAGAACCATAGAATAGTTAGGGTTGGAAAGGAACCCAAGATCACCCAGTTCCAGCCCTCCTGCCATGAGCAGGGACACCTCACACTAAACCATCTCACCCAAGGCTCACAAGTGAGGACAGAAAGCCGCTCTCATATTCCACAAGCAAACTCACTTTAACTCCAGCTTTGGAGTCCCTTCCCTGTCTCTGAATGAACGATCACACTTGAGAACAGGACAATAGCTTCCAAGAGACATGTAGATTAAATATAATAACTAATTATAGGCAGAGCCTGTCACAGTTGCCTACTGCTTGTAATCTTTGGACCCTATTCCTACTTACCTGTGATTTTGCCAAGATCCAACCATCTGGACTGCAACTTTACGTGCCTCTTGTGTGCCTCAGGCTATTTTGCACTGCAGGCAAACTGGTTCAAGTGTTCCTGAGAATCAGGCAGATGAGAAAGATTTCTTTCTCTCTTTTTTGCCTACAGTAAGGCAGGCTGATGACCTTCTCTTTAATGAGCTGAAGCACTTCCCAGCCTTTGGAACAGAGCTCAGCTTTTGACAGGATGTGGGCAAGTCCGTACGAACATGAAGCGCTGTCACAGTTTGGGGGTGCAGTTTGAGGTTAGGGTTGTGTTTTGAGGAGAGCAGGAGAGCTGAAACCTTCTTTTGTTTTCCACCTTTAAACCTCCTGCTTTTTTAAAAGAGAACCCAGGTTTTGGTGCGTTATTCCTCCTTTTTATTAACTTAAAGGCAGAGTTGAAGTACTTCAGTACTTCGGGAGGTGATCCTACAAGGACACTGGGGAAGGACTCTTCATCAGGGACTGTAGCAATAGGACAAGGGGTGATGGGTTCAGACTGAAACAGGGCAAGTTCAGGTTAGATCTAAGGAAGAAGTTCTTCCCCGTGATGGTGGTGAGGTGCTGGCCCAGGGTGCCCAAAGCATCCATCCCTGGCAGTGTTCACGGCCACGTTGAGCAGAGCCTTGGGCAACATGGTCTGGTGCGAGGTGTCCCTGCCTGTGGCAGGGGGTTGGAACTGGATGATCTTAAGGTCCTTTCCAACCCAAACCAGTCTGGGATTCTATGATTCTACTTGGAAGTCAGGCATTGCTCCTCCAGCTGCTGGCTTTGCCAGCTCCAGAGGTCAAAAGATATGGAGGGTACAAAAGAGGCCGTACCCAAACCCGAGGTCTACACCCTGAATGTGTGTTGCTACACTGCACTGAACACAACCAGAAAAGGTCTCAATTAGGCTCCCTCTGAATTTCAGGGGGTTTATCTGTGGAAGAAATATACACTGAACATCACAAACCAGCTCAGCCCTGAACATCAGCCCTGAACATCACAAACCAGCTCAGCACTGAACATCAGCCCTGAACATCACAAACCAGCTCCACACTGAACATCAGCCCTGAACATCACAAACCAGCTCAGCCCTGAACATCACAAACCAATTCAGCCCTGAACATCACAAACCAGCTCAGCCCTGAACATCAGCCCTGAACATCACAAACCAGCTCCACACTGAACATCAGCCCTGAACATCACAAACCAGCTCCACACTGAACATCAGCCCTGAACATCACAAACCAGCTCAGCCCTGAACATCACAAACCAATTCAGCCCTGAACATCACAAACCAGCTCCACACTGAACATCAGCCCTGAACATCACAAACCAGCTCCACACTGAACATCAGCCCTGAACATCACAAACCAGCTCCACACTGAACATCAGCCCTGAACATCACAAACCAGCTCCACACTGAACATCAGCCCTGAACATCACAAACCAGCTCCACACTGAACATCAGCCCTGAACATCACAAACCAGCTCAGCCCTGAACATCAGCCCTGAACATCACAAACCAGCTCCGCACTGAACATCACAAACCAGCTCCGCACTGAACATCACAAACCAGCTCTGCACTGAACATCACAAACCAGCTCTGCACTGAACATCAGTCCTGAACATCACAAACCAGCATGAAAATCAATGGAATTGTCAATTCTTACGGAATTGAGAGTCTTGAATAATTCTGGCCTAAAGTATTACTTTAAAGCATTAATAACCAGGCATCAAACATGGAGGAGACACAAAATAACTCATTAAGGACACTCACCCGGTGCCCCTACACCAGAAGTTGATGGAAAAAGACACACGATGCTATAATGAAAGGCTGTATTCTAATGCACAGAACACAAGAAACCAAATGGAGGTTTATTCCATAACCTTCATGGACTTTTCACCCTCAATACTGTTGTTCTGGTTGCCAGCTAGCTGTTGGCATGAGTCAAATCCAGAGGAACCAGTGTGCAGCTGAAGAGGTTACCCCCTCCCAGCTCTGTGTTTTCAAGAGGCATTTCAGGATCAAATATTTACGTACTAGTGAGCCCAATTATTTTCCATGCTTATGTCACAGTGAGCTGGAGGGAGTAAATGGTTTTCAACCTCTCACCAGTTCAAAGCCTGCCTTCTCACTTGAGGCAAAGCATTTGCTTTGACTTCATACTAGTAATGCAGTGAGCTTTACAGGGCATCTTCAAGGTAAAAATCTGTGCGAGCCAGTAAAAAAAAGTAGCATTTTACTGTCTATTAGTTCAAGAAGTAGGTTCTAAATCACGCCCCTTTGAAAATGAAGCATTTCCCCAAATGTCAAATGCACTGCTTGTTCTTCACTGCCAGCACAATGTGCGGTACAGGGCTAGTAATATCATTTCCAGGCTGTTATCTAAACAGCCTATGAACAAAGCAAGAGAGGGGAAAAAGCGTCTTATCACCTCCAGCTTTAAAGCTGCTGCAAATTCCAACACTCAAGTGCCATCTCTCAGTGAACACAGAGAACAGAAGAGCTCCTCTGCATGGAAACACAACTTTAATCTCTCTTCAGGAATCACAAAGCTCATTCCCAAGGACAACGGAGGCTACAGCAGCACAAGTGCTTCTCAAGGCAGAAAAAGGGGGAAAGGTCTGCAAAGCAAAAAGCAAAGAAAGGGAGGACCACCGTGTATCAGCCTGGCCTCCTAAGAGGCTGAGCAGGAGACCACCACCCCCCAGTGCTGTGCTCTGGCTATTCATTACCTCAGCCAAAACAACTGAAACAAAGCAGGGTGTGTTTTCTACTGATGCATCAACAACAGGAATCAACTCCTCCTTACAGCAAACACTTCAGGCAGAGGAAATGCGGTGCACGAGATTCACCATTCTCCTGGGCATTTCTTTTCTTTAGACGAGAGCTTTATATTTGATGGGTTTTAGCTTCTTTGCTACCCAAGAAGAGGCTGAGCCACAGAACCACTCCCCAGCTGAGGGAGGACAATGCACTACACCACCCATGGAAATCCTTCTCGGGCCATCTCAAAGGCCTCCAGCCAGCTCTCACCAAGTACAGGGTAATTGCCAAAGGTTCCATAAGGAGGCTGATCTCAGCTGGGCATCAGAGACCAGCACTCCGCTGACAATGACAGCACGAATAATCACCTTCAAAGCCCCAACTGGGGGAAGCTCTGCACCTCCAGCAGCCACCAAAGCTATCTCTAGCACATGGTAGCTCCCACCCTGCTGTGCTCTGGGCTGGATGGAGGACCAGCACCACTGTTCTCTTCCATTACAATTGAGGAGTATTTAAGACCAGTTGCCAGCCCACTTACGCGGGAGACTGAGCAGACCGGAATCATTTCCTCATGCAAAGGCAGGGAAAACACATGTGCCATTTCAACTGAATTCCTTGCAAATTCAGTAGCAATTTGATTTTGTTGTTTTAATGAGGCAGATTCCAGAGAGTGCATTGATCTGATCAGCCTTCACATTCCTGGCTCGCCTCTCGGTGACAACCAGTTTCCTTGCATGCATTATTGGCCGATTCCATTTCCTTTCCCTAAAAAGAAAAGGAGCATAATTTTCCCTGTAATCATAGCAGGAATTCGACCAATACAAACATGCTGCATTAATGCAAGCTGTTCTTCAACTTGCCTCAGAAAGAGGGAATTCCAGAGCTGCGAGCTGTAACCCTAGAGGCAGCCTCGCCGTTCTCTGCTGCTTTGTGACCCTCAATCAGATTTCCTGACTTGAGGATGACAAATCTGGGAATGAAACCAGCAACAGAACCCAGTTACAATCGCTCTGCACTGCTGGTTGGTTTGCCCTGTCTCAGGGTTGGGCTTTCCTGATCTTCACTTTCCAGCCGACAGGTCTGTGTGAGATGGTTTTTCCCAAACACGTATTCAGATTATCAGTTTTCCAATTAAGATTTTGATTTTAATGCTAACAGATTAAACACGGCGATTCCTACGCCTCATGGCTCAGAGAAGATTGATTCCTGCATACATTCCCCCATGGAAATGCAGTTATATCCACATGCAAGTGTTTTCTCTCTCTGCCATCAGCACTATTCAGCTCTGACCCATCACTGCTCCATGGGACAAATGGGCCCAATCCAGCATCACATCAAACCTATGTGAAGAACTGCAGCACAACGCAGCACTGACAGAGTCACTCTGACTCTTAATGCTGGCTTTAACAGTGATTCAGGTAAGTGCATAAATATACCCTGAAATATTTTCCTGGGCCTCCTTAGGATAAGTCCTGAGCACGCCAAGGTATCACCATCCCACCAACACCACTTCCAGGCACTACAGCAGAGGGGAAGCAGCTGAGCTGTGGGAAGTCAGACTGAGACACCCCTATCACTGTAGAACACTTCAAGGATAAAGCCCAAAGCTGGAGAACCGGATTGTCAGTGCCTCCAGTGCATCCAAGAGTTCCACAGGCTTCTCTGCAGCAGCTAATGCGGGAGGCTCTGCCAGCTCCGCACACTCATGTGGAAAGCTCTCATCTGCCCTATTTGAGCGGTGTTTTCACAGATTAATATACTTTCACAGTAAAATGAAGGGTTATAAATTGCTCAAATTGATTTCACGTCAGCACTGAAGTCAGAGTGAGCAACACACCTGAGGTGACCCCATCTGCTCAGGGGAATGTGAAACCACAGCGCATCGACGGCGTAATGGGCTCCACAAGAGTTCATTTCCCTCTGATGAGATGCACCATTGGCTATTTCATTGCTGGAGCTTATTGCTGCTTTAAAAGCAAAATGTTTTCTTTACAGAGACAGTCCCTGCCTTTACTGCCGGGTGCTGCCTTCTCCTGCACAGCAAATGCATTTTAAACACTTTGCACAATGAAAATGCCTCTATTTATTCTGCCAGGCCAAGAGATGGAAGGTGCCCCCGTGCCCATCTCTGCACTAGAATTACAAAGGGAAAAAAACTCCAACAAAACGTAATTTGACTGGTTTATAGTATTAGGAGGCATTTAAGAATGTTAGTACTTGAACCGTCAAAAGGTACAGCTCTGAAGGTAACTACAGAAAACAGCCCACTTGTAGAACAGAGGAAAGCAGGGAGTGAGGCCTCCTGTGTATCTCCCAACTCCTGCTCCCACAGGGAATGCAGGCAGAGGATCCTGTTTTGCCAGAGCAGCTGGGACAGAGGCAGCACCACCAGGCTGCACCATGCAGGAGACACTGCAGCATCTCAGCATGGCCATGATGTTCCTCTGCAGAGACCCTGTCTGAACATGTCCCCATCCAAAACATCTCCCTCTCCTAGGGGGGCAGAGCATCACATGGAGTAAGTGGGTGCAGCCCCATGGTCAATGCCTCCCTATGCCCCGCAGAAGCAGGGGAGCACCTTCCCCTTTCAGAGCAGAAAAGCAGCAGCAGAGCTGGCAGGGGCTGGTACCCCAGCAGCAGAAGACAGGTCCACAAGTACCGAGGAACTCCTCTGCACGCTTTGGACTGGAGACCTCTAAGCCCAGACATCAAGCACAGTGTGTAAAAGCTGCTGAAGCAGCACATAGGCAGCTCCTAAAAGCCCCCTATTAACCTCCAAGCCTCATTTCACTGATGAGGGGAAGGGCATCAGCATTTAATTGCAGGGGAAGAACAAAGAGGCAGGACACAGGGAAGGAACGAAGGAATCTCAACCATACACGTTTCCCTATGGCTGCACCCTTCAAGCCACCCCCAAAAGCAGGGGCTGGTGGCATCTCCCATCACACACTTCACTGCTCCACAGACGTGCCAGGAAGTTGATGCTAGCCCTTTGCAAAGGGCAGAACACAGCTTCCTCCTACAGCAGCCAGCCTCTGGACACCCAACAGGGTCTGCGTGGAAACGCAGATGAGAGCACGAGAGGCCATCGGCGTGGGGCTGTACTGCAGATCTCAAATGAGGACGCAGGAAAACAGCAGCAAAAGCCAACAGGCTCCATCCTGCAAGGAAGGGCCCCAAGGATGCATGCTGAGCCCTCCATCAGCTGTGAGCAAGGGCTGTGCAAAGCTGCCCGAGATGCACCAGCATTCTGGAAGATCAAGGGAAACGTGACCACTCTGGTACAGACTCAAGCAGAGGAGAAGGAGCCCAGGCAAGAGAGCAGCCCCACATCTCAGGCTCAGCACCACAAGGAGCACTGAGAGGCAGCAGCCCCATCCAGCACACCCAGAGCCTCATCAGCTGCATGCAGTGCCGTGCTGGCATTGAAACTCCAGGCAGCAAGAGGAAGAAACAAAAGCAAAAGCAAGCATCTTCCCAAATCTCTCTTCCCAGCAGTGTGCACTGCCATGCAATACTTCCAAAGCCATGGTTTATGTGGCTCAGGAGGGCAGTTTCATGCCCTAACTCCTGCATGATGGATTTTACAATTTGTTAAAGAAACTCATCAATCCTCAGCAGTCATTTTTAATGCCCAGAGCCTCCACAAACTCCTGCATTTTGCTGATCCCCCAATTTCAAATCACTTGAAACTGCTGCTACGATTACAGCTCTGCTCCTAAAGCTAAGCATTATAGCCCACTCCAGACTCCCAGCTTCGTGTGCTAGTGTAATAAACAGATTAACTGTGATTTATGAACAATAAGTTCTGGTTATTTGAAAGGAAACATTACTTCCCTATACTGATTCTGACAAACTGGGAGCTCCCATTATGCAGACAGCTCTTCCCACCTACCTGTAATCATCAGTTTAGAACATCATCGCCAACCTGGGCGATGTATCACCATAGTTTTCCACTGCAAACCTGGTGTATCCCAAGCACCTGGCAGGAAGCACTGCCAAAGGCAGGACGCCAGCCTGGAGTGACCCAGTGACACCAGTACTATTGTAACGCATTAATAACAAAATCAACAACAAAAGAAGAAGCTTTCAAAGAGGACAACTGCCACTGTATGGATGGCAGCAAGGAAGGAGGCAGCAAGGCTTTAGCAAGCAGAGGAGCCACTAGGAGCAGGAATCATAAGATGATACAAAGATCTATTTGTGGTGCTTGCTTGCAAAGTCTAATTAGGTTTAATATTCTCTTTCCAAAAGCTGAATTCCTCCTTTGAATCCACTCTAAAACGTCCGCTTCATCTTTACAAGCCCACAAGCAACAGTTTACAACTTCACGTGCACTCTCACAACACACCTACAGCTTTGAAGCTGACCACCCCGCTCACGTGAGACTTGGCTACTGCTGAGCATCTGGTTTTACATGCGTTCAGTTAACCAAAATCTGCTGAGCATCTGGTTTTACATGTGTTCAGTTAACCGTAATCACTTCTCTCCTGCATGGAGAAGCCATGCAAGAAGCCTCCTCCCCGCACAGTGGCCCGCAGAATGGTGCTGTGCTGAAGTGCTGCTGCCAACACCTGGGGGACCCTCCTGCACTGTCAGACTTCACTGGCTTAAAGGCACTGGAGTATTAAAGCACCCCAAACAATAGGACCTGCCTCTGCTGGGCAGCTCTTGTACCAGTGGACCCTTCCCAGCAGCACTCCCACCATGGTGCCCATCTCTTCTCACCTAATGGATGCAACGCGCATCTTGGACTCACCCACCCAAGGCATGATTACTAAAGATCAAAGGCTTTATATACTTAAACCTCTTCAACAGAATAAAAGAAGCCTCAACTCCCTCACCTTGCCTCTAAAGCAGTAACAGCAGCTCATGAACAGGGGAAAGTCTTGAAGGCTTCTGAATAAGAAACGTGGAGAGACAATCAGTGATCTTTTATCTTCCAGACTTCAAGAGGAGCCCAATTCTTCAAAGAAAACCCAATAAAGCCCAGACATTCTCATCATACCAAAATAAATAATTCAGCCATGCTTTAGAGGCCTCCACCATTAGGGTTGGCTATTTGATACATCTGTGGCTTAGGTGTCTCTAAGCTGATTAGAGATAACCTGATAGAAGCTTACAATGTCAACACCAGCTTCACTCCCAACAGGTAGGAATGGACAGTGCAAATAACTGTAAATAACCAAAAGGGGGGCTATAGGGATGCTGGGGAGGGACTCTTCATTAGGGACTGTAGTGACAGGACAAGGGGACAAGGGGTAATGGTTTCAAACTGAAACAGGGGAAGTTTAGATTGGATATAAGGAAGAAGTTCTTTCCTGTTAGGGTGGTGAGGCACTGGAATGGGTTGCCCAGGGAGGTTGTGAATGCTCCACCCCTGGCAGTGTTCAAGGCCAGGTTGGACAGAGCCTTGGGTGAGATGGTTTAGTGTGAGGTGTCCCTGCCCATGGCAGGGGGGTTGGAACTGGGTGATCTTAAGGTCCTTTCCAACTCTAACTATTCTATGATTCTATAAGGTCAAGAGAAAGAGAGGGGAGAAAGGTGACTGGCAGGGCAGGCTCCCCCCATTTGCCACAGCAGGTTAGTTGCATAACTCAAAGGTTAGTTTGGATGAGAACTCCAGAGCAATACCATATGGCACTTGCCAAAAGACCCACGAGCAAGTTCAGCTCATGTTCATCTTCACGGTATGCAACAGAGCTGCTGTCAGCTGAGAACCCGAACCAGCAGGTAGGCACATGGGCAGATACCAGCATGGATACACTGCATGAAAGCAAAAACACCTGCCCTCAAAGAGATTCCAGTGTAAGATTTAAGTGCAGTCAAGGCAGCTACAATCCATTTCAACGTTGTCAAACGCAGTGAGTTTCCAAAGGATGAAATCACTACTTAAATAATCTTCCTCTTTCAAAGAATGCCTGTAAGAGAAGTGCAGGAGCTAACTGTACCAGTGAGACTGAGTGAAGGGAGGATTCTTTGGGCTGGGATTTTTCCTTCTTAACTGCAATAAAGAAAAAGCCCAAGGCTCTAAAATTAATAATCCAATCAACTTTGCTACGTGAACATTGTAACAGATAGGCCTGAATGAGGCTTTCTGTAAATGCCAGACAAGTTCCCTTGATCTTTATCAGCAGCGAGGCTGCTCTAGCTTCTGTGGGAAGAAATTCAACTTGGTGCCAAATAGCAACATCTGGGTGAGATTTCACTTGTCAGACCAGCAGTCCCTTCAGATGCCAAGCTAAAAATACTCACATTCATTCTGAAGGATTTCACATTTGTATTTCCTTTTAACAGGAGTGGTTAAGGGTACATTTCCATTCCACCATCCTTGCACTGCTCTCTAAAGCAGGGTATTACACATCCCCTGCGCAGGACCCCCAGCAGAAGCAGGGGGTAAGACACACGTCCTGCAGTCCCAACTCCTGAAACCACAGGGCATCTGTCCCCAGCTTCAAACAAAGGCACCATGCAGAAGCAGGGCCTGCAAGAGATGCCTGGGGACCACGGTGGGCTCCGATAGCACTCGAGGACTGCTCCAGCATCCCCCCAGTAACCGCATTCAGCCCCAGGCACCCCCTGCAACGGGCATCCCACGCTCTCCACCTGTGCCACAGCAACAGCAAGTTTGCCAACCTGCAATGAGCTGTCATAGCACATACCTTGGCAGTGTGGGAGGAAGCAAAGAGCACGCTGGTGGGATTTGATTTGAGACACAACAGCCTTAGTGATGTCGTGAGATAGAAACCTCTCCCCTACCATCAGCAGGGCCAAGGAACAGGAAATCAGACAGCTGTCTGTTGAATCCACTTTTTACAGCTGAAACAGCCTCTGGCACTACAGCCATCAAGCCACTCTTGAACAAGCAGCAATCAACATATCCACCTATTAACAACGTGGGTTTCTATAGACTTTGAGACTAAATTTAAAGATAACAATGGCACACAGTTTTCAAAGTCTAATGAATTGCTCTTCCAAGTCCAAACCACTTCATACAAGGTAACTAAAGCGAGCTCCTTGGTGGTTCCAGCTAGGAATTCCTCTTCTTCAACAGATTGCAAAAGACCTTGAAAATTAGTCAGAAGCTTTTTTTTATAAGCAGCAGTGGTCAGGAATTCTTCCATTAAATGCTTTTCATCCCTACTACCAAGGATGGTCATTCTGCACACCAAGGCTTTCCAGAGTAACATCAGCTCCCAAATCCCTGCCCAGGAAAAGGGCTCTCACTGCCAGGGTGGAAAAACAAAAGGAAAAACATAAGAGCAAGGGATTCAGCCCTCCCGAAGAGGCAGAAAGATCCAAGCTAGAGCACCCAACTCTGCTATACTGTGCACAACCTGCAGTAACATAGGGTGTCGTTCCTACACGCAATAGGAGTTCTCGCTGCGATGCTTGTGTTAAACGGTAGGGCAAGGAGGCAGCACTTTGTATTCCAGCCAGGTTATCAATCTCTGAAGTTAGTCCACATTTCCAAGGCCTGGAAAGCCAATCTCTCAGTAGTTTTACTCCATTCTGTTCGCTGCACTGACAAGTATAGGGAAAAATACACTGTTACCTCCTCAGCAATCCAGTTGATCTCACACTGAGAAAACACAACACATTAGACTGCGTCAGGCAGCCGTGGACCAGTACAGAGCTTTGCCATGATCTCTCAGGCTTCGGGTCTTGCTATTAATGATGCACAGCCAAAAATTAATCAATTACTCTGCAGAAATATCAGCATGAAGGAAAAAAAGCCCCACTTGGCTGCTCATGCCTTCTTTAAATACAGGCAGAAGTGCCATCAATAGAGAACAATGGAGCCTCAACAGGAAAGCACTCAATAACCAAGCAATCATTTCATTACCATTAACCATGGATGGAGTAAGTTTTGCTTGTGTAAAGGCCCTAAAAACCACTGATTGCAGATTCAAGTGACATGGACTCGTGTGTATCAGCAGGAGAACAGTGTTTGTCAAAGCTTAGTTTTGCCAAAAGGACAACACATCGCATTAGAAGAAGAAAATACATCAAATTATCACTAGAAAAGGAAGAGCGCTGCCACCATAGCGTGGCACCAGGTCACCAAGCCCTCACATACCCCTGGGGGATGGCACTCGTGAGCATGTCAGCCTCTCTCATGGAACAACCAACTTTGTTTTGCCGTGGATAACAACGATCAACGCGCACGCTCTTCAGTCAGATGCTTACCAAGCGTTACACTGGGGTGACAACCAGATCACGTTACTGCAGCCTGGGACTGGCAGAACCAGCCCAGATGGTGCTCGCACAGATAGGGAAACGCTGGGAGAAGTGGGGTTTTCATTTATTGTTACATTTCCACTTGAAGAGGTGCAGTCTTTAAAGTTACAATTGCTGTTTCAGTGACAGGAATATTTAGGACAAGCCTGCCAGAGCAGCCACATCCCAGATCAGGTGTATTATTTAGCAGAAATTAGCATATATAATATATATACAGTCACATGAAAACCAGAAAACTTCCAGCCACATGCACTTCTGGTTGTGAGATGCTGAGAAAGAGCACCAAAAGCATCTCCTCCTCCCTGGACCACCCCCAGCACCCACCTTGGAAGACAGCAGCGTTCTGGATGACAAGGAACTTGAGCTCCATGCTGGCAGACTGCAGGAGCTGCTCCATGGTCAGGCGGGCTGTTGCCTGGTACTTCTCCTCCATCTTCCTGGAGCAGCATGTGGAGCCCTTGGGGATACATACTTGGAGATCAGAGCCTGGAGAGGAAGAAGGGCACAATATTTGCTTGAGGGGTTGGAATTAGCAGGAGACAACAAACTCTATACGTTAGCGTCACTGCAATCACTGCTCGGGCAAATCGATGACATTCCTGGGATTGTCCTGAGCAAGCAGCTTGGCCGAAGGAGCAGATTGATAAGGCAGAGCCAGGATCGCTGAGCAGCAGCCCCTGGGAGCTTGCTTTGTACTCCTGCCAGCACGCTGCTGGCTGCATCTCCCACACACTCTGTCCACTGACGTGCCAGTGCCGAGCAGAGGGATACAGAGCATCACCCTGCTGCTCCTGCATGCTGACCAGCACGCTGGTCAGGAGCTGCAGGCAGCCAGAGAGATGGGGTCAGAGATGAGGAAAGGAGCCAGGATTTGGAGCTGTGGATTTACAGCACCAGCTACCACAAAGGAGAAACATGACTGCTACTGCTGAACCCAGGACAACAATGAACAGAGCAGCAACAACAACACAACAGGACGACACAACAGTAATTGACCATTTCTTAGTTCAGCCTTCTGAACTGTACACGTCTCCCGAGTCCTCCCAATTCCACCATTCCTTCCTCACCTCACTGCAACAAACCCCCTCCACCCATTCACCAGAGTGGTAGAAGAGCCAGAGGACAAAGGTTAGAGGAACACTGATTGCTCTAGCATCTCGAGCTGTAACCCAAAACACTGGTCAATGATGCTAAACTCTGGTTTTCAGACATTCCCAAAGCTTTCACTCCAGGAGGCAATAGACAAATTTTAGGAAAAGTGCTGTTAGCCAAAAATAGATCAAATCTAGAAAAAAAAGAATACTCATTGTTTGGATTCAGACAACAGGAGAAGGTGGGACAAAAGAACTGGAAATAGCAGCAACAAAAAGTCTCATTCTGGATCAGCTTTCAGTAGCAAACCTTGGCCCCACAAACACAAGCAAAGCAATGAGTTCCTACCAAAGCAAAGAGCCTTCATCATGCAGAACACATCTAACCTGATGCTGCTGTTAGAAACCCAAGCAACAACTCCGTTAATAACGGCTATCCAGGGCCAGGCAGCAGTGAGGACCTCACAGTTCAGTGGCTGCCATCTAAAGAGCATCGTACCCAGAGCAGGAACAGCTCCTTCTTAAGCTCAGCACTGCCCAGAATGAGGATTAGGAAGCAGTCCCCAAGGAAACGACCGACAGTACAGACAGGGCAAGTGCTCCCCATAGCCCTCAGCCTTCACCCTGCCTTCCCCTTTTTCCCCTCTATAAAAGTCCCTTTGGTAATTTACATCCTTGCTATGGAGGGATCACTCACCCTTTCGGGATCTCCTCTCCTCCTCAAGAGTCTTTTAGCACATCCACTCTCTCACTAATTACTACAAAGGGTCAAGTCACTTCTGTAAGCAGAACAGGATTAATATTAACGTCAGTTCAACCATGCACCTCCTGAGGAGGAGTCATGCACACCAATGAGGGAACACCAGCTGCCAGGAGCAGTGACAGCAGAAACCCTCCTGCCTTCAGCCCCATCCCTTCCCAGGCACAGCCTGGGGGAAACAAAACAAACCCCTTCATCTGCAACATGGATATCACACACGGAAATGAGCTTTAACCAATGCACGTCCTGTCATCGCTGCAAAACTACGCATGGCAAAGGGCGAGAAAGCCCACAGCTCCATCCCAACTGCCTCAGTTTCCCCTTCAGCAACACAGGGTGCGCAGCACAAATTTCTCCATCAGCAAGGCCAAGTTGGACGGGGCTTGGAGCCCTGTCCTAGTGCCTGCTCCAGTGGAAGGTGTCACTGCCCATGGCAGGGGTTGGAACTGGATGAGCTTTAAGGTCCCTTCAACCCAAACCATTCTATGATTCCCTTCTCCTGTTTGGAGGAAGGAAGGGGAAGAGGGGAGCAGGCACCAAGAAGACAAGCCATATTAGCTCACGGCCCTTGAAATCGCACTGTAACTTGCCACAGTAGTTGTCCTTGCTTGTGACAGGGGAGTTGGAACTGGCTGAGCTTTAAGGTCCCTTCCAACCCAAACCAGCCTGGGATTCTCTGATCAGCCCCTCTGGAGAAAAGAAGTCAGCACCACTAACCTAAAGATCGACTCCCAGTGGCTCATGAACTCACCCACTCCAGAGGAGCGCAGTGACGGGTCTTTCACGCATCAAAACCAAAACCACAGGGACCATGAAACCACCTAACAGCAAGACACGGCCCTAATGAGAGCAGCAGCTCTGTAACAGCAAGCTAAAGAGGTTTTTTCAAGTCAAGTCCGAGTCAATTTACACCGCAAAGAGGCTTAGCATGGTCCCTTTAACACTACAATACAGCCAGAAATTCCTTGCTAATACAAAACTTATTTCCTCCTACATTTATTATATTAGGATACATTTCAAATGAAGGGGGGGGGGGGGGGGGGAAGCCTTCCATGATTAATGGAAATTCCAATGTAGAAAATCCAAGGGCTGGCAATTAAGAGATCTGTGCAAGGTCAAGCCAGGGATAGGAAGCAGCAAGGTCATCTCCTTGCATCCCATCCTTCTTTTTAGCTATTAAGCCAATTTCTCCCCTTAAGTGGATCTTCACTGTTGTGAAGTAAAAAGACAGACATGCTGCAGCAAAGCCATCATGGGGGAGGAGGAAAAGCCTGGGAATTAACTCCAACCTCTTAAAGCATTTTACAGACACAGCCAACTAACACCAGTGACCAAACCATCATGGGAAAGGCAACAGGTCAACACAGGCTCTTACAAGCTACCAGGGACAATGTCCTCCTTGGCACAGAGTGCAGCTACAGAGGGCCAGGGAACAGGGGCCTGACTCCCATCTGTCAGCTATTTGCTGTGTTCAGCAGACCCAGATGGTGAGCAGACCCTAACAGCTCCATCTGGAAGTCCCAATGGTAAGGAAAGGAGGTTTGGATGCTCAGGACCCCAGTTTATTCATACCATTGCTTGGAGGTCCCCTCTCCTGCACTCACACTGCAGCATCACCCAAGAGACCCAGATCCTGCATCCCAAACTGTGCGTGCTCCAAAGCGTGCAGGTGCAGAGACACGGCCACCGCAAGCCTACGGACCAGGCACCAGCATGAATCAAACTGCCACATGTTCTGGCTCCATAAATGCAACGCAAAATGTCCCGTGAGTCATCAGATCCTACCCCTGCCTCCCAATCCACCTCCTCCAAGCATTTAATCTAACACAAACACCTCCAGTGATAGCTCCAACTTGCGAGATAGCGAAGCCCATTCAGCTGCCTAATGGCCCTTACTGTTTTATCTCCCAGCCTACTCACTCTCCTTTTACTTAAAGATTCAAGCCATCCCACCTTGGAATGCCAGTCTCATCCCTCGCAAACAACCTTCTCCTTTGCTATAAATCATCACACGTTCATTTTTGGAAAGAAGCATCCCACGAATTCCCCCAACAGTTTGATGAAATGGCATTTGGAAGCTCACATCCCAGACTCTGCAAGGCGATGCCAGGGGGATGCTAAGCTCAACACCCAGCTCCGACGGGGGAGAAGGAGCTGGATGCGGCCCCTTGCATCGGCTCATGGGTGCCGGGCACTGCTGTGGCATTTATGGCGTCTTGGGGAGCCACAGTGTAAATGCTGCAGCAGTTCTGCACCCGTTCCTACCTGACAGAACCAATCTCTACAGCTCTGGTGATTCCAGCACCGCTCTGCCTCTTCCTCCTCCTTCTCACAAAGGGAATTTCTCCTGAAGTCCGGGTAGCAGCGAATTTAAAGAATTAAATTTGACTTTGGAGCACAGTTATTCCCAGATTGGTGGCTAGCACAGCAGAAGTGAAAGTAATGTCATAGAATCACAGAATCAACCGGGTTGGAAAAGACCTTTAAGATCGTGGAGTCCAACCATTACCCCAGCACTGCCAAGCGCACCACTAAACCACAGCACTAAAGGCAAACTGATCTCCCCTCATGGCCGTGCCTCATGATCTCCACTCACAGACAACCCTCATTTCCCCTGATGGGCACCCCTTGCACCCCATAGCTGCCCCTCACTGCCATCCCTTATCTCCCCTCATTGCCATCCCTCATCTCCCCTCACTGCCATCCCTTGCCTCCTCCTCCTCAGTGGGTTAAATGTCAAACTTCAGTGGATTAAATGTCAACCCCCCTCCTTGAGATGCTGTGCAGGCGGTTGTGAGCTCCTTCGTGAGCCTGAAAGCTTGTATTTGGATTTCAGCATCCCAAGATAGCTCCAACCCTGTCATCAGACCCTGACGGAGGAGCCATGCTTCCCACTGGAGCACACGAGCCTGCCCACCCAGATCCAATGGCAGCTGAAATCGGATTCACATTCCCCCAGACTCACCCCAGGCATTGCCTAAATGAGAACCCGTCCCTGCCTCATGTTCCACCGCCGCAGCCTCCTCCACAAGGAGCAGCAGAACCCTTCGCTTCCTGCAGTAGGGAAAACGTCAGAGGGCTTCATCCTGCCCTCCCAGCACACCGCTTTGTTAATGGCACCCATCAGAAAGCTGCTGCTTTCCTCTCTCTAACTGTTTCACACTCAGCATCATGCTTTAAACAGATACAAGCAGTAATTCAGCCTTTAAATCTAGTGGGTTTCCCCCCAGCCATTTCAATCATTCCTCTCTTTTTAAATCAAACCCCTGCTTTTAAATTATGTGACTAGGAGGTCATGCATCTGCCACTGGCTTTTAATGCGCAGCGTTTGTGGAGAGGGAAAAAAATGTAACTGTTGAGAAGCCAGGTTAAGTGCTGATCTTTTTAAAACCTAATTAAAGAGATATGAATTATAAACCAACCTCATTCAATAGGTGATGCAAGTTGGAACAGTATCGGTACCACATGGGATATTTATTAGTGCTTAATTAGCCTTTCTTTTCTATTCCATCTTGCGTTTCCGAGGGCCATCTGACTCTGGATGCTTCCCTAAGCCCTGCAGTGCTGCCAGGCAAATATAACGCCATAACACCACGTCTTTTAAAAGAAGAAGCTGGGGAGAAACTAGGTTTGATAGAGTAGATGTTTCCTTCTAACAAATCTATCAACGACACCATCATCTAAAGTATGGAGCTTAACTTGCGGGCACCCACTCACCACGTACGGTTGCTGCGCTCGCACGCACGCACCTTACAGCCATTCCAAAGGCTGGGAAGAACAGTGCTCGGGATGTTGTTAACATCCACCCTTGGGAGCAAAGATAAAACAAATGATCTCGCTATAAAGCCACTGCCTGGGGAGGTTACTGAGTTTTAGGGTTCTGCTCCTGCTCTCTGAACTAGCAAGAGAGCAACTTGCCAGCCTGGAATAATGAAGAACAGAAAACTCAATTAGCTAGTAAGCGAAGATCTGAAACCAGCACGCTCAGCTGAACGGAAAGGATGCATGGGGAGGAGAATCATTAGTCCCACTCAGGAAAAGCAGCATAAAAGAGTAGGAGTACAAAGGGAACCAGCTCCCGAGCAAAGGTGCATTGAATCCAGCGGGAAGAGCTGGGGTGTTTAGGTTGTGTGTTGGCACACAGCAGCTGCCAAGAGAAGAAAAGAGAGAAGAAAGCTTGACATGCTCAGGCAGCCGGCTGTAAAGCTTTACACCTCAACTCCAACAGCAAAAGGTTCGTGTCCTCTATTTTCTTTGGGTGAATCCATATTTGCTTCCATCAAAGAGAATGAACAAAAAGCTAGAAACTGCACTCTGCTGTGGGAGGAGGAGAAGAGACGCGCTGCAGGTACCACTGCCGAGATGAATACTCCTCAGCATCCACACAGCCCAGAGCAGACACATCTATCCCCGCTCCCCGAGTCATCGAGGCAACAGCTTGCCCCTTTCCCCTCTATCCACAAGCACCAGCCCCGTTATCTGGGGTGTCACCACAAAGAAATCCAAACGGCGAGGAGGAGAGGAGAGCAGACAGGGGAAAAAACAGCAATTCCAGCTACAGTTTATACATGAGAAATTATGCAGGGAAAAAGACAAAAGGAAGAAGAAAACCAAGAAGAGACTTTAGTTATTAATGAATGCAAAGTTCCTCCAGCACAGAACCGCAGGTGGCTCATGAGCTGGCATAAAGTCTCAACTCCGAAAGCCTACTAAAAGCACTCTCCCATCACCCTGCCTTCGCTCCTCTCCAGCACAGGGCCTCTCATCTAGCTTGAGTCGAGCTGTTGCCATGAATTACATCCTCCCACTGCTCCCAACAGTCAGCCACAGCTGACAGTAGTTCAGTCGTGCTGCTCCCCACCTCCCAGCATGCCAAAGCATGCTCCAGAGCTACAAAAACCCAGTCCCCAGGCTTTAGGACCAGAGGAGACTGAGTTCCTGCTCGCTGCCTGATGCACGCCTTCAGCTAGAATTATTCCCGGAACATTCGTACTGCTCATGAAACAGCATGACACTTCCCTCCCATTTATCAGAACTGCCTTTCTCCTCATTCAAAGCATCAGCCTGGTGTGGCTGGATCCTCTCCAGGGAGCACTGCACTCATGTCCCCCAAGCCCATGCACCACTGCTCCGGTAAAATGGAGCCGTGGGACACTTCTCCCGCGTGTGTTGCAGCTCAGCAGTGTTTCCTCTGCTTTAATGCCTTGAGCCACAACTGCTCCTACTGCAAAACGTGGCGTCCTGAAGTCACTTTTCTGCTTGTGTCAAAACCCCCCTGACAGGTTTGAAGTAGGTTGTTTCAAGCCTTAGTTTCTCTAGGGTGATGTGATCTATAAGCAGAGGTTCTCAGAATTGATCCTGTGCTGATTTGTGGCTGGGAGCTCCAAAACTTTTCTAATTGACAGATGTATGAAAGGAAGAAAGCCATAAACAGAAGCCTGGGAAATAGTCCTTGAGTGATGTTTCCCTATTACAGAGATTTATGCAGCTGCTACTAGGAAAAGCGAGCGCTCTGAAGTGTAATTACTACAGAGTCATGCAAGATGGGCCAGATCCAAGGTATAAGCAAGCACTCATTGCTTTAATTATGATCAAGTTTATGTACTTAGGCAAACGTAAAATCCACTTTCGATTTGATATGCGGGAACTTTATCATCATAACAAGCTGGAAGTGTTCACTTGAAACACCGGCCCTGTTACAAGATATTGATCCAGCTACCCACAGGCTCTGCAGAGAGGTAAAGGGCTCCTTCCTCCTCCTGAACAGCATTGGATGCAGCTGGGGCTCCCAGAGGAGCACCAGCAACTCCAGCAACCTGAACCCAGCCAGGAAAGGAAATCTCCAAGCGAAACCACGCACTGAAATCACAGCCTGGGCCAGGATGCAGGACGCCACTGGCTCCTGGGAAGGACCCACCACGGTGCAGCCCCCAGGCTGCAGCAGCCCTCACCACGCTCAGCACAGCTGCTGCTCACCCCTCCATCACATCTCCCTGTAAATATACACTCCAAGAAAGTTACCTAGGGATCAAAACAGGCATTCACTGCCTCCCACAGGAGGAAGGGAAGGCATTTCTTTGATTACAAAGAACAAAATCTGTTGGTTTAGTGGTGATAAGAGCAGCTCCTTCCCCTCCCTGCAACTCTCCATCCAAGCATTTAATCACAAAGTATTTCCAGTGCTCCATACTGACAAGGAGACTGAGGCTCTGCAGAACGGAGGAAGAAGAGATGCTGCTCCTGCAGCTAGTCCAAAGGGCACATTAAGAGTCTAATATTATATGGGAAGGGGATGCAAGGATAGGAAGGGGTAGGGGAGGTACTCTCACACCAGGACTTACATCCCCTCTCTCCTAGATCTCACAGCTGTTGATGACCTGAGGCATTGCTACAGTCCTAGAGCCCAAAGGATTTTGGGATGCGCACCAGCAGACACCCCACCTTCCAGTCCCACCTTCTCCCCTTCCTCTCCTCCGCTGCAGCAGATAAGTGCTGAAGCAACTCTTGTGTCTCGGGCCCTGACTCCCAACACAAGAACCATAACTCAACACATGGTTATTAGAAGCAGCTACCGCTGGCGATGATCTCATTGCACCTCCCCTGTGTGTCACGTTTGCCTGCTATCTCTTCCCTTTCCTACTTTGATCAGAAGCTTTCCAGGGCAGGCTTCTCTGCTGCATATTTAACCCAACCGCCTCGGAGCTCCCCAGGCAGCTCCATAACGCAGCCACCAGAACCTCATCCTTCTGCGTACACACAGGCACCCACCCAGAGGAGCCCACACTCCCTCCCTCATTACCAAAAAGCTGCAAAAGCAGCTTTAAAAGGCAGGAATTCAAGTATTTCACTTACATTTTATAATAGGAAAGAGGCATGTATACGGAAAGCAGCCTAGCAGGGTGTAGCTGATGAGGTTTGGTGCGGTACCACCTGTGATGCTAATTGCACAGCAGAGTAACACCTCACCCTGCTCGGTGCTCGCTGCCCGTTTCCAGCCTGTTTCCCCGAGCCGTGGCATCCCCTGAGCCCGGGCTGGGAGCGAGAGTCCTGGGCTGCACAGCGAGGAGATCCCAGACCCCGATTTAAGGCAGCGCGGAGCCCGGCACCCCGAGCCCCAGCCGCCGGGAGAGCCGGCTCCGCACCGTCCCGCTAAGGCACAGAGACCCCCTTCACCCTTCCGCACCCCTCCGCCGGGGCGCTGCGGCGGCGAGCCCCGGAGGGGAGGGCTGCAGACCAGACGCCACGGTGCCGGGCGGTCTCACCTGGCACTGGGCTCTCAGGCACCCACTTGGCTCCGGGCTGCAGCACCTGGAAGGAGGCGCGGACGGGGCGGCAGGCGTCTTCCCCCTTGGGCTGCGCGCTGGCCGGGGCACCGAGCAGCGCTGCCAGCAGCAGCAGGAGCGCTCCGCCGCTCCCGAACATGGTCCCGGGCTACTCCGCACCCGCAGGCATCGCGGCCGGCAGCGGAGCCGACTCCAACCCCGCGCTGCGCCCGGAGCGCCCCCAAGGCCCCGCCCCGCCCCGCCTCGCCGCGCTCCCATTGGTCCCCGCTCAGCCGGTTCCGCAAGCTGATTGGTGCTCGCCCCGCCACCCGCGCACTTGCCCCGCGCGCGGCAGTTTCCAGCCCGCGCTGCCCGGAGCCATCAGTGAACCACAGGGGCATGGGGACAATGGGACACGGGGACAGTGGGATACTGGGGCAATGGGATACTGGGACAGTGGGATACTGGGACATAAGGACACTGGGACAGTGGGACATGGGGACAGTGGGACACTGGGACAGTGGAATACTGGGGCAATGGGATAGTGGGACATGGGGACACTGGGACAATAGGACACTGGGGCAATGGGGCACTGGGACAATGAGACAGTGGGACACTGGGACAATGAGACAGTGGGACACTGGGATGCTGGGACAATGGCACACTGGGACAATGGGACACTGGGGTAATGGGACCCTGGGACAATGGGACACTGGGACAATGGGACACTGGGAAAATGGGACAATGGGGCACTGGCACCCCCAGCCGGGCTAGCACAACGCAGCTCCGAGTCACCACCAGGAATAGGTGGCCATGCGCAGAGTTGTGCTCAACAGTTGTGCTTGAATTCCAGCCGCGCACACTGAGCTGGAAGGGCCCACGCTGCTCATTCCTCAGCTGTACAAAGCAAACCCAGCAGGGTGAGCAAAGGCTTTCTTTTAAACAAAGCAGGGGCCACGTATGAAAAATCGCCGACCCTGTGTTCAGCCCGGGGTGCTCCCCTGCAGCCTGCACGGGGAACCAACGAGGGAGCAAGTATAAGCACAAGAAAAATCTATGTCAGATTTGCAGTGCAAACACAGGATCAAATCATCGCTAATGGCTTGCTACCAGCTCTTTTTCACCCTGGAATCCTGAAGAGGGATGACAAATGAGCGCCCAACCTGGGTGTTTGTTCTAAGAAAATGCCTGCCAGGAAGACATTGTTAAAATACGTTATGGATATGAGACTAATAAGCCGGAATGTGCAACGTGTCTCACTGGTGAATGGATTGCGGGAGCCTGTTGCTGTCTGCAGACCGCGCTATTTATTCCCTGTTTATCGTGCCTGGTAAGCGCTGCTGACAAGATTCCCATTAACCGGCCAGCAGAAAGACCTGGGATTCACAACAACCTGGAAATCTCATTTTGCTCTGGGGCGCAGGTGCTCCTCAGTGCAAATTGTGCCTGGTTTCAAGAGGGAGAAGGGCGGGCAGATGCTCAGTGATGAGGATCCATCCTTCACACGTTTCCGTTTCTCCCGGTTCCTCACGTGCAATACCATCACACATCCTTCAGCTCCTGTGGCTGCATCGCACTGCGTGGTTAACGCATCTTCTCTGCATCTCCCTCATTGATTCACTGATGGATTTGTTATGTTTATGCAACAGTTTGGGGTTCAGGTACCGCACTGCTTTAAGTTAGGAATCAATGCGACCAAATTGCCAAATACAAAGGCTGGTGTTTGAAGCGCGGCTTTACACGCACTATTGCAATCTGCACTGTATTTATGAGCTGAATTACAGGCATCTAAAAGGTATTCACGCACCTCCTGGGTTCATCTTCAAACCTCTGTGTGTATTGCATTTAAGTACAGGAGGCTTTTACCGCTGCAGGTAAGTACACAGATGCTGTCAGGCATGCCATTAGAACAAAGAATTACACCCGGCGCCAAAGAGGCGCGTTCAGGGATCTGCACTAAGACGAGCGAGCGCTTGCAGACTTCAAACCAAATTAGCAAACAACATTAGTGCTCATCGCTGGATCTGGCTCCACAGTGGGATCCGTCATTATCCTGACAACGACTCCCTGTAAAAGGAAGTTTATTCATCCACCAGGAGCTATGGCAGAAGTGAGGTAGCGCTTGTGGAAGCATACAACAAAACCAAGTGGAAGCTCTTTCTTTCAGGCACCGGTTTAGCTTAGACCCAAAGTCCACTGGCAGGCAAAAAAAAGAACTCCCATTTTAACTGAGGACTCGTCCTAAGGGAGCAAGTGTTTTGTACTTGTTTCCCCCAGTTTTCACTCCAGCATTACTGACTTTCCTTGGGGTAATAAGCTCAAGGATGCAGCTGGGTGGAGATGGGGGGTGAATGGCATCCCATCCATGGACCAACAATATTGTTGTGTCCTGCAGCACCCAAAGGATGCTCTCCACCCTGGTGCCTGCAGAAGCATTCCCAAGGTGAAAACTGCAGACTCTTTGACCTCCATAAAGACTGCAACAACCCAAAGAAGATCTGAAGCTATTTCCCTGAGTACTGCTCATCCACATCACTTGTCCTTTTAATGGCTGAGGGTAGCAAGTGCAGGGTTGTCCCAGAGGAGAAAGCAGACGACTTGCTCCAAGATCAAAGGCAAAGTCACTGAGCTAGTTGTGTGCCAGCAGATGTAGTAAAAGCCAAGTTGTCTCATATCCAGGATGATCATTTCCCTTGTTACAACTGCTCACACCGTAAAAACCTCACTTCATCATCTACCTGCCGCAAGCCTGTGGGTAATGAGAGGCAGGATCATGTGCAGCTGATGGGATCAAACGCTCTTACAAAGCTCTCCACTGGGAAAACCCTGAATCAATTGAAACACCAAGGAGAGGCATAGGAGAGGGACTCGGACTCCGCAGTAGATGTGCTCACCAGGTTAGCAACTCAGTCCAATTTGTCACTGTAAACAGGGTGGATGAGCTCCATGGGGACAAGGCCAGCAGAGCCATGCCTGTAGCAGAGGGAATCGCCGTGGGGCTGGGGAGAAACGAAGGTACCTGGAGCATCTGTTGACACATGTGCATGTTTACAGCACGTACCTGACCGCCTGCATGGGCATGGTCACCGTGGCTTCCTCACCCCTGTTGCAATCCCTTATGCTGACTGTGGCCCAGCTACATCACTGTAGATCTCCTATGTCCTGCCGAAACCAAGAGCTGCAGGCAGTGATGGCTTCTCCCTGTCAAAATGACCCTTTCCATCTTATTCTGCACCTTGCAGAAGCTGCATTTTCAGGCGTTCATATAGATTTTGTGGAGGAGGAGAAGGGAGAAGCTCTTCACTATATAAAAGTACTCACACATTGTCTGAAAAAGAAAAGCACATTTGCTATGGGGCGCTGGGAGGAATGATGGATTGCGAGGTAGCAGACATCCCTCCCCTCTTTGGCAGGATATTGTATTCCATGTGCCATATTGGAATGCTGATAGATCCATAAAGCATTAGCCTTTTCCTCACCCCAAAAAAGCAGTGGCAGTGGCTGATAAATCACTGGCTCTCCGGAGTTTGTTGGGAACAGATCACACAGCAGAAGCAGTGAAGCCTTCAGAGAGATGCATCACTTAAAGACGCTGCAGATGCCAATAGAGCTGTACATCAAGAATGCACAGACAAACCACTCTGCCTGTCCAAATGTGAGATACTCCAGAACTGGAACTGTTTCTGTCACACTCATATCAGAAATGCCTCCTAGAGCCTTGGAAAATCTCTGCCCTACAGTCCTAGGGATCTCCTCTTTCTTTCCCAAAGTGTTTGAAGAGCCTTGTCTCCCACATATAGATCACAAAACTTGCTAAAGTTACAGAATATTTGAGGGGTAAAAATCCAGCCAGATCCAAACCTTTCCAAACCAGCTCTTAATTGTGGATAGGGCACAGGTTTTGCAGGGGCAGCTTGATATACAGCTAACCGTTGTCAGAGAGTCACAGGCTGGTTTGTGTTGGATGGGACCTTAAAGCTCATCCAGTTCCAAACCCCTGCCCCGGGCAGGGACACCTTCCACTAGAGCAGCTTGCTCCAAGCCCCATCCAACCTGCCTGGTTATCTGAAGAGTTTTGCATCCTTTGTAAAACTAAAGATACAGACACAGCCATTGTGGCTTAAAAGCTTTTCTACTCCCCCCCATCACTGGAAGACCCCAAAGCACAGCAGAGGATGAAACAGGCAGTGTGCTGGAGTTTGGGCCATGCTGCTCACAAGGCACAGCCCGCAGGGAGGAAGGATGCTTGAAGCACTCCTCCCCACTGCCCAAACTGCAACACCCATCTCTCCTCCAGCCCACAGCGAGTGGGGCTGAACATCAGCAGAGCCCCGGAATGCTTTACAGAGGGAATCAAAGCAGAAAAGATGGGAGAGAACTATTCACCGTGCACTGCTGCCTCTGCTGGGAGCACAGGGCAGGCGTTTCTCAAGCTGATATTTTCATTTATCATCTCCTGGTGATTAATCAACTGAAGAGACGCTGCCAGGAGACAGCCCAGAAGGGATCAACCCAGAGCATTCATCTATGGAAATGAAGTGCTGCCGACAATTACCAACGCAGGGCTGTCACACCATGGGCACCCCGCTCACAGGGGAGCTGGGATGTAGAATTACAGGGCTCTGCTGTGAACTGGCTCTGCATGGAGCCAGCAGCCTGACGGATCGGTGCATCCAACCCTGGGCTGAACCCTGCAGAGATGCTGCACTTCTGACTCCATCACAGGCTCAGCAGCACAGAGCGAGCTCCGCAAGCAGCTGGAGCAGCAGGCGACGTGGTCAAAGTGCAAGCCTGGGTCAGTGCGGGTAACCCAGGTATGAGTTGAGTGGCTGCACGCACTAAGGGAGCCCCGTTATGGGATGTGGAGAGCCTCGAGATGGGATTTACAGCAGAACCCACAAATATTCTGCTGAACAGATCAACTGCTCCCACTCCAAAGGAGGCCGTGATGTATTCAGGTGCCTTTCCAGGAGTGCTCTTGTCCTGTGCAGTGGCACCACAGTAAAACTTGATTTATGCCTTCTTACATTATATTATTGCTTAATATTATATGCAAAAACGCTGCGAAGAGGTATAATGGAGGAGTATTTCTGCTCGGCTCATGCAGAAGCTGTCTCCAGTTGCATGGTAATGAGGTGCTTCCAAAGGGATGAGGAGCGTTAGACTGCTCCTCAAATGCTGCTTTGCGGGTGGAAGAGCGGACGGGTGACTCAGTGGCAACTTTTATACCCAATAATTCAAGGAACTACAGGGACACAGTGTTTCTGTCCGTCACTGATGAGGAATCATTGCTGGAGACAGTGGATTTGGAGCAGCCCCAGGGAGCCATGAACCATGGCAAGGGAGGACACCTTGGAACAGAGCAGTGTGAAGCAGCATGAAGAGCCTCCCTCAATGACAGGGTGGCTCTGGGGCCAGCGATGGGCTCCTGCACTGCCCAGCTACCATTTGCAGGATGGAGATCTCTGTTCCTTCTTCCCATTCAGGCTTCCCACTCTCCTCTTTCTCACCAAGGAAAATCCACTGCACACCACGGTAAGGATCAAAAACTGCAAACCAGAGCTCCTGCTTCTTGCAGCCACTTTCTCCCAGTGCCCACAGACACCTGAGGTTGCTGTGAGCCCTATCCTGCAGCTGGGGATTGGCCTGACGTTCACTGGCCACACATTCAGCTCACAGCAGGGCACAGCACCAACCTGCCCCTCTGCTGCAGGCGCCTGCTGCTTCCAGAGGCTCTCTTGGCCTGTTGGGGCTTTTCCTGCTCCAGGTCTCCCAGCACAGGAGTCACATCTGTGCCCCACGTGGCTGCTTGTACGGCAGAGCCCACCTCTGCTCCCTTGTCCTTGGTCCCTGCTCCAGCCCATCATGACCTTGCACTGATTTGGTTTCCTTCAGCTGCATCCATGGCCTGACCCTTCCAGAGGTGATGCCAGCAGCAGCTACACCAGAAGCCATCCAAGTACTGCTCCCAGCTGGCCAGGCTTGGAGCTCACATTGGGGTTTCTCATTAGCAGCATCCTCACTTGCGTCTGTGAGAACATGAACAGACCTCAGAGGGCTTGGCTATTCACATTGCACCCTTCTTGCCTGAGCCAAGTAACCTAATAAAAAACCCTGTAAGGTTTAACACTCACCCACTTGAAGGCATTTCCCAACCCACAACTCTTTATCCCGCTGGATGCTCAGCCGGGTTTCACCTTCCATGGAGCAGGACAGCATTATCGACAGAAGGGAAGCTTCCTTCCTTTTAAAAGGAGCCTCACTGGACATCCACGTTTGTCTCCTTGCCAAGCAGAATAATGAGCCCCCTTACGTATATCTGGTTTTAAATGCTAAATCATTCCTGCATACAGTGCATCAATGGCAGGCCTTGCAAACAGCTCTTGGGGGGTTGTTTTCTATGATTACTATTAAACATTAAGCAGGTAAGTGTGAAGCAGATTCGTTTCTCCTGACATCCCCCCACCCTTTAAGTAAGACTGGAAAACATGGAAAACGTGGAAAAGCTGAGCTATGGTGTCTCAAGCAGAAATGCTCCTTAGCTGCGGGCACCTCTGTGTGTGTGCATGTTTTGGGGACAGGATGAGGATGAAAGGGCGAATGAACTGCTGTGCTCCATCACTCATCCTGTGACTGGTGTAGGGCACTTCCACAGACTCGGGCATTACTGCAATTAGGTCAGAACTCCACTTTAATGAAGAAGGTATAAAAGCTGTTGACAAATGACTTAGAGGGCTTGGCCAGCAGTAGAGGAAGCAAAGAGAAACAAGCCCCAGCTTGTGACTGTTCGTGCTTTGGGGCTGTCTAAAGAGGTCTCATGGTACAGGAGGTGTTGGGGACCAGGCTTGGAGCTGGCACTGCCCAAACACAGGACCTGGAGCATTAAAATGTGGAGGAGAAGAGCTGCTGGGACCGAGGCAGTGCTCGGTGGGCATCTATCTGCAGGGGAACCTGAGCGCAAGTGCATTTCAGGACCTCATCTTAACCTCAGTCTAAGTGCAAGCATTTAGAAGCAGAAGTGACCACCATGTATTATTCAATGGGCTGTTTTAGGAGAAACTGAATAATTTAAGCAACACATGCTTAAAGCCAAGCGACTTTTCCTCCCTGTGCCCCTGTTTCTCTCACTGCAGCTCCTCTGAGGCCAGTAGTAAATATCCTGCTGATTCTGGCAGAGTGGAGCGAGCAGCATTTGGGTCTTACCGACAGCCTTCCAGGGCTTTGCTCCCTTGTGTGACCTGGGCAAGAGCAAGGAGGAAAGGCTCGGGGATAAAGAGGTTTGGCTCTGCTAAAAGCTGCTCTCACAAATAAGAACTGCAGGCAGTGACCGGTATTTAGGGCGAGTGGGGATGGCTTTGGTTTAGCTGCCCCTGGAACGCGAGCCCCTGATCCAACAGAGTGCATTCAGTTGAAGGGCAAAGATATCTCCTCATTGCATGGTCCAAAGCCTTGAACCGATACAAACGCACTCTGCCAGGGCAAGCAAACCCATAAAGGGTTCACTTTGCTCTGCAGACAAGTGGCAAGGGAACACGGAGCGGTTCCCATTGCAGGCCATGGTGCTAAACAAAATCCTGCCATAGAGAGGGCCTGGGCACAGCACCAATGCACTGCAAACTGCCCAGCAGCACCTGGACTTCTGGGACATCTTCCACAGAATTACTTCAATCCAAAGTGATCCCATCGGAAGCAGGCGTGAGTGCAAACCCCAGGCTGAGGTTTGGGTTGAAGGGACCTTAAAGATCATGGAGTTCCAGCCCCTGCCACGGGCAGGGACCCCTTCCACTGGAGCAGCTTGCTCCAAGCCCCTGTGTCCAACCTGCCCTTGAACACTGCCAGGGATGGGGCAGCCACAGCTTCTCTGGGCACCCTGTGCCAGCGCCTCAGCACCCTCACAGGGAAGAGCTTCTGCCTACCCAGGTAGGAGACTTAGAAGTGAAAAACCTGAGCCCAGAAGCAGTCACCAACAGTCTTGTTGCAGTACATCAAGCACCAGCCATGCGGTGCTACAGGAGGGAAGAAACACAAGCAGAGGTGAACATTGAAGCACTGGGGATTCACAGTGCGGTAGCTCCATCTCAAACACCTTCAGCCCAGGCAGCCCTGGGAGCTCCTTCATTGCCTTGCTCCCACACCTCTCCCTGTGCAACATGGGGATAACGTTTTTTCTCTGCTTTACCAAGGAGAAAACTTCCTAAGTGCACCAAAGAGGTTTCCTGATAGAGAGGTACCAGTAAGACGGATCCAATTAGTTCACCTAAGGGTCTGGCACGATGAGATGGGCCTAAGCATCTGAGCGCAGGATTTTGCACGAACGGCAGAGCATTCCCATAAAATTGAGAATGTAATTTAGCAATTTGGAAAGAAAATCGACAATCTTGGGAGAAAACGAATAGCTTTTGACTGTGCAATATAAGCTTACCTATCAGTGTGCAAAAAAACACGTATAAAACATTAAAGAGACAACCCCAGCCCTAAATGTAAGAATAAAACATCCTTGAATTATTCCTTATTTCCCATCTATGCGCATTTTCAGACTCCCCAGGAATAGGGAGTCTCCGTGCTCCTGACAACCTCAGCAATTCCTCAGGCAGTAGGGAAGTAGCACCCTCCCTGCAAGCTGCTGCCCACTGCCCCATGGCGCTGAGGCCTCGTCTCCATGGGTTGTGAACACTTGCAGGGACAGTGACTGCATCCCTGCCCTGGGCAGCCTGTTCCAATGTCCGAGCACCCTCTGGGGCAGGAATTGTTCCTCAGCTCCATCTAAACCTGCCCTGGTGCAGCTTGAGGCCGTTTCCTCTTGACTTAAACGTCCCCTTTGCCTCTCAGGATGCCAAACCATAGGCTACGCACACTCCCCAGCAGCTAAAGCCATCAAGCACAGTGTTAACATCACCTGGATGCTCGATCTCCCTAAGTCCTGAAGCAGGGCAGCTTTGTCATCGCTGGGGTTAAAGTCACCCCAGCTCATGGGGAGAAGAAACCCCCTCCATCCCACCTCCCTGCTGTCTCTCCCCAGCATCACTCACTACCATTTACTCCTCTCCCAGGCAACAGGACAAGATGCTCTGAGAAAACACCCCTCAGCTGAGCAAAGATCCACATCTGATGAGATGGTTTGGGGCACTCGGTGCGGGAGGGCACACACTGAGCCCTCACTGGTGCACGGAGATATTTACTGATCCTTAGCTGAAAGCAAAGTGCTTCAGTGGCTGCTGCGAGCATAGACAGTGAGTTCAGAGACACAGAGATTCAAGCAGTGTGAGCAGTGAGAACAAGTACAAAATGAAAGCTGCGCCAGTGTTTCTGCACTGGATCTTTGATGCAGATCGATCAGGTATCTGTCCTGTTTGGGATGCTCGCATCCCCCATCAGCTCGTTCTGGTATGCTCCCGTGTGCTAGGTTACAACAACAGCAGAAACCCAAAAGCTAGTCCCACGATGTGCGCAGCTCCTTCTGTCAGAGAAAACCTGCCCCTGTGGTGCAGGTGATAGGGTCTGCAAAGGGAATTCACTGACCCAGGCAGCCCCCCAAGCACACCCGTGAGCTCAGCAGCACCCGTTCACAAACCTGCTCAGAAATGCTGCCTGTGCAGGCAGGCAGCTACAAATGCAGCTGCAGGTGGAAGCCCTGGGCATTGCAGTGGCAGTTTTGACCTTTCATTCCGGGACAGGAGTGAAATGTCAGCACCTGCTGTGGAAACACAGAATAATGATTAAATGAAGAGCTTGTGAGCCTGTGGTAGCACAGCATCACACCAGGATGCACTGGGATGAAACCGTACCGAGCTTCATGGTCTGAGTTAAGGACAGCAACTGCCTGGGCTGAGCACAACAGGCTCAGTCCCTGCTCTGGACACCTGTATTTCAAGGATGGATAACCCGTAGCTGCAGCCTGTCAGCTCAGGGATTGCCATATCTATATCAACTGGATTGCTATGGTCTATAAATGCATCACAGCCTTTCACAGACGAAGAGTCTGTAACTACCATGGAGACCTCAGACCATCCCTTACGACTTGCAAGAGCTTCGCTGTGCTACAGCAGAACAGGCCAAGGTTAGCTCAGTGTTTAATTACAGGTCTGAGGTGCTTTACAAAGGTTTGTCCAAGGAGTTCACCTTTTGCTTGTTCTGGTTATGAAGCAGGCTGGATGTCCCTGTTGTGATCGCAGTCTGATGTCTTCTAAGAGTCCAGGGGAGGGCATGGAGCTGCTGCGAGGGCTGGAGCAGCTCTGCTCTGGAGCCAGGCTGAGAGAGCTGGGCTGGGGCAGCCTGGACAAGAGAAGGCTCCTGAAGGGGAGACCTGAGAGCAGCTCCAGTGCCTGAAGGGGCTGCAGGAAAGCTGGAGAGGGGCTTGGGACAAGGGATGGAGGGACAGGCCAAGGGGAATGGCTTTAACCTGCCCGAGGGGAGACTGAGATGAGCTCTTAGGCAGAAGCTCTTCCCTGTGAGGGTGCTGAGGCGCTGGCACAGGGTGCCCAGAGAAGCTGTGGCTGCCCCATCCCTGGCAGTGTTCAAGGGCAGGTTGGACACAGGGGCTTGGAGCAAGCTGCTCTAGTGGAAGGGGTCCCTGCCCGTGGCAGGGCTTGGAGCTGGAGGAGCTTTGAGGTCCCTTCAACACAAACCAGGCTGGGGTTCTATGGTTTCTTTTTGCTAGGTTAGGAACTTGGTGACCTCTCTGAGTCCCTCCCTGGCTCCTCCTCACGCTGGCACCGGGCTCTGCTGCAATTCATTGCACCTTTACAATGCCCACGGTTAAACTTTAAGACCCAGCTCTTTCCCAGACCCAAGCGTGAACACCCAGGGCTCCTCCAGAATGGCTTAAAACGTCCAAGGAGACAGACTGCCTGACCTGCCTGTTTCAGCTGTTTGTCTTCACCTGTAAATGCATGACCACGGGGAGGGAAATCCACGGCAATCGCTGTATTCCTTGCTTTCCAACAGCTGCTGTTGCTAACACGCAGCCCCTTGGATGCTTGGCTTTAGTGGCCATTTTTTAGCATCATCCTTTAACGGTTAAATACAGCAACTTCCCTTCAGATCAAAAAACCTATGGCACCGATGCCCTTGAGCTCTCTGGGGTTTGGCCTGAACTGAGGCCAATCCATCAAACACTGCTCCCAACACCCTCTCCGAGCCGAGTCCGTGGAGCTTTGGCTCATTCCAGCCGGGATGGGCTGAAGTGCCCTGACAAACCCCTGCAGCCTGGCGCTGCCGGGGGAGCTGCTGCACGGGATGGGGCCTCTTGGCCTCATCAACCCCGCAAAGGGGATGCGCTGCCCGGCCCTGCTCCTGCTGCAGCGGTGACAGCGCTGGGGCGGCCTCCGCACACTCATCACAGGCGCCTTCATCCTCACCCGCTGCGGGGGCCGAATCCTGGAGGGGCCCGCGGGCAGCACCCAGCGCTCCGCAGCGCGCAGGGGAGGGTGCGCCCGCTGCCAGCCGGTGCCTCGCTGCGCTCTGCTCAGCAGCCGCCTGCCCTCGTGTGGCGGATGGGGAACAAGAGGACGGGGAGCTGGCGCTCAACCCATCCAACAGAGGTGCTGAGCGGGGACCGGGAGCCCGGCGGGGAGCACCTCGCACCGCTCAGGCCCTCTCCCGCTGCACGCAGCGCTTCCTCGCTCCTTTCCCTGCCTATTTCCCTCCCCACCCATCAGCTCCCCCTTCTCCCGTAATCCCCAGGTATCCACAAGGAAGTGCCCCACCAGAGCCCAGCGCAGCACTGAAGCAAAGGATCCAGCATCTGAAATGGGGAAAACCTGCTCCAGTGGAAGGTGGCCCTGCCCGTGGCGGGGGGCTGGAACTGGGTGAGCTTTAAGGTCCCTTCCGACCCAAACCAGTCTACGAGAAGCCCCATTTGAGTTCAGTTTATGGGCAGAACACTGAGCAGTTTTCTTGAACAGCTCTGATAACCCTTTGCAAGAGGGTACAGGCTTGGTCGCAAAGGCAATGGCACCCATGTCACATACAGGGGTTTCCAGGCAGCCTCAGCTTATTAAAGGGGATGAAAGCTTTACCCAGAATCAACATGATCCAGAATAAGTAAAACCAGGGCAAATAACAGATCCTACAAAAGAATCTTCCTCACTCCACCAACTCTTCTTTTAAACAGTGATTTATGGGCACCTTCCAAATCAGCACTGAGAAACCAGCCCTGATGTGAGACCAGGCTGCACCGAGGAGCAGAGCTCACTGCCTGTGCTGTGACAGCCAGGACAGTAACTCAACGGGTGATGCTGCGAGGCCAGGAGCGAGACGGTTCATAGCCAGCCCTATGAATGGGGCTGCAGCTCAGACATGATCCTTGACATGCCAACAGGACACAGCGCAGCGCATCCTGCCTGGGCCTTGCAGGAACCCAAACCCCAGCAGGATAACATACCTGTGCATCCGCAGCGCTTCCCATGGGACACAAGCAAAGTGGATCTGGCTCCGATTGAAACCCAGGATCAGCTCCCACAAAGACAGGCGGGTCCCACAGGTCCTGCATCACCGCTCTTCCCAAGCCCCTTCACTGAACTCTCCCGTTTGCAGTGCTCCTCGATGGCAGTGGGCACAGCCAAGCTCCAACAACTCATCCCCGTCCTCTTCACGCAGCTCCAAAGCCTCCACTGGGCCTCTGGTTTGTGACAGCCCATTGGAAAATGAGGGGGGAAATGCCATAGATAGCATTAACCTTGGTGGCACTCGTGTTCTACAGCCTGAAACAGCAGCAGCGTTTGCACCCTGATACCCAGCTCCTGGCAGCAATGGGTCCCATAGGGAACCCTTCCTGTGAGCCCCGCGGGCAGAGCAGCCACATGAGCAGGCTCAGGTCCATGGAGCAGGATGCTCACACAGCTCCAAGTCCACAGCCCAGGAGTTCTGAGCCCTGCTCATCCCATCTCCCACCAAGAGCCTTCCAGCAGCCGGAGCATCAGCACCACAGCATAAACTGCCCGAGTGAGGAACTATTAAAGGCAGCACTGCAGCCCTGCCCACACGCCAGTGGAGGCTCTAATTCCATTTTATCTGCTTGTCATCACCTCCTAAAACAAGCCAGGCCCACGTCTGAGCTGGAGAGGGAGGCGTAACGGGGCAAGAGAGATTTTGGTACACAGGAATCCTTCTGAGCAGGGCTGTTTACAGCTCTGCTGCCTTGGGAATGGCCCATCAGCAGAGCTGGGGCAAGGCAACAACCAGAGTTAAGGCAATTAACTAATAGATGAGGCATTAGGCAGAAGTTCTTCCCTGGGAGGCAGTGCTCAAGGCCAGGTTGGACACAGGGGCTTGGAGCAAGCTGCTCCAGTGGAAGGGGTCCCTGCCCAGGGCAGGGGTTGGAGCTGGAGGAGCTTTAAGCTCCCTTCCAACCCATTCTAGATTCTATATGATGCTGTATATATGCTCACATATGTACATGTGTATATATATGTATGTAAAACCCGCACTGGTGGTTTCCCCTTTGGTTCAGTGCTGCAGTTCCCTACATCTTATAAAATCCTTTGGCAAATGAAATGTCACCTTTACAACCAACACTTCCAATGGGAAAGGTGATCAGCCAAATAACTGGTGACCCCATCGTACCTGCAGACGTCGAGCAGCTTAAATCAGTAGGAAATGTAGAAAGCCAAAGGGAACGCAGCGTGGTATCCTGGGGTGTCACTGCAGGGGGTTTGATAGGGGAGGAGACCAAGGATGGATGCAGCACAAGGATGGATGGAATCGCTCCCTCAGGCAGCAGGTCCGGGTTGAGAGCTGGTTTGGATGCAGACAGCCCTTCAGTGACCAACAGAAACAAATCTGAAACACTTACACCTTTCTGTCACCTGTGATTTTAACCCAGTAACAGATGGAAACTAAACCCAGGTTTTATGGATGCGCTGTAACTACTTTGGACAAAATAACTTGGGAGCAACAGGAGATGAAGAGCAGCAGCAAGCACAGGGGCTGGGTGCTGGGAGAGATCAGAAACGCTCACCTGGGCTTAGGGCACTGATGGAGACATGAACATGCTACAAAACTCACCCTGAAGACCATCAGCACCAGAAGATGCTTTAAAAAGCAGCGATAGCTCAGAAGTACTGCGAGCAATTGGAACAAGTTTCCTTTAAGAGGAAAGTCCCCACTGGATGCTCCGAGAGATAAACACTGATTACAGCAGGGAATACCCGCACGTGTATTAAATAACACAGAGTTGTGTGGCCGGAAGCGATCCCAAATATTCCCAATCCATAAAAAGCCCTCTGGAGTTTCCAGATCCGGAGTTGCCTCTTTCCACGAGGAGCCCTCGCTCCCATCCGCGTGCGCTTGTTCCTATTTATAAACCTCCGGTAAAAAATGCCTGGTGCCGAGTCCTTTCTGACGTCCCGCTCCCAGAAATAGCCCCTGTGCCAGCTCCGGGAACAGCCTCAGCCCCTCGGCACCCACGTCCAAGGGCTGCGAGGCGTCTCATGGGTAACCAACCCCAACCCTCCTGGTTTAAGCAGCAGCCCAGCAGCGCCTGCACCTGCACAGCCACAGCAGCACCCATGTGTGGCAGGGCGGATCTCGCCCATTTCCTCCTGTGCTGCAGCAAAGGGTTAATGCAGCCCCCAAATGGGGTTCGGGAAACAAGGAGGGAAGTTGAGGAACCGGGGTCCGGATGAGGGACCTGGGTGTTCCTCCGAGCATTTCCCACCCCTTTCCTCCCCGGGCTGGTTTACCCTTGCAGGAGCACTCATCCCGCGTCCACAGCTCAGTGCTTGGAGCAAAGTCAGTGAATTCCACCCAAACCACCCAACCTGCAACTCGGAACCGACGGTGCAGACGCTCGCCCCGAGAGCGGACACCGGCGCTGTTAACAGATAGCTCTGCTAACAGACCCTGCCACGGTGCTCGGACACCCTGGGATAACACCAGCGCCTTGCACCAAACACTGGCTGTGGCACCGAATCCCCTCTGGCACGAGCCTGGTTCACCCAGTAAGACTGCACAAGAGTATCAGCCACACAAAGCCAGGCTTGGAGCATCCCACAAGAGCACATTCACACAGTAGCAACCTCGGGTTTGGTTCCTGCTGTGAACACATCCTGATGCTTCCCACTCAGTTGGGGTATGGTGCTCTACTGTAAATCACCATTAGAATCATAGAAGAATTAGGGTTGGAAAGGACCTTGAGATCATCCAGTTCCACCCCCCCTGCCATGGGCAGGGACACCTCACACTGACCAGAAACGAGACCACCCAAGGCTTCGTCCAACCTGGCCTTGAACACTGCCAGGGATGGAGCATTCACAACCTCCCTGGGCAACCCATTCCAGTGCCTCACCACCCTCACAGGAAAGAATTTCCTCCTTATATCCAATCTAAACTTCCCCTGTTTAAGTTTTAACCCATTACCCCTTGTCCTATCACTACAGTCCCTAATGAAGAGTCCCTCCCCAGCATCCCTATAGGCCCCTTCAGATACTGGAAGCTGCTCTGAGGTCTCCACGCAGCTTCTCTTCTCCAGGCTGAACAGCCCCAACTTTCTCACCCTGTCTTCATACAGGAGGTGCTCCAGTCCCTGATCACCCTTGTGGCCTCCTCTGGACTTGTTCCAACAGTTCCATGTCCTTGTTATGCTGAGAACACCAGAACTGCACACAGTGCTCCAGGTGAGGTCTGGATTCCATCAGGTCCCATGGACTTGTGCACGTTCCGGTTCTTAAGATGCTCTCGAACCAGATCCTCTCCTAAAGGATCTCCTATCAGCACAAATTCCAACCCATTTCTCCTCGCTGTCAACAAAAGGCACAGCCAGAAGGGCTTTGCACTCAGGGACCATCTTTGCCTTCTGTCTGTGCGGGGATTTGAAGCCCAGATTACAGCGCTCCCCAGCACAGGATTACAACTCAGCCTCGGATTAGATTCTGGGGCAGAACACCACCAGAGCCCTCGCAGAGGCTCTGCAGCTGCACTTGAACTAAGCAAGGACTCCTCTGCTTGGTGTACTCCCTGCTGTGCACAACCACCCCTGGACCAGGTCTGGGCAGACAGGGACAGCATCAAGGATCCAGTGTGGCCTCAGGCCGGCTGCATTGGCCACCGTAACCCAGACCAGCAAAATCATCCTATCAGATCTCCACAGTGCTATCAGAAACCCCCTGGTGCTGCTCATTTAACCAGAGCTGTTTGCACCGAGGCAACTGCAGCGACCACGAGTTGTGGTTCTAGAGCTCTGCCCTCTTCAAACTGGATGCTTACATGCACATTAAGAAGGCAACTGGAAAAATAACCCATCCGAAGCCTAAGCATCCCAACAATGCTCTTCCTAAGGCACCCCTTAGCACATAACCACCCCAAAAACCAAACCACAGAGCAACTTGACACACTCGAGCAAGGCAGCAGCCTCAGCAACACTGAGCTCTCACAGGCACATCATTGCTCGCAGCCCCACAACACACAGCTCAGGTCCAGCTCCCCCCTTTGCCAGGCAGCATACAGACTCCTCGAGCACAGAACACAACATCTCAGCTTGTGCAGCAGAGCCCCAGCTCCCGCATCCATCCTGCCAGCTCCTAAGCTGGAACACACCAAGGTCTCCCTGCGGTCCAGACACGCTGCAGCTCCCATCCCAACTTCCAGGCTCAGGCAGGCAAAGAGT
This sequence comes from Pezoporus wallicus, assembly GCF_028554395.1. NCBI lineage: Eukaryota > Metazoa > Chordata > Aves > Psittaciformes > Psittacidae > Pezoporus > Pezoporus wallicus. The sequence continues at coordinate 1,307,313 of NW_026637336.1, read as the reverse complement.
AAACCAAAAAGGAGCGTTACTATTGCTTAGGGTGAGTGTTGAGCACCATCACTTGAGGGCATCCTTCTCCTGGAGGAGAAACACCCCCCTTCACAGCAAAGAGCCTCCTTGAGGCATCAGCAGCAAGAAGAGGTTTGTAGTAGATCCACCTTGAGGAGGATGCTGGAGCGGGACAAGGCTGCAACCCAAAGGGTCTCCTGGATTACCTTTGTCTTCTGCAACCACGCTTCAGTGACATACATCATTAAACACAAGTTTAACGTCAAAAATGTCTTTATTGGCAAGTCCACCACAGTCATTCCCACGTTATTACAGAAACAAGCTCCCACAATGTCCTTCCCTGGACCACTGCTTGGTGTTGGCTTTGTGGGCTTTCTTTTTTCCCTTTCCATGGTAGGCAAACCTTAGTATCTGGAGAAGTTTCTTTCTTCCCATCCCTTCAAGCTGCGGAGTCACCAGCGAGCCATGACAATGACTACAGCCTCCGCTGTGGGAAGTGAGGACTGACAAGAGCAACGCTGTCAGCGATGAAGGTCCTGCGGTTTACAGATGGATACCGTGCAATTTTTCTCCTACCAAACTAATCAAAATTGCATCGTGATCCACCCGACAACAGCAAAACAGAGCTCAGCAAAGTGCTGGCCGGGTTGGGGCAGCGCAGCCTGAAGACAAGTCCTCCTTTCCTCCACAGGCCGGGACAAGTGCAATACTCTACATATAGCTACAAGTAATGCAACAAATCCCCACCCATGGAGAAACCAGCGCAAGGCACCTTCACATCTTCCACGGGACACAAAAAAGAGGGGAGGAAGGGAAGCTTCAAACCCCATCATCCACCACAGATTCACCACCACCACAGTCAGTTTTGCATGGATTTGCACAGCAATCTGAGCAAGCTGGGATGCAAACCTGCAAAACTGACTGTAATCAGCACCATCTTCTCCAGAGCCTGCCCCTAGCTAAGGATGCGCTTTATCTAGCAGTACTGTAAGTGCCCACATTACAGTAGGTCCGATTCCAAGCTACCTGCACTATGAGCACTTTGATACTGCTAGGACAAAACTACTTCCCAAGCAATGCCTTCAATACCAACACCACTTGCACTAGAACTTGCTGGGCTAGAGCCGGATGGATGCATTGGGGGTGTTTTGGATGTGCAGGCAGCAGCTTGTGCCAGAAGGAGCATTTAGGGCAGTAGATTCTACGCTACTTCACTAACTGCACTAGATGCACCTTAACACAAGAACCGTTCACAATGCACCTCTAAGGTGGCCCAACAACAATCCTGGTTAGGTCCATGCCCCGCCACCGTATCGCCACAGTAATGCCAGAAGTGCTTATACTGCAGTAGATCCTGAACTCTACCTGCACTGTAAGCACTTTTGCACAACTCAAGGCCCATCATCACCAGAGAGAAACTCTTCTTTAAAAGCTCTTCTTGTCTCAGCACAGCCACAGCATCGCACAAGTGCCTTGACTGAAGCTTGGGAGCCAGTGGTACCTGCCAAGAGAGAAGACCAATGTTAACGATGGACTAACGTTAATGGTGCAGCACACAGATACGGATTTGCTACTCGATGTAGCAGAGATGTTCTTATTGAAGCATAAGGGGAGAAATGGGTTCAGAGTTTGGAGGAGGCCGCGAGCACACCAAGCAAGGAAGCCTTTGCAAACTGGAACCAAGGTGGAAATGGCTTCTCCAGCTCCCAACGGCAGTGACAAAGCACTTCGACAGGCACCAAAACATCCCGTCCTGCTGCTGCCCTGCGCTCAGTGCCTCCATACAGCACGTGAGCCCTTTGACTTGACCCTTCCGCCGGAGCTTCACCCCGTACCTTGCATCCCCCAACCAGCACGGTTCTGACACACGATCCCGCACCCCCCGCACCACATAACGCGGTGTCTGTCCTCCAGATGATGCCGCGGGAGCTGCGGCGCGGCACAAAAGCAACAGCGGGAAGGGGAACCGCGCACGTCCATACACACACGTTTAAACTTCCCTCCGCGCCACGCCGGCAGCGCCCGGCGCTACGAACCTCCCGAGGTGGCACCGAGCTTTCCCCCGCTCCTCGCCCCTTGCCGCCCGCCCCAAGGCCGCTTCCAGCGGCGGAGCCGGTCCCGGTGCGGACCCATCCGCTCGGGGGGGGGGGGGGGGGGGCGGGCACCGGGAGCGCGCGGCCGCGCTCGCCACGTGCACAGCGGTACCAGCGGCACCCCCCGAACACACACACACAGAGCGGGGGGTGGCGGGGGGGCACCCGGAGCATCCCCCGGGCAGGGGCCCGGCCACGCCGCACCCCGGAGCCGGGCAGGGGGTGTGGGGCGCCCCGCCACGTGCTGCCCGCCCCGTCCGGGGGGCCGCGCGGCGGCGATTAAAGCGCAGGAACAAAGCACGGTGGGAAATGCAGTTCCCCATTCAAAGACCCAAAAACGCGCCAAGCCGCGCGACCGCCCGCTTCCCACCGCCCCCCCTCCCCCCACCCTCCCCCCCCCCCCCGCCCCGCACCCCGCTACCGGCACGGCCTCCCCCCGGTAACAGCAGCGCCCGCCGCGGGTACCCCGAGCCCGGCGCTCAGCAGCGCCGAGGGCGGCTCCGCACGGCCGCGGGCGGCCCCTTTGTCCCGGCCCGACGGGGCAGCCCGGCTGCCTCCAACCGCCTCCCCCCTTTCCTCCCGCCGCCGTTCCCCCGCCTGCTCTTGCCTGCGGCCGGGCGGGAACGCGTCGGGACGCGTCCGAACGCTGCGGAACGCGGTGCCCCGACGCCGCCATGTGCTCGCCGCGCGCGGGTCCGTGTCCCCCACCCCCCCCTCCCCGCACCGGCCACGCGACCCAACACCACCACCCCCCACCCCCCCACCACACGCATGGTGCGGGAGGGGTGTAACGGGGGGGGACACACGGGGTACACAACACACACACTCACACACACAACACGCGGGGTCCCCCCCGCACCGCAGCGGCCGCTCCTCAGCCCCACGGTTTGGCCTCCCACCGCGGCCCCGTCCATTGTTGGTGCCGCGGGACCCACGAAGGGGACGGACACACACAGACAGCGGCCCCGGGGTGCGGGGTTGGGGGGGGAGCCGCGGGCCCACGCGGAACGCAGGGCGAGCCCCGCACACTCCTACAGGTGGGTGCTGCTGCCCGCAGCCCGCGGTGGGACACGGGGGAGCCGGGGCTGCGAGCCCCGGGCGTGCATCCCCCCCCACACACGGCTAAGCCGCGCTGCCGGCGGGGAAAGGAGGCAAAAGCGGTAAAAACAACCCGAAAAGGGGTGCGATAAAGGAAGGGGATCGAACCCTAAAGGCGTGCGGAGGCTTTGAGCACCGCGGCGGCGTTCGGGAAGGGGGAACGGGCAAGAAGCGCGGAGGGAAGGACCGGGACCATAAACGCGTTACCTTTGAGCCCGAGCGCAGCCCTGGAATAAAAAGGGTTTTACGAAAGTGGCGCGAAGACAATATCATGTGATCGCGGCCAGGGCGGCTCCTTCCCGCACCGACCAGCCAAAAACAGAGCGGGGAATAAAGGGGGGAAGAAAGTACATCCGCTCCCCACGCCATTAGCATAATTAATTGTGTCCTGCAGCTGCCGCCGCCGCTCCCCGGCCAATGGCAGCCACCGCCGGCCGGCCCCCGGCTTCCTCCCGCCCGGGGAGGACGGCGATGGCCGAAGACCTCGGGGCTGGGGCGGGGGACACGGACGGAGCCGCCCGCAGGACGGCGGGGTTCGGGGTGGGGGGGGAGTTCTCATGGGGGTGCTGCGGGGGCTCCCCCCGTGGGGCCGCAGCAGCCATGCGGCCCGTGCGTGGCCGCGGTCACCCGGGACCCCCAAGCTCGGCGCTTGGGGGCGGCTCGCGCTCGTTTTGGGGTGAAAAGTCCCCAAATGGTGTGTGAGCGCTCCTGGCTTGGCCTGTGCGGCGGCAGGCCTTGCCCACGGTGCCAGCGGAGCCCGCACTCCGTGGCCTTCCAACGCCTGAGCACCCCGAGGGCTTTCGATACCCCTTGTGATCACCCCCACGGGTCTTAAGACACCCCCCGAGGGGTTGCAGCACGGAGCGGGCGGCACTGGGGACCCCCGGTCCCGACACTCCGGGCGGCCCTTGCAGGAATGCCAAAAATGTGCTAATTGTGCCCTGGGAGCAGGCGCCTTCCGCAGGGATTAGCAGGCATCATCGTTAAAACTAATACCAGCGATCACCAAAGCGATCGATAACGAAGTTTTGCCGCACTTTCCTCCAGTTCACTCTCTTCAGTTCGTGGAAAAAAAAAACCACCACTGTGAAGTGCCTCGTTTAACCCTAATCATCGGTATCTGGAGTTAGAACAAAAAGGTCCCCATGGAAACCGAGCAGTAATCTATCAGTATTGCGTTCGTTACACAACGAGAAAAGGGCTTTTGTCCCGCCTGTATTTACTACTGTTTAATTTCTTCTTTCACACTCCCCAGCCAAGTTCTGTCAGGTTTGAAGGGCGAGTTGTGCCGAGCTCCCCGACTTTCCTCCCCGCGCGTTGTGTGTGTGTGAGGCCTAAAACAAAGCGCTCCCGGAGCAGGACGGGAGGGCTCTCCGCGGGCAGACCCATGTCCGAGCCTGGCTTAGGATTTGTTCCAGAAGCTCCAATTTGTTTCTTCATTATCAGTGGGAATGCGCGGCCGGGTTGTGCTCCGCAAACTTCATGTTGTAACGCCTGGCGTAGATACGGGATTTACTGACTCCGGGTTGGGAGCTGCGCAGAGGGCTTCTGTAATGGAGGATGCAGGGACAGTCAGAATTGGGGTTTTCTCCTGGTGCCTTTCTGAGGTGCCTGAAAGAGAGCAAAACGCTCAACGTGAATCCAGCAATTTAGTGCGAATGCTAAAAGAGAGCAAAATGGTCAACGTTTAAATGAATAACTTAGCATGGGTGTGTAAGTTTGTTATCAATCCCCCTGCAGAAACGGTATAGGGAATTGACACAGGAATGAGAAATACAAAAGCATCTTGGTAACTCATACACGCACAACAGGATAGAAAACATCCCGAAGTAAAAGATAACTTCATGGCTAACTGTGAAACAAAACTTGTTAGAACTTGTAGCAAATGAGCACTAAATGTGACACAAGTTCTAGAAAACTGTCTTCTTTGTATGAGAGAAGAATCCTTTTGTATTACGTTGTTATTATTTGACATAAAAAGTTCTATACTGAGTGTTACCCAAATCTTACAGGCGAATAAAGTGAGCGGAGGAGCTTTGCCTCAACACATGCTGCAAACGGATCCCCTCTTCTCTGTCAGTGCAGAAATAAATGAGTCTTTCAACAAAGAGAGCTGAAGATGGTGAAATAAGTCCACATGAAGCGTGGCACAGATAAGATTAAATGGTATTTTTACATCCTCCTGCTGACCTTTGACTTGTATTTTTGTGCATCTCGGGAGTTCGGGGGGGGGGGGGGTGTCTGCGAATACATCAGCTGTTCAGAAAAGGAGTGCTCGAAGGAAGAAGCACCGGGGCCTTTCTTCATCTCTGCCAGGGCACTGCAGAGCTCAGGCGTTCCTCCCGCGGGAGCTCTGCGTGTGGGGATGGCCTGGTCGCACACAAGTGATTTATGGGTTGTAAGGTGGTGCTTGTAAAGCACGGTACTCGCTGTGGGGAGGTTTGGTTGCAGGTTAGGAGCATCGGTAGTTAGACTAAAGGGAGGTGTGATCCCCACACAGAGATACAGCCCAGAAAGTGTGCTTTCCTGAGGATCACTTTCCGAATTTGTTGTGAAATTAAAAAGCTCTTTTCTTGTGCCAGAAACGCAGAAATTGGGTAATTTTTATCTGTACTGGGATTATGTGCATGCGAACATGGCAAGGAGGTATTTCTGTTTCCTTCATTGCACGTTTCAGTGCTGCAGATAATTCTGTTCTGTCTCTTCTTGGTTACTGATTCATTCATAAGCCAACAGCTATGTCCAAGGATTGCCCTGGACTGTCTCTTCCACTCCTGTTTCCCTCAGGAATCAGACCTATTGTCTGACCTTTTCCACCACAGTGAATTGTGCTGGACTATCCGGATGCATAAAAGGAATTAAAATCAGGAACAAGTATGAGGGGTTTATCTTTGTGACACAGAGAATTACTCCTTCAGATCAAACTATCCCAAGCTGCGCATCGGTTGCTTCATGGGGAGATTTCTGTCAGATCTGACTTGTTTCTCAAAACTCTGGGAAGAGTTGGAAGTCTTAAGGAGGTCTTCTGCTAAGCGTGCAGAACAGCAGCATGAAATCAGTGTCCAAAGCCCTGTTTTACAGCCAGGTCTGGAGCCTTTCACACCCCATGTTTTGTACTTCTGGAAGAAAACGTTCGGAGAGATCAGGTCACCTTAAAAAGAAACACAAAATGCAAAGGAATATTTAAGAGGAAATGCTGTCATCGTTAGCTGCAGTTGTTCTGGTCCTGCAGAGGCTGATCACTTCTCCTGTGAATGCTCACAGTCACTGCTTGGGTAGATCTTTGGGGCTCCTTAAAAATGTGTCTCCGTTTGCCTCCTGCACGCTTTGGGGTTTCCACCTAACTCTGGGTTATCTGTCATCTGCTGCTGAGCTGCCTTTGTTTTAAAGCATTCAGCTGAAGAACATGTACAGGGAAAATTATTTCCTCTTATGACAGAATAAAAAGAAATATTCTTAAGATTACAATGTGATTGTTCCCTTAATGTCAATGAAAGATTTAAGTTTTCTGAATAATTGCTATGTATTCATAATTCCCTACAAAAAAATGACTGATAATAGAGGGTTTGTTACAAAAGACTTCACATTTTTGACACTGTGTTAGTAAAACATTTGAAACTGCCTTTCACCTTGTAATTTCTATTTAATTTACTCATGAAACTATTGAATATAGAAATACATGATATGAATAAGCTGTTACCTTTCATTTTGTTCTGCAAAACATGCCTATAAACACACCAAATCCTCCCTGAAATAAGACCAATTCACATCGAAAATGAGAAACGAATGTATGCTAAGGGCATGGACTTCATGGCTAATTTTAATAGTTTTATCACAGTATCGATTGCTGTGATAAATAATGTAACGTGCTGTATCCCTGATGTGCTGTATATCTATAACTATACACTAATAGCACTAGTATAACTATAATACCTCATAACTAATAACACTAATATCTCAAACCTGTCTTTTAAAGACAATTTATTATAAACATTTTTATTACAACAAAATGCCAAGAACAGAAGCTCTTTCTCATAGTTCGTTCAGTTTGGAGCTGTGTAAATGTGCTAACCTTGGCTTTTAGCTTCCCAGTCCTTTTCATTTCTTTTGGATTTATGTTGTTTTCTAGTGTACTGAAATGAAATTTCTCTGCAGCTCCTTTATGCAGTTTCTAGAGGGTTTGATCTTGCAAGTTGCTTCTACATCCATTCACATCATGGGAAGTTAAATGAACTCATCCGTTCACAGTCCTGATTCCTTTTATTGCTTTCCATTTTGGGGTGAGTTAAATCCTGAACTTTGAATGTAAGCTAATTGAAAAGGCAGCTACTTGCCTCCTATATGACCATGTTTTGTTCACAGGATAGGGCCCTATATGATGCTGAACTCCTGTAGTGGAGACATTTCCCATATAAACATGTATTTTCCCTTTCAGATTCTCTATAGATAAGCTGTCTTGTTAGACACGTCTTCATGCACACTACACATCCCTCTGCCGTTTCACTGCGATCATGGATTGTACCTGTCCCAAATTCCTTCCTTACAGTCTCCGTGCTTTGCTATTTGCCTTTCTCATCAGGTTTTCGTTGTGTTACAACTTCCCTGCTTCAGTGCAAACGTCCACATTCTTCCCACAGACAGGTTTCCCGTTTTGCCAAATATTACTGGCATTTTGATAAGTGTTCTTACCTGTATGTATTACATGGCATTTCAACAAATGCATGCACACTGATTACGAAGGACACTTTTCAGTGTTGTAACAGAAAGCAACTTCCCCTTTTGTCACATTGCTGACCAGATTTCCTTTCCCCCCGGCTGGCAATCACAGTATGTTGTGAACTGCCTCAATTTTGTGTAAACCTTCGTTTTTGGATAAGCTGCATATCCAAATATGTGCTTAAGCCCTTAAAGCTGTGTGAGTAGCTTAAATGAGGGTGTATAGGTTTGCAAACTGAAAGCTCTGTCTTGCAGAGCAGCAGTATTTCCCTCGAAACACATTGCAAAGGCAACCTACAGACGTTTTAGGTACATCCTGGGTAATGCGGAGATGAGGGATCCTGCTGATTTGCCAGCCCAGTCCGTATGTGCAAGGGCAGGGAAGCCTTCGATCCCCGTCCTGCAGAGCTCTGTATGGACACTTCTCCTTTGAGTCAGTGGAACAAACAGGACTTGAGTAAATGTCTTCGCTGTGTAAATTTAAGAATATGCTCAAGTCATTTCTAGATAAGACATCTCCCTCCAAAATACACTTCCCTTACAGCACGTGACATCTGAGAAATGAGTCAATCACTTACTGTTTGGCCACAGGTGACATGGAAAATTCATCATTTGTTGAGCTCTGTTACTGCAGGATGCAGTACAGTATTGCCCACACTGTTCTCTGCAGCCTATAGGTATTATCAGTGTTCTATGTAAGGACCTGATGAGAAGACCCGGAGCCCCAGAGCTCGTCCTCATGTTTCCATTGCAACACATGGTCTGTACGCTCCTCTTTGTCCAAATGTTCCTTCTCAGGTAAAGGAACACTTTTACCTTTCCCCTGTTGACCAATGTTCCCCTGTTACCAGTTTGTCATACACTCTGCAGGACACTTTGGGCATTGTTTCTGACAGGTGGCCTCTAAAAGGAGGTAGAGGAATGGATAGTTGTGCCTACAACATCATGCACAGCCAAAAAAACAGCTGGTCCCCAACGCTGAACTCCTACAGTTGGATGTGGTAGGAAACACCAGGATTCTTCTCTGTTTGCAGGCAGGAGCTCCCAGGTTTGCCTGTTAAATGTACAAAACGTTATGGGGCAGGCTCCATAACCCCACCTGCAACTGGCAGGATGTTCATCCTTCATCAGGTCGCACCAGCACCCAGAGAATCCCCGAGGCCCTCTTCTCTGCAGCATCAGGTTGTGCTTCAAGAGCACCGATGATCAGTGTGGCTTCAAGAGCATCAGCTGCACAGAAGCAGATGTCCTAGACAGGAACCAATGTATGCAGCCATTAAATTCAAAATCTTGGCTGTTAGGCTGAGCTCCTCGGAGCAGGGCAACGTGAAGTGGTTTTTACATCCATTTGGGGGAGGCATTTCATTATGCAGCTTGTCAAAGTTGCCCTTTGGTGCTTTCCCTCCCAAACAGTTGTGCAGGAGCTGGGCAGCGCTAGAAGGTCCAGCTCAGAGCAGCTTTCCCTCTCACAGGAGCATTTCAGAAACTCGGGGAAGAGCTGGGTTTACAGGGCAGTTAAAACACATGGACACCTCAGGCAGACAACACCAGGATGTCTGCTCCAGCCCGCAGAGCAGCTCAGGATTAGAAGGGCATAAAACCAGCTTAAACCTGCTCTGTGTACCCAGAGCTATGGCTGGAGGCATAACACAGAATCTCACCCTCATCCCGAAGCAATGCTTTTTTTTTTTCCCAGTGCATGTGTTGGGCATGCTCCAGGTCCCTACTGAGGAGATAAAATACATTAACAGTAGTTTAACACACTTCTGCATACTTTAAAGAACGATGCTGTTATGCCGTGCTCAGAATGTTCTGCTGGAGAAGAATAACGTGACAGGAGGTAAACACACCTCAGCATGAGGGAGAACGTGTAATTTATCTCAGCACAGTGGGGAAAGCGTGCTTGCTTTGAGTAATAAAGTCCACAGATCCAGTCCAGCCTGGAAGTAAGGCTGAGGATGGATGCGCACGGGAGCTCACACAAGAGATGCAGAGATGGGGGTTTCGGGGCAAAAATACTTTCTTTTCTAGGAGGGAAACTCTTGCATCCGAGCGCGGTAACTCAATGTCTAACCGAGGTAAGGGGGTGGAATTTCCCCTCCAGAGCCCGTCCCAGCTGCGAAAACCTCCACAAAGCGGCTTTTCCTCGCTGCCAGCAGCAGCCAGTGTGGCTCTGCCCCCAAGCTGCAAGCAGGTTGAAGTACAGCGCTAAGGAAGAAAAGACAAGTATCCCCAAACCCCGAAAAATACCCGCTCGCCTTAATAACAGGAGAAGAGCTCAGGACATTGGCGGTGAGGCCAGAGGCTGAAAAGACCCCCCGAGCCTGGGGTCCAGGTGCCGGGAAGTGGCTGCAACTGTGGGCTGCTGGTAGCAAGGATGTGCAGCAGCGTCTCTGCTGTGGCGACAGCAGTCCGGGGTCCGATGGCAATCCAGAACCTGACTGATGGCAGTCCAGCACTGAGGGCAGTTCAGAACCTGATGGCATTCCAGAGCCTGATGGAAGTCCAGAATCCAGTCGTATTCCAGAGCCTAATGGCAGTCCAGGATCCGATGCCTGTCTGGGATCCCGCACAGCAGCAAAAGCTCCTCTGCCCAGCTGAGAAGACTGGCTTGAAGCCACAGTGATCTGGCAGCAGATGCAGTGCCCACTGCTGCCTCCCCTTTGCCTTCGAGCAGGAGGGGCTGAGACCCGTCCCTGCCCCATTGGATCTGCAAAATATCATCCCTTTTGTCTTTGTCTTTTCCTAGAACTTAGCAGTTATCAGTTCTGGGAAGACACCTCCTTCCCCCGTATGCATATTTACTCCTACTGTATAAATTAACCTATAAAGTCTGTTTTAAAAGCAACGCTTCTGCGGTGTAAGTTCATCAACCCAAACAGAACATGGAACTGATGTGCACAAAAAGCATTTTTTCATGTAAATCAACTATCTCAAGACACCAAGTTAATGTTTAAGAAAGAGGTTACTGTGCAGGTCATTACACTTCATTATTTTCTGGTTAAACATGAGCCATATGCAACCAGCTGAGGCACATTCGCAGTTTACATGGCAGCATTGTCAGCTTTGCAAAAACGAGGGAAAACATTCCGCTTATTGTGACTCAGCTCTGGAAACTCGTCATGTTGTACCTTTCGTAACATTTCCCACCAGTTTTCCCAAGGATAAAAGTGAAAATCAAAGCCAACGGGTAGGAATTCTTGGAGGCAGGAACCCTGAAGAATTCATACTAAACTGAGTGGATAAATCAGTCCCCTAGTTCCCAAGCCCTCCTATTCCATCTGCCTTTTTGTTAACTCTCAGAGAAAAAACACCCATTATTTTCTTTAGATTTTCATGGAAATACATAAGCCAGTTCTGCAAACACCTAAACACTTTATTTAGGTGAGTAAAGTTACTCATCCACGTAGGTATTTGCAGGATGAGCCTTTAAAAAGTACACGTCAACTAAAGATACTGATACGTATAAACTCCCCTGATCAATCTGTGCTTGCCAGTACAGACTAGCACAAACATGGCATTTCAGCACATCAAATGGCGAAAGATTTGTTAACTTCTGCCTCCTACAGGACTGAGACCGAAAAAGGGGAGTTTAATACCGCAGGTAGGGCTCAAGCAAAACCCAGGCGTTCTTCAAATGACTTCACCCTCATCGCTACACTTTTTGCTCACAAAACACCACACTGAATCTACCACAATTACGTTTTCTCCCATGCAGTGGGGGATGCAAAAATCAGAAGAAACTGAAGAGAATCAAGTCCAAGAAAAGGAGCTGAAAAATTAAGTGTTAACACAGAATTATAAAGCAAAATGCAAAATGTAGAGCAAAAGAAATTTACTGTTCTTTTTCTTTTGAAGTTTCCAAACAGATTCATTGAAAAACTTGGGATTAAAACAAAAAAGTGCTCAAAATTGAAGGGCTGACAACCACAAAGCACCCAGCCCGCTGGGGTCTCCTCCAGACCACCGTGTGCTCTCATCTAAGCTGAAACACCAAAAAAGCATGGCAGCAATAATTCTTAACACCCAAATCATATCTGTCAGCAAGAGGATGGTTGTAGGAGTTCCTGAGCTCTGCCCACGAGTGAAACTCCGGCTGCAATGTGTTTTATGCAAAGCCAAGTCCACGCCATTTCAGCTCAGAAATGCTTTTGCGGTACCTCGTGGCACGGCGCTGGGTCACGACCCAGGTCTTGAGAAGCCTGAGTTCGTAGATGTTGGTTTTCACTGGGGCTTTGTTTACCCTGGACTTAGACATTTTGTATTATTAAGAATCTGTGGCTTATGAGGACATTCTATTTATCTTACCAGTCTTTTTTGATGGAAATGCCTGAATTTTCTTGGAAACAGGGATTTTATTGTGGATTCTTGGTGCCCCTTGGAGAGGCTTATTTTTCTGGACAATAGTTTTCCTTAGTGTCACTACCCTTTTGATTTCCCAATGGTCACAGGCTCTCAAGGTCGTGCAAAGTGCATCCTTTTGTTAGAAGGGACCCAGAATTTTGTATAAAAAGGCAGCAAGAAGATCTCTGTTCAGTGACTTAAAGTGTATTTTCTGCCATGTACCCCTGCACTAGATTTTGGCTGTTTTGCTTAAAAAGAAATGTGGAATTTGGAAGAGGTAAGGTTTAAAGGCAGATTACAATAGTATGCTCAGTAGGTATGTGCTTGCTAATTTATCACATATAAAAGTGAAATGTAGATTCTGAAGCAGAATTTTCCACGTGAACCTCTGTAATTTAAACATGCAATGTATCAGCGAGATTGTACCTCACACATAATGCAATATAAAGCATTAAAACAATGTGCCTTTCTGGGTTGTTTATTTTGGTTTAGCTTTCCTTTCCTTTCCTTTCCTTTCCTTTCCTTTCCTTTCCTTTCCTTTCCTTTCCTTTCCTTTCCTTTCCTTTCCCTTCCTTTCCTTTCCTTTCCTTTCTGAGCTATTCATTTTTTTAGATCCTATTCTCTCCCATTCCTTCTGAGGAGTGGCTGCATTAAAATACATTGATGGATGCTCTGGCTTGTGGCCTCACTGCATTTTGTGAGGGTGCTTTCCTTGTTTAGAAGGTAAATAGCTCCTCTCTGTACTCACCAGAAAGCACAAAACTCTCTGAAAACTGAAGATTCAGTGAGAATAAGGTGAATTCTAGTATAAATTTCCCCCTCTGTGTTTGCAATCTTCTTTCACCCTCTGTAACATCAAGTTTTGATTAAATGTGGAAAAAAAATACATCAACCTTTAAGAGCGCTTCAATCCTTTCACTTTACCTTTCAGTACAAGATTACACAGAATTCCGTAGAAATTTCTTCTCTGCTTTGTAGGAAATATATTAAATCACTTCACAAACTGCTCGAAAACATGCCTAGGAATAAGCACAGTTTATCTTCAGCATGTTGTAGCTGCATGAGGTGCCTCAGGGCTCGAGAGGTCGCTTGTAGCTTTGGGCTTTTGACGAAGTTGTGAGCACGCCTGTTAGGCTGCGGCTTTTGTCCTGCTGCTCCGGCCAGCTTTTGCATAATCCCTTTTAGCAGTGTGGTATCATCTATTCCCACTACAAAATCTACAACCAAAAAGAGCACATGCATTAGGAACTCCAAAATGGTCGCTTTGGGGACAGTTTAATTGTGATTATATATTTCTGCAGAGGTGACCAACAGTTGCAACATGAAATGTATCAGCGCCGTTAGCATCAACCCCAAAAATAAATTCTCACCATCAGTTTAATTGCTAAATTACACAATTTAAAATCATCTTCACCCAAATAAATACTTCTCCACTTTCCTGATAAAAATGTAGCTGTTAAAGATGCACCTTTTTGAACTGCATATTTTTTTTTCCCTCTAAATATGCTTTTGCTTAATTTTCTTTAAAGTCTTTAACAAGAAATGAGAAAAATCAGTTGATTTCCCTTTTGCTTTTTCCGACCTGGCTCCATTAGCCCAGCACTTTAACTCTGCAGATCTCTCAGTAACATTTACACACACACAGAAGTGTGCTAAGTCTGTATTTTACCTGCGCCCAGTTTTAGGAGCTGATTTTATTAGAGGAAAATGCAATGACAATGTTTTGCCCAAATGACCAGGCGATTCCCTGATACAAAGCTGATTAAAGTCAATGGAATTTTTTTCCCTTCACTGACTTCAAGTCAAATTAGAAAAAGTCTTTGGAAGAGACTTCAACAAGAAGAACTTGCTTAAATTTTGTGTAACGATTTCTGACACAACAGATTATTTCAGAGACTGAAACACAAGGCTCACACTTCATTTTATTTCTCTTTAGCTTCTATTTGTGATTTCCCCATGTTTTGCAGCCTTCGGTGGCAAAAGGGCTCCGAGCCTCAACAGCAGCTTTGCTTAATTAAGAATTTAGGAGCAGAGCTCTTTTACTTTTTGTCTTTTTACTTGAAACGTTTTCAGGTCAAAGTAGAGCTGATTCCCCAATTAGGCTCTTACACGCTGCTACGTTCTAGTAGCGATAAAGTTAGAAAGCAACAAATGCACTAAATCCTGACAAATCAGTTTCTTTTCCCATCTGCTCCTATTTGCTGGGATCACTTTTAAAATCTCCCTCTCCGATTCCCACAGAGCAGCTGAAGGATTTTCATCACCTCGGGGTTACATATTTCATTTGTAAAGAGATGATGAATTCTTAAAAGCTTCTATTTCACATAGGGGTGGTTTTTAGAGAATATGGAATTTTCTTAGAAACCAGGATTCCTTTTTAGTTTAGATCTTTTCTTGAGCTTCGGCTGATGCAAGCCATAGGCACAAACAGCTGCACAAAGGAAACTGGGATTTTATTGTGCATTCCTGGTGCCCCTTGAAGAGCTTATTTTTGTGGACAATAGTTTTCCTTCGTGTCACCACCCTTTTGATTTCCCAGTGGTCACAGGGTTCCAGGGTCGTGAAAAGTGCATCCTTTTGTTCCTCCTCGCCTAAAATTCAGTATAAAAAGGCAGTTAAAGGACCTGAGAGTTGGTTAAGGCATGGAGGGTGGGTTTTGTGGCAGAATTTAAGCTGCATGCTTTGTTTAATTACAGTTAAGATTGCAATTCCAGAGAGAAGATACCATTAAAGACACTTTTAAAATATCCCAAAATTAAATATATATTCGTAAAGTCACAGAAGTAATCCCAGAATATCTCCTAAAATGATCGCCAAGCAACAAAATTCCAGTGTTATTTTAATATCTATAATTAGAATTGGTTTAATTAATTTCCTTTTTTTAAATGGGCTTTACGATGTAATTTTGCTGAGAAACACTAACAAATCATTATCTACTGTTCCAGCTAAATCATGGTTCTTCAGGACCCTCTGCTTTTTCCAAAAGACTCATGAAAACTGAATTTGTGGCAGGAAATTTAATAGCCAAAATTTTTCATGAAAGAAATACGCACAGTTCTTAACTCTGTGTGCTTCAGTGTGCAAACACTAAATGCATTGTGTTATTTGCAATAGTCTAGCCGTTGAACATCCCCACAGCATGTTCCGATCATAGTTTCAGGTTTTATGTATGTGTATGATACAAGACAGCTCTTTAAGATGAGATGCAGCCTCAATTTCAAGGCTTGGGAATTTGTGGCTTGATGGTATCCTGCCCTGGATAAAGTCAGGACTGTAAAAGAAGAAAGCAGATGGTGCTCTCCCCTCTACATGCACATTTAAGGAGCCTAATGCAGTTTGCAAGGTCCCAGCAAGAGCAATAGCAGCTACTGGGTGGAGGAAAGTGGAAGTGCCGGAGCAGGGCTGCGAGGGGTGGGGAGGGGATCAAACACGAGGCTACATCCGGCTGGAAGAGCGGAATGTTGCTTACTGATACTGGAGCCTGGGAGAAGACACCTGATTTATTTATTGATGCCCGGGAGCCTGCGGTGCTGTGTCAGACTCTTCCCTGCTTTAGGAGTAAGGCTGAACACAGTCTTTAAAGAGAGAAAGATATTTACCAAGGTAAAGTAAACTGTTCCATGAAAAGTGTGCCATCTCTGAGCAACTGTTGCTCAGTTTAGTTTCCTAATGAAAAACAGGATATTATGTGTGAGAAACCTGGAACAGTCTAATTTGGAACAGCTTCATGGCACTTGTCAGTGGACTGCTGCATGTGCCCATCTTCCTTTTTTAGCCAAATTCCCACTAGGCAGGCAGAGAGTTCTCTTTTTCCTTCTTTTTAGGGAAAGACAAGAAAGACAAAATTTAGTCTTTTTGAAAAGACAAAATTTTTAGGAAAGGACAAGATAAAGACATTTTGCTTACAGAAAGAGCAGGATACATTTCCCACTATAAACACTGCAGTTTGTAAAGGAATGGGGTTTGTACTGAAATGTATGCCAAAGTCTTCGAAATCTTCCCTGAAAAACAAGATGAGAGAGTGCTTTAAAGATATTTTATGGATCCCTTACACTCCCTCTCCTTTCAAGGAATTCAGCCCTGCATTCTCAAGGTGGGATGCTGATTTTTCTAAGAGCAAAAGGAGGGCACCTGGAAAGAACAGACTCTGTGAAGTATTCCACGTCCAGAAGACAACTTCATCCTTACTGTTCAGACATCCTGTTACCTCGGAAATGGAAGGTATTTCTAATATACCAGAATTCTAATATACCAGTTAAACCTATTTATCTATCAGCTGTTGCAGTGCTCACATATTGGCTATATCTAATGCCAGACTGGTGAGCCACCAATAGATTGGCATCAGTCACTGATATTTAATATTAGATCTATTTTCTCTGGTTCAGTGTAAGGATCACGGTCACACAGCACGATAATTTTCTGTGCAGTTGATGACTATGACATTTAGCGAGTGAGGATTTAACTTCTAATGAAGCAGCAGTGAGTGGTTGCTACCAAACATCTCATCTTGTTTGACCACAGGGTTTTCCTAAATTTGACTTGCCCTGTCCATGTGTCCATCTCAGCCCTGAATCTTCAGTAGCCTGAAGGATTATTCCAAGTAGGATCCCATAAAACAAGCAGAAGATAATATCAGAATAAAAAGACTAAGAGTGGTTAATTTCTGCTTCATTTGGCACTTCCATTTAATACAAGAAAAGAAGCTGAAAGAATTGAGAGGGAAAGCACATTCCAATGAACGCAGGTTTGGCTTTTGCTCAACACAGACCAATCGCTCACTGCTTGATGAAAGTTGGAGGGGCTCCATTCTATCACAGTGTTCATTAGATCCTTGGCTACATAAATGCTGAAACACAATAATGTGTCACACAGTCCCATGATATAGAATCACAGAATCACCGGTTGGTTTGGGCTGGAAAGGGACCTTAAAGCTTTTTTAGTCCTCATTAAGATAAATCAAGTAAGTACTGTACAGTGTAGCTCAGAGGTATAATACACATCATGTAAGAAAGCCCATTTTTAGGACAAGCCTGAGAGGACAGGCTGCCAGTCCCAGAGACTGAGATTGTGACCAGAACTTTTGCAGTTACAGAGCTGGGGGCATCAGCACATGGCTGAAGAACTGCTGCTTCCATGTGGCCAGTAACAAAGGTCATTCTAACTCACACTGGTTGCTTTTAACTCGTATAATTTACCTCTGCAGTAGAAGAGGACAGAGCTGCACAGAGCACCTGGAGCTCTCCAGGAATAGTGGCTTCACCTCTTTCTGTTAGTATTTAATGTTTAATTTATTACACTTTCTGCACTGGAACTCAGCATACTTTTACTTTCCCTTTTCCTTTCTTTTCCTTTCCTTTTCCTTTTTCCTTTCCTTTTCCTTTTTCCTTTCCTTTCCTTTCCTTTCCTTTCCTTTCTTTCCTTCCCTTTCCCTTTCCCTTTCTTTCAGAACTTCAAACTGCCTTTGATTTACACCGCTCCTCCTCTAATGTCAGTGAGAAGTATATATGGCAACCAGAGGAGAAGACACCCTCTCTGCAGCATTTGTATTTCAGTTCATTCGTACTCACACCATACAGGAGCACCTCAACAAATCATAAAGCATCTCTGAACTCATTATTGCCCAATGGTTTGGTTTTGGTTAACTGAATTATTACTGCAGTTACTTAGTTATTACCTTTTCTCATCCACAAATACAAAGTCTTTGCCCAAAATCTTGTTCACATCTAGTTTATGCTACTTATAAAAGTTTAAATTAGATTATCCAGTTCTGGGAACAGACTAACATTTATCATCATCCTTGTCAATATATTTCACCTCATGCAGTTGTTCTTATGGGATTTTAATGTAAATCCAGATAAAATTTGTTACTTTCTAACAGTGGGTAGAGTGGGTTTCATCTCCTCAGTTCAGGGCACTGAAACAAATCTGAACAAATAACCCTGAGTAACTCAGATCATAATGCACTCTGAATTTTTCACTCTGGGAGGTTTTGATTCATGTCTTAATACAGTTTTAAGTGATGAGGATTTTGGGATACCCTTGAAGCTCTTACAGAAGTTTATTTCTCCAGCAAAACTTGTGGGATTCTGTATATTTGTATGCAGATAATGGACTGTGACTGGAATTTCAGGAAACATAGAAACATAGAATGGTTTGGGTTTTCTAAAGCACACCAGGGGAAGGAATCCCTGTGAGATGCACGGGCAAGAAGGTGAGGTGTCCGGATCTGTTATGGAGCAACAAAATGTCTGAAGCCATTACAGAGTGTCAAGGAGAGGTGTCTGGAGCTGTTATGCAGTGATGAGGTATCCAGAGCTGCTATGGAGCAAGGAGGTGTCCAGAGCCATTACAGACTGACAAGGCTGGTGTCTGGAGCAGCCGTTACGGAGTGACAAGGTGAGGTGTTCAGAGCTGCTATGGAGGGACAAGGCAAAAAGGCAATGTGTCCTCAGTCATTATGGAGCAACAAGGTGAGGTATCCAGAGCTGCTATGGAGTGACAAGGTGAGGTGTCCGGAGCTGCTAGGGACCTTCTCTGGCTAAGGCAGTGGCTTGCTGCAGGTTTCTGTGCATGGTCTCTGCAGGCACGTGAGGTGATGGGTGCTCCCACTGCCAAGCCACTCTCCTTGCGGGGACACCTCAGGACAGCCCTGGGTGCAGATCGCTTTGGGGCTAATTCACATAACCCCCCCAAGTTTATCCACGAAGGAGTCACAGGCTTCACTTGGATTTCCCTCCCTCTTGCACTCTGTGAAGAGCTGAGTGGTTTAGAATCGAGCAGGGCACTCTGAGCCTCAGCAATCCATATTTACATGAGGGCAAAGAAGGGTGGGAGGCATTTAAAAATCACTCGGTTCAAAGGTAGTGGCTGGTCTTTGCCTGTCTGTCAGATCTCAGAGGAGTGAGTGGATTTTCATGGAGGAATTTCATGGAAATTAAATCTCTACTGGAGTGATCCATTCAACTACTAAAGCTTCAGCCCAGTTTTGTGTCCTGGATGAATGCCCTGCTGAATAGCTTGGTAGGGATGCAAAAAGCCACCTTAAAGTAGGGAATTTTTTTCTGCTAAATTGACTTCAAAGTAGTAATTAAACAATAGCTAGCTTAAAAAAAAATAAATCAAGTTATAAGAAGCTATAGGAGCAAACTACAGAGGCTGTATTTTGGGAGGGGACAGGGGGACGGGATGCTCAAACTGGCAAAGCAACTGGGAAGATGCAGACTGCAAGAACCAAAATGGGTGCAAGGAAGTAAAATGATTTGCAGAGATTCAATCTGCAGTTGAGTCCGGAGCTGGGTAAGGGGAGGCAGGAGCCAGGCTGCTGAATTGTGTGGGATATTTTAAGCAGAAGGATCCCATTCAGAGGCTGAAGCAGCTTTCTTCAGCCTTTGTCCTGTCCTGTGCTTGAGGTTTGTCTTCTCCACCAGGCTCTGCACAGAGCTGAGGTCTGCAGAGCTCACATTCAGCTCTTCTTTTGTGGCCAAATGCTTCCTTGCTGTCAGTCTTCTCCCTCTGCCTCCCAAGCCCACAGTCACCACTGCACTCTCTCTGTTGATGACTTAGAAGCATGTTTGTCTTGAAGCTAATGAAACCAAAACGACACCAAAGGAAAGCTAACCTCCCCTGCAGTACAACTCTCTCACTAGCCTTCACTTGCACCTTCTCTCATCATGTCTGTTCTGCAAGGAGAAACCTGGAAGTTTACAACCTAATTTCATTTCAAACCTCTTCAGAGAGGGTGGTTTGCGGCTTCCCTGGGCTGTTTAAGTGCTTTTGTGGCATTACTCCCACCTAATTTGTTGTGTAGAGGATGTCACCAAATTAGCCTATGAAAGAATCATAGAATCAGAATCCACTAGGTTAGAAAAGACCTTTAAGATCATCAGAAGATCATCTTAAAAAGAGAGAGAAACACGAATTTGGCACTATCACAGTTGCTGGATTTTTACAGTGTTTAAGGTAAGGCTTTACTATTTGAAAGTGAAATGTCCAACACAGCACTTAACTGGATTAACACATTTTCTTCCTACTCCCAAGGCATTTATGAGAATTCCTGCTCACGTTCAGTCCCTGGAAGCACTGCAGCGTACACTGCCAGAGAAGCTGATCCATGGGTTGTTAAAAGTACTGTCCGTCTCTGACGTGTCGAGTGAACCCATGTTAAATAGTACTCAGGATAATGACTTTATAGTCTTATTAAAGCTAACTGCAGTCCTTAGGCTAGACTATAAGCTTAAATATTCCCAGTGTCCCAAATGTTGTACTGTTAGTGTGGTACTTACTGCTAGAAGAAAGCTCATAAAACATCATTTGCAATTGTTCCATTGCTTTTCAAATATACTTCACAGTTTATTTGCACTGAGAATTGCTTTTCATTTCTTAAACTTGAATTTAATAGGTTGCTGATAACCACAGTGTGGTGTTATGAGAGGATGAGCTAAAAACCAGCAAGAACTGTTGGATGCCAACTGTAAAATGCCGGTGGGTTTTAGCCCACACACAGATCCTCTTACTGTCAGAAGCCTTTGCTACACCTCTGTCAGAGGGCTGGTTCCCTGTCAGGCAGCAGTTCATGTGATAACTAAATTTTGTCCTCTACGAGAGTATGAAGGCAATACATGTTACTGTTCAACAACTCCTCATAAGTACTGAAAATGGGAACAAGATTCAAATGCTTCAGTGCTGCTGGGCAGGTATTCAATGGCAAACCACAAAGACTGTGCAGCAGTGCTAACATAATTCCTGGAAAGTCCACAATTTCATAGATGTTGCAATCAAACACAAAGGCAGAGCATGTGTTTTGCTGCAGCTTTTCTGCCTCACTACTCCACACCAAACAGACAACACTGCTGGAGTATAAATAACCAAAAGCTTCAAAGGGTGATTTCTATCAGCTCAGCTTGAAGGCAGCAGCGTGTAGGACAGGAGCTGGCCACAAGTCACTCATGGCCAGTGGCTATGTAAGGGACAGTGGTGTGCTGATCACTGATTTCTCTGAATAACGGAGAATCTCCATGCTTCTTCCCATGGAGAGCTCAGGGCTCTGGGGAAGCTCCCTTGTGTGCCAGATGGGTTTCCAGCATCAAACTGTTCTGGATTGTAAAACTGCATAGGGCTGCATGGCCAGCGAAGGGGAGTCCTCTCTGTGACCACATTTGTCACTCCCTGGCTCCAGCAGTAGTGCTGGCCTGAAACCAGTCAGATCAGACTGCTGAAAACTAAAACCTTTCCATCACCATCACCCTCCCAGTTAATGAAGGTACAGATGATCACACAACTCCTCCTCTGGGAAGCAGAAGGATCTAAATTCTCTGTGCGAAAGGACATAAATTACACATACGCGAGAGCCAAGTCCCAAATCATGCCCACAGAACATCCACCTCTTTTGAGAGAGCTTGACCAAAACTGTGGCCTGTTCTCTGAATACTTTAATGCTGAATGTCATTCTAACACTCACGTTTTACATAAATTCTGTGGGTTTACTTGCCTAGTGCAGGTGTTCCCAGAGGTCAGGCTTCAAAGCCATTGCCAGGGCTCACAAGTGAGTGTTTTCAGTTACATTTGACAGTGATTTCT
Organism: Pezoporus wallicus; assembly: GCF_028554395.1. Lineage (NCBI taxonomy): Eukaryota > Metazoa > Chordata > Aves > Psittaciformes > Psittacidae > Pezoporus > Pezoporus wallicus. Next base: position 1,285,486 of record NW_026637336.1, on the reverse strand, counting down.
GACATATGAAAAGGTGAACAGTGTTTGTTCATCCAGAAAGTTTAAGAATCATAGAAAGGTTTGGGTTGGAAAGGACATTAAGACCATCTAGTCCCAATCCCCCTGCCATGGGTAGGGGAACTGCTGGTCTAAGATACCTTTGTTGTCTGACTGTAAAGCATATATTCTGGATAGTTCTAGCACGTCAAAACCCACAAGGGTGTATTAAATCCATAGCAGTGAAATCCTTTTTGAGATGGAAAGCTCAGGTGTACAATCTGAGACTTGTTTGTTTATTTTTAAGGAAGTGCTGATGGTTTTAATAACATATTGAATTCAAATGAGGTGACCTTTTCCATAAGCCACAGATGGCTTAAAACAGTAGCTCCAAGAACCATTCAGTGCCTTCAACTGGTTTAATTCAGAAACTTAAAGATGGTTATTGTAATGACAGTACCATCAGCTATTTCTGTGTTGGTATGTTTTTAGCAGAAAAAAAAGTCATGTTAAAATACTAGAACCCAAGTGGTTCTAATGTCCTTCACTGATCTTTAAATGTATCTTACCTCTAGCCTCAACAGTTTGCATGTTCCAGTTACTGATTGTAACCACAAACATCTGTTGTGTATCTAAAACAAGAGTGAAGTCTAAACTGAATACATCATAAATCAGAACAAGGAGGATTTGTATTAATCCTTTTCACATTTGTCTGAAATTGTGCCATTACTTTTAGAAATAAAATCGTACAAAATCCAACACTCTTGATGTTAGCAGTGAAGTCCACCTGGATAAACCAGGGCAGCATTCATGCTTAACACAGCGCTCTCCATTTCATAGAGAAAAATCTGAATGAGGAGTTATTATTTCATGCCTCATACATGGTGTAAAACTCTTACTTCTTGTTGGCATTTTATAGAATCATAGACTCATAGAATGGTTTGGGATGGAAAGGACCTTAAAGCTCATCCAGTTCCAACCCCCTGCCATGGGCAGAGATACCTTCCACTGGAGCAGGTTGCTCCAAGCCCCGTCCAACCTGGCCTTGAACACTGCCAGGCATGGGGCAGCCACAACTTCTTTGAGCAGCCTGTTCATAACTACTTGTATAACATTGTGGCTAGAGGCCTCAGAACACATCAGAGTGCTATTACACTAGCTGCTGTGTAAGCCTGTAGAAAGAAACAGCTCTTGCTCATAAGCAGTGAGCTGAAGTAGCATTCTTCTTGAAGTGACTTGGAGCATGAGATCCTAGTAATGGATACAACACATATCATGTGAAACCTCAACATACATAATCATTTTCTAGTTGCCACAGAAAGACAAACCTGGACTTAGGTCAGCGCAAAGCACTTGTTCATGTATTAACAAAGCATTCACTGTTTTGTCTGCAAATAACAGGAGAGGGATATGAACACAGCACATAGAAAATGCATACACTGAGGTGATGGAACACTAAACTGGTGTCCTCATGGACATAGCCCCCTGTAGCACCCCACAGAGCCAACGCACTCCTGTGCTAGAGCTTCTATTTCAATTCAGTTGCTATGAATGAAGGAAGGAACCTCTGTATTTTGTAAGCCTGGAAGATGAAAGAGCTAATTCAGGCATGTGAATGCTGTACCTTACACGTATCTTTATGCTAAAACAATATGCGGTAAAATAATTGAGGTTTCAGTTACCACTGGCAACATTTGTTCTTCTGAAGCAGATTTATGGGGGCTTGTTTTGTTCCACTTTAGGTTTAAAGCCTGGATATTTCATACCTGTTTTAAGAATGAAAGAATATAAGATTAACAGCCTTGTACAAACCCAAGCAAATGCAATCAAGTATCCAATACATATTGGCTGAGAATTATTCCAGACCTTAAAATTGAGCTTCTGTTGTACAATAAAAGCAGAGAAGAGACTTGTTTGCCTGTGGTGTTCTAGAGAAGAGCTCAAAGCTTGTTGGACGCAAGATCCCCAGGCACAAGCATTTGATGTCTGTATTTGACTACCAACAAGGACAACATTACACATTATCATTTGAATGCCCACTAAGCAAATTAGAAGGTTTTTTTTTTCTCCTGTTAAGCTAAAACTGGGGGTACCTGCAGTATAGCTGAGCAGTTCAGGATTCTCCTTCCCTGGGACACTTTCCACTCAGCATCAGTCTTCCTGTTTTATCTCGGTTTCTCTCCTCAATCCTTGCAATCAGCTTTTTGGGGATATTCTTAAAGCAAAGCTGGCAGCACTTGTCTTGAAATCTTAACTTGTAAACACATTGCCTTTGTTCACAGGGTTGAAAGCACTGTCCAAATCGAACACGAGGGTAGTCTGAGCAAGTAGCCAGGGTTGAGCTGTCTGTGCTTGGAAGCTGCCAGCACTGAAGTGATGGTGTGGGGCTCAACCTTGGTTTATTTCAGTTACATCTTGTACCTAAAACCAGACTGCAGAAAGAGTAAGATTTGACTGACTGCACTTGTTTAGATTGTACTTAAACCATGTAGCAGAAACAACAGCTAGATGTTTTTTAGAGGATTCAACTTATTTCTAACATGGCTTTACTAAAATAGCTCCCCCCTGTATATTCTAACACACTTTATACATAAATGTTTGGGGTTTGTTTTAATCAAGCACTGCTTTGTGGGAAATAAATGAGGTTTTATTACCCACCATTGTAACAAAATACCCCTAAACTTAGCTGCACACACTGAAGTCACTGTAAAATGTACTCCACTACAGCTGGGCTATAGAAAATCAACAGAACTGATCATGCCTTTGCTGAAACATGAATGGTTTCTATAGAAGTCTGAGGTCTATAAAGCAACTGGGTTAATGCTGTATCTGTGAACAAACGACAAGCTCTAGTTTGTAATTTTAGTCTTTTTAGAGTCTTGATTATGACATTTCTTCTTCTCTTGAACTGGAAGAAAGTAAATAATTGAGTTTGTGGGTGATGAGCTGCCAACCATAGGGCACTGAGAAGTTGTGTACATGGTGGTTAATGCCTGCTGGGCTCCCAGCCAAGATGGTCAAAATACTATAGCATAAAGTTAGGATCTCCTTGTGTTGCCATTTGCCCACTGCTATCAACTGGCTGCCCATAACCTGGCATTAGGAATAAAAACAAAGCTATGAATGTGACCGTGAATCATAGGATCTCTGGCTGTAAAACACCACAATGATAAAACATGAAGTCAGCTGAATATGGTGTTCCTAAAACTCATTATTTTGCCTTGCTGAGCCTTTCAGTGAAACTAAGTAGGTAAGAATTCAGTATTCATGTGAGGTATAGCATCCCCAGGGTGCTCTTAAATGCTGTGGTGTAAGAGAATAAAGCAACTGGCTATGTTAAGTTCCTTTGGAAAGAAGAGAAAATACACTTGTGTTTGGAAAATCAGACATAACGGAGGAATAAACATCTCCATCTGGTAATGCATACAAAACATTGTCTGAGCCTCCATCCTGTACTCACACCTTTGGCTCACAGCCTCTCATGGAGTCAGTAGGGTCCACCACAGGAAGCTTGTTCTGCCCAGTCCTGCAGGTGCCAGGGTACACACTGCACAGCTTCTATTTCAAATGAAACCACGATCACAATGACCTTTAGTGATGTATTTTCAAACCGTCCCCTCTAAAGCTCCTTCTGCAAAGGACGACAACAACCTTGCCAGGGGGAAACAAAACAAATTGTCACGGGAAGGAAACAAAATCACTGAGAAAGTTTTTTCATTCAAAAACCAAAGCAACTGTCTTTGTGGCTTCCTCCCCCCAACAGCTGATACTCACTAAACATTCACGGCAAAGGAAAAACCAAGGAACACCAAAGAGAAACGTTTTCCTCAACACACAAGGTGTTTTCTGGAACTAAATGAAGAGACAATTCTTTGCTCATAAAGTGCAACATAAAAGGAATAAAATAACAAGATGGCAGAGTAATTTCTGTAGGGATAGAACTGCAAATAAACTATAGATTATGATGTAAAATGGCAGCACCTTGAATACTTAAATGTGTATCACTATTTGAGTTTCTCACTATAGTATAATGCAGATTCAGTCAACACACTCAATAGGAAGACAACTTCCTGAAGAAAAAGTGTTATTTTTGTTATTTGCTTTGTTTCAGAAAAATAAGCCATGTCCTGGAATGTGATCCTTGCTTCCCATTTCTCTATTTCATTATTATGGCAATTATAGCTCATGGCTGTTTCCCAAACCAAAATGATGTTTTAAAAGGTTTTAGCCATGGGGAAAGTGCTTTATCAGTTTGATTTATTCTTGCACCAGTATGATACTGAGCTGCAACTTGTCTTCTACCACTGAGCACAACATCAGGGCTTTAAAATCATCACTATTCCACGGATACAACAGATCCTATCAGAGAAAACAGTTTTGCTGATACAACCTGCTACAATACAGTTTTTCTCAACACAGAACAGTTACTCCCGTCATAAATTGTGCTCCCCTGTGCTGTTGAAGCACACTGTGTGCGCTCTGTGTATCTGTTAAGCTGCAGTAAACAGTTAGAGCTCAGCTCACTTCATTATTGTTGCCATTTTTCTCACCTTGTACCTGTTCAAAGTGACAACCCACTTTGAATGACTTTGCTGCGGTGGCAAAAATAACCTGGGAGTTCCTCTGACTGTGAATGGAAAGCTGTACCCACAAAACCTGCAATCCATCTTTCCCAAGGAAGGAGCAAGATCCTTGTGGACATGAACTGCAGAAACCAGTACCAAAGTGATACCTCTGTATCTCTGCCATAAGGTATTAGTAAAAGGTAGGAACAAAGCGTAAGATCTCAGTCAACGTGGACACCACCAGCACAGCGACAATCTGCCATGCAATAACTGTGCTTTTCAGCTGAGGCTTCGCCAGTACAGGGCATTCAGCAGGGATTTGTACTGATCACTGCTGGCTCCAGCAGTTTCTTGCCCTTAGCACCTCTTCACCTTAGTTTCTTGCCATGCTTGCCTCTCTTAACCCCTGTTGTCTTGCCCAGTTCATTTCTCTTCAGCAACTGCCATTCCCCCACCCCTTCTCACAGAAAAGTACCTGGGAAGCTGCTCGGCTGTGGCCGTCTTTTGTGGCTTATTCCCCTTTCCCTCCTCTCTGGTCCGTAACATCTCTGGCTGAGACCTTGCTCTGCTGCCTCAGCACAACCAGTGATTATTTTGGTTGTCTTTGAGTCCTGCCTTTACAGCTGTGACCCGGAAGCTGTGGTAAAGCCCCGACTTCTCCTCAGTGTGAGCCCACGAACAGGGTGGGCTCCCATTTGGGCAGCCAAGGGAACCATGACCACTCTAGCTTTAGCAACATCATAGAATGATTTGGGTCAGAAGGAGCCTTAAAGCTCCTCCAGCTCCAACCCCTGCCACGGGCAGGGACCCCTTCCACTAGAGCAGCTTGCTCCAAGCCCCCGTGTCCAACTTGACCTTGAACACTGCCAGGGATGGGGCAGCCACAGCTTCTCTGGGCACCCTGTGCCAGCGCCTCAGCACCCTCACAGGGAAGAGCTTCTGCCTAAGAGCTCACCTCAAGTCTCCCCTCTGGCAGGTTAAAGCCAATCCCCTTGCCCAAAGCCCCTCTCCAGATTTGGTCCCGTAAGATTTTTTTCTCCGGAGACAGCTTTACACTACTCCACCCCGCACTGTAAAGCACAGTCAGCCCTAGCCCCCTCCCCTCGGCCACATCCCCACAGTAATGCAGGGCGCTGCGCTACACCACGCTTTGGTGCTTGGGCCAGCTTCACCAATGTGCCGCCACACAGCTCCTCGCTATCACCAGCCCTACACCACCAAGTTAGAGGTGAACAATCCCCCGTGGTACCACACCGGGTGCTGGACCGTGCGTGCGTGCGTGCGTGCGTGCGTGCGTGCGTGCGTGCTTGCGCTCGGCGGCGGCGGCGGCGGCGGCGGCGCAGCGTAGCGTCCCCTGCCCCGAATGAAAGGGACGGTCCCGGCGAGCTGAGCGGCCGTGAGCGACCGGTGGTGACGGGCTGCGGGGTGCGCCAGCGCTGCGCCTCTCCCCGGCGACACACCCGCCACACGGGTGAGTGACTGACTGAGTGACCGCCCGGGTGCCCAACCGCCTCGCTGCCCGCCCAACTGCCGCTTTGCCGCCCGCCCGGGGCAGGCACGGAGACCCCGGCCCGCCCGTCCGCAGCCCCCGCGACCCGCGGAGCCCGCCCTGCCCCTCCGCCGCCTCGCCGCCGGTGCTTGGGCCTCAGCGAGCTGCACACCCCCGGGCAGGACCCGGCACCCAGCGCTGCCTGTTCAGGGGGCGACCCCCGGTGCCGTTACCCGCCCCCCGCCCCCTCCCCGAGCCGACGGCAGCCGCTCGCTCCGCCCGCCTCGGCCCGCTCCCTCCTTCCCTGGAGGATCCGCCCCCCCTTGTCTCCGAGTCCCGTTTCCCCCAAAATTTGGTGATCGCCCTTCCCGGGAGCTCCGCGTCCCACTGAGCCCCCCTCGGCAGCCCCTCCGGCGGGGAGGGGGGGGTCAGGCCTCGCCGGTGCTTGTGGCCAGGCCTTTAAAGGGGGAATCGCAGCGATCCCTCGCCGAAGGGCGCCGCGCCGAGCCCCATCGTACCCCCGGGGAGGCGAGCGGCAGAGGTGCCGTTATCGACCCATCTCTTGCTTCCCAGGAAGCGTGGAAACTTTGCTGTGCCCTGCCCGATCCCCGTCGCTGCGGGCTCTGTGTAGTGTTTAGTTAACCTGTTCTGCTCTTATTGTTCAGACTTCCCAGCGTTGGGCCTTCCCCTTGCACCCACCTTTACCCCCTTTGGTTTGGGGCTTTTTTTTTCCTTTAAGGAAGTTACTTGGAGAAGTTCTTATCCCGCTTTTTCTAGTGGCTGTAGGATGCTGTGTGAGCTTAACTCTTGAGTAGAGATTTCCGTGGGACTTGTGACTTTGGGCGCTCAACTGCAGACCCCTCCTTCTCCACAGCTTCACCCCCCTTCTCCAGAATAATACCCCCAGTTATGGGTGATTGACTCCAGAAACTAGAAAGCGCCTAAAAGTTTCTTGAGCATAGAATCTGGTAGTGAGCATCGTGGGAAAGATGAACACAAATGTTTCCTGAGAGTCCAAACCTCTTCGGTGTTGGTATTTTACACCACTTGTGTACTTCTCTTGTAGGTTTTCTTTAAGTAAAAGTTGTGATTTTAAAGTACTATGAATCTGGAATCACACAGCAAACCCAGCTTCCCATGGGAAAGCATAGTGTGGGGGTTACTGCCCTTTGTTAGGACTACAAGTGGGGCTTTAACTCCTAGAAACAGGTGGAAGCTCCTGAAGCGTATTTAGGCAATAAATAGAAATCAGAATGCAGGTTACTTTCTGTTCCTGGATGCTGACCGATGACTCGGGCACCGAGGGCATCCTCCTTTGCGCTGCTCTTTTATGTTCCAAAATCTATCATCTAGAACTTAGTAAACAGGATGCAAACTGTAGGAGTCTGTCAAACGCTTTGTTTTAAAGGTAAAAAAGAAAGGTGCTGTTGGGGGAAGCACTGTGAAGAATACCTTAGTAGACATTAAGAAATGTGAATGTAAATGAACCCCAGTTTTGGAGGGAAGAATCACGGAATGAGTTTTTCCTTTTGTGACTTGAGGGTATGTGAAACTTTCCCTTGTTTTTTGAGACCAAGCCTATGGAAAACTTATCTGTATGTAATCATCTGTGGTTTGTGGTACACGTGTTCAGTTCTGGTCAGGATCTCCCAGTCAGAGGTTCCGTAGCACATCGCTTTCTGTGATCAAACCCGTGAGACTTTGACAAATGAGATTCTGGCAACGGGATGTTTAAATGCTATTTTGTAAGTCTTTTATTTACTTGTTAGCTTTTAAAACATGGAAAAACAGAACTAGTGAGCTGTTTGGAAGGTGCGTTATTTTTCTTCCGAGGAAATGCAGCTGAATACTTGGCAAACTGGATTGGTTGCTTTGGGGTGATTTAACTCGAGAGATGAAAACTGAATTTGGAGTGTTTGTGTTCATAACGACTCTGGATCTGTAGCAGAGCTGCGTGACTTGGTTCTTGTTGTCAAAAAAAAATGAGTATTTTTAAATGGACAGGGGAAGAAGTAGGTTTTGGCACAAGAAAAGTGGTCCTAGGGGAGTGTTTTCGCACGTTTATGGGCAAACACACGTAGTTTAGGGAGAGGTTTACAACTGAAAAGCGTATGAAATATTCCTCATGCTCATTTATTTTCCTGCAGTTATTAGAAATGCAGGAAAATAAATAGTGTTAATATCCAGTGGTAATACCCAGTGATAGAGAAAAGACTAATGCAAAGAGTGCAGGATTGGAAAGAAGACTTTTAGATATCCTCGTAAAACGCTTCCGGAGTAATTTAATGTGATGGGGAATAGAATGTGGGTCCCCTTTCTGGTGTACCCTGATGCTTTTGGTCTGTTTGTGTTACAAATAATTAAATTATTTATAATTGAAGAAGTATTCCAAACCATAGGATTGAGGGGTTTATTTTGATTTTTAATACCAACATCAGTGCACCATGAGGTAAATATTGGCATTAGTTTTAACCTCACTGTAAGCCTTAAAAAATCTAATGATGCCAGAGTACTTGAAGAAGTTGGGTTCTGTCAGGCTGTTAGCGCATGGGAAGGCACAGAGCTGAGGGCAGCTGACTGAGCCAGCTGTGAGGAGGTTCTTTAGCATCTTGGTGCTGGGAAAGTTAGTATTCTTTAAATGAATGATGATGAGAGTCACTTAATACATTTTTATGTGTTCTATAAATTGCTTGCATTTCCTAAAATATGATTTTGCTTATTAAATGGAAGGAGAGCTGGGTTTTATAGCAGGAATTCTTATTCCTGTAAGGCAGTAGAACGTGTGTGTATGTTCAAGTAAACTCTTGATCTTCCTTTTAAGAACTACTATCACTGCTGTCAATATATTGATAATACAGTCTGAATATAAAATGAAACAGACCCAAATGATTGTGTGTATCAAATTCTTAATACCAAAGCAGAGCTTCTTGCATTTTAACTTAATTTAATGTATTTCTAACCCATCACTATGCGATTTATGTTAAGCCTTTTAATGTGACCTGAAAACAAAAAATCTTTGTGATGCTATTTTGCCCATGTCTTTTGTAGGGTATTCTTTTTTCCTGCTCCTAAACGTTATTTTTCTTTGAGTTTTAAGAATTATGTTTAATAATTTTAATTATTGTTTTTTAACTAAAAATCTGTATAAGTTTCCTTCAGGAATCATTCCTTCTTTCTACGCAGAAGGGATTACAGAATGGTCTTGTTTTGTTTTTCCTCCAGAAGAATACAGTATAGTAATTCTTTTGTGTTTGACACTTAAGGACTCTATTGGCACTGCAGAAGGGTGTGACCAGTTGATCCAGACTGGCACATTTTTTTGTGCAAATCAGCAAGATCTGGAATCTGTGCATTCTTCTTATGAGTATGCGTCACTGGCTCCTAAACTGCTTTCAGTTAGGAAAGCCAGCAAATGAAGCTGTAACAGCTACAGGACAGACACCTTTTGATGCAGGAGTTTCATAGTAAACATCACAAGACACGCAGTTGAAACTGAAAGCTGTTGAAATAGGAGAGTGAGATTCCAGTGGGACTGTCTTTTAGCAGGATTAGATGCCAACAGTAACTTAATGACGTTCCTCTGCTTTCGATCAGAAACCCAGTGAGTGATCCGAGCGTTAGCACCGGGAAGCAGGCAGGTACGCCTGTGCTAATTCCAGAGCCCAGGCATGCATTTTGGTGCACATTGCCACTGTAGCATGATTCGGATGTATTGCAGCTCTGCAGTTCTTTTGAATGGATTTCAGGGTGTTTTTTCCCAACAGAAATATCAAGCTATATAGGGACTTTTCTTACTTAGATGAGTCTAATGAAGACAAAGGCTGAGGAGGATGCTTTCATTGCAGTTGTGGCAAATTCTGACAGTAAAGCGCAGATTTCCAAAGTGAAAAGCTGTAAGAAGGTCTGTTTGAAGAGAATTATATTTTATTTCCTGGGAAATGTAGAAGCAAATGAACACAAACTACTTAATACTGGTCCAAACAGCACATTCTGTATTTCCCCTTTTTAACCTGCAGTGTCTGCCTCTGGATTGGGACCTCGGTGTTGCAGTTTAAAATGGTAACAGGTGAAAAGTTTGTGATTCCTGTTGGGTTTAATCTTCAGTTACTTTTCTAATAGCAGCTCTCATGCACTTACTGAAAACTGCAATGATAGTCCTAAATTGTGGGTCTTGAAAAGGTTTGCATTACAGCAGGGTAATCGGAGATAACTGCTAGAATTCGGTACCTAATGCTGTTTGGCTGGCCACGATGTATCTCTGGAGTACCTAAAATGCCCAGGTTTTATCTTGTCATCTCATCCTCATCTAAGGGTAATAACTCCTCTGCCCTGAGACTTTGGGAGCACTTATAACGTGTTCTGGACTCTGGGGTTTATCTTTCCTAGTTGAAGTTGGTCTCGTGAATTTTATTGCATGTACAGGCAGTGCATTTTCTAGCGATTTCTTTGCTGTAATATAAAACTGTAAGAATGAAATGAAAGAGTAGCAGTAACCTTTTTTTCTCCCTAAAGACTGTGTTGTATTTTCCACTTTTGTATGTTTTCTACTCTCCCCTAAGTTTTGTATTAGCATCCAGAGTTTTATATTAATGTTAAGGCCTTTTTTTGCCGGAAGAATTAATTCTGCTTGCTCCTGCAGTATTTTCCCAGCTTTTTATGGCACTGTATGTTTATTTGGATACCCTGAAGTGGCGTTAAGAAAAGGGTAAAGAGGGATAGATCGCTTTCAAGCAATCAATATTGTATTTATAAATGTAACTTAAATTGCCTTTTGTTGATGGTAACATGCTCATTGCACCTTTTTTTCCCTGTAGCTTTGAGAGGATTGGAGTGGCATTCTGAGGTTATTTAAAATCATGACAAGCTCAGTCGGACAGAAAAAAGTCTCTTCAAGACAAAGGAAGTGTGGGTTTTGTAGATCTAATAAAGATAATGAATGTGGACAATTATTGATGTCAGAAAACCAGAAGGTGGCAGCACATCACAAATGTATGGTAAGTTACCATAGGAAAAAAGAAAAGGAATGTAGGGAGCTAGTAAAAGACTACAAACCAGTGACAAATTCACCCAGCTCTGGCTTTGGCACAAAGGCTTAATCACTGTAATTTGAAACATTGGTGGGTTTTATAGATGTGAATGTTCTGTATCACTTATACCCTTAAAAAATGGGTTTTGTTTTATAATTTTAGCTGTTCTCATCTGCATTGGTATCTTCACACACTGATAATGAGAGTCTTGGTGGATTCTCTATTGAAGATATTCAGAAAGAAATCAAGAGAGGCACTAAACTGGTAAGTCTCTATTTTTGGCTCTTGAAAATGGAAGACAATATTTTCTTCTATATAGTTTACCAGGAAGTTGTTCAGTGTATTATAAATATATATAAATATGTTTTCTGGTTTGTTGTTTTCCTTTTATTTTTTAAGTGCTCCCTTTGTCTGTGTTCTGAGGCAATAGACAACTTTTAGAAGATGTTGAAGTAAAATTGGTCTCTGACCTATGAACAGAAACTGACAGTAGATATGGTTATACTGACATTGAAATGAAATTTCAGTGTCTGTTAACCAAGCCCTGAAGTATCTGTAGGCAAGGATAAAAAGTAGCTTGTTTATTCCAGTCAAGTTCTGGTCTCATGTAAATACCTCATTAGAATTGTAGCTTAATTATGGAATTATTAAAAAATAAATCCGGAATTATTATTTTTACGGTCACTTTTTTCCTCATTGGCAAATGTAGATGGAGCAGATAAGCCAATTTGCAAACTCATTTACAGACTATGCCCGTTTTTAATGGGCTGCATATGAACAACAGCATTCCTATATTTATGTTGCTAATCTACTGAATCTATTTTCTGTTAGATTCCAGAAAGAAACCCACATTCTAGGGACCTCATGAGGGTATTATTGTGTCTTTATGAGTATTAGGTTTTGCTGCCAAAATCTGCATTTAACTACCAAAGTTAAAGTACTTTCATTGCTTCCTTTTATATGACTTAATAGATGATTCTGTGAGTTCTGAACAGAGATATGTGGGTACAGTAGTGATTACAGCTCCACATGAGAACTGAGCAGCAATGACTTTTTAATTCCCAGGAAGCTGATTCATTATTTTTTATTATTATTCTTTTTTTTATTATTATTATTTAGACCCAGTTATTTTCCATTTGCCTTTTTAAAAATACCTTTAACAAATGATCAGTTCGCTCCTCACATTAAACATTTTCAGCTTAGTTATTTAAAGCGCTCTAATGCATTCACCAGGTCTTGGACTACGAAGAGTAGTCCCAAGTATTATTGTAGAACTGCAGTTGTATACTAATAGTCTAATATTTCATCCAGTGTTTCAATTGAATCCTTTCCAACACAGGGAACTTTATTTGCTCTGTTTAGCTGAAGCATAAAGAAATAACTCTTCACAAGTCATTTATGTTGTGGTTGGGAATTTTCAAAGAACATGGTATTATATGGAACTAGAGATTGGAAAGAAACTTTTTTGATTCTTGGGTCTCTTAAATGTTTGGGTTTTTTTATGGTTCTTTTTATGTCATTGATGATTTCTGTCTTTCTGCTTCTGAATCTCTTTATGTTCCTTCACTGATGCAAGGAACAGCATCGTGGATGGATATATTCTTGGAGCTCAGCAGCTGTACATATCAGGCACTTTGTTCAGCTTTCTGCAGAAATCCTGGATCTGGTTAATCCATTAGATTGATAGTCCTGAGATATTTCCTATGTGGAGAGAATTTACGAGACCATTTTAGATCCTAATTTAAGTGCTTTATCTCTGCCTGTAGCAGTCGGAGAACTACAGCTCTGAATCCCTCTCTGGAGGATTCTGTCTTTCTCCGTTGACCTGTATGGGAAGCTTAAAGTGAAATGTTTATCGTTAGCCCAGCTACCCCCTCTCAGGTCTGCTTTCAGTTCCAGCCTGTTCCTTTATGTGGGAGCTCACTGAGCAAAAATATCTCAGCGTGGTGCACTGGGTTAAGTAATTATATTGATAGCTTGGACTAAATTTGTCTGCTGACAGACTTTACGTAGTTGCCTTCCTTCAGGAGGTGCTGCTGCTGACCAGGTATGTGCTGGAAACAGGCTTGGTCCTTACTGAAGTGACAGTGACTGACGTGTAGAACCTTTCTGATGGTAATATGTTTCTGTCTGAGAAAAGTTTATGGGTTTAAACCTTACTAGGCAAGTCATAAAAACTGAAGGACTTGTCTAAATATTTGGCAGTACAAGGCACTCGTGATATTCTTGCTGTTAGTTGTGCATGGGAAGGCTTTTTTCAAAAGGCTTACTTATTTTGCAGCTTGTCAGACTTCACACGTACCTGTTCTAACTTGGGAACGAATTAATCTCCTGACAGTGACCATTTGGGCAGCAGGACTTGTATCAAGGGGATAAATATTTTATTCCTGTCAGGAAACATAGAGCAATAAATCAATATAAAAATACCTGTGGTCTGTTTTGGTCATACATCACGGTGTTCATAAAAAGAAAGTTTTCTTTTAGTCATTTCTGGCCTTGAGAATACTCAAGTACTGACTAAAATGGATGGACGGATATATTTTAAACCTAGGCTTTTATAAAGAGCTTTGATCAGCTGTAATTTTATTTTAAGCCATAATGTATAACAAATTTATGAGGTGAAATACTCATACCAGTGAGATAACAACTGAGGAACGGTATGTAGCTAGACCATTTCTGAGCTTGCAGAGGAGCAAACGGAGATGATCCAAGACTTTGACATTTTTACTGTTCAGTTTAACTTTGTTAAAATTGAAAACCAGGATGATGATACATAACATTGATGGGGTGTTTATTTGGCATATTTGGGACTAACAAGAACTTGACTAAGCCAGTGCTGCGGACAGGAAGTATATTCCTCAAAGACAGGGTTAGGTGCATGATAGTTGATGTATCCTAAGCAATGATGAGTCTACTACAACAAGAACTAGTTTTCAGGAAAGAAGTGTAAAGCAGCATGCTCCCACTTAACCTTTTCTGTAATATAAATCTAAAGAACAAAATTTAGTATCATTGAAATCAGTTCATTGTATTTAACAACTACTTCACTAAATTCAGGTTTTGGAAATGACTTAAGGTATGGGGAAAAAAAAAAGAGGTAAACTTAACTGCTGAGACTAAGGTAGGTTTGCAGGTCATCAGCATTTCTGACTGCAGGATTCATTGCCAAATGGGTGTCTTTTTAATTCCTTCTACCTTCGTAATGTCATTAAGTGTTCAACAGGTACAGTTTGAGTTCTAACTTCTGAAATGGTTGGTACAAACAGCTTGTCCTTGGGAGGGAGTTATTTAGTTGAACAGCTGTGTTGCTTTCATCACATCATCAAATACATTCCATGAAAGTAAATTACTTATTTTCTTCACTTAATTGATAATCTGATGGTTAATGGTTAATCTGATAATGTAATATGATGGTTCTGGCACTGTTGCAGAATTGCAGCAAATTTCTCCTTGATTAAAACCACCCAAGAGCTGAAAGAGCAACACCAAGTGCATAACTTCATTTATTTTGTCACCAGGGGTGATTACGATGTTGGTTTTGATCTCAGTAAGCCAACAGTAACATGAATTGTGCTTTCTTGTCCTTTACAGATGTGCTCTTTATGCCATTGTCCTGGAGCGACCATCGGCTGTGATGTGAAAACATGTCACAAGACGTATCACTACTACTGTGCTTTGCATGATAAAGCTCAGATAAGAGAGAAACCCTCACAAGGCATTTACATGTAACTATTATTTATTTGTTATCTTTACTTTTGTATTTATATTTCACATTCTTTGTTTAAAAAAAAAGAAACAAAACCCCAAAGAAAACCCCCAAACCCCACTTTGGAATCTAAACAAAACTGTTTTAAAGTTTTCTAATGATGATTGTGGCATTCAAACTAGTGATGTGCCAGAAAAGCGTATTTTCCCTGCAAGATTTGTCTTGGAAGTGGGAGAAAAAAAAATGTACTGGCATTTAAATTTAAAAGATGAGTAAATAATCTGTGAATCGTGACTGACTTGACAGTTTTCAACTACTTTGTTTATAGGATTTTATGTCGAAAACACAAGAAAACTACGCATAACTCTGAAGGTAAAATTATTCAATATAAATTTTTCCCATTGTAGAAAGATACTTGGTTACATTGAATTTTTCTGGAGAATAAAAATGGTTTCAGGAAAAATCAGAACTACATTTTTTTTTTTGAGAAACAATGAGTTTGGAAGCCCATCTGATTGCTGTATTTTCTCTAAACATTATTGGTTGAGGTAGAGAAAAACCTCCCAAACCATCAATTTTAGGATGTTCAAAAGATTTCATGTTCTGTCAAAACAAATTTGGGGTAAAAGTAATGCATTCCCTTCTGGGGAAAAAGCTAGCTTGTATTTGTAGTTAAATATACACAATATTAACATCTAAAATATATTGTCAGGTTACAGCTGATTTTTGCTATTGTTAGTATTTCTAAATACTCACTTTAAACTATTAAATAGTTTAACTCTTCAAGTAAGAGGGACCCAATAGTAAATGCAGAGGTCTGTGATCAGATCACTTACAAATATAGTTCTGAGTCATTCTGATGAACAAAAAAAGCTGTGAATACATTCATAAAACATGTGCCTCTTTGCAGAGGAGAGTAGTGAAATGCATGAGGAATGATATGCCACAAACGTAGATAAATCATGTGGTCCGTTACAATTCCAAACTAGTTGTGCTGTTGTGTATTTATGCAGGGATTTTTCCTTTTCCCATTTTTCCACTCTATCTGAATTGGGTAAGCAAACAGTTGTTAGTTTACTTTTTGCATTGCTTTCAACTGAAATGTCATCAGATTTAATTAACATGTATGTGACTTTAGTTGGTGAAGATCACATTCATAAATACTGCAGTCTCTCTCTGCCAAATATATTTTTAAGTTAATGCACTACTTTTATGCTGTGGGTAGCGGATATATTAATGGTAAGGTTTGGATGTTAGGTCAGTGTTCAGAATGATGGTGAAGGCAGTAGAAAATCCCACATGAACACTTTATTTTTTGACTATTTACATAATTATTGTTGTGCACTTTGTCTAAAAGACTCTTTGATTTTGCTATTATGAGGTTTAAATAAGAAAAGCAGTATGCATGTTGTGTTATTTCTACAGAGAGACAGGGCCACATTCTCCTGTAGTTGGCACTTTGGTTTGGGGTTAGAAATATCAAAGGCATTTGAGTCCAGAGAGAGATCAACCACTTTACCTGGTATTTCAACAAAATCTTTTATATTACCTCCCAAATGGCTCCATGTTGGACATCTACCAAAAAATGCCTCCAATTCTGTATGGACTCAATGCCAGTGGAAGAGTTCTCTGCTTGGAATTCCTTGCAGGATCTGAACTTGTGCTTTCTTCAAGAGTTTCCAGAAAACCATGATCTCCACTGCTACAATGTCATTCTCTAACAGCAAAGGCTTTTCAATTTGATATGGATATGTTTGGGAAGATGTGGGAAAAAATTGCTAGAGGCATACTGGCTGTTTTCTTAAGTGTTGGTGATGGCAGTTTATGAAAGCATTAAACTAGATTCATCCAAAGAGATTCTTAGATTGAGGGTTAGAGAAGGAGGAATAAACACCATCATTCAGAAAAACCGAGGCCGAAGAACCCAATAGTAACTTATTTAGCATTGAACTTCCCACATGGTTTTGGTTTAAGGTATTTAATTATAGAAATATGTGTAGCTGGAATTGACTCCTTTGTTTTCTGGGATTTTTTTATGTAATATTTGACTGGAATTTTACCCAGTATGTTCTAAATGTTCCAAAGAGTATGTTCTCTTTGTAGTCTGCACAGTTTAGGGAACTGTACCCATAGGATATAATTACTTACAGTTAGGGATTTGATAATGCCAAAACCCAGGTCTCTTTTGTGATAGACCTCCTTTAAATTAAAGACTGTAAAAGTACATATTGCACCTGTCTTATGGCAATGACTTACAGCATTGTATAGCAACGGTATTTTGCTCCATTGAAAACTTAATTGCCTTTAGAAATAAACTGTGTGGTTTTCAGAGCCGATGAAGGAATTTTGTTTCTTAGTACTTAAATGCTGGAATCTCCTCACTGGAATGGTAACCGGATGGGGAGGTTAAGCTTCGTAGATGTATTTTGTGGGTTCATTTCTGAAGGAAAATGTTAATAGCAAAGAGGAATTTCAGTGTGAAAGAATGGCGGAGTGTAAAACCAGAAAGGTTTTACTCTCTTGGTTTTGTTTCATTTTCCTGCATCCTTGCTCTCAGCAGTGTTTTCATAACAGAATAGTTAAAGCTCATCTGTGGTTATGTCACTCAGTGTAGGTGCACAGAGTCACTGGAATTATCAGTCCTTTAATGGAAGCTTATTGCTTCTGCTCTGGGATGTAGTTTGTTTCTGTTTTTCCCTTGGTCAGTGTAGAACAGCTGGGGGGGGAGGTTATCCTTTGTTCTCTGTATCCATATTTAATTGTTGCAGTCCAAATACTTTTATTCTATCGCTTCTACTAGTGAATGTTCAAAGAGTTTTGGGGAGGGTTCAGCTTGATGCAGTTCAGAAGAGTTCATTTTCTGTAGGCTGTACTGTTCCTAATAGTGAGATGTGGGTATTATTTCCCTTCCCTAGAAAATAGGTGCTTTGGGGGGAATAGTTGTTCAAGTCTAAAATCTGGCTGATGTTGCTTTTGTTAGAAGTTCTGGTTTAAAAAGAATATCTATTAACCATTTAATAATGGTTCAAGACAGTTCCTTGGGGCTGCACAGAAATGTGGTTGAAGGACCTGTGTTAGAATTAAAATTGCCCAATCAGAACCTAATAAAAAGGACCTCTGAGATGTTATTTATTGCTGTCATGAAGTTCAAGTGGCACAAGAATTCATCAGACTGAGTATCTCTCTACTCATCAAGACAAAATTTTCCTTTCATTGACAGGAGTTGCTGAACTACCTCCTGTTTTTTTTTTGAATAGGAAAATATGAAACACAGCAGGAAAGTATTGTGCTCTTAAATTCATTATCTGTTACAGCAGGTTGTTGAGTTTGTCTCATTTATGTGTATGGCCTATCCTTCAGAGGATGTAGAATGGGAAAACTGTATTTCTTCTATATTTCCTTTGTGTGTGTGTGTGCGTGTATATATATTTCAGAGTGATTCTTCTATGCTGTGTTCCCAGTAACTGGAAGAAGGACAAAGCGAGGTGCTTTCACAGTTTGGACTAGGCTGGGAGGTCGACAGATTTGTAGCCACTCAGAGGAGCAGAGCAAGTTACTGGAAGCTTCCTGTCTAGATTTGTGTCTTGCTGGTTACAAACCTAACAAAACAATCTGACCTGAACTCCAAGGAACAGTTTAATTTGCAATTTAGGCAAGCCATCCAAGCTTTCAGTACCTGACAGGTTGCAGGGATTGGTGCCAGTGCTTTCAGACTATCACAGCTAACTGTTAGTTGAATTACTGTTCAGTTTGATACAATTGCATTTATTCCCTCTGAAGAATAGAGTATTGTTGAACCGAGGCTTTGGAACTGTTGGAATTTATTCCAGTGTACTGGAAATAGTTGTTGAAGAGTTGGAAATCTGGTATCTTTGTTCCCTGCAGGTGGAGCTGCACTGGCCCCTGTGGTGAATTTAGAACAAGTTCAGCTGCTCATCAGTAGTTTAATACAAACTAAGATAAGGATGTACTTTCATTCTGCTGTGACATAGCACTAAAATAAAAATAATGGAGAAAGCAATGTAACTATTGTGGACATTAAAGCAGATGCTTGGGAACTGCAGGGTCAGAAAATAAAGTGTCCATAATAATTCCTATTGTAGCTGTCCTCAGCGCCTCAGGGAACTATGTTTCCACAGTGGAAATAAGGACATTCCCTGTCTCAGCATCCTTTTCATGTTATTCTAAAGATTAAATGTGAAATCTGTGCTTTATATACTACTGTGCAAGTTGGGTCAGGGTAATATTTCTCTGTGAGACCTTTATCAACCCAAGTACTTTTTCAGAGCACTGTAAGCCAGAGGCTGGCAGGAAAAACGGTTGCAATCTTTTGGCTTTATAGTTAGGTAATATCCTGATTCATCTGTGGATCCTTTAATCAGGGTTGGTTCATAGTTGCCTTTTCTGTATCACTGTTCACAACATAAATCGCCTAACGTTGTATGCATTAGTGCAGTCAGGTATAAAAGTGTCTGTGATGTTGCAGTTGGGTGTCATTTCAGGTCTGCTGGTGGATGGTAA
Source organism: Pezoporus wallicus (assembly GCF_028554395.1). Lineage (NCBI taxonomy): Eukaryota > Metazoa > Chordata > Aves > Psittaciformes > Psittacidae > Pezoporus > Pezoporus wallicus. The sequence goes on along the minus strand of NW_026637336.1, from coordinate 1,266,202 downwards.
CAAATCCTTCCTGAGCTCTGCTAACTCAGCCTTCTTGTTGCCTGTCTTCTGGAAAATGCTGCTCTGAACATGGCATCAAATGTATGCAGTAGGTCCAGGCAGTAAGTTAGCCACCTCCTATGCAGTCTGTTCCAGACTAAAGGAGGGATTTTGCAGAAGCACCACAATGGTGTTTTCTTATGGGAAACCCCACAGCTAATGGAAAGGGAAAAGATGTAGAAGTAATTTGGTGAATGGTTTGTCCTGTTTGAGGAGCTGCCCTGTGGTGTTTACGTTGTAATTCTCCTTCCTATCTAAGCAAGGGATAATACAAATAGAAACTTGGGCAGCCAACTTCTGCTTAACAGGTTTCTCATACCAGTTGTCACCAGCTTTCTGGTTATGCAGATAGCATATTGTCTTTGCCAGCCATTAGTTGCTTGGAAAAGCATTTAAATTGTATGCTTATGGAAGATTATTTTGTTCATTTTCTATGTTAAATATACTTACTTAAAGAGATAATCTCAGGTACTTCATAACATAGCTACTATTCAATCAAAACCACCTTCTGGACAAGAGTCATCAGTTCCTGTATCTGGTACTTCTGGAACATATATTAGTGATGGAGCTAAACGGGTAATATAGTGTTTTTTCCTCTCAACTCTTATTTTCTCCATTTTAAATACGTTTCAGGTAACTTGATCTTTTTCCATTAAAAAGAAACAAAGCCAAAAAAAACAACCCCAAACAACCTAAAAATGATATTCAACATTCTGATTATTCACTTCACGTCATTTGCTGATAAAAGCTGCTGTTATTTCATGATGGGTTTACCCGATAATGAATTTGCTTGCAAGGGGGTTTATGCAAATCTCTGGTTCTTATTAATGCTTATAGATGCATTCATGTTTTTATAAATGACTACCAGGACAATAAGGTTTTGCCAGGTTTTTGGACATTTCTTTTCAATTTGAAATGATTATGTTGCCACATATGGTTCATTGGGTTGCAGCCCTCTTTCAAGCACATCTTTCTTTAGCATGCTCGGGAGCTTTTTTCTTTCTCTAGGTTGTTTCTCTTCTAAAAATCCAGTAAGGTTGCTTTTGTTCTCTGTCATTTTTAGCCTGTTTTATCCCAAATGCACTCTAAACTTAAAATACACATGTGTGATTGCAAATTTACATAACAGCTTGTCTGAGCCACTTCCTCATGTGGCATTTTGGCTTCTTTTTATGTCAAGTCCTACTTGCAGATATATTTTGCCAGTCGTGTTATCTTCCTGGTACAGACTTGGCCCCCTTCGCTTCTGGCTCAGTCTGTTGTTTAAGGTAGTGTAGGAGATGGATACTGAGAGCAGTATTAGCCTTTATTGTATACATCCTCTTTTTATTTGCTCTTTCACAACCTTTGAATCTCTTCATTCTTTTATTACTTTGTTTTAGCCTAGCTTTTGGAAAAAGGGTGATTCCCTGTGTGTTTTGAACTGATGCAGTATAGAATAGATGGGTGGTATCTCAACCTCTTCTCTGTCAAGCCTTATTATAAGCAGCAAAACATCTTGATCCTTTTTCCTTCTAGTCATGATAAAGGAGAATTTTTAGGTTTCTCACTGAAGTCTCCCCATTAACAGTTTGTGTAATCCAGCATTTTGTGGTACCTTGTACTGCTCATGGATTTCTAACATGCGCATCTGGGGCTCGCTGCTGCTCATCTTTTCACTCATCTGAATTTGCAGTATCATGTTCTTAGGTGCTTTTTAAAACATAGGATGTTTCCTCTTGATTTCTATCCCCACCCCTCCTCCTCAGACCATATTGCATATCAAGCTTGGTGTTCCAGATACAGCACTTAGGGACTTGTGAAGGAAGCTCGTAAGATACCTCCTTTGAAGACTTTTATGTTGAGACTATTGTGATGCTTTTAACAATCGATGCAGTGATGGGCTATGGGATGAGGGGCATTTGAAGGACATCTAGGGGGTCTCGGGGGATTCAGAGGAAGGGTGATACCCATGAGAAAATGCCATCTGGTCAGGGAGGTGTTGAACAACTTTTTGTGTTTTCCTTAGTTCAAGCTGACATGAGAAGTTGGAAACACCCAACCATCAGATGCCAGGGAAACAGGGTAAGCTGGCAGTGGGCTTGAGGGGAGGGATAGGGCACAATCCAAACTGTGTATTGAGCAGTCAAGACCATCCAAGGCAGGTGTATTTTAAAGCTAGTTACAGTCTCTTCCTGTACTGTTACTGTAGTTCATAGTGCTGTTAAAAATGAGAGGTACTTCAATGGCTTGATAAATCAGTTTTGAAGACAGATGTAGTAGAGCAGATCCTCCCATCTCGGTGCTGTTAATGTGTAGGTCCGTGTCACTGTTAGTAGGAGATCTGAATCTGAAGGAGCTGTATTTGAATGAAGGGGTCAGGTAGCATCTTGATCTCAGTGAACTCTGAACTTTGTGTGGAACTGTTAGTTTGGAGCACAGAGAAGGGGTTCTCCTATGAGGAAAACCCTGCAATGGTGATGGGGTTTTTTATCTTCCACTGAAACAATCTTTTCAAAATAGAGCATTTTTACCTTTTAAATCTTAAATATTCTAGTAATTGCAGACTAAAAAAAGCACTTGATTCTGTAAGGGGGCTGTGACATCTCGTATAAAGCATGGGTTTTCATAATGTGTGCTTGGGTTTTAGCAATTAGGATTCACTTCCAGTTTTGAAAGCATGGCTGTGGAGAGTTCAGGATGCACTTTAATGTTATTCAGCAAATAAGGGTGGACTAAGAGGTGGAAAGCATTATGGTTGACAGGATTGATAAGGAGCTTTGGAAAACATAAGGAATGTTGATGAATGGACTGCATTTCGCTTCATCAAATACAGTAGGGAAATCCATGGAATGCTTTTGGCAGGAATACTTTTAACTTCTTACTGATGTTATTTAAGGGGTCATGAATTCAATAGTCACATTTTTGTAAGACCAAAGATCCACAAATTTGGTTCAGTACAAGATAAGAGATTTCTTTTCTTTGAAGGAGGTTGTTAAAACGTTGCTGTATGCAGGCTGAGCAGTGTGATACCTAGATTGCATCATCTCGCTTGGGGAATTCAGCAACTAATGATAAATGAAAAGTGATGTTAGTAAATCCTGAGAAGGAAAGGGGAAGAGCATTGTTTCAGTAGATAATCCACGTTGTCATGGATTCTGTTTTTTCAGAATAACAGAAATGGTACTTTTATCATCTAATTAGAAAATAGTATGTATTAAAGCATGGGAATGTTCTAATAGATGGACCGATGGATTTCAGTAGCAATTTGAGAATATCTGTGTGTATCTGAATAATCTGTCATTGTAGAACAGAAAAATTTGCAGATTTCTATTCACTTCTTCCTCAATTTTTGCCTCTTTTTGCTTCTACAACAGAGTAAAGCTCTGGGGGAATGAACATGTTGTGATGCATCTGGGTTAGTTTTCTGTCCTTCATTAGTGAATGTGCAACAAGCTATAGCTTTCTTGGGGATTAGCAAAAGATACAATAGACTGAGCTTAATAGGATACACTTGTATGCAGGGCCTTGGGCAGTAGTAATCCTCTACTCCAAGTTGATGGCTGTGGAGTATGTTCAAGTCTTTGACTTCAAACTTTAATGCGGTTGAGTCAGGAAATAGGAATTTGATTTGATTTTTATGTGATAATAGATAAGAAAGACGAGTTCTGGAGAAGCAGCATTTAGTCTCAAAATAGGATGTCTTGTCTGGATCCTGAGGCCTGGTACCATGATGATAAGTGCCGTAGCAGTGCTGTAATAACAATAACAATACAGTTAAGTGGCCCATTAATGTATAAAGAAGATGTTCCAAATCCTCTGATTAGGAATTCCTTTTGTTTGGGGACTCATAACTGATGTTTGTGGTTTGGATTTTGAGAAGTGAGTTCTTTGGGGGGGGTGTGGATGCTTCTGTGAACCAGTCTGCTGAAATAGACTGTGGTTTGAGCAGGGGTGGGGGTTACGTACTGAAAGAATAAGCATCCTCCTGTGAAAAGCTGATGATCAGGAAAGCTGTTAACAACTGAGTAGAGCGGGTTATTTCCTATTAGATAAAACTTAACTACATCATACTGGAAGCAAGCTTAAGATTGCAGAACTGATCTATATTAACTGTAGAGATTTGAAGTATCAAAGGGGGGAGTCTGTCAGAATGCTGGGCTATGCTGGACCTGCTTGAGTGAGTCCAGAGGAGGCCACGGAGCTGCTGCGAGGGCTGGAGCAGCTCTGCTCTGGAGCCAGGCTGAGAGAGCTGGGCTGGGGCAGCCTGGAGAAGAGAAGGCTCCTGAAGGGGAGACCTGAGAGCAGCTCCAGTGCCTGAAGGGGCTGCAGGAAACCTGGAGAGGGGCTTGGGACAAGGGATGTAGGGACAGGCCAAGGGGAATGGCTTTAACCTGCCCGAGGGGAGACTGAGATGAGCTCTTAGGCAGAAGCTCTTCCCTGTGAGGGTGCTGAGGCGCTGGCACAGGGTGCCCAGAGAAGCTGTGGCTGCCCCATCCCTGGCAGTGTTCAAGGCCAGGTTGGACACAGGGGCTTGGAGCAAGCTGCTCTAGTGGAAGGGGTCCCTGCCCGTGGCAGGGGTTGGAGCTGGAGGAGCTTTAAGGTCCCTTCCAACCCAAACCAGGCTGGGGTTCTGTGATGCAGCAGCTGAGGTGACATTTTCAAAGGCACTTGTCAGACCTCTTTGGTGTGTCTGTATTAGAAATACCCGTTCTTACATTCTTAATGGTCTGTAAATCTTTTATCCGGAGTACTGTCAGTGTGGGTGATTTTCTGTAAGCTGGTAGCTGCTTTTAGCTGTCGATGTAAAAATACACTGTGTTAAAATGAAATCTGGGTTTTGTTTCATGGAGACAAAATATATTTCAGTATTAAAACTCGGTGTTGATGTTACAGTCAAAATGGGTGAATTTTGTCTTAAGTCGAAAGGCATCATTTAATATAAAGCAAGGAGAGAGGTGTTATTTGGATACACTGCCACAACATCAAGGGCAATTTACATTGGAGTTATGCATCTTAAATTAAAAGCTTATTTCATGGTTGAAAACATTTTCTGATTTCAGTGTAGTTTAAATGCATCTTCTTTTCAGTGGAGGTGAATAGATGTATCTGAGGGCAGGTTTGGGGTCTGAAAGCAGACATTCTATGAAATGCTAAACCTTCATATGTTATAAAGGTGCAAAGATGTGTGATCTATATAAAGAAGTAAATGTTTTCAGGATCTGCAGTTGCATGTTTGTCACAAATGGGGGAAAAGCTGCTGGTTTTATTTCTGGTTAAAATACAGGAAATACAGGTTATGTCTGGTTTGTTTGTTGGTTTGGTGTCTTTTGCATAAGATCTTTTAGAATCTTATTTGATGATGTTTTCTGACTTCTAAAGCAGATTTAGAAGAAAGTATCAATGAACACGAGTTGGAGCCTTCACCTCCCAAAGGAAAAAGGAGGGGTCGTAAGGGAAAGCCAAGGAAAACAAACTTAAAAGGGCAATCAGAAGACACTAGATCTACGTCCTCACATGGCACAGATGAAATAGAAAGCAGTTCCTATGTAAGCAGTAAATATGCTCAACTTCTTAGAAGACAGAATTGCGTGTTTCTTCTCTGCAAATACAGTGTTTCTTAAAGCTTGCATTTGTCTGAGCCTCCAGCTGGTGGCCACAGGCTTTTAAAATGAAACCTGATTTGTAACCCAGCAGTATGTTTTAGTAAAATGTTTTTCTTTCAGAGAGACAGGTCTCCCCACAGAAGCAGCCCCAGTGATACAAAACCTAAATGTGGATTCTGTCATGCAGGTGAAGAAGAAAATGAAGCTAGAGGAAAGCTTCATATATTTAATGCCAAAAAGGCAGCAGCACACTATAAGTGCATGGTGAGTAACAGCGTTGTTGTGAACCAGTCTATCACGTGAATTGTGTCTGAATTGCTGTTTTACATTTTAATACAGCACCCTCACATGTAATTATGCATGAGGATTGTCTGTGTGCTGATGATCTCTTTAAGCACTGAAATGTTGCAAAGTGAGCAATTCATTTATTTTCACTGTGGGCAATATGGATAGAAGTTGGCTACGTGCTAAGAGATGGAATTAGCTCAGGGCGATGCTTTAGCTTATTGAAAATGCTCCCTTAACATCTAAATGCATACACAGTATTTACAAAGGAAATCAGAAAACGGTTTCAACTAAAAGAATCCATTACAGAAATGAAATCCCTTTACTCCACAGGTATTCAGACAAAATCAGGGAAGAATCCATGAATTTCATTAATTTATTGACCAGTGAATTCAGAAGTGGGACATGGAAGTTCTAGAAAACCCTCCTTGCCTTTAGATGATCATATTTGGAGAACAGTCAGCCTGAAAAGTATCTGCTAATTTCCATAAGCATGAGCAGATATTGCTAGTCCTATGAATGAGGTCGGGCTTTGAGTAACAAACCTCAGTGGTCCCTGTTGTACCTCAAAATGAACAAATAGTCCAGGCAATCTGTGGAGTATTAATTGTCTTCCTATACTTGAAGCTGCTATGTGCCAGCAGCCTTGCATCTGGAAGTGTTCTTCACTACCTTGTGTACCTGAGCTTTGGTTTTAAGACAGTTTAAACTGAATATGCCAGAGTGATGTTATTAGGGATGGTACTTCTGTGCTCTGTTGTCAACCCTCAGGACTTTTCAGGTATGTTGGCATCGGCTCTGCCATGAAGCTGAATTATAACTATGTCACAGGGAAGGAAATGGAATATTCCCCAAAAGTTGGGTCATGTGATTGATAATATTGCCCATTTATTGTGTTTTCAGCATGTCATTATTTCTTGTCTACTTCTTTGTCTTTTAAAATACATTTCTCCAAGGCAACGGTTAAAGCGGACGGGTAGGTACCAGGAGGAATACCCATCATACTCATTGCTCAGCATGGTTTTGTCCCTAGTTGGTAAACACATGCTGTGTGAAACCACAGAAGGGACGTTCAGTACTCTGTTATGCCAATACAGAGGAAAAATCTCTAATCGCACTGAAGTGATTTTTGACTTGCTTGTTTTACAGTTGTTCTCTTCTGGCACTGTCCAGCTAACAACAACTTCAAGGGCAGAGTTTGGTGATTTTGATATCAAAACTGTACTTCAGGAAATCAAGAGAGGAAAAAGAATGGTATGTATCTGCAGAATGGGATTCTACTAAGGTGTATGTGGCTTTGCCTCCTGCCTTTTGTGAAACAGTCTTTTCCATCTGTTTTTAAATGCAAAATCTAAATGCGTTGTTAATGTCACAACAGGTAACCAGGTAGGCATCACCTTAAAAATTAGTGGTGGTTTGGCATATAGGATTATGTTCTTTATGACAATGTACATAGTAAATTACTATTAGTCTTTCTGTAATCATAGGATAGCAGCTTTGGATCTTGTGTTTCTTACAGCACAGTGTCAAACTACACATAAACTTGGAGAATATGTTCTTGCAGTGATGTGTTTCCAACTGTTTTGATGTTTCAATACGAAAATGTATTAAGGCCTCTGAGGTGAGGACGTTGGTAAAATGTCACATTGTATTTTATTAAGATTCAGGATGTTTCTAAAGTGATAAGAAATAAAGGGGGAGGGAACAACCCCTAACAATATTGTTCCTTGAGAAAAAAACATTGAAGATTCCCCATATATTAAGACACTAACTTCAATACCAATAAAATGATCCTGGAAGTGCAATAATACATGCAATTTTAAATGCAATGGACAGCTAAATCCTGGTCTTTGGGGTTTAATAGGTTAGTATTATATAACTTGCGTTTTCCTGTATCTTTGGTTAATTTTATATTGGAAGGATGATCTGCCAGAGAAACAACTCTGTTCCAAAAGGTAGTCATAAATATGAGGAACACTAAACTGAATACTCTTCTTTCCCCTGCACAGAAATGCACACTTTGCAGCCAGCCTGGTGCTACTATTGGGTGTGAAATTAAAGCCTGCATAAAAACATACCATTACCACTGTGGAGTAGAAGACAAAGCTAAATACATTGAGAATATGTCACGAGGAATTTATAAGTAAGGACCTACGTCATTCTTGAATTTATATTGAAAGTGAAGCTGTTTTATGGCACATTTTCTGCCTGACTTGGCTTGTTAAGTATATTATTGAAATAAAAAAAAGATTTCATTTTAATTGGTGTTTTTAAGTAATTGTTGACTTTGCAAAATGCTCTTTTAACTTAAAATCTGTGTAATAGTGTTGTCATATGAGAAAATCCATTTACTTTTATTGTATTTTTCTCCTTGGTTAATCTGTGATTTACCTTAAGGAAACCCTGGGCAATTTCTGTAATGATTTTTTCACGTTGATATGTTTTATAGCTAATTTGGGGGGGGGGGGGTTGGCTCTGAACTGCTGGTGTCAGTGGAGTTGCCAGAGTGGCTTTGCCACAAGAGGGCATTCTCTGTGCAGTGCAGCAGCAGTTCTCCAAACCCAGCATCACCAAAGTTCTGTTGCCTGGTTTTCGACCTTGTTTTCTTTCTCAGTTTAACTGATGCCTGACTGAAGACCATGAATGTGCTCAAAGAGTTAGTGACAGGCTTGTAGCACATCTCCAAATGACTTGGGAGGAAGGTCGGGTGTAGATACTTTCAGTCCAAGTCCTAACTGTTTCCTTTGTTGTACTAGACTCTATTGTAAAAACCATAGTGGAAACGATGAAAGAGATGAAGAGGATGAAGAAAGAGAAAGCAAAAGCCGTGGCAAATTAGGCACTGACCATAATGACATTCCTCAGCAGCAGCTCAATGGAAACTAGGTATGGAAGTTCCTCCTGACAGATCTGTTACCGAGACCGAAACGCAATATACATTTAATGTAGTTTATTGCAGTGAAGTATTTAGTGTATGCAGAGAAGTACTTTTTATTGGCAGACTGTAGAAAACTGGGGAGGATTTGTTGTTTCTTTTAAATCCAGCTGACTTTGTAACAGTCTAAGCAGGGAGGCCCTCATTTCTGTTGCTAAATCTAGCTGTAATGTCAGAGCTGCTGAATGCTTTTCTGTATGATTTTAAATTTACTATTGTTTTCATCGTTTTTCAAACAGGTTCAAGGGACAGAGTTATAGAACTGGGAATGGCTAAGACATCATAACTACTAATTCTTTTAAATTGTTTTCTAAACTCAGAAAAGGGTCAGTAACTTTTTACTGCCCGCCTCTGTTAGAAGTTTCATTGAACTGCCTGAAACGTTCATGTGTGTGAGCCTTCAGTAAGTGGCAGAGTTTTACATGTCAATATTATGTAGTTTGTAGTCTGCAGTGTCTGGAAAAAAAAAATGAAACACTATATAAATGATATGTAATATGTACAGTGTCAAAAGTTAAGGCAGACATTGAAATGAAGTAAGATCTATATTTCTGGACTGAATAAAATCCTTAAGATTTGGACCGTGTAAGTTGTTTAGTGGATTCATGCAACGAGGGAAGGTCTTAGCTTAGTTTAATGAACAACATGGACAAGCTCGTGGTGGCAACAAGCTGGTACGTTGTGATTTTGCATTCTCTTCATACACAAGTTACGGAGGCTGTACATGGGAAAGCTGCTCTCTGGTTTTGCTTGCAAAGCACACAGTAGAAAAGGACTCAGTGTACACCAAATCACGCTTGAACATTTCAGGTTGTTCCTGTTGTGATTGCTCATTCCGCCCAGCATTGTTTGCGGGAGATTTACTTGAGCAGCTGTTGGTTCTGAGCTGTGAGCTTTAGAACTCATGCCAAAGGGCTGTAGTTCATTCTTTTCCCCAAGGACCCATCCCTTTCTGTGTCCCTGATTTACAAAGAACACTTCACCAAGTGTGATTAAAACCTTACTCTACAAATGTTTGGACTCTGCAGCCCAATCTCTTTTACTTCAGAGAGTTACAACTCTTAACTCACTATGGAATTTAGCCACCGTATCTGACGTCCATACCTCAGGTGTTCTGTGGTGTGTGGAACACTTCATGTTTTGTCCAGAATATGCATAAAGGTCCCATATTCTGTAAGAAGAATGAGGAAACAAAACAACCTTTTTTTTTTTGCTAGATTGGTATTTATTTTTTAATCTTATGACCACTATATGAGAAATTTTGCTTATCATCATTATTGTTTTAGCGATTATTTTTTCTCTTTCTGTCAAGTCAACAATCGCATCATGGAATTCTACTTGCTAGAGTTTGATGTTCCTGTAGGGAATAATCATATGTAGACTATACCAAACTTAACAGGTCAGTCCTGTGACTGCTGTCAAAACACCTTGTCATTTCTAATGGCTACTAGCTTCTTCAATTGGTCTGTTAAAGCACATGCTCAGACTTAAATAAAACCAAAAAGCTGAACCTAGTCCACATGTTTGTCTGTTGCTATCGCATCACCTTACTTGTTTGTTTAGGGGTTTGACTTGTTTCACTCTGAACTCCCAACAAAACTCCTGGATTTGAAGGAAGGAAACAAGCAAAAGACACTGATTTGACTATAAACTGCTACAGTTCTTCTGTGATTGGTATTGCAAAGCCAGTTCATTTGTAACACGAGTTTCTGTAGCATTTTTTTACTTGTATTTTTAAGAGATTTAACGTGTGTCATTTGTCTTCTTATGCATTCCCTTAATGTCTTGAGGGACTCAATGACTGTATATTGGAGTTTCTAACATTTTACCTGTTAGAATTCAATCAATTCTGTTTGCTTTCCTGGAGAATAATGCCGTTTGGAAAGAACTCTTTGCTGTGTACAGAAAATATTCAGTTCCTGCTCTAAACATGATGCCATTGATCATTTTTCTTTTGTATTTGTAACTTTCACAATTAAAAGCGTGACTTGAATTGCAATGACAGATCGATTATTGCCAGTGTCTATCGAGGTGTGCTGTTTCTCCTAGAACACGACCGTTTTTCAGCCACTCAGAACAGTTTTAGAATGCAAAATGCCATCCTTCAATGTTGAAATGACTTCTAGATGCGTGCCTCAGACATGGCCCTCCCATGGTAAAAAGGCACTTTGTTTGCAGCTACTGTATTTTAACTGCGGTTGCATGGGGTAAATCTGCCAGCATACTGATTGTATTTGAGACTGAGCTCTAATTCATAGTGTGTCGGTTGCTTAGTGTAATATTCAGTCCAGTCATTCATCTCGTAGGGAATAGATTACCCCATTCCATGCCTCGAAGAACCAGAGCAGCACTTTACCTTCGGGTAGCAGAGAAGTAAGTGGCTGGTTTACCTGTTACCTCTTTGTGCTGAGATGGCCTGTCTCAAACTGTCATTAATTCATGGAAGCCAAGTCGAAAGCAAAACTCTTTCTTATGAGCCTCAAATGTGTCATAACTGACTTCAACTCATGTATGCTGGGTAAAAGTGCCTTACAATGTACAAATTGTATTTATATGTTCCCAAGTAGCATCACCTGCTGGGGAGTAATTCTGTCGTGGAGTTAATATTTAGAAGAAATGTACCTCAGCAGTGTATTTACTGTACATCTCTTACATCCTTAATTGTAGTTTTCAAAAGCATGACAATGTATGATAGTATCCAACATTTACATCGTTTTTTTTAAGACAAAATACTGCCATTACTGTCTTTTTATGTGTATTTTAGCTTGGAATTTCAGACGGTCTGTCTGATGTTTTGGGTTGGTTTTTCTTTTGGTAAAGCAATGTAATCTTTGCAAGCGTATATTGAAGATTCTTCTGGAGCATCTACCAGAATGTTAGAAGTAAAGAAAGTGCTCTATAGGTGAAATAGGTATGTTTCAATTAGGTAGGTAATGCAGTCCATTTGTTACCAAGAACTTTCTTTAATAGGCACCTTCTGCTTTCATCTCGCAATCTGAGAACTCCTGAATTTAACAAGACTTGTCTTAGGAAACTGGTTTCACTTTGTTTTTCCTTTCTTTTTGGCCTTTGGGCATTTCTTTTGCTCACAAGAGTAGTTTGTGCTGTTAAAGATGCCTGGAACCCTCTGAGAAAAGAGGTTTCTCCCCAACTCACTGTATCTCTGTATGAAGAGATCTTCCCAACTCACTGTTATCTCTGTATTAACAGATCTGTGGTTGTGCTATACCAAGAAAGGACTGTACCAAGGAAGGACAGGTATCAGAAGGGTATTGTTCAAATAATTGAGGATACAGCTGGTGTCATGCCAGAGTCTCACACACTGTAGCAGTAAGCTGGGCTGTCTCTGCGTTGCAAGGAAGGGTGAGAGGCTGGTTCAATGCAGCGAGCTAGGATGAGGTAGATGAGGTGATCAAAAGCTCTCCTCCTTCAGCAGGGCCTGATCCACAGGAGGTAGGTTTTGTGAGAAGGCTGTAGGAGTTACACCCACACTCCACAAAGTCCCATCTTCATGTGCAAAGAGCTCTGCTGATCTAGGATGGTGTGAGTGTACCGAATCTGGCCCTAAAACATGGAATCAGTGAGGAGAGCTTGCTTCTTACTGCTGCCTGTGTGAAAAATAACCTCATGTTAAACCAGAGTGAAAGATGAAGAGGTGATAATCTGTGTGAAATATCAGACTTCTCTGGCAGGTGATAATCAGTGCATTCCAAAAATATTAATATGCCAAATCAGACTGACAAGAAAATTAATCCTCATTAGATGAAATTAATCTTAAAAGAGAACTGAAAGTACATTATAGCAAATAGGAACTCTTCTTCCATGTCACCAGACTCCACTGTATTAGTGATGGGGGTTAAAAACCAGAACACAGCTCTTGATTTCTATACTCGTTGAGGCAGTTTCTATATATGCATATATATGCACATCCATTAGCCAGCAGTGACATCTCAACCCTTAAAGAATCCTGGAGAACTGTTGCTTGTCAAAAAGCACTCAGGTTAGCCTAATGTTTGCAGCTTTTGCTCTAACATACATTTACAGTAGGTGTAAAGACAAGGAATGTATGAAAGAGGGTAAATGCATTCCTATCTACAATGTTATGTATATTTTGTTCCTGTTATATTGGCTTTACTTCCAAAGTTGTAGTTTGCAGTATTAGTTTCTTTTTATTGGTATCCTTGCATATATATATTCAATAAATGAGTTACGAATTTCATCTTTGCATATCTGTCCTTTTTCTGAATGCATCACTTCTACAACTGTCATTTTAATGCATAAATGCTGTATTTCCTATAGAGGTTACAGACCCAGGAACGTTTTACCAGGAGAGCAGTGAGGATGCATGCTTTGTGAGTATGACACTTAGTGAAAACTCTTCATGCTGGTGTATTCTTCTTAGCATGGTGCTGCTCTGCATTTACAAGTTAATGGGAAGGAGCTGACTCACTGCAGGGTCCCAATCTCACCTTTAAAGGACTTTTCTCTTTCAAAGGTGAATTAATTTAGACTGAGATACAAGGGACTGCAGAGTGTGTCCTGGTTTTGGCTGGGATAGAGTTAATTTCTTCCTCATAGCTGGTGCCATGCTGTGGTTTGGATTTAGGATGACAATAATGTTGATAACCCACTGATGGTTTTAGTTGTTGCCAAGCAGTGCTTATACTAAGTCAAGGACTTCTCAGCTCCTTGTGCCCTGCCAACAAGCAGGCTAGAGGGGCACAAGGAGCTGGGAGGGGACACAGCCACCATGGCTGACCCCAGCTACCCAAAGGGATGGTCCAGACCACATGCTGTGAACCCTGAAGGCTCAGCTTGTCTCTGCTTCCACCCGTCTGCTCCGAGCTTGGGGTCAGCTGTTAAAACTGGAAGATTCATGGAAAAGAGAAACTATTGGTAAGCTACTAAAAGAAGGCTCTAGCGTAGTTTGTCCTACACCAGAGTAACAAGCTTCCAAAACAGGAGAAGCAGCGGACGCAGCTTTGCTTTCCGTAAGGAAGCAGGGGAGCGTGGTCTGACCCCGATTTAAAAGTGAGGTTACAAAGACCTCTTTGGAAAACTCCGAGTAATCATTCATCACCCACAGCCAGACTGCACCGGTGAATTGGTTGAGGTTCTCTACACTTCTGCTCTGGTTTGATGGGGTTTTTGTTTCACTGTAGGGAGCACCAGCCCTGAGCTAACTACTGACCAGGTAGAAGACAATCACAGTTGAAAATTAACTTGATAAATTGCAAAGAGTTAGAATGGGATTCACTAAACCCAGGGATGGATTTGATAAAGCGTGTTTGTGCGCTTCAGCAGAAGCAGCATCAGCTGAACAAATAGAGGACAGGCTATGAGGGCAGCAGTTGTGCAGAAAAGTTCTCTTGAGGTTACAGCCAGGCACCAGCTGAATGTGACTCAACAGCATCCTGTTCCTGGAAACAGCACAGATGATGTTGTGGAACGTATGAACAGGAATGTAGCGTTCCTTCTTCCTCAGGTGATAGTAAAAAGCCTTTCTTGGAACGTGGTATCCAGTTGTAGGCATTGCACTTCATGGAGAGTGGGGCTTTGCATGGGCATAACCAGAGGAAAGCAATGAAAAGGGTAACAGAGTGGATGAAGGGGGCTTGTTTCAAGGTGAGGGGAGAGACATGGTTTCAAATCAGTAAGAGCTGCAGAGAAGGAAGGAAACACACTCCCTCACTGCTGCAGGTAGAACAATTAGGTTACATTTAGCTTGGACATCAGAATGGGCAGCAGCAGGAGTTCAGCTCTGGAATGCCTTTCTGGGCTGGTTGTGGGATCTCTGGAATCTGAGGTTTTAAAGGAAACATCAGTGGGCATCTTGTGGGGCTGGTGCAGATGTCAGAGGTGCTGGGGACCCGAGTGCCTCCTGGCTTATGTTTTCCTCCTGAGGCCTTCTGCAAGGCAGAGAACTACTGTTCTGGAGCAGAGCACCACTGGCAGAGCTCCTGAGCTAGACCTCAGGGTGAGCAGCCATGTGTCTGCTTTATTCATCTTTTAAAATAGCTCTTGTGGTAATAAGAGCATCTGCAGGAGGCTGCCTGGTTGCTATGAACTTCCCAACACCGCCCAGTGCAAGGCACTTTCCATGCTCCCATTCCAGAGTGTTGGGAGCACTGAAACCCTCCAGCTTTTGAGTGAACGTGTCCCACACCTTGCCTGTATGCCTATTGTGTGAGAACAAGTGGAGTGACAGCAGCGCTTCGTATGAACCTGTAGGGGGGATTCGTGCATGCAGCTCCTGGATGCTTAACTGCGTGCGCACGTGGGATGCTGCAGTCTGGAGGGACTGATCTCTTCCCCAGTTATTGCAGCAGGTATCTTAAACCTTTCCCTGAATTATTGCCAGAGGTTTCTGACTTCAAACCCCAGTTCTCTGCTTTTATTTTCCCTAAAACAACGTTCCAGCTGACAGGAGAGCAACCAGGGCTGGTGCCGCTGCCTTTATATTCCTTGGATAGACGTGCGGGTTGCTTGGCACACGTGCAGTGCCCTATTTCACGCTGCTGGCCAAAGAAAATAGCCTATATCCCTGTGCAGAGACTCCCATCGAGATCCTGCCTGCCCATGGAGGACATTGCAGAGGCTTGGGGCAGGAAGAAAACTCCCTCCCTGGCCATATACTAAAAATAGGCTGATGCTGTGCAAACACTCGGCTGTGAACTTCCTCATGGCAGGCAGCCGTGCAGCTGCCCGACAGTTTGAAGCCTGGATACCTCTCCAAAACAAGTCACTGAAGCTAAACACAATCAGCAGCACTCAATCTCATTACTCCCTGCTGCGTTGGATCAGGTTTAGCTTCTTCCAGAGCACAGACAGCAAACTTGGGACATCAGTTAAGTTGGTTTTCGTTTAAACCGTGGTTAAAACTGGTGCTGGCAATGCCTGAAGTCTGCAAAGTTCAAAGCAAAGGGAGGATGCCTTTAATCGAACCCTGAAATAATCAGCTGACACATCCCACAAGTGCTTTCCTGCAGGGTTAAGAGCTGCAGTTGTTGGGTTGCAACAGGTTTTGAAACTCCAAACTGCTGTGAATGAAACACCCTTAAATTCTGCTTTAACAATGTGAAATGGGAAAGTCAGTTCTCTGCTTTAGGAAGGATAAATGTGAGGCTGGGGGCAGTTGGACTGAGAGACAGAAGTGATTCATTCAGGCTTTGAAGCCCAGGAGTTCTGTGGGTTTGCCATCTTTTCCAGTGACTTTTACCCACTTCTTAGTGCCAGCGTTTTGCCCTAAAAGAAATCACATTGCATTCTTTAGGTTTTGACTACAAAGACTGACGTTTCAGTTGATGTTTCAACTGAAGAATCAGGCTTCCTTGTTCTCTGTTTCAATAGCTGTTGATTGTTTAGACATAACAAGATTCACATTTGCCTTTATAATGATTGCTCACTCGGAGCAAGAGTGTTTTCCAAGATAGTTATTAAATCTGTGGATCATTTTCAGCTATTGCACAGGAATCACTGAAAACACAGTAATTTTGCATAGCTGTTTTTGCGTATTGTCAAATACTCTGCTTTATTTGCATCCTCTGTATCCCGTTACCTGATTTGTGCTGCAGTTAAACAGAAGATCAGTGTCATTGTACTGATGCTCTTATTCAGCTCTCATCGATAGCAGGACCACACTAGTGTGTACGTTTGTAATTTAAGATGTGCTTGGCAGGGGTTCAAAGAGACAGGAGCTCTTGGAAAGCCTTTCTGGTGCTGCCCAGCAGTATTTACATCAGAAGGGAGCTGTGGTTTGGGAAGCTTGGCCAGACTCAGAAGCAGCCAAGCAACCTGAGCCTTGGTGAGTTTAAAACCTGTGGAAAACATGGATTATTAGCCCATCAGCTACCAGAGGTTTAGTATTTGAGGAGTGGATTGCAGTCGATAGGTAAAATTAAGACAAAAGTGTTACTTGAAGCAAAATCCTCCCGGTGTCCTCTCTGTTGAGCGCTTTATGGTTTCCGCACTAGGGTCAGTGTCTGGAGCCAGGTGGGTTCAAGAAGCATCAGGCTTGTTTCAGCTCTCTGGAGAGCAGGTTCAGAGGAGCTCCTGTGGTCTCTGTCCCAAAGCAAGGCTGTTTTCTCCCCTTGCGCTGGGTCCTTTTGTGAAACACTCTCCCCCTTCCCATCCTTGTCTTGTGTGGGTTTTGGACGGGATTTCGGAGGGGGGCTCTCAAGCAGGATGATGGGTGGGTGACAGCGTGCAGGAACTGCAGCTCCGTGCTACCTTGCAGGTCTGATGCGAAGGAGAGAGGAGTCCTGAAGCGCAGTTCCTGGTGTGTGGTGTGCTGCTCCTCTCCGTTTCCCTTGTGCTCTGCCTGGAGAAGGTGCCTGGGATAGTGGAGCGGATGCCACAATGCCCGGGATGGGAGGCAGGGCCCTGCCCCCTGAAGCCTGCTCTGCACTGGGACAGCGCCAGCTGGATCTGCAGTACAGCCTTCTATCAGCAGTCATCTGATCAGGGTGCTGCCTCCTGCTCGCTTGTGGCCTTCCTCATTCTTCTCCCTGTTGTTAATACAGTCTTGCCACCTCTTGCCTTCTCACGCCACAGCCTTTTGGCCCCTTTGTCTGTGCTGGTATCAGCAGGTTTAATTTGGTTCTTAAATGA
This sequence comes from Pezoporus wallicus, assembly GCF_028554395.1. Classification (NCBI taxonomy): domain Eukaryota; kingdom Metazoa; phylum Chordata; class Aves; order Psittaciformes; family Psittacidae; genus Pezoporus; species Pezoporus wallicus. The sequence continues at coordinate 1,248,748 of NW_026637336.1, read as the reverse complement.
TCCCTGAACCTGGTGTGTAGCTGCACAGGCAGCTCAGTGAGACGTGTGACACAGCTATTCTCCTGCAGCTTTAGGAATGCTTCCTGGGCTTTGCAGGCAGGTGGGTGAAAGCAGATTTACCTGTTCATTGCTCAGAAAGCAGCTGAGCAAAGAGGGGAATCCATATCCTAGCATCACAGAATCAGAGTGGTTTGGGTTGAAGGGACCCTAAAGCTCCCCAGTTCCAACCCCTGCCACGGGCAGGGACCCCTTCCACTGGAGCAGCTTGCTCCAAGCCCCTGTGTCCAACCTGGCCTTGAACACTGCCAGGGATGGGGCAGACACAGCTTCTCTGGGCACCCTGTTCCTAAGTACTTGTGTAACACTGTGCCCCAGGGCTGGATCAGGGCTGCGGGGGGGGTCTCCCCAGAGCACAGCAGAGGGGCAGGATCCCCTCCCTGAGCTGTGCTCACGCTCTGGGGGTGCAGCCCAGCACACGGGGGGGTTCTGGGCTCAAGCACACACTGAAGCTGGGTCAATGGGGAGCTTCTTATGAACCAGATGATGAGATGGGTAAGAGGAGTAGAAAAGGGTCAGGGGCTTTATGGTGTCCTCCTGGGTTTTCAGTGCTATGTGACAGTATCTGTGATAAACACTGGTGGTCCCCTCGTGTGGCATCAGGGATGCTTGGTGAGCAGGAAGAGGAGCAAGCCCAGACCCCGGAGCTGGGTCATGGCAGCAGGACTTGGGCTACTTGAAGTCTCAGGTGCCTCCAGAGGTGCAAGACCCCACAATACAGGGTTGTGCTTTGGGTCTGGCAGCTCTGCTCCAGTGATGGGATCTGCCTTGCTTGTTTTGTGCCATTTTCAGCTAATCCTTGTTTAAACCTCTGCAGGCCCTCGGGCTGGACCTTGGCACTCAGTAAACCCTGTCAGCAGGACATCAGCATGTCTTTATGTACGTGTCGTGCCAAGTGCCAGCCTCTATCTGTGTTGTGACAGACACTTGTGTCTGGTCCTGCTGAACAGGGATCACTCGGATAATTCCTAACAGAGCTCACCTGGAGCATTGTGTGCAGTTCTGGTGTCCTCAAGATAAAAAGGACATGGAACTGTTGGAACAAGTCCAGAGAAGGGCCACGAGGACGATCAGGGGCTGGAGCACCTCCTGTATGAAGACAGGGTGAGAAAGTTGGGGCTGTTCAGCCTGGAGAAGAGAAGCTGCGTGGAGACCTCAGAGCAGCCTTCCAGTGCCTGAAGGGGGCCTATAGGGATGCTGGAGAGGGACTCTTCATTAGGGACTGGAGTGACAGGACAAGGGGTGATGGGTTAAAACTTAAACAGGGGAAGTTTAGATTGGATATAAGGAAGAAATTCTTTCCTGTTAGGGTGCTGAGGAACTGGAATGGGTTGCCCAGGGAGGTTGTGAATGCTCCATCCCTGGCAGTGTTCAAGACCAGGTTGGACGAAGCCTTGGGTGAGATGGTTTAGTGTGAGGTGTCCCTGGCCATGGCAGGAGGACTGGAACTGGATGATCTTAAGGTCCTTTCCAACCCTAACTATTCTGATTCTACGTTTGCAGACAAAAGGTGATGAACAGCACAAATAACAGCACAAAAGGTTGGTGTGCTCTGCAGCAATCCCGTTGCTGAAGATGGCTGGTGTTTTGTTGTGTCATTCTTGTGCCAGTGCCCACTCCTTGCCCTACTGAATGAAGAGCAAAATGTCTCTAATTCCTCCAAGCCCTGCCCAAGTGTGAAAACCTTTCCTGTACCAAGAGGCAATGATGTACATAAAGGATGCTACCCGCATCTCCAGAGGAGTGCGTTGGCTCAAGAGGGGTATATAAAGTACATTGGCATTTATTAGCTGAGCAGACAGTGAAATCTTGGTAAGCTCTCATCATCCAGGAAGTCCCAGTCTGGAAACAAGTAAATAGACCCCACTCTCCAAAATCCATGGAGACTGTCCCTGGGAATCACTTTGATGACTAACTTCTGCAAAAGGCAACCAGACAAAGAATAGGAATAACACCATTTTAAAGGTGTTTTGCAACAAACAGCACCTATTCTCAATTCCTGAGGAAGGGCGAGTCTCCGGTGTGTTCTGGTACCTCTGGCTTCCTCTCCCTTTTGAAGTATTAGGCTAGGAGCTGATTTTAAGCAAGTTAAATTCTTAGTCAGAATGGTGGGGTTGCTCGTGGGGAAGATGGGATGCTTGCAGGCTAAACTCATGTGGTTTATGCTCTATAGATCATCTATTTAGATATTGCTTTTTGATTTTCCTCATGATGGATGATGCTCATCTCAGGACTGGGAATATTCCATTCTCCCCATTCTCTCTGCACTGGTCATAAGGGAGTCCTGGAAAATCCATTGTGCTCTTTGCTTTTTTAGGAGCCTTGTGGGAAAACCCCAAACATCGGATACATTCCCTGTGAGTCACTTGGCAGCAAGAGCAAAGCCGGGAGGAAGAAATGAGGGAAAGAGGGGAATCAGTGCATGGGGGTGACCTTGAGAGCTGACTCAGAATGTGCTATTTCAAGTGCTTCCAAAGAGCAAACCCTCAGCTGTTATCACCCGTTACTCCATGGCTGGAGCACGTGGCGTTTAAAAGCCCGTTCATGAAAGTCTGTTAATAAAGTTACTTACAAACTGCAGCCCGCACAGGTCACAAGCACCGAGATGTGCCTGACTGGCAACACGAGGACAAAGCAGGTCTGAGACTGCAAATCTACTCGGAGATAAGACATATTTACTTGAATGAATTCGCCTTCTTAAAGGCTGTGTGCACCAGAGACACCAGAACGCTGACTCTCCTCCCTTATGCACCACCCAGCCAGAAGATGCGCAGCTCCCAGGTACCCCTGAACCCCTTCCTTTCACCCTCAAAGCCCCCCTGTACCAGCAAGAACAAAACTGCTCATCCCTAAATCTGTTGCTGATCTGGGCTAAGCAGTTTCCTGTAGTATCAGCAAATACTTCTGCTTTTGTAAAGCCGTGCTTCCCTCTGTAACGGGGTGCCAGCGGGACCAGGAATTCTTTGGATCGAGGAATGTGCTGGTTGGCAGGAGGAACAAAGCAAGTGCTCACCCAGAAGGGCAAAACAGGACTAATGCTTTTGTCTGCTGGGCACAGAAGTCAAGCCAACATTTTCTTCTTGCCCTTAGAGAGGTGCCTTTGGATGCTGCTTTAAACAGCAAACATGGGTATCAATCATTAGTGAGGAATGTGTTCAGTAACAGCCGTGTGCTGGGTTGCATCCTCGTACCTTAGAGCAGCTCCAGTGCCTAAAGGGGCTCCAGGAAAGCTGGAGAGGAGCTTTGGACAAGGGCCTGTAGGGACAGGCCAAGGGGAATGGCTTTAACCTGCCTGAGGGGAGACTGAGATGAGCTCTTAGGCAGAAGCTCTTCCCTGTGAGGGTGCTGAGGCGCTGGCACAGGGTGCCCAGAGAAGCTGTGGCTGCCCCATCCCTGGCAGTGTTCAAGGGCAGGTTGGACACAGGGGCTTGGAGCAAGCTGCTCTAGTGGAAGGGGTCCCTGCCTGTGGCAGGGGTTGGAGCTGGAGGAGCTTTGAGGTCCCTTCCAACCCAAACCAGGGATTCTGTGATAGAAAACAGAATCTTCAAGCCTGAAGCACTTCTGTGGTTGCAGTCTCTCAACAGACCCTGCCCAGTGCCCCATAATGTCAGGCTCTCCCTTAACTTGACAGGGCAGCTGCTGTTCTTCCAAGGCTCTGGAAACAGGCCAGCTATGACATGTTCCTGAGATCAGTTAGCTGCAGGGCGTATTTCTTACTGCTGCCATAAGCAATTTGATAAAGCCTCCTTCCTCCCACTCCAGAGTTAACCCGCCCAGCTGTAGCCGAACACCTTAGCTGCAATAATACCGCATTCCTTAGGGATTGTGCCTATTTGCTTCGTTAAAATGTGCTTCAATCAGTTGTTTCATGAAAAGAAACACTTCTGTTGAATTTGTCGTGTTTGCTGAGCCAACATGAGTAATACTAGATCAGAGAATCCCAGGATGGTTTGTGTTGAAGGGACCTCAAAGCTCATGGAGCTCCAACCCCTGCCACGGGCAGGGACCCCTTCCACTAGAGCAGCTTGCTCCAAGCCCCTGTGTCCAACCTGGCCTTGAACTGAAGAAACCATGGATTTCCATTTGCACTGTTCTACTGTCCTTAGCTCCAGACCTACAGGAAAAGTTGACACTGTTGGGTTGGGTTTGGTTTCCCCCATTTGAGACCACTGGAGCCATCTAAGCATTTCCATGCTTGCTTATAACTTTACCTCAAGATCAAGTTTTTCCTTCAGACAACTACAGACACAGCATCGGCCTTATCTTACACCAAATGGCATGTGCATCTTCTATCCACCGTGTGCAGGGAGGTGGCAGGGGTTCAGGGGATCCCTTTCCATTTGTGTGTGGGAAGGTGGGACCTGTCACCTCCTTTGCCCTTTGAAAAAGCAGTCAAGGCAGCGCTAAGCCTGCTTTTAAATCCTAGAATCACCTAGGTTGGAAAAGCCCTTTCAGCTCCTCCAGTCCAACCCTTACCCCAGCAGTGCTGAGGCCACCTCTGCCCCATGGCACTGAGGCCTCGTCTCCACGGTGAGTGAACCCTTGCAGGGCCGGTGACTGCAGCCCTGCCCTGGGCAGCCTGTTCCAATGCCTGAGCACCCTCTGGGGCAGGAATTGTTCCTCAGCTCCATCTAAACCTGCCCTGGGGCAGCTTGAGGCCGGTTCCTCTTGTCCCATCCCTACGTCAGATGTTGAGCAGCATCTGTGAAGGGGCCACGGGCAGGTGCTGGTTGCGACTGCACTCACGGGAAGCAGAGGAGAAAACCCCACCATGTATTTAGCAGGGAGCCAATGCTGCAAGCGATCTCCTGCAGCACCAGATGTGGTTATCACGACTGTCTCGACACAAAGCTCTCAGTGCTGCTGGGGTCATGGCGGGTGACTCTGCCCTGCCCCAGCTCCCCACTACATGTGCAGGTCTGGTGGGTGTTCAGGTACCCACCTCCAGCTGCCTGTGCCAGGGGGTGCATTTGCTGCACCTGAGGAGGATGAGGATCCACCAGATCCTGGGATTTCCAGGAAGGCCCAAAGTGATCAACAAGGATGCTGTGAGGGCTGGAGCAGCTCTGCTCCGGAGCCAGGCTGAGAGAGCTGGGCTGGGTCAGCTGGAGAAGGCTCCTGAAGGGGAGACCTGAGAGCAGCTCCAGTGCCTGAAGGGGCTGCAGGAAAGCTTGAGAGGGGCTTGGGACAAGGGATGCAGGGGCAGGAGCTTTAAGGACCCTTCCAACCCAAACCAGGCTGGGGCTCTGTGATCCCCACATCGTGCCGGGGCAGATCAGCCCTGAAGGAGCAGGGATGGCGCTGAGCCGTGCACGCTGCTCGGACGGGGACAACCCCCGTGAGGGCCGGGCAGCCGCCATGGCGTGGGGGCCGTCCCCGCGCCGCTGCAGGCCGCGGCCATGTTGAGGGCGGGGAGCGCGGTGGGCGCGGAGGCGGCGCCGGGGGCCGCTGCGGGGCGCGGTGCCTCCCGCTCCTCGTCGCCCGCCGCCGCCGCCGCCGCTCCTCCTCGCCGCCTGCAGCCGCCGCCGCCTCCGGCGGCCGCCCCGCTCCATGGCGACCCCCAGCCCCTGCATCGTGGTGAGTGCGGCGGCCGCGGCCTCCCTCCCCCTGCTCCTCCGCGGGAAGCCGGCCCGCTGCACCGGGGCTCCGCATGAGCGGTGCCCGCAGCACTGCCGCTGCAGGGTCCCTCCTGCTCCCCTAAACCTGGCCATCCCCGAGGCATGGCGGCCCGGCCGGCGCGTCCCTCAGCGGCGGGAGCCGCGGCCCCGCCGAGTCACCTTGAGAGGATCCCGGCGCCGGGCCCGCGGCTCCTTCCCGAGGCTCTTTCCCTCTCCCGAGCGGGGCCGGGGCCGCCGCTGGGGCCGGGTGGAGGGGAGCAGCGAGGGCACGGCGGCGGGAGCCGGCTCGGCGGTGAAGGTGAAGGAACTTCCCGGCAGGTCGGAGCGCGGCGCGGCTCAACTTCCTATTCCTGTTGCTCTCCGCAGCGCGCTGGGAGGGAGCCGGGCTGCCCGTGGCTCCCTTAGGGGCTGGCGTTTGGGTGCGTGCCCGCAGGGAGAGCGTTTTCGTTGCGTTATTGCCCTGCGTGCTGCGGTTCTTGGGGGTTGTTTGGGTGTTTGACAAAGCCGGTGCCGACGTGTGGTGCCCGGTGGCTGAGGGCTGTGCATCCCTGCCGGCAGTGACAGACCTGCGGGAAGGGCCCCTTCCTTGCCGAATGCAGGGAGGAAAGTTTAGGAGACACGCTGGGTATAACGGTGGGTCTGGACCGCTGGGAAACGCCGTGTGTTTTGGGAGCTCCCAGCCCGCTCTGGACTGCAGGGACCCTGGTGAGGGGCTCGGTGCTTGGGGAGCTCAGAGAGAGCCTGTTTTGGATGGGAGGGTGAAGTAGACATGAAGTTCCCCATTAGGTGATCCACAGGCCCGTGTAAACAGGTCGCCGGGCAGGTAAGTGCTTCCTTAGGCACTGAAATGATTGTGCCCTGCAAGAGCAGCAGTAGCCAGAACGGGTGCTTAAAATGCCTGCCCTAGTGAACTGCCAGTGATGAGCTTCGGCTTTCCCTGTGGGATTCTCATCTTCGTTTTACATCGACTGGCATTCGGCTGCAAAACCAGAGTGAAGCAACTGAAAAACACATTGTCATTTTCAGGTTGTAATAGGGTTAAGGCCATTCTTGATGCTGCATTTGGTATAATGACACGCAAACACTAATTCCTTGTCCTAATTACTGTGCGCTTGCTAATGTTGCAGGCTGTTTCCTACAGGGAATTTGCCCATGTGGAACAGGTTGCTGAAGGAGGGCTTGTATTTCAGATTCGGAAGGATCCTGAGCCTCCACAGTTTGCACATGGTGGTCTGAGGACGCTTGTTTCACAGCAGCAGGACCTGGCGTGCTCCTGAAGCTGTTTTGTGTTCTGTTGTGGGGATTCGGACAATGTCCATGTCTAAACCTCTGCTCGCTTACTTGCAGATGCAGGTTTTGTGTTACACTGGGAAAATCCAAGGTGCAGAAAGCTCCTTGGTTGTTTTTGAATGGATCATTTTTAAAGCAATCTAGCAGAACTGTGGGTTCTGTGAGGTTACGTTTTACACTGCGTTCAGTGCAGTGACAATTCCATAGGGAGGGAATTACAGTGATCCTGATGGGAGCAATGAGTTTGGTAGTTCATGAAAGCAGTTTCTCACCACAGACTTGCTGTAAGGCTTGGTAAAAATCTCACCTTGTTTCCGTTTCAGATTGGCGATGATGAGCAAGGTTACGACCTGGACTTGTTCTGCATACCTAAACATTATGCAGATGATCTGGAAAAAGTCTATATTCCTCATGGGCTCATCATGGACAGGTTGGTTTGACTTCACACAGCGCACTGCTCCAGCTGATTCCCTCATGCTGGAATAAACAATCTTCCAGGGATAGTTTTTGCTGCCTGGTGCCTGTCTAAATAGATTTCATTTAGAGACCAAGAAGTCCCAGTGCTGAGTAGCTGGTGTTTGGCTGGTTAAGAGTTTGTACATTTGCAGTTATGCTGTTGTTTGGAAATCTGACATGAAATTTTGGGGAATATTGCAATCTGTGGCTTTCTTTCCGGTGTTTCTTTGATCTTTTACCTCCTTAAAACCCAGTTAGACAACGTTGTGCCGGTTCAGTCTGAAAACAACCACAGCCTCTTGAGTTTCCATTGGATATTATTAAGAGAAAATTATTAATCACATCACCTTAGACTTTCTCATGTCTGTGTGGTAGATAAGTAATATCCACCTTCCTCCTGCCTTCTGGGATAGACATTGGCTCCTACAGGTATCAGCCTGTCACTCCTGTGGTTGCCAGAATGTATGATGTGCTGTGGAAGACCTTCCTGGAGATCTTGTGAACGGGAATGCATCTAGATCCTGTGTGGTCCTGGTTGATTAGATACAAACCTTCTTATAATTACTGCTTTTAAATACTATAAAAGCTTTATGCTGCAAGTCCATATAAAGGAAAAAATTGGACAAAGTACATGTTATTAAGTAATGGACTTAAAGCAATCGTAGGCTTTCTCTGGCACACAACAAATACATACTGTGCTTCTAAAAGAAATTACAGGGTAAATTTAGAAACAGTGATTGCGGAGGAGCAGTGCAGTGTTCTCTTGCTCTGCTTCCTTGGTATTGTGTCTTGCAGAATGCCAGTGTCTTGCTGGCGTTCTGACTTGGCAAATACACTCTGTAGTTTACAGTTTGAGGGTTTCCTTGCTCCCCAGGATAGTGAGGGCTGCTGCCCTTTGGGTTGTGTTAGCTTATGCTGCTCTTTGCATGAAGCTGAACCTGTCTCTGGAAGGAGCAAACACATCTTCATGTCACATACCCAGCGTGAAACAGCTTCAGAGTGTTAAGTTTTGCCTTGGCTGAGTGTGATGTATGAAAGCAAAGGCATTTGGCAGCACTGCTGTTAGATTAACCTTGAAAAGCAGAACTTGTGTTGACCAATAATGTGTAAAAGTAACCAAAGTGGTAGGCAATTATTGCTGAGCACAACGTGTTTCCCAGTTTGCTGCTCTAAGTGAGCAGATGCAGGGTGTTGTGAGAGCTGACTCTCTCTTGGTTTTGTACAGGACGGAGAGACTGGCACGAGAAATTATGAAGGGCATGGGAGGACACCACATCGTAGCACTCTGCGTACTCAAAGGTGGCTATAAATTCTTTGCTGATTTATTAGACTACATCAAAGCACTGAACAGAAACAGTGACAAATCGATCCCCATGACTGTCGACTTCATTAGGTTGAAGAGTTACTGTGTAAGTATCTCTGCAGTGCTGTGCTGTTTCTATATGAATATGACTAACTTCAAATTACTAGCAGTCACGGTTTAATATTGTTACTGCCAGAATGTGCTAATATTAAATAATTAAGGGAATTAAGAGTCACAAGTTAATTTACTCTTTTTCTACTTTATTAGATAACCTGTTTTCTTTTGGACCTTTATCTCCGCAGCCCAGTAGAATCATGCAGGGCACAGAGACCCTTTCCATGGTCTTTACTTGTTTAACAGTTTCCTCTCCGTGCACTACTCCATCTCTAAAGCTCTGAATCTAGAATAACACAGAGATTTCTCCCACAATTACAGTTATAAAAACTTAATTCTAGGGATTTTTGTGTGGTTTAGACATCATTCATTGAACAAGAAAACTTGAAAGCTGCAAAAAACAGTTCTGCCCCAGTTCCCTATCTCACCCTTTGTTTGGCTCAACCAAACAATGAATAAAATAAACTGTATTTGTCCTTGAGGAAATAGTATATTCATAAATGTAGATTTATGATTGGTGGCTTGACCTTTTCAAGACTAGCCATAGGTTGCTTTGAGTTTGCATTTTTGGAGAAGGATTTGTTTTCATTCTGAGCACAAGGTTTTAACTTCATGGGGAAATGGAACTTTCTGTAACCTGAGGTCATGTGTGAGTTTTATAGGAGGAAGCACGAGGTTATGTTGGGCAGGTCAAAGGAAGAAGCAAGTGTATGTCGGTACTGTGTGCTTCCTGGCTTAGCAGCAGCCTGGACTCATGTTGAGGATGGTATTTATAGTTTGTTCCACCTGTGGCATGGAAATAATTCCATTTGATTTGTTTCTGTTTAGTGTTGGAATGAATTGTTTTATAAGGGTCTGCTGTGAGCTCTCTCTCAGCAGCCCTGCATTCAAGTCAGTGCTGTAGTTTATTTGCTGCAGTTGTAGATGAGTGCCTGTGCCAGTAGAAAAAAACAGAGATTACTAAATTGGAAACTCAGCTTCATCCTTCATTTCATTAAACTGTGCAACCAGAGAAGGAGTTATTGCTGACTGTTATTTGGACAGTTATTTGGACTGTCAGAGAACCTCATCGGTTCAGGACTGCTGTTGAGCTGTCTGCTAACATGTCATGGTGGAGCCCAGAACTGCGTGGGGCTTTGGGCTGGTCTGTTTGCAAGCCCAGCAGCCCTGGTGCCTGAGGCATGTACACTGCTGGGCCATGCAGGGCTTCCCTGGAGACCATGCTCATGTTGGTTGAGCACGAGGCAGCGATTTAGCTATGCTCTTTAATGAGAAGGCAAGGCTGGGCAGAAGGGTTCGTGCCAGCTTTGGTTGTATCTCACCAGGCACTCCCTGTGCTTCTGCACTGTATTTAAGTTGGAAGGGAACGCTTCCAATCACTTACTTAGCTTGTTTAAAAAGGCAACATAAAGACTGCACCCTTTCACTCTCTCTACTTGCTAACGTGGAAAAAACTAGTGGAGAAATGGCTTGAAACACCTGGAGAAAACCCTCCGTTAAAAAGCAAGGCTGCCTTATTACATGCATGTTCTTTTTGCTCATACTGGTGTGGGCATGCTTTGGTTAATTTCTTTATTGCTACTGCTAGCTGCTTTCCTCTATTACTCCACTACAGTGCCTTGATATCAATAGGGGACTGAGGGGCGAAGTAAGTTTTAAGGAAATTAAAAGCCTGTTTTTGTAATAGAAAAGAATAGAGGAAAAGTGGAGGAATTTAGGCAGAAAGCTGTCTAAGCAGAATGTTTTCCTTGAGGTGTTGGCTTCCGGGTTTTGAGTTCTGTCAGCCAATTCTATAAAAGAATGTTTTCTTGTCCTAGATGAGTGAGGAGCTCCTGTTACCTATTGCCTCCACTACAGCATTTATGAGTATTTAATTTCTGTGGATTCTCTTAGGTGGTTATTAATATCCAGACATATGTCCTTTAGATTGCATAACTTGATAGACCAGGTAAAATTGTCCTAACACGAGCTGTATGTAACAGATTGACTGGGTCTTCCATCATTAATAGAGTCCAAATGCTGTATCTGCTCTGTCGTTCTTAATCTGTGCTTTACTAGATGGAAGCATCTATGTTTAATGAGGAGAAAACCATCACAAACTGCCATGGACAGTTGAAAGTGAAGCTAGCTCGTTGTTGCTGTCTTTGGATGTGGTTACTAGATCACATTGCCTGCCTTTACACACTGGATAAAAGATGTTAAAAATACCCTGGGCACATAAACAAAGCAGCTGAACTTCTGTAACGGTTCTGAAATGGGTATAATTGAGGTTCTATTCTTGTTTCAAAGTGATCATTTAATATTTACAAGCATATGGGTTTTTTTTGTGTTGCATTGCAAAGTTCCTACTGGTCTGCACCCAAAAATAATTCTCTCAGAATACTGACGTGAGCAAGCTGTGATTAAACTTTGCTCGGAACTCCAGCTTTTCCAAGCCCTTACAGATGAATTCTGATGATCTGGCAAGCTGTTAAGAAAGGGGAAGATGGTGGTTGTGAACAGCCCCAGAGCTTGGTATCCCTGACAAACAGTCAGTTTTGTTTGTGCTGCAGGAAGAATGGCTTTTCCCCAGTCTCCTGTGTTTCAGCTTGGAAATGAGCAAACGTTGCTTATGTAGTCATGAAGGGCAGTCAAAAGACGAGGGATGTGTTGCTCTGTCACTTGGGGAAATAGGGTTTGCCAGTGGAGGACATGCTAAACTCTGGTCAGGCTGATCACAGTGGGTTCCTGAGAGATCTCGGGTAATCAAGCCTTGGAGCAAATGCCATAAGGATCCTACAGTGCCTTTTTAAAAGGTGAACTTGGAATCGCTTGAGTCAGGAGTTACAGTCTTGGTAAGCATTATTGTTTTCCCGTTGTGACAAGGGGGGAGGCAGTGAAAAGAGATTCAAACATAAAACTCTGATGTGTTAAACCACAGAGCATTAAAGCTTTACCAGTCCTGACATCAGAAATAATGCACCTGAAGGTAATTGAAACACTGCTTAATCATTAAAGAAAGTTCTTTCCAGTGGAAATTTGGTTGCAACCAGTGTCAGGAATTCTTTAACTGATTTGTTTTATCCTTTCATTGCTCAGGAACTCAGCCCCTGCATAGGAATGGAGGTTTATGTGCTAATGCAGATTTATGTTGCTGTTAGAAGTGTAGCAATTGGTATGGTTTGTGGTGGGAAGGAGCAGGAAAGGTTTTGATGGTTAGGTTGGTTTTCCTCTGCTCATCATCATACTTCGGCATGCCTAAGCCAAAGGTTTACAGTAACCTGCAGTTCTGTGATGTCTTGTTTGAGCATAGTGTGTTGCTTTGTAGCCAGACACATTATCAGGAACCTGATCCTGTGCATTTGTTGAGGAGTACGAGTCATCTCTGCCCATAAATTAATGGAAAACTACCTGTCATATCTGCTGTATTGTTATTTTGTAAGGAATGATGATTTTTTTACATGCTTCCATGGAAGGAGAATGAAATCCCTGTTAGCGTAGGAATAGATAAGAGAGAATCCTGTAACATAAGGCAAAGCTTAAAGAAGATAATGTTAAGATAGGGTGAACACAGGAAATGTCCTTTAGCTTTATGAGTACAGTGCTCAACTAAATCACGTTTGTGGTCGACGCAGGCAGTATCTCAGGCATTCAGTAGCAGTGCGTGTATCTGCTAGGTCAAGCAGCACCATCTGGGACGTCTTTGTTTTGGGACTTTCTCAGTGCAGTGAGGTTGCTGCTGTTCAGTTGAGTTATTGTTTGCATTGTTACAGAAGCACTGACAGTGCTTGTCAAAGTCTTTAATCTGAAATACCACCTTTTAATTTCACTTGCAGTTTCTTAGCTAGTAGACGCTTTTGGTGCCGTTTCTTGCAAGCATTAACATTCGCTGGTTATGTACTTTGCAGGTTTGATATTTACTGGAATAAAAACCCCAATTACTTTAATTCTGGTAATGCTAATGCTCACCCTTTTCTTTCTTAGAATGATCAGTCAACTGGAGATATAAAAGTCATTGGTGGAGATGACCTCTCAACCTTGACTGGAAAGGTATGGCTCTTTGTTTAAATCCAAACCAAGCCACAAGAATGCACGTACCTGCATGGTGTTTTAAGGCTGCTCTTTTACTGTGTGAAGAAAACAGAGTTAAATGAAAACTAATGAGTTTCATTTAAATATTTGCCACTGTATATAGGGGAGTGGATAAGCCCCACCACAGCTGTGAGTTTAGTCTGAACCTAACTAAACCCCATTCAGCATCAGCAAAGTTTTATGAGATTTTTCTGCAATGCCTTTAGAAGAATGCTCTTGTGGGGGTTGTTGTCTGCAAACTGCCTTTAAAAGACAGCAGCTTTATTTATTTGCTGTAGTGGTGTTTCACTGAAACAGGGAGGGGAATTCATGTTGTTAAGATGTGTAATCTGCAGCCCAGGGTACCAACGGAGACTCCTGTTACAGTCAGTGAGAAGGAAATGGGAGAATGTAAACTGGGAATCTGCTGTTCTCCAGTGACTCCGTGGAGATCACTGAGCCAGATATCTGGGGTTAAAGCATCACTGCCTCCTGCTCAGTCAGAATATGTTACCTTACCCTTCTCCTTACACATGTGATGTCTAAGGCAGGTATGTCACAGTTCAACATAAAGGATGTAGGTAACAACAGACACGTACATGTCTCTAGTGTGACATTCTGCTTTAGAGGAATACGAATGGTGTAGACTCTGTTTTATCTCATTTGCATATGTTTAGAATTCTCAAAGTCTGAATAATTTAAAGACCATTTTGTGCTCAGCATGAGACGTTGAGGAGAATCTCATTGCCAGCTAATGGTTATTGGAGCATCAGATTTGTTAACTACATAGAATTCACTGTTACGTGTGTAAACCAACGTAAGTGATGGTGGTACAACTATTTAAGTGCAATTAAAATTAGTAAGTTCGAGATTAATATATATAAAGAATTGTATATTCTCTGAATGTTAATGGAGTTTTCTTATTTCTCTTTTTCCTCCCACCAGAATGTTTTGATCGTAGAAGTAAGTATCATGTTCTCATGTGTGGCTGCGAAAAGAGTTCTAATTGAAGTTGTTCTTAAGCCAGAAAACCTACAGTTTCTGGTTTCAAGGCTTCTAGCTTCTGATTCCAGGCCTGAATTTTGCAAGTGGGCTCTGAATTTGCCATTATTCGTGCTTTGAATGTTCCAGTTGCATTCAACTGCTAAATTTAGCAAGGAAAATATCCATGTAAAATTGTTCACATTTGCTTTCAGTTTTCTGGGATTCTGGCAATTCTAAACTGCCTTTTGTTGTTTAGTTTTAGAAAGTAGCCTGATCAGGTGGTGTTAAAGCATGTTATTGTTCTGTGTTTATAAAGCAGCAAGCTAGAAATTAAACTGCAAGGCTAGAAAGATGTTCCTTGAAGGAATATCCTAAAATACATGAGAAACACGTCTGAGCCCAATGTCCCTGTGTGTAGCTTGTTTAGACAATGGTGCCACAGAGAACAGTAATTCTCCGTGAGCATCTTGCAGTGGCTAAATTCCTATTCCTCTGTTTTGTCATGGTGCTTTGGGTGATACCAGGTACAGTACACCTCAGTTTGGTTGCCTAGTTGCTTAATTCTTGCTCTCATACCTCTCTCTTGATGGGCAGAGTTACTTATATGGCTTTGACAGGGCTGTTCTGCAGTAAGATTGCCAATTTCAGGATAGGGAAGCAGCAAATGTGGATGTACAGCCTAATAATGTCTTCATGCCCCAAATAATGGAAATGGCTTGTTTGTAAGCAAAGAAACAGCTATGGCAACTGCTTCAGCAGCCAAAAGGAAGGATGTTTCCTCTCATACAATGTGGTTTTAAGGACGTTTTGTTGTTGGGGTTTTCTTTGAGAAGGTTATATTATTCCACAGGAAGCACAGTCAGTTCCAAAACTCCTACCAAAATAGTATGTATACAGCAGTCATCTCTGTGAGCACTGGTGTCCTTTGAAGTATATTTTGCTTCAGATAGGCAGATGCATTTAATTACATATCCTCTCAATTGCAGATGAATGTATGTCTTTAAAGCTCCAGACAGTTAACTAGGTTAGTTTCTCATGTCTTCAGTGAATCATTACCCCATGACTTGTCTCAGACACTGTCAAATACGAACCCTTTACAGATCACTGTTTTACCTGTCAAACAATACAAATGCACATTTATTGGGGGTTTAATATCTTATGCTCCAGAGCACCAGGCTTTCCTAGATTTCAACCCTTTAATGTGCAAAAGAAGCTGATCAAAATGGAGATTCACCTCCAGTGTACAGATAATCGCATGACAAATGCCCAGTAATAAGCTCTGTTTTACAGTGTGGAAGTAGCTACATCTGTTTATTCCCCACCTTCTGTTTTTATCTGTGTATCTGTATGCCTTTAACTTCTCTTGAGTTTATAACCCTGATTGAAAGCATTACTTGTGAAAGGTGGTATGGCTGCTTTGTTTGATATTTTAATTGGGAGTCATGGGAAAACAAGCTGAAACCAGGACATTGCTGCTTCTGTGTTATCTGCCTCCTTCACTTCAAACAGCCTTGATTCCAGGCCAGGGTATGGACTGTTCCTCTAAAGACAGTGTTATTATTTCAGTCCAGATGAGGAGTCCGTTTCTGATCCTCACTTGTAAGCCATATACTCTGTTTTTCTGCCTATCTGTGCAGTGGATGGGATAAAAGCAGTGTGTGTGTCAAAATCCCTTTTTAGCGCGTTTGAGTGTAGACTTCAGAACTGCACCCAGATATTGCCAGTGCAATTTCTCCAGCTGTTTCTTGGATCTGGGGTGTAAATTGCACTCCTTTTTCTTTCATTGCAATAACGGGTTGTTCTGCTTGTTTTCCCTTTGCTGTAACTGAGCTCAGCACAAGACTAATGTTACTCTTATCATGTTCAAATTAAACATTGTTTGTCTAATAGCTGCAAGGAGCACAAGCCATAAAATCTCCAAAAGGAGCCAAGAATGTCATAGTTCAGTAACTGCTTTCAAAGTCACAGTTATCCCCAATTAAGAACTATTGTTAATGTGTGTGATCACTTGACTGAGCATAGTTGCATAAGCACAGCGTGGTGTTACGTGTCACATATATTTGATCGCAGATAGGGTTTTGGCATATTTGGATGCTGTTGGGGATGACCAGTTTCTGTGATAGGAACTTGAAAATGCTTCTCTGACGTGGTTACTATTCTTTCTTATGTGAGGTTTTTTTATTCTCAGGATATAATTGATACTGGTAAAACAATGAAGACATTGCTGTCTCTACTTAAGCAATACAATCCAAAGATGGTGAAGGTAGCCAGGTAAGTTTTCCGTGATGATTGTTTGTGCTGTATTTCACATTAAGAAGGATACACAGTGTTTAAGGAAAAGACTGCATAATACATTTCCATGGGGGAGAAAAGGGTGGGAACACTTCTGCAGGAGTCCTATATGATATGGTCTGTTGAAGTTCAGTATATGAACTCCAAAAGCATTTCTGCTTATTATGAGAAGATATGTTTAAGGCTGGCCCTTTCCAGTCTTGCTGCTGGAGGAATTTCAGTGCTTCAGAAGGGAATAGCTTGTGTATGCCTGCTATGTGGAATCATAGAATGATTTGTGTTGGGAGGGACCTTAAAGCTCATCCAGTTCCAACCCACTGTCACAGGCAAGGACACCTTCCACTAGAGCAGGTTGGTCCAAGCCCTGTCCAGCCTGGCCTACAAAATGCCATGTCTTTCCTTATATTATGGTGAGATTTGGGGGATTTTACCACTTAAGCCCACATTAGGTTTAGAAAGATATGGAAGAATTTGAATCTTTTGTACTTAAAAATGCCCTCTGGAGTTGGTAAAGTTATTTTCAACACACATTTAGTTCATAAGTGTGGCCCTTTACTAGAAAAGGAGGTAAAAAAATCAGTGGTTGTCACTCCCATATATGCAATACCTATTCAGACATACTTGTTTCTGCTTGTGGTGTCCCTGTGCGATAGAAACCTTTTTTAGTTTGCCTTTAATGGTAGAATTAAATCAGTTTGCACACTTAACAGCATTGTTTGTGTAGTGTGCATGGGGCAGCTGAGCTTTAGAGGTCATTCTGTGACAGTCACCCAGCCATGTGCTCTTCCAGGCTTTCCGATGTACTTGGATCCATTAGTTTTGAAGCAGTTTGTAATTAAATAACGTGCAAAGAACATGAAATGTTGAGGATAAAATTAGGTTATTGACCAATGTCAACATTCTTCCTACTTCCTTTTTAAAACTGCATCTTTTGCACTACTATGCTGTGGGTGTGCATTTCACAAGAAAAGCATAGTGAGTGCTGGGGATTAGAGATAAAGCAGAGCTGTGAGTGATATCTAATCAGTTGTGTTGCCATAACAATGTCAAAGCAGTCATTAGACAAGGAGAACAGCTCTTCCTGCTGATAATCTGGAGGTGACCTGCTGAAGGTGAGGTGCTTGAGGGTTTCTCTCTGGCTGGATTAGGTGTGCCAAACTTTAAGTGTTTGTCACTGACGAGTGCCCTCACACTGCAGCGTACAGCATGAATATAGGTAGTATGAGCAGAGTCCAGTTTCCTGTTGTTTGAACCTCTTGCAGCAATTTGGGTCTGTTCAAGACCTGAGCAGGCAAACGTGATCATTCTAGATAGTTCTGAGTGTAATGTTCTCAGTCACTTCACTTGCCTCTCTTTTTCTTTTTCCCCTCCTCCTCCTTGGCAATTAAGCAGCTGTAGCAGGGAGATGTGAATTAATGCTGATGTGATTTGGGGGTTTCTTTGCTCCAATCTGAGACCAATTCTCATGACTAGAAGTTTCAGAACTGTTTAAAATGGAAACTGACTCTGACACCTTCAGGGGTGAGCCGGGAGAGAAGGAGCTCCGTGCTTAATGCACAAAGCTAAGATGACCTCTGTTTCTGCTCATCTATTGGCCACCTTTTCTTTTCCTCCTAAAGCCTCTGTATCTCACAGACAGACAGATGTCAGGCTTGGGGGGTCCTCTTCTGAGGGTTGGAAGTGCTCAACTGAATAAAGAGCAAATCAGACTAAACTAGCAAGGCATTTCTGTCTGCTCCAGTACCCCCAGCTCTGTATCTCCATGCTTTTTACACCTCTGACTTAATTCTGGAAGGACCATCAGAATCAATTACATTTTCTTCATGGAGTTAGTAGTACTGACAGTAAAAAGCAGGTGAGGACTTACTGCATCGGTGCACTGCACTGAAGCAGCTGAACTTTTGTTTTGTAATACTGATGCCTTTGAAAAGAGCTCAGTTGCTCTGGCGAGATCCCAAGTTGTCACCTCCTTAGCTCTAAGATAAATTGCACCTGAAGTTCCTAACA
The DNA here is from genome assembly GCF_028554395.1 of Pezoporus wallicus. Classification (NCBI taxonomy): domain Eukaryota; kingdom Metazoa; phylum Chordata; class Aves; order Psittaciformes; family Psittacidae; genus Pezoporus; species Pezoporus wallicus. The sequence goes on along the minus strand of NW_026637336.1, from coordinate 1,230,577 downwards.
CCCTTTTCACAATGACAATCCATCCAGCTCCATATCTCCTGGCCCCTTTCTCGCAGACCTGTTAGTTACCCTTTAGGCTGTGAACCTTTTGTGCTTTGAGAAAGTTTTGCTTTTGTCCTTAGGATTTGTTGCACCTGCAAATAACAGCTTGAAATATGTGTAGTGGTGGTTTCCTTTCTGCCTACAAAGACCCAGATTCGGCTTGCTTGTCATCAAAATGGATGTGGTTCTTTTCTGTTTCAGTTTTATATTGGTTTTCTTTGACAGTTTGTTGGTAAAAAGAACTCCTCGAAGCGTGGGATATCGGCCAGACTGTAAGTGACCTTTTGACAACCATTACTCATTTTTAAGCAGATGTCAATGTATTGTGTACCCTTTTGCTCTTACTTTGACAGAATTAATCTGGATTTGATCTCATGCTTTTTATTTTTCCTTCCCCTTAACTTTCTGTGACATTTTACTGTATGAAAAGCAAACTTTGGTATTTTGGTCTGAGTTACACCCTTTTCATGGGTAAATCCTCCCAGCTCGGTTGTAGTCAAATTGCTTTGGTCAGCAGAACCTGCTGGATACACCTTTGACACTTGGAAGTGATTTGAGTGCCTACACCTAGTTACCTCATGCTGTTTGGGTGTCCCCAGTGATGTAGGAGGACCACGTGGGGTAGCAGGTCTGATAAAGGTTTACTGTGATAAGATGCCTAAATTGGCAGAAACCAGGTTATGTCTGGCCATCTGAATTACTCTCTTCTTGTCTTCTCCTGTCTGTCCCAAGGCCATAAAGAAAGGAACAGGATCCACAGCAGTGATACCAGAGTGACAGCTCCTTGGGAAGGGCTTTGTGTTGTAACCCTGTTCCAGAGGCTAAATTCCTGTTAATCTGAACCACGTACTTTCACTGCGGGAGTGGAGTGAATTTAGCAGCAGAATCACATCCTCTTCCTCCTTCTTTCCCGGGTTGTAAGATACTCTGGAGCTGAAGATTTTCAGTGCCTTAAAGCTTGACTGAGGTGCTCCCCTCAGTCAAGGATGCCCCTCATTGCTGAGATCTTATTATTGGCTTAGCTGGGTTAATGGTCTGCTTCTGAGCATCTTGCAGCAGCTGCCTTATTTTGCCATCTGTGCACAGAGGCAACCTGTTCAGTGCAGGACATGGGAGCTCTGAAAGAAGAGACGACAAGGCTGGGCCTCTGTGTTGTGAGGCCAAGCAGACAGTAAACATCACCTTCATGTTTCCACAAGTGCACACAGCCTTTTCTTTGACCTGTACAATTCATCTCTGTTTTCCTTATAGAGGAAAGCACACGGCTTCCCTGTGCTGAGGAGCCTTTCAGAACAACCCAAACTACCTGTTTCTGTAACCTGCGAGTGACTCCATAGAGAGCAGAGTGCTCTTTGCTCTTTACTATTTATACCAGGGAATAAGCATCTAAGATGTGCTTTAGCAGTCATAGTATATTCCTACATGTCAGGCCATTGCCTGCAAGTTGCAAGAGCAGCCTCCATGCAGGCAGTTTCTGAAGGGTGAAGGGTTGGTTTCCCTGCAGTTACTCTGGGTTTGATACTCACATTATCCCATGCTCCCTCTCCCAGCCTTTCACAGAAAGTCCTATTGGACTTGAGCATCCTTAGTTTTGAAGGAGCTGACGGCTGAACCTTCCTTTTCATCATGCCTGCGGGTACCTCTCGTGCACCATGCTGCTGTGTGGGAGCCAATAAATGCCTCCATTTAATTTTGCTTTAGTTGTTAAACTAAATCAGCAAAGTCAATTAGACTTTTAAAAGAGCTCAAATGTTAACTGAGGGTACTTGAGTGGAAGAAATGAAATGAGTGGGGATGCTTATATCTCTATAGCATTCCACACTGCCTCTGTTAAAAAGGTTCAGTGAACTCTAGGAAGTGCTTTTCTAACATGATGGTGCCTTATGGTCTTTTTCAGTTGTTGGCTTTGAAGTGCCAGACAAATTTGTTGTGGGATACGCCCTCGATTACAATGAATACTTCAGAGATTTGAACGTAAGTCATTTCTTCTGTATGTTTTTGTGCATTCAAAAGCGGGGAGGAGGAAGGAAGGGAACGCTCCTCACATCACCCTCCCTTCTCCCTAAATCGTGCCTCTTGTGCAAACGTTCCATTGGGGATGCAGCGATGAGAGCAAATCCTGGAGCAGCACGAGAGCGTTTTGGAGCTCTTAGGAAACCAGAAGCTGTTTTGCTGCACGCAGAATTGAGGCGACCCATCTCCTGTGAGCTCTGAAATAAGTCTGTGGAAGTTTCTGAGGTTACCCGGTGTCTACAGCAAATAAGCGCATTGGTTTGGTTATGTTAGACCTTGGATGTTAAAAGGGGTTCAGCTTCAATTCTAAGTCGTTAGTTCTTCATCTGGGTCTCACTCAGCAGACTTTGGGTGGGACAGTGAGGGGGAGGAGAAAAAAGGCAATGTTGAGATTTTTAGGCAAAAAAAGGCTCGATGTGTTCTGCATAAGCAGCATCACAAGTGGCTTTTGCACTGAAACGTGTAGCGTGCTTGTGCTCCTCTCAGAAGCACGTTACTGAAAATGCATGTGAACCACTGGTCTCTTACATGACTTTTCTGACTTTGTTTTCTTTCAGCACATCTGTGTGATCAGCGAGACGGGGAAGCAGAAGTACAAGGCATGAAAGCACAGTTGGAGTGCTGTGTGTGGCAACAGAGCTTTCACAGGTTTTGTTTACTGAGTCCCATCTTTCACAGGCTTCAACTCTGGAACACCAGCTAAACTCGTAGAATGCCCCCATTGTCCTGTGCTTGCTATAATTTATTGCATGTACAATATAAGAGCTCGTCTTGTTCATTTGTATCTTAGAGATGGAAACAACTAGTGCAATTCTGCACTCCTGATTTTGATTTGCACTATGACTCTACCGACTATTGCTGCCCCTGGTTGGGTTGTGCTGTTTGTGAGCTCCAGAGTCTAACTCTTGCAGTGGTAAATTGCTTAAACCTCATCAACCCAGAACTGAAATAGTTCCAAGTACTGTAAATGTCAAACATTTTATGATAGGGAAGTCTATGAGTAATATTTTTAAAAGCTGTAATTTAAGTTTTATATTTTAATGCACAAAATGTGATTAATGGATCGTTGCACCTTTGGGTGTTAGAAAGCATGAGGAGCAGCCAGTTACAGTATCTGTACTCTCCAAGGAGCTCGCTCAGATCTCCTGGAGTTGCCTTACTGCTGTAAAGGAAAGCCTGGGTGAAAAATGTCCTTTTGGTTTTGTAGTTTTCTTCCTTTTTTAAGGAGCTGGAGTGACAAAGCAGAATGTTTAAGTTCTCAGTCTAGTGGAGCTGCCTGTTTCTGTTAGAGGTTTCTTTTGTCTTTCCAAATATCCATCAGTCAGTGGAATTGCCTTTGAAATTTAAACGATTTTAATATATTTGTGGGGAAAAAAAAAAGGTATTGTAATGTTTTACTTTCTAAGATCTGCAAAACAAAGTACTTTAAATAAAGGCTGTCTCTTTAAAATAAGCCCCATCCATCGATGCCCCTCATTCTGTGTATTAAAGTGCTCTGACATTTTCCTCTCAGTGAGGTTTTTCCTGAGTGTTTCTGTCAGTGGAGGCAAACTCTGCGTAGAGCCTTTGGGTGTTGTTGTCCTGTCTATAAGAGAGATGATAAAAGTGCTGGGGGAAAACACTGAAACACTTGCATGTTCCGTAACCAGACTGGATGTCAGAGATGGTTTAAGCACTGTCCTTCAGAGTGGAGATTATGTGGTCATGAAACACACACACACATGTAAAAAATCCAAATACAACCATTTTCTAAGTCCCTGTGGCAGGGGGTTGGAACTGGATGAGCTTAAATGTCCCTTTCAACCCACACCAGGCTGGGATTCTGTGATTCGGGTTTGTTTCATTAACACCTCTGTGCTCAGTTTCAGTTCTCAGTGTGGCAGCCCATCTTCCACTGTATGCTCAGATTTAACACTCCTCAGTGCTCAGTACACAATGAAGGTTTGGCCAGCTTGTTCTGAAGGCTTTTTTTTCTGTGGTTTTGAAGTTTGAGTCATGTTTCTGTACTTTGACTGTTGTCCATCCATGGTGTGCTCCATTACGTCCGTAGTAGTTAGCAGCAGCCCTAAAATACTGGTCTTGGTTAAGATGCTGACACAAATGCTGTGATTTGGGAAAGGGCAGGGAGGTTGAATGAGTCAGAACAAGGGGTTTATCTCCCAAACCAGAGCTGGAGTGGGGAAATCACAGCGCTTCAGGGGGTTGGAACTGCAGGGACATGTGGGGTAGTCACAAAGGTTTGGGAAGATGCTGTTGAGCTGCGCTGAGCCCAGCTCTGCCTCCTGACACCCCTCGCCTGGAGCAGATGGAGCAGGTTCAGGTTTAGAAACACCAGCTTTATTGAACGTTCCCACATTCCAAACACCGGGGAACAGGCACTTGGGTTTGGTTGTGTTTCTTCATGGAGGTGTTTGCCCAATGAAGTTTATCAGCCCAGAGGGATTCCTCCTTCAAAGGCGTTTGTTGCTCTATGAAAATGGTTCAGAGGAGAAGGTAACCGCTCTCCAGCCTCGCTGGACCAGCTCAAACACTGCAGCCATTCACAGCACCCACACGAAGGGGAAGTCTCACTTGACCAAAGCTGAAAATGCAGTTGGTACTTTTATTGAGACATTTTGGGTAAAAGGCTGGGGTTTTAGTCACAACTTTGCAAGTTAAATGCCAACTTTCTGCAAGCCAGACGTGTATTGTTCAAGCATTATGAAAGCACAGAGAAGATCTTGTATTTGAACATTGATGTGGCATTTGAATTTCATTCTAGCTCCGTGTTTTATGAATCACAAATGCACGCTGGAAAAATGGGATTGGCTATTTGTAGGCACTGCTGCGCTGTCTCGCCCTCCGACATCTGCCTGCCTTGTACTACAGATGGGTGGCTCTGCTTTGTGGTGTCTCACTGCTCAGAACCAAAGTGCTCCAGGCAGAGCTGGGAGATGGGCTGAGAAGTCTTCATGTGAACAGAGCTGGCACTTCGCTTGTGGTGGGGTGAATCCCAGTTGGAAAAGCGAGGGAAATGGGGGTCTTTAAGCTGCCCTGCGGGTGTATATCCTGAGTGATTCCATATTGGTGCTTCAGTGTGTGTAATGCTCTCCTTTCCAGGATGATCAGCACGGAGGAGCTAGCACTGCTTCGAGGGAGCTGGATGCTCATGATCCACACAGGTTGTCTGTGGTGTCTGCTGCCTTTAGTTCCCATTCAGGTTGCACCTCACAAGATCAGATCTCGACTGTCTGCAAGTACTTGGGCAAGCAAATGAGACATCACAGCAGCTGGGCTTCTTTCTTGTAGTAGTGAAGGACTTTGATGTATTGAATTTCACGAGCAGATGTTGTTTGATGACTGTTCTGATGGGGAAATTGCCCTGCAGAGTTGCCAGTGCCCAGCAAGGTCACAGTGACCGCAGCCACCATAGGGAAGAGGGGTGGAAAAATGCAAAGCTTCAGCACCATGGAAGAGCCAGCAGTGAGGATCCTCATCCCAAGGGCTGCCGGGACAAGGATCGTGCCAGTGCCAGCCAGGTAGTGAAAGGCTGGGGGAGCATGGACCTGCCTCGGTGCATGGATCATTCCCACACCTTCCTGCTGCCAAGGGGATCCTGGAGCTGCTGTCACCAAGCACTGATGGGGCTGAGCAATGTCTTTTTCCATTCACTTCCACAGGAGGCTCTGGAGCTGCTGTGCCGGGGGGGTCCCCAGCCAAGTCAACACCATCCTCTGGCTGGGGACCATTACTCAGGTCACCTCCAGTGTGGGGCTCTGGGCTTGGGCACTTGCTCTCTGAAGGAGCAGAGATGTCGACAGGGCAGTGAGGAGCTGTGCTGGCATCTCTCTGCCTGCGGTGATCTCCTCATTTGTACCTCGTGGGTCATTCCCAGGTACGGACACGTGGACCCCGCTGGAGCAGCAGCTCTTTGACGAAGCGTTTTGCCAATACAAGAACAATTTCCACCAGCTGCAGAAGGAGGTAAAGCCACTGGATGGACCTGTTGTATGTGTGTGCCTTCAGGGTTCGCCTCCAGCATCGCCCTTGCAGATTGCTTCTGGTTTGCTCACGAGAGATTCCAGCTAAGACTGTCTGAATGCACTGAATGCAATTACACATTTAAGAAGATCCAGTTCGGCTGCAACCGATTTCCACTGATGGGAGGGAAGACCAAGAGGCTGCTGCAGGAGGTGGAGGAGGCTGAAGAGGAGGTGCTCAGTTATTCCCCACTTGCGACTTTGGGACAGGAAAGGGCGACTCCGCTCCCAGCACTCCCAGTCATCCCAGGTTTCTGCCACGTGCCCGTCCTCACCATCCCATTAAAGCACTTTTGGGCTCATCGGTGTTCAGGGGAGCTCACTGGGGCAGGCTCAGGCTGACAGTTGGCCTTTGTGCTGGATGTAACACATTCCCCCGGGCCCGGGCCCTTCCCAGACATTTTAAGCTCTTTTTTCCCTTCCGCTCTCCTCCACCTTTTGGGAAGAGGAGGAAGCAGAAGGAACAAGGCAATAAACTCTCTGGTTTACAGACCCTTGGCAGCCCCGCGTTCTGCCACACTGGAACCTAACAGCAGAGCAGCAGAACCGGCGCCAGGCTCCAGAGCAGCCCCGTGGCGGCGGTGACGGGAGTGGACTCCCCTGCCCTGAGTGCCAAAGGGACTTGGATTGAGCTGCACCTTTACAACCAGCTTCCACCCCAGCCATGGGCTTTGTTTAAACACCGACCTGCCCAAACCCTCCCAGATCAGAAACTCGGGAGCTTGGCTTGAGGGAGGTGCTGGAATTGTCAGGAGGAATCACAAATCCCCGCGTGTTTTCTGACTTCAGGGCGTTCAACAGCACTCGGGGCAGGACCTGCCATACAAAGAGCCATTGCAGCCAGCCGGAGCATCCAGTGGGACTGAGCTCCTCCAGCACAGCTGTGACACCACCAGAGTGCAGCAGCCCCGCTGCAGTTTGAGGTCCCCCCCATCGTTATTCCCCTTCTTCTCATTGATGATACTTTCACTGTTCTTCCTGTTCCCAGCACTACATTATCCTTTAGGCGTTGCTATTGTCAGTAGTATTCCATTGTTATCAGTAGCGCTAGGATTCCAGTAGACATCAGCAGGCAGTAGTTCCATTGTTAAACCTTGGATACCATTATCGTTACTAGTATTAGGTTGCCCTCCAGTTATTATTATTCCCTTGTACATTATTGATGACTATTGGCGTTATCAGCACTGTGCCACTGTACTTCACCCATTAAACTGCTCCTCTTGAGCTTCCTGTTCTTCCCATTCTCATGGGGGACAGGGGCTGCGCGAGAGGCAGGGCCTGCCAGTGGCACTGACACTGAATTCCCCTACCCCTGCAGCCATGCCTTGCACCATTCCCTGCTTCCATCCTGTCCCTGAGCACCAAAACCAGTGTCCCGGTGCTCCCTAGGGCAAAAATCCCCCCCCAGGACAACCTCTTTCCAGGGGGGATCCGGGATGCGCTCACACTGGTCAAAGTTGAGTAAAACCCCTCCTGTGAAGCAATGAAGCACAGTCCCAGCTGCCCCCAGAAGGGTTCTCATTTGTCTTTAGGGGGTTCCCAATTACCTCCAGTATTCTCCAAGGACTCAGGGGGCTCCCAGTTACTCCCATTTGCCCCCACGGTCTCTCAAGGGGCTCCCAGTTACCCTCAGAAAGGCTCTCATTACCTGTAAGGGGTTCCCAGTTACACCCAGAGGCTCTCCATGGTTTCCCATTGCTCCCAGTTGCCCCACAAAGGTCCTGGGTTGCCCTCAGGGGTTCCCAATATCCCCCAGGGCCTCCCTCGGTGCCTCCACAAGGCTCTGGGATGCTCCCCATCACCCCCAGGGGCTCCCCAGTGGTCCCAGCCCTCTCCAGGGGACCTCAGAGGGTTCAGATCCCACCCTCCCAGTGCTCCCAGTGCCCACCAGGCCAGGCTGCACAGGGGCATTGCACACAAGGAGGTGACCATGGCACTGATGGAGAGCAGCTGCTGCCATGGGGCTGCTCGGGCTTACAGTGCTGGCCCCACATCCCCCCTCAGCTTCACCAGTGCCCCCATGGCACAAGGATCAGCGCAGGGCTCTGCACTGCCCTGGGCAGCCTGTTCCAATGCCTGAGCACCCTCTGGGGCAGGAATTGTTCCTCTGCTCCATCTAAACCTGCCCTGGTGCAGCTTGAGGCCGGTTCCTCTTGTCCCATCCCTTGTTCCTTGGGAGCAGAGCCCAGCCCCTCCTGGCTCCATCCTCCTGTCAGGCAGTTGTAGGGAGCCATCAGGTCCCCCCTGAGCCTTCTCTTCTCCAGCCTGAACCCCCCAGGTCCCTCAGCCCTTCCCCATCACACTTGGGCTCCAGGCCCTGCACCAGCTCCGCTGCCCTGCTCTGGCCCCACTCCAGCACCTCAGATGGGACAAGCTCAGGGCAGCCCCACGGCAGTGCTCAGCCCCACACTGCATCCAGCCCTGCCTGGGGAAGAGGCTGCACCCTTGCAATGAGCCGCTGGGCTCCACAGAGTAACCTTAGGACTTACCAAGGAGGCTTTGAAACCCTCAACACCATGGGGCTGGAATGCAGAACTGAAATCCTGGCTCCTAAAAGGTGGCTGTAGGTACTAAAAGACAGGCTTGGAGCCTGAAAATGAGGACTTTTTTGGCCCTGGAAATGGGGATTTACACCTAAAAATGGGTCTTTGGGTGGTCAAAACGAGGCTTTAGACTTGAAGAAAACCAGGCTTCGAATCCTCCATGAGTAGTCTGCATCCTAAAAAGAGGGTTTGGAGCATCAAAAGGAGTCTTTCAACCCCAGAATCAGAGCTTTAGACCCTAAAAACGAGGCTTTGGGACATTCAAGAGACCCCTCAGATGCTCCAGGCCCTCCAAACTCTTCCCATCACAGCGCCCAGCATCACCCATTGCCTCCACAGGCACCCCCCAGCTCCCTCCCCACAGATGCAGAAGAGCCAAACCCCCCCCCCCACCCGCTGGGCTATGGGGCAGCCACCAGCACAGGGGTGCGGGGTGCACCCCTCTCCCCACGAACAACACGGAGCCCGCGGTGGTTCCTGCCTCCGCAGTGATTTATTGGGGTGGGAGCCGAGAGCGCCCCCCCCCCCGGCACAGCAGCAGAGCCCGGCTCCTGCAGCAGGGACCGATTTCCAGCCTCACTAAAGCAGCAATGCAATACTGGAGAGCAGCAGGCAATCCCCAACTCCAGTATTTCCGTGCTGCTAGAGCACTGCTGACAGCTGTCCATCGCCACGGCCCCCAAACCCCCAAACCTATCTCCCCCCCCCCCAAAACCACAGGGCAAGAGTACCTGGGCTGATCCTTTGCTGGGGAAAGCAAGAGGTGAGGCACCAGCTGAAGGCACCCTCCCAACGTTGGTTGTGCCCACGCTGGAGGACAAAAAGGAGCCTTGAGTGCTCCCTGCCTGCGGGGCCAGCCCCGCTGAGACACGCACGGCCACCCGAGCTCATAGGGAATGTATTTGGAGCTGCAGAGGATGCGCACAGACACAAGCACCAAGAGAGCTGATCTACACGTACCTGTTCAACCCAACTAAAGAGATACATGGGAACGTGTTAGCTCCCACCTCTATGATAACCAGAAGCTCACTTTCTTGTCTTATCCTTGAGGTAATGAGGCAGCCCAGAATGGTCTGTATCTCCTTGTCCCTACAAACCATGATGTGCTGCTACATCTCCTCAAAGCCCACTGAATGTTGACATTCCAAATGGTATTTTGGATTTACATATACATATATATATGTGTGTGTGTATGTATTTTGAAACCATGATATAAGGCACTGAAGAACACTCTACAATGAAGACATTGAACGTGCATGCATTACCACCACAGGACTTTGGTTTTTCTTCACGGGTGCTATCAGAAAGTCTGTAACTAGAAGAGAACAAGCAGTTACACAGGGAAAACGGTGTCAGAAACAAAGCCAGCAATTAACTGTCCCCCCCTCACCCCTTAAGCATCCTTAATATGTGGGTCCATCCAGCAGATCTGCTGCTTTTGCTGCTGTAAGGAGCCTGGTCTTTCCAAATGCTCTATGGGGAAACGTTACCTTATGCTTTCCTCTTAGGGGCTGCTGAACATCAAGGATGTTTCCAGAAGTCCCAGCGTTAACATGTCAGATAAATCAATCCAGGTTCCAACAGTTCAAACCTGTTCGGTTTGCCTGAAAATATTCTTTTTCTGAGAAATGGAAGAAATAAAACCCCTTTTTTTTAAAGAAAAAAAAGACCAATTATGCTCATTTAGGGTCTGAATGAATAAACCCAACGTGACTGGATACTAAAGACACCCCGGAGCTCCATCACCTCCTCTGCCTGTACCAGTGACCTCCAGCGTGGGGCAGGGCAGAGGCTACCGGAGGCACTTGGCTGCGCAGGACCCATGCAGGCAGCCCAGCATCTCCTATGCTTCCTTTCCCCTTTGCGGGACAACTTCCTTCACTTCATTCTCTGCAGCAGCAGCATCACAAGAGCCCTGGACAATGCCAGAGATGACACCGCCGGTTCTAAGGCCGGTGTTGTCCCCTCGCACTGAACACGCTGCGGGTCGGTCCCTGCCTCTGCACCGAACTCCAACACAGGATTCCAAACTCTCCTGACCCAAATCACTGCAGATCTTAAATCCAGCGTTTGCTACATAACCCCCAGCAGTTTTTCACCACTTCAGCATCCTCAATACCGAGAACACTGGCTCCAACTCCCAGCAAACAACCACAGAACCAACAAGTACCCAGAGAAAGTTAAAGTTAAAGCTAAAACTAAAACCTGAAACCAAACAAACCCCTGTAATTACCATGGGTATTTCTGTAACATTTTATTGACTCTACCTCTGCACTTCTTTCTTTCATCTCTTCCAGTGACTCAAAAAGAAAGCCATCGTGAACAACCAGTCTCAGCTCTGGAATCCATTCTGTGTTTGAGGTTCATGTTTTAATTGATGGTTTTATATGTATATATAAAAAAAAACCTATCTTTATCGTAGTTTGAGATGGGAGCAAGCAGGACTTTGCAAAGTGAAGGCTCAATATATCTCCATCAGCCTATTCTCTAGTGCAAAAGGAAAATCAATGTTCACACCCGTATGAAGACAGGCTGAGAAAGTTGGGGCTGTTCAGCCTGGAGAAGAGAAGCTGCGTGGAGACCTCAGAGCAGCTTCCAGTATCTGAAGGGGGCCTATAGGGATGCTGGGGAGGGACTCTTCATTAGGGACTGTAGTGACAGGACAAGGGGTAATGGGTTAAAACTGAAACAGGGGAAGTTTAGATTGGATATAAGGAGGAAATTCTTTCCTGTGAGGGTGGTGAGGTACTGGAATGGGTTGCCCAGGGAGGTTGTGAATGCTCCATCCCTGGCAGTGTTCAAGACCAGCTTGGACAGAGCCTTGGGTGCCATGGTTTAGTGTGAGGTGTCCCTGCCCATGGCAGGGGGGTTGGAACTGGATGATCTTAAGGTCCTTTCCAACCCTGACTATTCTATGACCCTATTGGACAAGTGGAAATCTGGGATGGGCAGTGAAACACGTATCTGAGATACGTACGTGTGTGCTTAGGACATGAGAGCATAATTATGTTCAGTGCTAGAAAGTTCTGTGTTTGAATCATCCCATCTGACACTGCAGCTCCTTCCAAATCCCTCTGGATTCTCAATGTGAAATTGGGAAGACAGCGGCTGAACAGAGTGCTCTGAGCTCATCTCGACCTCTCTGAGGTGTTCCCAGCAGTGCCCCAGGAACGTTTCACGGGAACCTGTCTTTATTTATCCAGAGGGATGCTCCTGCATTTCAGAGCAGGTTGGACACGTGAACTTACCTTCCCAACTCACCTGGGGATGCTGGCACATCGGCTCCTCCTGCACTGGCCCTCCCTGGACACAAGGCAATCGCTGACTCAACAAGAACTAGAAAGCAACACAGAGAAGGGTTTATGAGGTGCAGCATCCCCTCCCGGGGCACACGCAGACCACAAAGACTCAGATGGGCACAAATAGTATTAAAATTAGGGGGAAAAAAAACCCAAATAATCAAGTTTTCACCTCTGGAGAGGGCAGACTACGAAGCAGCACTTACAAAGCAGTGCTTAAGAGCAACTGCATCCCTCCTCTCCCTCTGCTCCCCATTCCTGCAGCTGGGGCCACACGCAGCACTGCCACCAGGAGTGTGACTTGGGGCAGTGGTACCCAAGGCACAATGGTCACCAAACCATAACCCAGCGAGGAGGAACAGCACAGGTCCCACCAGCCAAAACCAGTGGCAGCTCTGGCGGTGAGTGGGAAGCTGCTAGGCACAAGGACAGCCAGCATCAAGCCCACCTCCCCTCCTGAAGGGGTTTAAACCAGCAGCAGTAGAACAACCTATTGGTCTTACAGAAACATCTTACGGATGTGCTAACCAGTGCCTGGGACAAGCAGGTAAGACGCAGAGAGGCTATTCAGGGCTTGGGGTTTCGTGATGGCACTGCTGGGTGCTCAGCCACTCGCTGCCAGGGGGAGGCAGCACCCAAAGAGCACCCCGCCAGCCATGAACAGGGGTGTCCTGCCGTGCTGGGTAGCCCCAAACATGAAGAGAGCTGCCCCAAAAGCTCCCCCTCAATGCAAAAGCACGGCGACAGCTCCCCTGCTGCCCCCAGCTCCGGTGTAACACCAGCTATTTCTAGGAATCGAGACTCCTACCTGTCATCCGCACAAGCCAACCACCTCCAGAGGTTTAATTAAATCCCCCGAAGAACTGGGGAACTGGAACATGCAGAAACCCATTTCTGCAGCTCCCAGAACAATGCGGCTTCGGCTTGCCAAAGTATATTGGGCAATTAAGTAACCCCCCCCTTCCCACCCCAAGCCCAAAGCCGTGCTAAGAACTAAACCAAAGTCACCCTGAAAGAGGGGGGTCCCTTAAAACCGGGGCTCTCCTCACTGCCACTGGCACCAGAAATGGGAAGGAAAGGGGGAAAAAGAAGTGTGAGAGAGAGCGCCATGGGAAAGGGAAGGAAATAAAGACAGGAGCCAGTGAGAGGGCCGATTTGCATACAGAGCTTTCACTTACTTAGCAGGGCTAAGCCCAGAGACAAGTAAATACGAGGTATTTCCTCTATGCATAAAGCACAAGAAACAACTCTGCTATCGGGCAGTCTGCACGCAGCAGACACACACGGGCAAACCCTGCAGTCATTGTTCTCATTTGAAAGGATAAAAATCAAACAAAACAGCATTTCCTACTTTGCAAAAAAAAAAAAAAAAAAAAAAAAAAAGCCTAAAAATAAAGCATCCCCGTTACGGCTGAAGGTCCCAGCTGGACATCAGGGACACAGAATTATGGGGCTAAAACGAGCAGCACCAGTGGAACCCTTCGTGGGTGCCCGGGGCTGCGAAACCCCACCACGTCCATCCCTGCCCCATCGGAGCAGTGAAACCAACCCAAAAGTCACGTATCCAGCTTCCCAGATGTGGCCAGCAGCCGGAACCAGCCCCGACGCTCCATCCACCACCCCCCAAACGCTTCCAGCACGAAAGGCAGCGGGAGGAGAAGCGAGTGCCGCGGAGCACGGGCGGCCGGACGCAGTTCACTTGCATCCCCTCGGAGCACCCAAATCCCACCCTCGCTGAGTTTTAGACCTCACCTGGGGGCAAGAAACGCACAAAACGGGTTTTCTTCCCCGTTTCCCGGTCAGAGCTGTGGCAGAGCGGGTGACTGCTCACGTTCCACATGAAACCCACGCTCTCCTCACCAACGCCGGAGCAGCAGCACCCCACACGGCTCCCAGCGCTATCCCAGCTCAACCCAGCACACCTTCCACCCGTTAAACCCCTGTGCACCGAGGTGGGGCCGGAGCCCCGAAACCAAAGGGCAGCTCCAAAGGGTGGATTCAAACAACGCACGGCATCAATTCGTTAACTTGGATCCCTTTGAAACTCAACCCCGGAGCGGCTCCTGCCAGCGCCGTCGGAGCTATCGCGACGGGAGTGCCTGGTGCTCAACAGGCCTGGGGAAAAGGCTGGAACTTACAGTACTCCAGGAAAACCAGTACAATCCACAGGGAAAACTCCGGGATCCACAGTTTTTTCTCACCACAGCTGAGGAGAGGAAAAGCAGGATGCTCCTTGTTACTTCCAGTTGGGTTTTTGCACTGTCATCTCATCCAGTTTTAAACAACAAGGGGCAAATCTGGAAGCCCGATTTCCTACAAAGAAGAAGGGGGGGAAAAAACCACCCAGAAAATAGGAATATATTTTTTTGGTCAGATGAGCAATAATTCAAACCATAACAAGCACACAGTAATGACATTTATTCTATGAAATCTACTCGGGTCCCTTTGCCTGCAGCAAACTCCCCTCTTGCATTTCATCAGCGGTTATTGCATTAGCAGCTCCCTTCTAGAGCTTCCCCCCCCCAAAGGGGGATAACTCAAGCTGCTGATGGCGGCTTCTTTGGGTGCCTGCACTGCAGAAGAGGATGAAACTTGGCAGAAGGACCCTCACCTACACCCGCCTGCAGCGCCCGGGCACAACTTATCCCTGGGGTTTATTGTTGGAGAGAGAAATTCCCGCTTTCACCTTGGAAAACCCATCTGGATGCAAGGGAAAAACTGTCCTTATAAACCTGACACAGAGATGGGGGGGGGAAGCTGTATTTAGGGTACATTAAGAAAGGGAAAACCCTCCCAGAGCCGCACTTGGACGTCGCCTTTGCCAGGATATTCAAATTGGAGGGATGTGCGGTACCCGGCGGGGATTCACCTGAGCCGGCCCCGGGCCCCTGCGGAGCTGCGGGCAGGGAAACAGCAGCGATAGGGGCAATCAATCTCTGCAAGTCACTGGAGGTGCGCCTCTTCCCTCCGCGGGTCACAAACCGCCCCGAGGGGGGATGATGCTCCTCCAGCCGTCCGTAGGGACAAGATGACGACTTGCTGCTCAGTGCGTGGTTCTGACCGTGCGCAGGAGGTCAGAGCCAGGTTTCTAACTGGTGTGGGGTCTTTTTTCCTCCCTGACTGTGATACTTGAGTTCTCAATCGCCAGTTCCAGCCCTCACTTCCTGACCGCGCTCCGCACCTTGCTCCGGCAGGCAGCTGGCACAGCTTTATAACCTCCCAAGAGCCATGGAGAGTGGGATTTGGGAGCCCACAACACACACCCTGGGTGCGGGATGGCGCCAGGACACACTCATGGGAAAGAGTCACGTTTTGGAGACCCAACGTACCTGAACGTCTTTTAATCTGAGGAGTCAGGGCTTGGGAGGACGGGGATTTGACCCATCAATGTGTGTTTGCAGCCCCGTGTGCTGGGCTGCACCCCTAGAGCGTGAGCACAGCTCAAGGACGGGATCCTGCCCCTCTGCTGCACTCTGGGGAGAACCCCCCTGCAGTCCTGATCCAGCTCTGGGGCAGCAGCACAAGAGGGACATGGGGCTGCTTGGAGCAAGGCCAGACGAGGCCATGGGGATGCTGTGAGGGCTGGAGCAGCTCTGCTCTGGAGCCAGGCTGAGAGAGCTGGGCTGGGGCAGCCTGGACAAGAGAAGGCTCCTGAAGGGGAGACCTGAGAGCAGCTCCAGTGCCTGAAGGGGCTGCAGGAAAGCTGGAGAGGGGCTTGGGACAAGGGATGTAGGGACAGGCCAAGGGGAATGGCTTTAACCTGCCCGAGGGGAGACTGAGATGAGCTCTTAGACAGAAGCTCTTCCCTGCGAGGGTGCTGAGGCGCTGGCACAGGGTGCCCAGAGAAGCTGTGGCTGCCCCATCCCTGGCAGTGTTCAAGGGCAGGTTGGACACAGGGGCTTGGAGCAAGCTGCTCCAGTGGAAGGGGTCCCTGCCTGTGGCAGGGGTTGGAGCTGGAGGAGCTTTGAGGTCCCTTCAACCCAAACCAATCTGGGATTCTGAGTCTATGACTGTGCAGTGGGAAGCCAGGCAAGCCAAGGCCTGGGAAGAAGCGATGCTGGGGCAAAGCAGTCCCTTCCGAAGGGAAAACCCCGATGTGGAGGTTTGCCACGTGCATTGTTGGGAATGGGCAGAGCTGTGAAGTCTCTCTCTGTCCTGGCGGGTTCGTCATCTTCCTGTGGCCGTTTTTACCTCTACCTCCACCCCAAAGAGCACGAAAAAAACCCAAACCCCAAACCCTGTTGCTAAATAATTGCTCTGCTCTCACAGGTGAGCGGTGAAGCGCAGTTAATTCTGCTGCGTGAAGCGCTTCTGTGCCTCTAATGGAAACATGTAAGGGCAAAACACTATTATTTTACAACTTGCCAAGGCTGATAAGAGCGGTGCAAGCGGAAAAAGCCTTTACCACGGAAGGGTATTGCAGCCCTGCGCTTTTTCCACTCGAGATCTTAGAAACGAGCTGATGGCTGCTGCTTTTCATTTAAGCAGGGGTTTTCCCCCCACTGTTCTTAAAGCAATGCAATCACAGCTGAGTACTCTGGAGGGACCTCATCTTTAAACAAATAATGTTTCTCTTGTTGGGTGTGCGCTATTATTTTCTTAATTATCCCTGGATTTCTGCCTGTTCCACCGAGAGTTTTCTCAGATGGCAGAAACAATTGGTCTTTTTTTTTTTATTATTACACTAATAGCAAAAAGTATCCCTAATAAAAAGGCTCTGTACATCCCATAAACTCAAACAGGACCCGTTGTGCCAACTCTCACACCTCTTCATCGAGGCATCTTATACGCTGGTTTTCTTCTCCCTCTTCTTTTTTCTGTGTTACTGCTATTGTTTACTACTCGGCCTCAGTGGCTGCCTGCGTTTTGGTGCCAGGCTGGAAGGAATCGAGTCATTTCTTCAGCACCAGAGCCCTCCCACTCACCCTTAGCGCCTACATCAAGGCCTCGGTGGAGAACGAATGGGTGAAGAGATTCCCCTACACCTCTCACATCTGCTTGTGGGTGGCCTCTAATTAATTTGGCTTGGAGGCACCGCTGCAAGGTAGCTGGGTTGGGAAGTCTGGCCAGGAATCTTACCTATCCTATGGAGAACTTCACTGTGTGCCTGCGTCTGACCCGCACCCTTGCGAGAAGCAATTAAAAACCCAAAGAGCCCCACACTTATTGGAATGTCAACTATAAATGTCAGCGTTTCACATGGAAGGGTATCTTGGGAGGCTCCTGCACGTTTAATCAGCCGGTTGCACCATCTACATCGTGGGCTCCAAAGCTGCAGTGAGAACCACGAAAGGCACTGGCTTCACATCAGCAGAAGTGTTTGCCAAGCTTGGATTATGTCACTGCTTTATGGTCTTGCTTTGTAAAGGGAGAATACTCTTGGGGGGGAAAGGGCTCGGCATGCCGGATCTACAGCGAGAGCAAGGAAGGAATGCTGCTGCAGAAACCAGGGGGAGGGCCAGGGGTTGTGTTCCTGGGGTGCTTTTGCAGATGGACGCTTCATGGACGCTGCCTTCAAGCTGAGATGCTCCCCACAGATCACTTGAGCAGGAAGCACAAAGCCCCACGTTCCCCAGGGAAGCCCTTTGCTGCTTGCCCCTTGCTGTCCTCCCATGGGTACCGCTGCCTGGGAGCCCCAGCTCTTGCTCCATCACCATTCTGCTCCAGACAAAGTGCCAAGCAGCACCAGAGCCTGCTGGCATTCCCTTTCCTACAGGATATAGACCCCCGGCCGGGTTGGGGCTTGTCAAACACCCAACATGTGATGCCTTTGCAGAGGTGTCAGCTACAGAACCCATTAAAAACATCAGCATCCCCACCCCATACCTGCTAAACATGGCCTGATGAAATGCTGCTCCTTGTAGAGGGGATGAGCTGTGGCTGCTCCTTCTGTGATGGGGCAAAGGTGGGAAACCCTTTGGGGAAACCAATTCCGGCCCAAGTACCAGGCTCACCTTTGGTGTCAGACAGTGGAAGGAGGATAAAGGAAACAGCTTGGATGCTACATGCCCTGTCAAGAGTGCTGTTGGTGGGGACAAGGGACATCTGAAGGGACAAAGGGCTGAAGAGAGATGTCTCTTCAAGAGGAGCCCCTGGGTTTCGAGAGCCATGCTGCCCATGCTGCCCATGCTGCCATTGCTTTCCTGCTGCAGCAAGAGCATCCTGCCCAGTCTGGAAACTTTCCACAGCTACTGAGCTCCTGGGGGAGCATCTGAACAGCCCCAAGATGCATATAAGGCAGAAGCTGTTCCCTGTGAGGGTGCTGAGGCGCTGGCACAGGGTGCCCAGAGAAGCTGTGGCTGCCCCATCCCTGGCAGTGTTCAAGGGCAGGTTGGACACAGGGGCTTGGAGCAAGCTGCTCCAGTGGAAGGGGTCCCTGCCTGTGGCAGGGGCTGGAGCTCGATGAGCCTTAAGGTCCCTTCAGCACAAATGGGGCTGGGATTCTGTGATCTTTCTGTTGTTGGAGGATGGAGCCCTCCTGCAGAGGCACCCGCTCCTCGCTCTGCCCTTCCTCGTCTTTGCAGTTATTTGTGCTGCAGAACTTGCTGCATTCCCTGAGAGGTTTTGGGTATCAAAAGATCTGATTCTGCGCAGGGAGGGAATGGGTTGGTTGTGCAGCTCAAACTGCCTGTGAAGTGTTCTAACTGCATTCAGGGCAGGGAAGAGTGAGATCCTCCAGCCTGTCCCAGGCAAACCCTTGCTGTGACCTGGACCCGTGCAGAGCCTGGTGCAGTCCGGACCCATTTCCCTGGGTATTTCCAACCCTCTCGGGTCTGAGCTTGGCTGCAGTGTGAGCCTTCCCCATGGATGCAACAAACACTGAAAGCACAGAAAGGAGGGCAGGGGAGACACAACCTGGAGCTGCTGCAGAGGCTTTTTGGTGCAGTGTGAGAGGGGACAGAGGCAGGGTATGAAAAGCAGAGCTCGGAGGGGTCGGAGGGGAGCTGCACTCTGAAAAGGGCTGGAACACTTTGCACTCGGTTTTCTCTCGCTGTGAGAAGCAGAAGCATGGCTCTTCATGGGATAACCACCAGCACATCGGCTGGGGAGATGTCTTCTGGCTTTGCCTTCAGATGGGCTGACCCATTGGCAGAGAGCATCTTGATAGCAGCGCCATGCTCGTGCATTTGACACAGCATTGAGACGTTATCTCTTACAGCAGTGCTCTGGCCTCTGAGTGCAAGGCTGTTAACAGCTGTGAAGATCGCTGTTTCTTCACACGCCGTGCGATAACTGAGGCTGCTGTGGTGGTTTTCCTATGTCTGAACAAGCTCCTCTTGCTGCCCCAAAGCTGGCAGGGTTCGAACTTCCCTTGACTTGTGTTACCAACCCTGCAGTTTGTCACTAATGCTGTATTCTGGAGGTGTAAGTATTGTGGTCTCCTGGCAAAGCAAGGTGTCATGATTGGGTAATGTGTTATTCAATAAAGAGCTGTAGATAAGACAGGGACTCTTGCAACACAAACCAGTCCCAAATCAGGTATTTGCAATAGTTCTTGTTATGGTGGTGTCGTAGGATAACTGATATTTCCAGCTGAATATTTGTTGCACCGTGCTCCCCCACCCTGCCCGTGGCAAGGGGGGGTTGGAACCAGATGAGCTTTAAGGCTGCTTCCAACCCAAACCAGTCTGGGATTGTATGGTTCTGTTCATAGAGAAAGAAGTAGCGTATGTATGTCTATCCTTAACACCATGGCTGGGCACCTGTCATACAATCATAGAATAGTCAGGGTTGGAAAGGACCTCAAGATCATCCAGTTCCAACCCCCTGCCATGGGCAGGGACACCTCACACTAAACCATCTCACCCAAGGCCTCGTCCAACCTGGTCTTGAACCCTGCCAGGGATGGAGCATTCACAACCTCCCTGGGCAACCCATTCCAGTGCCTCATCACCCTCACAGTAAAGAATTTCCTCCTAATATCCAATCTAAACTTCCCCTGTTTAAGTTTTAACCCATTACCCCTTGTCCTGTCACTACAGTCCCTAATGAAGAGTCCCTCTCCAGCATCCCTATAGCCCCCTTCAGATACTGGAAGCTGCTCTGAGGTCTCCACGCAGCTTCTCTTCTCCAGGCTGTCGCTTGAGAGCTGCAGTCATTCCTGGGGTTTCAATGCCTCCCCTTCCCTCTGTCCCAGTGACCTGCTCCGGCTTGTGCCTACGGCTGCAGGCAACAGGAGCTCTGCATGCAGGGACGGATGCAGCACAGCTCGGGGAGATGCAGGTAATCTCCTTGCCCTGAGCAAGGGGCAGCCAGTGGGGCTTTGAGGCACCCCCCCTTACCCCCAGCACCAGGGCCAGCCTCTGTGGGAATCCCTTGCAAACGTGCTGGGAAAGGCACAAAGAGAGGAGGTAACGTGGGAGAGGGAAGCAGCAGCAAAACCAGTCTAACCCAAAAGGCAGAACGCCAGAATGAGACCACCCAGAACGCATTTAATTGGTGCTTTTCCTAAATCAGGGCTTCTCTCTGCTCTCCCTGCTCATCTCTCATTCATTTCCCCCCTTCATCAGGTGTCAAGTCAAATGGGTGCGAAAACACGTTGTGGGGAATGGGAGGAGGGCGTGCAGGCAGCAAGGAGAGGGTGCGGGCAGGCATTCCGGGCTGCCCTCGGGATGGGGTGCGGGATTGGGCCCCGTGCCAGCCCCAGAGCCAGTCCTGCTGGGTATGGGTCTGGTTTTGAACGGTGCCGGTGCGGGGGGGGACGCAATGGGGTGTGATGGGGCAGAGCAGAGCTGCCTGCAGGAATGCACGTACAGGTTTAAATGCTGCGTAGGGCAGAGTCTTCTTCATCCACACTGTGAGAAGCGTGATTTGAAAAGCATGCACAGTGTCTGCGTTGACCCAGTGTTATTTATCTAGATGGTTTGGGTTGAAGGGACCTCAAAGCTCCTCCAGCTCCAACCCCAGCCACGGGCAGGGACCCCTTCCACTAGAGCAGCTTGCTCCAAGCCCCTGTGTCCAACCTGCCCTTGAACACTGCCAGGGATGCTGAAAACCATGAGGAATCATTAATATCTTCTAATGGAGGGGTAAGGAGACATGTGCAGAGCCTGGTTCTGAGCAGCTTGGCTTCATGGGAGCATGCCAAGGAGGTGGAACACATGGGAACCCACGGAGGAGCAGGGCTGTGGAACCCACAGGGCAAAGCCGAGATGGAAAACAAGGGGACCCCCTTTTGTTTTCCAGTCTGCTATGTGATGCGGGAGAGGTGCTGATGGGATGGTCTGTTGGAGCCGCTGCCTTTAGTTTAGTCTTCTGCACTGACTCCAGCTAATAAAATGTTCTAATAAAAGGAAATAACGATTTCTGAATCCTGCTTCTGGGACCGGGATCCACGTTTCTGTGCTCAGCATGGGAAAGAAATCCAATTCTGTTTGAAAAAGAGCGAGATTTCAGCCTCCCGGGGAAAATACTTTGGTAAAGAGACAGGAGAAGAAGCCCAAATTAGTTTCCTGATGTCAGTAAATGATACCACGAATTGGGAAATCCATGAGTTTCACTGAAACCAGTCACGGTTTCCACCTCCCCCTGCCTCTCATCTGCCTCGAAACGCTTTGTTCAGGGCCTGGAGGAGTGCGGAGGTAGCTCAGTATTTCCACATGTGCTTTGGGGGAGATTTGGAAAACTCATTTCGCTGCAGAATGAACCATGGTGGTGGGGTTTGTTTGTGTCTCCCAGGGTATGGCAATGCATGGTGGTGTTTCTCTTTGAGCACACGTGTGCCAGGGCTGCCTGGCCTGGTGCTACCTCCTCACCTACTGCTTGGAGAGGAAGGGTTGCATCCCTGAAAGGTAACAGCGCTATTCCTAACCATGGAAAGGCTTTGACTTTTCAACTCTGGGATCATGGGTGAGTGCCTGCACTGATGGGAGGCTGTCCCCTGCCTGCGCTGCAAAGGACATCACTTGTGGTGGTGGTTAGATGGGAATAGATCCGTGATGCTCAGAAACCAACAGTGAGCCCTGCATGAACAGAAATGTCTGTGGGGCATCACCCAGTGCCTGCAGCTGGCGTCAAGGGGGCTTCAGCAGGGTGCCCCATAGCGAGGTGGGTGCTGTGGGGCTGGGAGAAGACACAGTGCGTGGTGCTGGTCACTTCTAGGATGCATGAGTAGAAGGCATTGATGCCTACTGGAGGTTCTGGGCTGGTTTTGTTTGCTCCACAAACCAAAGTGGAGCCAGCGCTCACCTCCTCTCTGCTGTCCCACTGGGAATGTGGTGGGCAAGGAGCCACCGCGCTCAGGAATTGCCTTTGTTGCAGGGCTGAGCCGTTGAATCCAGCCGCTTTCAGAGAACCCCACACTTGGTTTATGGAGCTATTGTTTGCTCTGGAAAGCGGCTCCGAAAGCTGAGTCTGCACAGGGATGGACTTGGACCCTGTGTGGAGCTACCCAGGTTTTGGGGGGTGCTGGTGGAAAAGCCAGGGTGCAACATGTGCACAGCACAGCCTCCTTCACCGGTGATGCTCAGTGGGTCACTGTGGCTTCCCGGGGTGCCGTGGCAGTGCTGGAGAGAAGGAAAGGGTAACAGCATTATTGTTGTTGTTTAGTTTCCATTCTCTTCCTTCGCCCATGCCTTGAAGCTCCCCATTGTGCCGGGCGGCTCCTGGGGCAGCACGAGCCTTTCAGCTCCCTTGGAGCAGGTATTCCACCTTCTTCCCTAAGCAGCGGCTCCTCTCCAATCCCAAGAACTTCGGGAGCGTGACCAAACCGTGGCAGCGAGTGGGGCAGCAGTGGTGTGCACAGGGATGGGGATGGGAACAGGAGGCTTTGAGCCGGGAGGGCTGGCTGTGCAGCAGCCTCCTGCTCGGGGTCACCCTCCGAGATGTCTGGCTGAGACGAGGCAGCCTGAGCCATAACCAGGCTTTAACGGGGCCTTGGAGAAGGTGTCTTGGCAGCTGTCACTTACACCGTGCAGTGTGCAGACCCCCACCACAGTCCCCTGTTGGCAATAACCCCTTCAAAGCAGCCTTGAAACAACAACCAGCTTTCTAATAGAGCTGGCAGACATCGCCAAGGCAGAAACGCAGGGGAACCGCACGCGATGGCGGAGCGCAGCCTGCAAACCAGACCTGGCTCTGGGGTGTCTGAGCCTGGCTTGGTGCTTCCCTGTCCCCTTCTGCAGGCTGGTGGCCACTGAGCTGAGCAGCAGCGCTTGCTCCGTGATGCTCCCGCTGGTGGCACGTTGTACCTGTGCAATGGGAGAGCACTCTGACAGCGGTGGTATCCGTGCAGGCTACACAGACAGCGCTGGTGCTGGTGCAAAAAGCTGGTTGTAAAACGTGGGTTGACAAATCATGGAATCCCAGTCTGGTTCGGGTTGGAAGGGACCTTAAAGCTCCTCCAGCCCCTGCCACGGGCAGGGACACCTTCCACTGGAGCAGCTTGCTCCAAGCCCCTGTGTCCAACCTGGCCTTGAACACTGCCAGGGATGGGGCAGCCACAGCTTCTCTGGGCACCCTGTGCCAGCGCCTCAGCACCCTCACAGGGAAGAGCTTCTGCCTAAGAGCTCATCTCAGTCTCCCCTCGGGCAGGTTAAAGCCATTCCCCTTGGCCTGTCCCAAAGCCCCTCTCCAGGCTCCCTGTCACCCCTTTAGGCACTGGAGCTGCTCTAAGCCCTCGCTGGAGCCTTCCCATGTGTGACAGCTCAGTACAGTGATCCCTGCAGTGCCCGTGCAGCCTGTGTAATCCTCACCACAGCCACGTGTTGTAGCCTTGCTCGGAGATAGATGTGCTTTGGGGTGTTGCTGGCCCAAGCGCTCGGCGGTGCCGGTGCGGGTGCTGTGCGGGGCCGGTGCGGTGCGGATGCGGTGCCGACGGCGCCGGGCTGAGGACCAGCAGAGGGAGCACAAGAGTGCAGAAATCCCACCTGGGAGCTGGGGGGACCACGCCTGCGGCCGTGCTGGGGTGCACTGGGGCGCACTGGGGTGCACTGGGGTGCACTGGTCCAGTGCGGGCACTACGGCACCGCTGCCCTACGGGCGAGACACCCGCTGCCCCATCCCCGAGCCCGCGGGACCGGCAGCAGCCTCCATCCCTTGTGCTGGCCGCCAGCAGCCCCCGAGCCGTGTTATCTGGTGGGAGACAGTGGAGATAACGGGGGCTGTGCTCAGCGCACAGCCGCTGCAGGCACGCAATGTACGGCATCGGCACAGAGCGATGTTTCAGGCTCACCAGCTCTCATTCCAGTGCAGATTTTCCTGCCCCCTAAACCAAGCTGTTCTCCTCCATACGCTGCTGGGGTGAGCAAACCCCAAACCCCAACCTGGCTGGGGCCAGGGGAAGAGGCAGCAGGTACGTTCTGCACCCCCAAGGGCCGGCTGCCCTCCGGCCGTGCAAAGAAGCTTTCAGCACCTCCAAACCCGACTCAGATTTGGAATTGGCTGTGTAAAAGACACCGGGGCACAGTCCAGGGGGTTGGTTTTGATGGAAAACTGTATTAGAATGAAACCAGAGCAGCCACTCAATCGTACCCAGAGGACGTGGTGATATCCCCGCTGCAGCTTGACGCTGCCTTTCTTGCTGCAACGGTTTTGCTCCCAGAGCCAAAGATACCACGAGGCTCCAGTTTGCACCAGGTTATTCACAGGGAGGGGGGATCTGCTCTCGTGTTTCATGTCCGGAGCTGCCTGTCTTCATCAAATGAGTCTCTGTCTGCATCTGCAAAGTGATGCCCGTGATGGGACCTCCCTATGCTTAGCAGCCAAGATCCTTGCACCAAACAGGCTCTTCCTAGGCCAGGCGATTGAAACAGGGGCTCACAAAGGGAAAAGACAATTTCCAGCAGCAGTGTGGTGCTGGGGGCTGGCTTTGCTTGCTCTTTCAAGCAGAGGTGAATTCCAGCCGGGAGGAATTCTCTCCTCGCCTGTGCTAATGTTAAAAACGTGCTGGATGGTTTAATTTTAGGCCGGGTTATCGTTCTCACTGCAGAGCTGAGCACAGTTGCATGGCAGGATGTCTGCAGAGGTCAGATGGGAGTACGGGAGGTGTTAGTCACTCCAGAGAAGGAATTAAATCGCACTGGGGAGTTTGCACAGTTACTTCTGGTGCTGCTGTGGGGAGAACCGCTTGCTCTTGTCTAGCAAAGCTCCAGCGTGCACTTAGGAAAGCATAGCCAGCGTTTTGCACCGTTTTGGCTGCTTTACACAGTGGGGCAGTGGGTCTGTGTCCCAGCCGTGCCGAGGGAGGGTGATTGTCCCATTGTGCTGATGGGAAGTGCAGAGCTGTGTTCAGAGGCTCACAGCAGCTCAGCTTCAGTCTCTGGGGGCCTTGGCCTGAGCTTTAACTTCAAAACCATCTCCTGCAGCCCTCCGTGTGCTGAGCAATGGGTTTCACAGCATCCCCCTGTCCTGTTCATGACCCTTTGCCAGTGGTTTCCGTGTGCTTGCAGCCAGCTTTTCCAGAGACCAGCCGGGCTCCAGCTCCAGCTTGCCCTGGTACCCATGCCCAGCTCCAGACCCCAGGTCTGGCCCCTGGGATGTAGATGCAGGTAACACCATGCATGAGGTCCATGAAGTAAGAGTGTCCTGAAAGATCCAAGCACCTTCTCAGCTTAAAACACAGACCACAGAACACAGGGAGCATCCACCTGGAGCTGCCATGGAGGAAAGGGACTGAGCTAACACCAGGGTTGGAACTGCATGAGTCAAGCTTGGGTCTGACATTGCAGATAGCAAGGCTGAGATGTGCAGAATGTGCCGGTTCCCTCAGCAGGCACGAGGGCTCTGGTGGGTGCATCCTCGCACCCACCACCCCGGGGCATCCAGACACACAAGAGCAATTGTGGCTTCCTCGCTGTTGGGCAACGAGCGGGGCCTGAATATTGTTGTGGCTTTCAACAGAGAATGCTTTCGGATTGAAATGACCTCGATTGCAGCTGGTTGTATAATTTGCTGTGAATAAGGTTCTGTGCGAAGTTTGGCATTTTTGATTTCATTGCATAATAATCAGTGATTACATTTTTTTCCAGTATTTACCCTGTGATCATCTCGATACGAGCCTGAAACACCAGCAGTGTGATGACAAGAGCCAGCATCCGTGCCAACAGGGGCACTATTTGCTTTCTATAGGCCAGGAACACCAAGCAACTCAGAATGACTTCCCCCTCAGAAACAAACAACTCTCTGATGCCCATTTGGCTATTTTTAATGCTATTAAGGGCTCAGTGAGTCCCCCACGGGGACAGATGCAAATGGGGAGATGTGTTTGTCAGGCCTGCACATGGGGGGAACAAAAACTTGCTGCAAATATGTATTCCTGTGTAAACCAGTTCATTCGTTATTGTTATAACTTCCCATCATTATGGGGTCATGGTTTTAGTCATGAAAACGGGGAGGAATGGTCCCTGCTCTTTACAGCGGTCATTTATATCAGCAGAACACCCTGTGCTCTCGCCTGCTCTGGACAAAAGTGTCCATGGAATTATTTAAGAGAAAAACATCAAACATCAGTGACCATTCAATGACTGGCACAGGGTGCCCAGAGAAGCTGTGGCTGCCCCATCCCTGGCAGTGTTCAAGGGCAGGTTGGACACAGGGGCTTGGAGCAAGCTGCTCTAGTGGAAAGTGCCCCTGCCCGTGGCAGGGGTTGGAGCTGGAGGAGCTTTGAGGTCCCTTCCAACCCAAACCAGGCTGGGATCTGTGATTCCTAGAAACGTAATTTAGATTCAGTGCATCTTTTTGCACACCATATGGATCTATAGACACACATGGAAATGAATTGCACTGATTAAACTACAGATGCAGCGTTTAAGATGGAAAAAAACCCTATAGAAGCACCAGTATATCTTACTCTGAGCTAGAATATGCCCCATTTAAATTGTTTAGGAGTGGGTTTGAAGTAAGCTACAAAAAAGCCTGCTCTAAACCGCCCCCGTCGTGCCTGTGCAGGAAGCTGCTTCAGTGCCTTTGAGCCGATGCAACCTGGCGTGCAGACAAGCCCTGTGTGGCGTGTCCTTGCGGAGGGTCACAGCTCGCTCACAGCACGCTGTGCCTCTTGTGCTGCCTGCAAACCAGGGCAGGAGCTGGAAAACGTGGGAGATCACTAAGGCTTGTCTGTGGTGATCGAGGGGCTGGGGACAGAAAGCTGCACTAGGTCATCAGCCGCAATGAACTGATCATCCGGTGTTGGTGGCTGTTCTGCTTCCTCCATTGGATCTCACTGAATGGTAACATTCACATGAACCTTATAGCATTTGTAGGAGCTTATATACATATATATGTATATATATGGCATTGAAGAAACTTCATTTTTAGGTGAACTGTAATTTCTTTGGAGGAGGATTGTGAATTGCAGTCACTAACACCAGTCCTTGCTTTGACTGTCATCATGGTAGGTTGGCTGACATGAAGATGAGCCTGTTGGCTTCTGTATATGCTCAGGCTGTTGTACAGCATCGACAGGGCTTTGGGACCTACTGCTGCTTTGAAGCCAGCAATGCAAAGGGACAACTTCAAGTATCCACAAGGATCGGGTGGGAAAGACGTTGTTGAAGCATCTCCAATGGGGCATCTCCAAGGGGATGCACTGGGAGATGCACCCATGCCTTCCTGGCACAGGCAGATGCAAACACAGAGCTGGAAGGTGGATTTGCAGCTGCAGAGCCCTAGAAGTAAGGCTTGCCCCGTGCAGGAGTGGGAGATGAGACCCCTCTGGCTTCTCCAGCCCGGACCCAGGGGAATCCATCTGGCTCAGCTGTAAACGTTAGTGTATATTTATGAACAAGAGCAGGCTGGAGGGACGACGTGGCTCTGTTTACTCCCAGTGGCATGTGAAAGTAAACACCCC
Organism: Pezoporus wallicus; assembly: GCF_028554395.1. Lineage (NCBI taxonomy): Eukaryota > Metazoa > Chordata > Aves > Psittaciformes > Psittacidae > Pezoporus > Pezoporus wallicus. The sequence goes on along the minus strand of NW_026637336.1, from coordinate 1,202,877 downwards.
GGATGAGCTGATCATTAACTCGCCTCCCCTGCTTTGCTTTCGTGCCTTCTTATATGAATAGGAACATTCCCCCTGTCTGCTCTGTCTGGTTTTGTTTGCTCCATCTCCACAGGGCTGATTTAATAACCCTCCTTGAACTCGGAGGAGGCTATCATTTGCTTGCAGATCAAAACAATGCTGCCTGCCTTATATCTGCACCCCCCCCCCCCAGCTTCAGCTTTACGGCCGAGATAAAACCCCTCCTCCGAGCTTCAGAAGCAGTGAAACCTTGCGTGGTCCGGGACAGCCCCACCAAAACCCAGACTTTGCAGCGGGTTTGGGAGCCGGCCAATGCGATGCATTCATCTCAAGGCATAAATCACGCAAAGAAGAGATAAGCACACGTTTCCCCCCGAGCAGCTCGAGGCCTCTTGGCTGTGAAAGCCGCGTCCTGCTCAAGTAAGGAGTGGGAGACGCTTGATTCCGTGCTTGCAGCCGGTGTTTCTGCAGGGGCTGCGAGCGGAGGAGTGGCTGAGCGTTATCAGGCATCTCCCGAGGGGCCGTGCTCGGCTCACACGGAGCAGGAACGTCGGCGTCGGCTGCTTTCCCACCCACCCGCTTTCACAAGGAGTCTCCGGCGCCACTGCTGCACAGGTCCTGTAAAGGGTCAAGGATTTATTTGCCTTGAGCAAGCCACAAACTTCTTTATCCACCAGCAATAACAGCCGGTGACAGCGAGGCACCCTCCCTAGGGAGCAGCAGCATCCCAGCCAACCCATGCTCAAACTGCTGGGTGAATGCTCAGCCTTCAATGGGGCACTGAACCCCCTCCTTTGCACCAAGTATGATTTCCAAGGCTTCCAAAGTGCTCCTTCATGTTCCATGGCATGAGTCTTGGCAAGCTCCAGGGATGCTGCTTGGGGTGTTGGGAGAGAGCGATAGGGCTGGTTCCACACCAGGCACTGATGGGGCAGGGGGTTGCTCTCTGCTCCCAAGGAACAAGGGATGGGACAAGAGGAACCGGCCTCAAGCTGCACCAGGGCAGGTTTAGATGGAGCTGAGGAACAATTCCTGCCCCAGAGGGTGCTCAGGCATTGGAACAGGCTGCCCAGGGCAGGCCTGCAGTCACTGTCCCTGCAAGGGTTCACACAGCGTGGAGACGAGGCCTCAGTGCCATGGGTTAGGGGTGGCCTTGGCAGTGCTGGGAATGGTTGGACTGGAGGAGCTGAAAGGGCTTTTCCAACTCAGCTGACCCTATGCTTTTCCATTTGGGCAGTGATAAGCCAGGGGAGAGAGCTTCTCTCTATGGAGGAGCCACATGGTTAAGGTCTGGTGCAGACTTCAGCCACAAGCCTGAATGCCATAACCTGACATAAGAAACAGCAGCAGCAAACTCTGGTTAATCCGGAATTCAGCTTTTGGGGCTCAGGAAGGAGCTTCATGAAAACCCAAGCCACTCAAGTCAAAGCAGGGTAAGTTACAGAGGCTCCCGAGCGAGAGCCCACAGGCGCCTGCCTCTTTGCTCTATCGAAGTGCCCTGAGATGAGCTCCTTTAGTCAGTACTTCCCTAAACTTGTCTTTTCCTGATTGTCTTCCCAATGCAGCATCCACGGAGCCAACACTGCAGCTCCCCAGGGCCACCCATCCCTGGCTCCATCCCTGGCTCCCCGTTCCTGCGGTGCCCCCGAGGTGACCCAATCCCCATTTGTTCCCTCCTTTATTCTGGGCTCGATGCTTGCAGAGCTACCAAACCACATTTCATGAAGATGGATTGCAGAAGCCATTGTTGTCCCGTTGGAAAGCCGTTCGTTTGCTGGTGAATCCCCAGGGTGTCTCCAGAGGGAGAGGGGGCAAGTGGACAACAACGGGAGCGAAGGGACCCTGCTCAGCGCAGGCTTTCTCATGGTGGAACCCCCCCCTTGCTAACCACAGCGTGCTTCCACCCAGACACTGCTCTATTTTTAGGCTAGCATTCTGGCTGGGTTGATGCTCCCTCCACCCCAAGCCCAGATGTGCTCCTTGGACATGACTAAGCACTGCCATTGCGAGCTGCCCGAGGCAGGCGGGCGGCACAGCTCTTCCCTGCACCCTGGGCATCCATTGGGATGTGAAATCAGGGCAGGCAGCAGATCCAGGCTCTTCAAGGCATCCTCTGGTAGGGTCTGGGCAGGTAACCCAAGGCACCACGGTAGGCATCTGCTGCCCTTCTTTCTCTCTTCAGGCTCTGTGGGCTGCTGACCCTGGGATACAATCCCCCAGGGTAAACAGGAGAAGATAGGGAATAAATACTCCATTACAGTGACTGTTGGTGGAGACAGAGGTAATGACCATAGCAAATGGATGTCCTCTGGGGGAAGAGAAGGGTTTCTGGGCAGAGCTGGGTTGCCTTTGTGTGCCAAGGTGCTCACCAGAGGTGTGGACGGTGCTTTGTGCCCACACTGACAGTGAGCCTTGAAACGGGTACCCATGTACCCGGTGCCTGGGCATGGGGTGGCTGTCCCCATGCCTGGTCTGGGGGCATTTAAACAGGAGACTGAAGAGTAGCAAGTCAGGAATAACACATTCATCCCGAGGGGGCTGGGTGCTGAAACGTGTGAGACTGTGAGTCTGGGCTCTGAGCGCTCTCACCAGCGGCTGCCCAGATACTAACAGTGAATAGCAGGAACCACAGAGAATGCAGCACGGGGAAGGGGACTGCTTTGCTTTCTGACACAAGCAAAGGGACAGGGACTTGTTGGGTCTCTCAGGGATGCCGTGGCTGCTGTGTGTCTGGGCCACTAAAGGATGCTTTGTGCCCGGATCCCCTCAATGGTCCCCGTTCCCTCTCCCTGTGCCTGCCTCTTCTGCTGCTGGTGGGCTGCAAACCTGCTGTGCTGGCTCTGAGGGGTTCCCATCAGCACACACCCGCCCTGTCCATGTCCAAGTGTTGTGTCTCGGACTCACCCAGAGCTTTTTCCATGCAGAAATTCCCTTGGGAGCCCTCGGCTGCGGCAAGATGCTGCCTTCAACAACCTCCAAAAGGTCTGTGGCCATGTGAGGCTTACGATGACAGCTCCAGCCGGGGAAGTGGGTTAGCAAAACAAGGACAGATGGCAAGGGTTTAGCTCGAGTGGCTTTTCATTACTGCTGTCACCATGCAGCCATTGGGAGCATCTCTGCTGCGACTGGAGGGCTCCCTCTCACCCCACACCATGCTCCGGCTGGGGTCTATGGGCATCTTCCCTGTCAGCACTGGGACCAGTCTCTCCATACACAGCCATGCTGGGAGTAGGGGTGCAGGGGCTGATGTGTTCAGAGAGGGTCCAGTTGCAGGGTAAGAGCCCTGTCTATGAGCCACGTCCCACAGGGATGGGGAAGGAGATGGGCCATGCAAGGAGGGACCCTGGGGGGTGATGGTGCTGGTGGCGATGGGGATGTATCAGACCAGGGCTCAGCACCCATGAACCAATCACAGCACCCAGAGCCCTGGCATCAGCCCTGACTGCACAAGTTTATGGAAGGATGTTGTTGCCTGATCACACAGGGACCACCCCACTCCTCAAGGACCACGGGAGTCCAGGTTGGTGTCTGGGCTTAGGCTGGGTACCTAAAGGGTTCTGGGCACTCACAGTGTTTGGTCCCACTCACTGCAGGGGATAACTGCATCTTGCTGCCCTGCAAACCCATGCCTGGCTGGGTCTCCCCAAATTCCTCATCTACCCTACAAGTCTGCAGGGGCAAAGTGTATCAGTTGTTCTTCAGACATCACTGGTCCAGGCCAACATCCCCTTAGTCCCACCTGGAGCCAGTCAGCGGCTGATTTCAAATCCAACTCCTCATTAGATGACAGCAAGAGGGATGTATCAGTGACAACATGAGACTCACTCCTTGCATGGGGGCGAGAACACATCCCAGGGAGCAGCTGGTTTCCTGCAGCAATTTAAGTGGCTCTCTGGACGTGAGATGAGTGGATCCCTTCGCTGGGAAGCCTGGCACTGCACTTGCAGTGCTTCTCCCTCTTCCAAGCCCCGCTGCTGCAGAACAGCAGGCAAGCAAACCTGCCCGGGGTCAGGAGCCACCAGCACTTGGCTTTTAAACAGTCTGGCTATTTAAAAGGCTGATGGTGTCTGTTTGCTGGCCACAAGCTCTGCACAGCCTCCCCTCCGGGCCCAGCTGCAGCAGGGCTGCCGGCACAGGCTCTGCTCAGCCTAACCAAGGGACACAGGAGCCATCCCCACTGCGAGCATCACAACAGCACAACCTCAGCCAGAGCTTCCCCGAGTGCTGGGGCTGGCTGGGAGCCTCAGGTCCTTGTTCTGGGTGGCCACGGAGTTCCTGCCTGCAGTGGGTGGTGGGTTGGTGCCGGTGGCTGTGCTGGGTGAGTTCAGCTTAGCCAGCAAACCCTGTGCCCAGATCAGCTGCATTAAATCCATACAAAGCAATTCTCACGCTGTCCAGATGCCACCGCGTCTAAAAATAGCCCCATCCAGTCTCTTTTCCCAGCTTCTTGCCTTTTATCAGTAAGACTTTAAATAGTCTTTGCAGTATTTTAAGGCACCGTTTGTCCCCTACAACCACTGGGAACAAGAGTCCTTCCCAGCTCGACCAAACTCCCATTCATGCCCTGCACAGAAAAAGACCATGGAGAAGCTCTTTTCTGCACTGGAAACCAGAAGGATTTGGTGCCCACACAACAGGAGCTGCATCACTGGGTCAAGTCCAGGCTTTCCCTGCAGACAAAAGCTGCTGTGGGTTCCTTCCTGTGGCACTGGTGCAGCATCTGGAATGGGAGCAGGATGTCCCCGAGGGTCCCCAGCGTGGTGGATCGTTGTCCAACATGGCCAGGAGATGGAGAGCCATAGGATGGAAGGGTTGGGATTGAGTGGGATGATGAGATACAAGATATGAAATGAGAGATGGGATCGAGGGTTGGGTTGGAGTGGGTTGGGATGGGGATAGGACAGGATGGGGTCCCAGGCCAGCATCCAGGGGCAGTTCCCTCCTGTTTCCAGCTGCCTGGGAAAAGCTGTGGCATGCATGCGTGCCTTGGCTCCCTGTCTCTCCGTTGGGTCTGACTCTGCCGTTTGAGAGCCTGAGAGTCTGAGAGCCTTGTGGCTGGAGGTCACCCCATCAGCAGTGCTGTTACCAGTGTCAGAGACAGATACTATCTGTGACGCTGTCTTGCTTGCTAATATTTCACTTCATGGAGAATTTATGCCATTTCTGAGGCATTTCTGCACACACCAGCAGCTTTGAAGGACCTTGGCATCGTTTGAGCATCCAGCAACATTCTTTATGTTGGGGCTTTTCCTGTGTTTATTTTTCCTCCTCCTGGACCCTTTGCTTAGCAGACAAGCTGGGTTTTCTCTGCCTGCCAGGCATCCCAGGAGGTGCAGCACTGGAAGGGGGATGCAGAGCCATGGGGATGCCACGGGACCAGGAGGAGATGGAGTTTCCTTGTCCGATGGAGCACACGGCATCACCTCTGCCCATTGGGGCAGATGAGCAAGCTGGGAGACCCCCTCCAGGCCCCCCTTTGCCAGGGTTTTGGGGTCTTGGTGTGCCCGGTAGCAACCTCAGCAGCTGGAGTGAAATGACCCTGAGAAATCCCAGGCAGGCAGCTTGGAAAATCCCAGCGAGTTTGATTTACTCACAGACCATGTTTGTGTAACAACACAATGGTGGAAGCTCTATTTTTGGGACAATGCATCGCTCCCTGTGCCAAGATGTGTTGATAGTCCCCGGCTCGGGCAGGCACCAGCACTGCCGTGCTAGGCTTCATCCTGGCTGCCTGCTCTGGCCTTGCAGGCCATGGGCAAAGAGGGGTGCTTGGAGGGCTGGGGGGCACAGAGGGGTGTCCAGCCCCTGGAGAGAGCTGCGCTGGGCTGTGAAACCTTGAGAGCAGAAGTAATGAGCATTGAAGGTATGGGGCACGTTATGGAGCTGGCTTCTGGGGGTTTGGCTGAAGAGACATCTCTCCATGTGCAGGGGAAGGCAGGGGTTGAAGGCAGCATTAAGGGGTGCAAGGTCCCTGCGGTCCCCTCCTGCAGTGAAGGTGATGCAGGGTGTGCACCTCCTCTGCCTCGCAGCATCCTCCACGGGTCCTCCACACCGACATTGTGTGGCTGACACGGGGGTTCCTAATCCTCACTCCTGCTTCAAACGCCATTCAATTTCTCGTGGCATCTCACAAAAGACTTGAAAGGGCAGCAAACATAAAGGCAAAATAATCCTTACAGTGGGAATGCCTTTGAGCAGCCCTGACCTGCCTCCGCAGGCATCTGCTGGTGCAGGGGATGCTGCACAGCTCTCACGTCTGAAGTTTTGGAGATGGAAGAGAAGATCCTGCCTGAAATATTTGCATCCAGATTAGACTCTCGAATGCCATAAAATGCATCTGCGCTCTGACCCGCGTGGTCATTGGGTGAAAACCGCAACAAATTCCCCCTTTCCCCCCCTTTTGTTTGGTTATTAATTACATCTCCTGTTACATTACACTCTGGCCTCAGCAGATCCATTGGCGATTCTCCTGAGATACCCAATACTGCAGCAGCAGATAGCAGCATAGAATCATTTAACATATGAATGCTGTCAAACACTTTAATCAGATCTGAGATTGCTCCCCATTGCGCCCTGCGCTAACTCGTTGTGACTGCAGGGAGTGAGCCCGGCTCCCCTAGACAAAGCGCCCTGGCAGCCCGGCCCTTTTGTCTGCTCTCTTTGCATAATTCCCTGAGCCCTGCCCCGTTCCACCTGCTCGCTGGTGTTAAGCTTATTTATGGATCATTTACATGCAGCCCGCTCCGCAAACACACCCTGGCAAGGATTTGTTTGGAGGAGCAATGGAGACGAGCATCTCCCTGGACCCGGAGTCCAAATGCTTCATCAGCACTTCCTGAGCCGTCCTTGGAACACCAACGTGCAAAACCACGAGTGCTCTGGTCCTTGCTCCAACACCTCCCCCAGACTGCTGGAGATCCAAGTGGGATAAGCCATGAATCGTTCTTTGTTGCTGTGTTTGAACCAGGACACCAGCCGGAGGGATGCGCGCCCGGCCCGCTCCAGCTCGCTGCCGCCTGGAGCACAGGGTGTTTCTGCAGCACTCTAACCCCAGCCCTGCTGCTGTGGGAGGAAGCGTGTGTGGTTCCTGGGAAGCTTTGCTCCCTCTTGTTTGTTCCATGTCCCCCAGCAGCGTGGAGGAGAAGCAGAATAAAGGGCAGCACACAGGAGACAGCTCCTGCGGAGGGAGAGCAAACAAGACTGCATGGACCAGCTGAGCATCGCACACCTCCCTGGGCACAGCCTGCACCCACCCACAGCCCTGCCCAGGCACATGGAACCATGGAATCGTAGCATGGTCAGGGCTCGATGCTGCTGGTCTATGCATGAGCAGAAACCTGGGTGCATGGTGGTGTCCATTGGCCTGTGAGGAGAACAAGCAGAGCTTTGATGCTGGAGTGTCTCAAGTATGAGCCCAGTGCAGCTGTAAAGCCGAAGCGATGCTGCTGCATTCAGAGGAGTGCTGCTTCTCTCCCAAACCACCTCTCCAGGAGGGCCTGATTTGACCCATCACACTCCGAAATTCCCCTTGGCCTGTCCCTACAGGCCCTTGTCCAAAGCCCTCTCCAGGTTTCCTGAAGTCCCTTTAGGCACTGGAGCTGCTCTAAGGTCCCCATCACCAGCATTTCTGCTGGAACCAGCAGAGCAGGTCCGGGCTTGCTCTGTTTCCTTATGGCCATCCCTGCCGAAACAGCCTTGTTGTGACCCATGACAAGCCCATCCTCACTCCCTGCCTGCTGCAGCCAGCCACAGGCTGTGGGAACAGCCCAAACTGGCTCTTCTTCCGGAGCAGCTCCTGGGCTTGCTTGCAGCCTCCAGCCCTGTGCTGTCCCCATGGCACCCTGAACTCCCTGAACACCAGCATCTCTGGCTCCGCTGCCCATCTGTGTGCCAGGAGTGGGGTGAATCCCAGCACAGTGAAACCCAGCCAGCCAGGGAAGGCAGTCATGCCTGCAGCGGTAAGGAATTCATCAAGATCTGTGCTGATAAAGCCATTGCCTTCACGGTGGGAGGTGATGACTGGCAGCAGGAAGCCAGCGGGCAGGCTATCTGTCTGCAAACTCAGCCTCAGGCATCCTCCAACCCACCACGGCCCTTCCTGACCAGCATCAGCAGGGACACAGGAGCCACCTTCCATATGTTCCTAGAGCCATAGTGTAGGTCTTGGGCTGTGTTCACCTCCAGCTGCTTTGGAGGTCTGAGATGATGTGAAACACCCTGTGCAGGCTTGGGATGCCTGAATGCCTTGTGTGCCAGCAAAACGTGGTTATAGGGGGCCATAGAGGACTCTCCCAGCTCCAGGGTCCAGGAGCACAGCTGGATGGCTGTCCCGGGAGCTGCATCCCTATGGACACTGGACATTGACTCACCAGTATCATTATGCTGATGGGCAGTGGCCAGGTTGGAGCTGCTTGCAGGATTCACCCAGGGCTGGCTTAGAAATGTGTCTGTGGCTGGGTCTGGAGCAAGGTGCAGAGGGAGGGTCCTGCAGCATCCCTGTCACCAGCCTCTCCTGGCTCCCGGCAGCACGTTCAGGATGATATTCCCTCCAATACTTCCCATTTTGCCCTTGCCAGCGGCCTTCTCCCAGAGAGCTTCCCCCTGCAAAAGACCAACAAATGAAATCCAAAAGCGCATCAAGGTTTTCATCCGGAGATGCTGGGTCCTTGGAGAGCATCGGGGTGAGCAGGCTGGGCAGGGACCACAGGCTGCCCACCCCGGCGCTCCCGATGCACCAGACTGCAGTAAAAGGTTTTACTGCCCACTCCTCTAGCCCCTATCAGTCAGCTCTCTGGCTGCAGGGGAGGCAGCCGCCCAGAGCCAGTTTACAGCAGAGCCTTTATTTTTACTTTAAAAGCATCTGGAAATTAAAAATCCCCCTTGGCACGCATCCACTTTGGAGGCAGAGCCAGGCCTGTCATCCGGCCAAGCAGCCCCGCTCTATAGCTGGGTTGGATGGATCCAGCACCGGGATGGTTTTCCAACCTGAGCAGAAGCGGGATGCTGGCTCCCTTCCAGCAGCCCCACAAACTTCCCAGGCCAAGAACTGGTTCAGTCCTCGTGCCATCCCTGTGGTCTTTGTGCCATCCGTGTGACATGGTGCGCCCATCACCGCCAGCTGGGCAGGATGAGCTGGGCCCAGCCCCGTGCTCTTCCCCAGCCCCAGGAAATCTGGTACAAGGTGCTTTGGAAAAGGTAAAGAGCAACAGGCTGGTTGGTGCATGCAGGGCTCACCCCAGCTGAATGGGACCAGTGCCAGTCATTGATGTCCATTGTGGGGCAGCTGCAGGTCTGGAAGATGTTGGTCAGCAACAAGCTGTCCCCATGGGGAGGGCACATCGCTGTGGCTGCCTCAGCAGTGACACTACCCAGTGCTGGCTGAACCGGGTGGGACAGTGCTGAGCTTACAGCAGAGCCCTGGGAAGTTCTCCGTGAGCAGTGGTTTGCCCCCACATCCAAGTCATTTCATTGCCATGGCCTTAGAGCCCAAGTGTGATAGGGAATGCCTGAGGGTCCTGGGGGGGTCAGTCCGGAGAAGGCTCAGTGGGGACCTGATGGCTCCCTACAACTGCCTGAGAGGAGGATGGAGCCAGGAGGGGCTGGGCTCTGCTCCCAAGGAACAAGGGATGGGACAAGAGGAAACGGCCTCAAGCTGCACCAGGGCAGGTTTAGATGGAGCTGAGGAACAATTCCTGCCCCAGAGGGTGCTCAGGCATTGGAACAGGCTGCCCAGGGCAGGGCTGCAGTCACCGTCCCTGCAAGTGTTCACACAGCGTGGAGACGAGGCCTCAGTGCCATGGGTTAGGGGTGGCCTTGGCAGTGCTGGGAACGGTGGGACTGGAGGAGCTGAAAGGGCTTTTCCAACCCAGCTGATTCCGTGATTCCATGCTCAGCCTCCCATTCCCACCGTGCCCTGTCCCACCAGCTCCTGCTTCACTTCAGCCCCGTCAGTGCCAGGCACCAGGGGACACAAGCAGAGACTCTTCTCCAATCTCAGCAAAGCTCTTGCAAAGCCCTCCGGCACATCCACAAACCAGGCTTCTCCAGAGGCTCATAGAACTGAAACAGCTGTGGTCAGATCCTCATGGCAACGGCAACGTGCCCACCTCCAGCCCAAAGCCCATCTTCCCCGCTGGATTTCAAGTCCCTGTTTCAAAGTATGAAAGCACTGGGTCTTTCCAAGGAAAGGATTTCCTGCATTATTCTAACCCTGACAAAATGACGTGTTCTTCTGTGCCCTGGCCTTTGCAGGAACTGAAGTGCTGGGTTGAAATGTTCCCTAAAGAAGGAAGGAAAAGGAAAAGGCAGAGTCAGGACATCAGGATCTTGCACTTCGAAGGCACAAGCAACCTCCAGAGCAGGCTGCGCTACCAACTCTGCCTCTAATAATATCTGCCAACTTTGTGAGCAGCGGACATTGTTTAAAGAACCTAATCAAGTTATGTGCTCCTTTTGAAGTCAGACAACTTTGATTTAGCAATGGCTTCAGAGCTTTGAAAAACCCAATCTTTTCTAGTTTGTCTTCCATGATGGCTCCTTACCTGTCTCCCACCATTGAATAAATCATCATAAACACGAACCAGATGCCTAATGCTAACAATAACTTTAGAGAGCCCTGCTTCCCCTAAGATGTATGGGCAATGACTAACACACTTTTAGCCTCCAGACTTAATTTAAAGCATTCTGAAACTGTGCACTGGCGAGATGAAGGCTGCCCCAGACAATAAGTTTTACATTGAAAAAGAACCTCTGGTTTTAGCAGCAGCAAAGTCAAGCTCGTCCTCCCTCAGCCCCGGTGTCAGCCTGCCCTGTGCAACCATGGGTGCGCTTCCATGGTTTCATGTCTGATGATGGAGGAAAAGGAAGAGCTTACAGAAAACCAGGTGTCTGTGTTTGAATGCATGGGAGCATCGGCTTCTGCGGCTTGCGGGGAGCACGCAGCAGCACAGTGCAGCTCCTTGCGGTGGACCTGGCTTTGTGTTCAGCTGCAACGGGACCAGGGCTGGTGCTGAGTCTCCTCCACACACGATGCTGTGCCCATCACCTCAGCCTCTGCATCACCAAAGCACTTTGAAACCTGGAACCCCCTGTGCCTGGAGCAGCATCTCAGGGGGATGTACTGGTGGGAGATGGAGTGATCCTGACCCAGAGACCTCACCCTGGGGCTGCTCCAGAACTGCTCCATAGGGAATATATTGCTTAACAGAGGAACCCACTTCAATGCATTACTAGTGCAGCTAAACTGGTGTCTGGAGACAGAGCTATGGCAAAGAAACAAAGCTCTGAAAGCTTCCTTCAGTAACTCCTATGCCTGCACGCACTGAGCTGGGTTGATCTTGCCTTTTTATTTGCATATAGCTGACATCCCTTATTGACAAGGTTTGCCACCGTATGCGTTTGAAGCAATAACTAAAAAGGATAGGGGAGAAGGAAGGATGGGAGGAAATCCTTGACCTTCCAAAGTTAAGGAAATTCATATTGGGTAAAGTCTTCCATGCAGCCGTGCTTTGCCTGGGTGATGCACCAGTGCAGCACGGCACAGAGGGAAGCTCAGTGACACACAGCTTCCTGACACAGAATGAGCTGAAGAGTCATCACTATAAATACACCCATGGGAGGCCCGTGGGGAGCTCAGGGGGGTTATTTCTGCACGCTGAACTTCGTGGCAGCACCTCTGCTTTGTTGAAGACCTTTGTTTGATGGCTTCCCCAGCGACCAGGTCACACTGAAGCCCAATGCTGTGTTTGCGCCACGGTGAAGATGCCATGTGTAAAACAAAAGTGCTCCAAGAAAAGCAGGGAAGATTTTCCAGGAGCTTTGGCTTTTGCATGAAATTTGTGTTCTTTGCATCACAGCTTGGTGAAGCTTCACGGAGTCATGGAATGGTTTGAGAACGGACCTCAAAGCTCCTCCAGCTCCAACCCCTGCCACGGGCAGGGACCCCTTCCACTAGAGCAGCTTGCTCCAAGCCCCTGTGTCCAACCTGCCCTTGAACACTGCCAGGGATGGGGCAGCCACAGCTTCTCTGGGCACCCTGTGCCAGCGCCTCAGCACCCTCACAGGGAAGAGCTTCTGCCTAAGAGCTCATCTCAGTCTCCCCTCTGGCAGGTTAAAGCTGTTCCCCTTGGCCTGTCCCTACAGGCCCTTGTCCCAAGCCCCTCTCCAGGTTTCTTGGCTTGTGATATAGGGAACAAGGCAAAGCACAGGGTGGCTTGAGGGGGGTAAAGACTCTGGACCCAGGATCTCCCAGGAAACTTCTGCCACCTGCAAAAGTGCTCTTGTCTAACACCAGGAGAGCTCTTTGCCAACACAGAGCCCGCCAGCTCTCCAGCCATGCTTGCAGCAATGCCAAATCCACCTCCAGAAGTAGTAGAGAACAAGAACATAAAAGACCACAACTTACGCATTTCAAGCCATGGTTTTGATTATGTAGAATAGCGAACAGAACCTGAAAAGCATCTTTTATAGAAAAAGTTAATTCTGTATGATGCTTTTTCCTTATAAAGGATGATTTACCTGTCTCTGGGGTTATGGGCTTTGTACAACAGAGCACATGTCTGTTCTGGTTCCTTCCAGCTGAGGTACAGATCCCAGGCAAACAGCTGTCCCGTGGTACTGTGGGGTTTTCATGACAAATGGGAATCCTGCACAGGCAGCTTTCATTTCTTCATCCGAAAGCCTCATACATTAGGAGCTGCCAGAGTCCTGTGAACTTTCATATCCATTATGCCATCACCACTCCAAATGCTTTCAAATTAACAAGCAGCCAGATTTCCTTTCGATGACCAAGCAGGAAAATAAAGAGAAAGGACAGGAATTATTACATTACAGAATACCTTCTCCTCCAGCCCACTCAGCAATCACTTTGTAAAGGGATATGAAAGGTTATTTACATTGGGATACATCTAAGGGGATGAAAAAGAGCAAAGGCTCCAGGAAGGGATCACAGCTGTTTCCTTTCTTACCCTTACCACTGAGCAATCCTCCCCATGCTGGGTGCGAGCCGGGGCTGCCACGCTCTGGGACACACTCAGATGGGATCCTGACAAAGTGCAAGGAATATCAGTGGGAAATGAGCATTTTAAGTAATCTCTTAAACTCGTTATCCATTTAATTCCTCCTTTAGCTCATTCCTTTTCCCGATTCCTGTTTGGGTTTTGGAAAGGGGCCTCTTTGATCCCTGTGCATGGACGAGGGCAGGCACACAGGGAGCAGCCCTTTCTGTAGGAGCAGAGCCGCTGTTGTTGGCCATAACAGTTGCCAGGAAGGACAGCATGAAAAGCAAGACAACAGTGCAAGAGGAGTGTTTTATAGCAGTGCACTGCACAGCTGTCCCACCCTTGCCAACACAGGCTTCCAAAAGTGGTGGGATGCTCAGCAAAAGGCTGGAATCACGGCCTGATGCCTTTTCAGAGTCAGGATCTCAGGCACCCGTTCAATGCATCTGGCAAGAAGATTGTACAGCTAAAAATAATGAGGGTGATATTGAAAAATCAGGAAATTCACTTTCATGCCTCACGACTCTGGACCCTGTTAATTGCAACATCTTTTGACTGTGCCTTTTCAAACCCTTATCTATAGCCCCATCTGCTTGGCAGAGAGAAGGGCAGCACAGGCTTTGCTAAGGTCTTGCAGGGCTCCAAGACCATGGATGGTCACCGATGGGAGATCACAACAAGCCCCGGGATGCCCTGCTCTGACAGTCTGTGTATAAAACCTGTGTGAGTGACTCAATAGCCTCAAGAATTGCCATGGTGAGTAATCCGCTGAGATTTGGTGCTGCCCTCATATACTGCCTTTCATTCTTTTTTAAGCATCAAAGGCTCACATTTGCTTTGAAAGCGATGTTTAGTCGCAATGTTGTGCGTCTACAAGTCACTTGCATTGGGAGGAGGACATAGCCACCTCCAAAGAAATGCTGCAGCAGCTCTTCTGCTAACCGATGCACTTGAAAAATGGTACACAGAGCAGACGCCAATGCACAGCTGATCTATACTAGTCACAGAGGATGGCTGGTTATGTTCCATGCTGGAAATGCACACTTGTTTCATTTCTCCTTTCACCGAGGACAGGATTCTGCGTTCCTGTGCTTTGTATAACTCCCCCTGCTTTAGCCTTGAAGAACTGGGGCAGGGGAGCTTTTACCAAGGGGGCTCCAGGGGCTGCTTCTGCCTTCTTTATGCCATAGACTCATCCAAAAGGGATTGCCAGGGAGTAGGGTCAGCACCAATTCGTATGTATAAATAGCCATGCAAAAATCAGAACAGAAGCCAGTTTTATTGCCTCTATGCTTCTGGGGCAGACGGAGCAGCTCTGACTTCTTCTGGTGCCTTAAGACAAGACTGTCAGGGCTGTTTCTTGTCGTCCCTGTTCCCTAGGTGGCTTTTAGCCTGTGTGAGGAGATCACAGCAGAGGAAGGCACAGAACCCTCCTTCCTCAGCCTCTTGGCTAAACCCCACAGATCTAAACAGGGGCTGGTGCCTCCAGCGAGCCTCAGGGCTCGCATCTCTGACTGCTGTGAACCAAAGACCGTTTACATGAGATCAGCACATGCAGACATTGCCTTACACTTCATGGCACATGTACTTCGTCTATCGATAACGAGGGGCAACCCATCACTGCCAGCCCGTCAGCGATCTTGTGGTTATTAGGGGGTTCTGTTTAATGAACAAAGGGGGGAAGCATGATGGAAGGCATGCAAATGATTAAATGCAAAGATCTGCTGATCTTGTGGGACCACCGCATCTTTAGTAAGTCTCACTCCAAAGGGAAAGGTAGGTCCATTTAACCCCCTTCTCCAATTAGGACGTCTAAATCAGTGCTGCAGCCCTTTAAAACAGCCAGACCGAAGGAATTGCCATAGAGTCAAGATACAGAGCTCTGTGCCTGACTCTATAACAGGCAAACATGGGGTAATCTCTCTCTCCGGAGAGCTCAGCTGAGCCCTAAAGCATTAAGCAAGAGGGTTTGCCCTACCCAAAGCACCGTTTGTGTGACCTCTCCAGCGATGGCTCTTCTCCACAGGGGGATTCTGCAAAGCTTTTGATAAGTTCATGGGAACACCTCATTGCATAGTGTAAGCATTCCCTTCGCCATCTCCTGCCCGAAGCACGGTAACCTGCCCAATAAAACACAGCCAGAGGCACAGCGGCTGGGGCTCTTCGGGTACCTGCCCGCGTGGAGAAGCCTTCGCTGCTGTGCCTGTTCCAAAGCTGCTCGTGCGAGGAGCGTGGGTTCCTCACCAGGAGATTCCCCATTCCCAGGGAAGGGAGCGCAGGGCAATTAGTCACTGTAAAACAGGCTAACGAGGGTAAGGAGTGAGGGCTTGCCTAGGCCCCAGTGAAACCCAGTGCTTTATGCGACCCAAGATGCTGCTGGAGGAATCTGGTTAATCTTTTACTCTCCTAGTAAATCATTCCTTGAGGCCATCTGTGAAACATGAGACGAGCAGCTCCAACCCAAGATTCCCGCTTAGCAAAGCTTGGCCGGAAAGAAGCTTTCCTGATAAAGTTGATAGCTGGTCCAAGCCCTCATGGTTTCCAGCAGCATTAATCCTGCTGGGGAGATTAGAGAAGCGGCCCTGGAAGGTCCTGAAGTGTGACTGTGCATCTCAGCAAAGGTCAAGGGAAAGGAATAAAGGGGAAAAAGAAGGGGAAAAAGAAAGAGGGAAAAAGAAGGGGGAAAGGGGAAAAAGAAGGGGAAAAAGAAGGGGAAAAGGGGAAAAACAAGGAAAAAAGAGGGAAAAAAGGGAAAAGGGGGAAAACAAGGGGAAAGGGGGAAAAACAAGGGGAAAAACAAGGGGAAAAGGGGAAAACAAGGGGAAAAGGGGAAAACAAGGGGAAAAGGGGAAAACAAGGGGAAAAGAGGGAGAAACAAGAAAAAATGGGGAAAACAAGGGGAAAAAGGGAAAAACAAGAAAAGGGAAAACACGGGGAAAGGGGAAAAACAAGGGGAAAAAGGGAAAAGCAAGGGGAAAAAGGGAAAAAACAAGGGAAAATGGGGAAACAAGGGGAAAGGGGGAAAAACAAGGAAAAAAGAGGGAAAAAACAAGGGAAAAGGGGGAAAACAAGGGGAAAGTGGGAAAAACAAGGAAAAAAGAGGGAAAAACAAGGAAAAAAGGGGAAAACAAGGGAAAAGGGGAAAAACAAGGGGAAAAAGGGAAAAACAAGGAAAGAAGAGGGAAAAAACAAGGGAAAAGGGAAAAACAAGGCTAAAAGGGAAAAACAAGGGGAAAAGGGAAAAACAAGGGGAAAAGGGAAAAACAAGGGGAAAGGGGGAAAAACAAGGGAAAAAGGGGGAAAAACAAGGGGAAAGGGGAAAAACAAGGGAAAAAGGGGGAAAAACAAGGGAAAAAGGGGGAAAAACAAGGGGAAAGGGGGAAAACAAGGGGAAAAGGGGGAAAACAAGGGGAAAAGGGGGAAAAACAAGGGAAAAAAGAGGAAAAAGAAGGAAAAAGCAGAAAAAAAAGGGAAAAAGAAAAGGAGAAACCTCAGCGTTTGCTCAGAGGTGCACCTCTTCGCGCTGTCTTTTCCAGCAGCCTCTTGCACACAAGCAGCCCCAGCCCCACTGGGGCAGGAACATTCCTGGGGCTCAAGGAGAGCATCAGTGCAGAAATCCAGTGCCCCGATGGCCAAGGCTGAGCCATGGTTTTGTTCAAGGAGAGGCACAAACACCCCTATTCAGTTGAACCCAGACCCCAGACTTCCCTGCTTCGGGAATGCTCATGCCCGGATCAAACGTGTACAGCATGGGATGGTGTCACTCGAGGAATAAGTCATCCAAAGCACCCCCATCAGCATTCCATGCCAGGAGGCTTATTGTGTCCTCCAGCCAGACTGGACTCGGGTCTTTAAGCAGCAGTCAGTCTTTCTCCACTGGCATTACTGCCAACCTGGGAATAGAAGAAAGTCCATAGGCAAATACTTCATAGGGCAAAACTAATAGTAAGCAAGAGCTTGCAGGGCTGAACACCTAACCGCAGGCTCCAAGAGCATCACTTACAATCTCCCTCCCCCAGGAATTAGGCCAATTCAGTTTTTGATGGCTATTTTGCTGAGGTCATCTAATTTCTGACCTTTCAGGATCCCTGATTCCCAGGTGGCTCAATAGCTAGGAGGAACAGAGGGTTTCAAAGTGAAAGATGAGATGCCCCACATCCTAGAGCCACACGCAAAGCAAAAACCCATACAGGGGACAAAGTAAGAGCAAAGCAGCATCTGGCTGACCATGACACCACCAGCTTGTTAGCGGTGCTTTTCTGGGGTGGA
The DNA here is from genome assembly GCF_028554395.1 of Pezoporus wallicus. Lineage (NCBI taxonomy): Eukaryota > Metazoa > Chordata > Aves > Psittaciformes > Psittacidae > Pezoporus > Pezoporus wallicus. The sequence continues at coordinate 1,185,592 of NW_026637336.1, read as the reverse complement.
GAGAGGTGAGTGAAGGTGAGTAAGACTGGAAGTTTGTTTGGTTTGGGTTTAAAAGTGTTCTTCCTTCCTGCTTATTGACTACACAACTGCTGGAGAGCACAGCAGTGATTGTGGCACTGAAAACTGCCTGAGCAGAGCTGCAGAGGGGACAGGTCCCAGCGTGTCAGAGCTCATGCAAGGGGATTTCTGATCTCTAGGGGACAAGGGCCTGCAGGGACAGGCCAAGGGGAATGGCTTTAACCTGCCAGAGGGGAGACTGAGATGAGCTCTTAGGCAGAAGCTCTTCCCTGTGAGGGTGCTGAGGCGCTGGCACAGGGTGCCCAGAGAAGCTGTGGCTGCCCCATCCCTGGCAGTGTTCAAGGCCAGGTTGGACACAGGGGCTTGGAGCAAGCTGCTCCAGTGGAAGGGGTCCCTGCCCGTGGCAGGGGTTGGAGCTGGAGGAGCATTGAGGTCCCTTCAACCCAAACCAGGCTGGGATCTCCTGTCTCAGCATCAGCTGGACTCTGGGACAGAGGTGTCCCATCAGTCGGGCAGGACTCACGCTGTTGAGCAGGAGCTGCTCTGCTCTCCCAGGCTTGATGAATCCTCCACCCTCCGAATCGCACCCAGTGAAGGCTGCAGGAGCATCTGTTATAAATCCTCTTCTCTGGGCAAGAGCAGGAAGCACAACGTTCACAGGACTCTCTCCTATGGAGAAAATCATCCAGGCCTTTTCTTTGCAAGGGCTGCACCCCTCCTGGAGCCCTTTGTGATCTGGGTTGTTTAGAAAGTAAATGGAGTGAGCCAGAGAGACAGTAATGGTTCGTCCTCCAAGAAAGAAAAGCTTAATTTTACCCTGGGGATCTTGTGTCTGCCATGACCCCTCCGGCAGCTCACAGGAGCACAGGAGGCATTAACCAGCAGTGAGGACCGCTTCGGTCTATGAAGTTTCATCTTAGTTCTTAATAGAAATATCCCCTCTCCTGCAATTAACCCTCCCAGAGCCACACCACCTCATCCTCAGTTGCTAATGTGCACCTTCTCCATAGCTTATAGCACTCTCCTTTTCCCATCTAACCAAAACAGGCCTAGGGCTTGTAACCTCTTCACAGAGTTCCCTGGGCTGCAGCCGAGATGCTCAAGGCATGAAGAGCAGGCAGCATTCCATGAGTGGCAACCCTGGTGGAGCTGGTTCCAGAAAAGAGAGGGGAGAGGGAAGTGGGAAGAGGATTACCAGGCTCAAACCCTTTCGTCCTTTGCTCCTGGTTAATATCTGTTCAGCTAACCAGAAATTGGGATCAACAGCTCGGATTTTTCCATCCAATCTGAGTGAGCCAGCAGTTGGGTTTCATTCAAGTAATTGTTCTAATGAATAATAATGTCTTATTATGACCAGAGGGCTTATTGCTAGAATGTTGTACTAAATTCAATAACCTGGGCTCACCATACGTTGTCCCTCTTGTGGGAGCTTCAGCTGCTCAAGAAGTAGACTCAGAGTTGCGTGAGCATCCCTAAAACCTTCTCCCCTTAGTTCCAACTTTGGAGAACAAGTTGTTCATCGTCTGCTGAATCCAGCCTTGGAGCAGCTCCAGTGAAAACAAAAGGAGTAACAACAGGAATGGATTAGGCCCGATTGCTTTCACATTGCTCCAACTTGAATTTTCAATTCCAGTGCTAAAGGAGAAGTAAAAAAAAACCCCAAACCCCAATGTATGGCACAGGGACAGATACACTTCAAAACCTCAGTCTGCCCATGCTGTGGCCTCGTGCCCTTTGGGAAGTGCATCAAGGTGAGGCATCCCCAAGCTCACCTATAGATAAACCCCTGCTCTCTTGTGGCAGGAGCACGATAGATTCCTCCTTCTGCCCCTGCCTTGTACCAATGTTTGCACAGAATGGTGCCCGTGGCAGGGTTGGAGTGAGATGATCTTTGAGGACCTTTCCAACCCAAACATTCTGTGACTGTATGAAACCCATCCTGCAGTTCTAAGGCTGGAGGGATATTGACCCTATTGGCGCTCCCTGCCAAGCTGAGACACAAAGGAATCACAGAGTCAAGGACTTCATTTCATAAAGGCACATGAAGACTGAACTGTGTGTGTGGTGTACCAGCCCCAGGCAGAGCTGTGCACAGCTCACGAGGGCACCTCCAACCTACAGGCCTGTATTTCATACAATCATAGAATAGTCAGGGTTGGAAAGGACCTTAAGATCATCCAGTTCCAACCCCCCTGCCATGGGCAGGGACACCTCACACTAAACCATATCACCCAAGGCTTCATCCAACCTGGTCTTGAACACTGCCAGGGATGGAGCATTCACAACCTCCCTGGGCAACCCATTCCAGTGCCTCACCACCCTCACAGTAAAGAACTTCCTCCTTATATCCAAGCTAAACTTCCCTGTTTTAACCTGTTACTCCTTGTCCTATCACTACAGTCCCTAATGAAGAATCCCTCCAGAGCATCCCTATAGGCCCCCTTCAGACACTGGAAGCTGCTCTGAGGTCTCCACACAGCCTTCTCCAGGCTGAACAGCCCCAACTTCCTCAGCCCATCTTCATACAGGAGGTGCTCCAGTCCCTGAGCATCTCCTCCGCATCCCTGGTTAAACAGATGCGAGCCAACAGAGAGCAAGCGGAGCAAGGACTGAGATGGAGAACCCCAAGCCCCGCTCTGCCTGTTGAACCTCGCTTCCTCTCAGTGCCTGCTGCACCACTCACCCATTAGCTTTGAAGTAAGTTCCTTCTAACCCTGACCTGCTGCTTCCTGCCCAGCTGATGAGCAGAGTGCAGCCGCTTCCTCTGGGCACCCTTTCAGTGGCTGCCACGTGAAGTTAACCCAAGGAAAAGCGTTGCTGTTGTTGTCACTGGAGCTATTCCCAGGCTGTTCCAGAGGGAACAGAATTATCCAGTGATGGAACAACTAAACCACCAGTCAGAAGCCCTAGGTTCAATTCCTAGCTCCTATTAAACCAAGTCACCAGAGGACCTCTGCGCCTCCAAGCCCAGTTTGAATAACACCGATGAGACTCAGAGTTATCCCTCCGCAGATCAGAAACCCACGACACGCCGCAGCAGCACCAAACGCTCGCAGCAGGTTTGACCCCTGAGCTTTACAAAGCCAAGGCCCAGCTCCATCCAGCAGAGAGGGCTGGAAGCGGAGGAGCTCGGCTCAGCTGCTATCTCGCGCCGAAATCACTGCACATTGTTTGCCAACTTATCAGCAGTGACTTGAATGGTGAATTAGCTCCAGCAAGGCAGCTGGCAGGCTGCTGAGGCACACAATGCCTGCTGAATCTGCACTTCCTGCTGCCGACGTGCGAAGGAGAAGGCAAACTATGAGAGAGCAGAGGAACCGCTCCCAGCGCAGGCGTAACGGGGCCAGCCGCTGCTCCAGGCGCCCAACCAGAACCCCCAGCAACAGTGGTGCTCAGCCCGGCACAGGGCTTGCCGTGGAGAGATCCCAAAGCAGAGCAGGCTCCCTCATCTTCTCCTACCTCCTTGCTAAGCTGGGTTAGATCACAGTGCTAGAAGGACAGCCGTCAGGCCCAGCACACAGACCAAGGGTGATAGAATTTGGGTTGGAAGGGACCTTAAAACTCATCGAGCTCCAGCCCCTGCCATGGGCAGGGACACCTTCCACTAGAGCAGCTTGCTCCAAGCCCCATCCAACCTGGCCACAGCTCCTCTGGGTGCCCTCACAGGGAAGAACTTCTGCCTAAGAGCTCATCTCAATCTCCTCTCTTCAGCTTAAAGATCTCAATAGATCTATAAATAGAGGGTAGAGCTAAATCGACCCTCTTTCAGCAAATAACACACTCTATGTCAGCAGCAGCAGCAATCAAGCCACGTTCCAGCCAGCACTCACCTGGACACGGCACCGGAGCACTGTTGCCTGGAGGGATGCTCGCTCCATGCAGGCAGATGTTCTCTGTGCACTGCAGGTTACAAACCTGAAACCGCTGCACATTCACCAAGATCCAGTTCTGTGTGTGCCCACGCAGAGGAATAACAGAAAGGAGCTTCCTGCCTGTGGTCTGATGGGAAACCCCCAGCTTATACACTGCAATTCATTGAAACCAACCGAAATGTGCCCAGCACGCTTCTGTAGGGCTTCACAGGGCTGGGGAAACAGGCACTGTGCTAAGTGCTCCTAGAAAAGCTCTCTTGCTGTGACAGGACCTGCTTGTTCATTTCGGGTCGTCAGCAAGTCTGATCAAAGCCTCCTTTAGCACAGGGCTGTGTTATTCCTTATGCCCAAAGAGCATCTGCCTCTTCTGTATCGGTTTTTGGGTTATCGGTTCAGTGAAGTGCAAACCTCACCCTGGGAAGATGGCATTTACTGGGAAAGGAAGAGGTTACACCGTGAGCGAGGAGGAAGCTGGAGAGGGCGCAGGATGAGCCCGGTTTAGGCGCTCCCGCAGGATTCCCAGCGCTCATCAGACACTGCTCCGTGCTTCGCAAGCCACGATACGCCATCCCGTGGTCATCCCATCCCGGGAACTTCGCACAGCTTGTTCCAAGTATCCAACCCAGCTCAATGGGCATTGCGCGTGCTGGCACTGCTGCTACACCGGCAGTTCTGAGTGCTCTGTGCTTCTTGCTGCTGCTGCAAAGCAAGGCTGAAAAACTTCAGATGCTCTCCCAGCTGGTTTGGGTTGAAGGGACCTCAAAGCTCCTCCAGCCCCAACCCCTGCCACGGGCAGGGACCCCTTCCACTGGAGCAGCTTGCTCCAAGCCCCTGTGTCCAACCTGGCCTTGAACACTGCCAGGGATGGGGCAGCCACAGCTTCTCTGGGCACCCTGTGCCAGCGCCTCAGCACCCTCACAGGGAAGAGCTTCTGCCTAAGAGCTCATCTCAGTCTCCCCTCGGGCAGGTTAAAGCCATTCCCCTTGGCCTGTCCCTACATCCCTTGTCCCAAGCCCCTCTCCAGCTTTCCTGCAGCCCCTTCAGGCACTGGAGCTGCTCTCAGGTCTCCCCTTCAGGAGCCTTCTCTTGTCCAGGCTGCCCCAGCCCAGCTCTCTCAGCCTGGCTCCAGAGCAGAGCTGCTCCAGCCCTCGCAGCATCCCCATGGCCTCGTCTGGACTTGCTCCAACAGCTCCATGTCCCTCTTGTGCTGTTACCCCAGAGCTGGACACAGCCAACACCAGCCTCATGCCATGCCACGCCATCTCATCCCTGCTGGGTGACATTCCTCCTCCTGCTCCTCCACTACAGCACCCTGTGCCACCAGGTCCCCCATGACCCCCACTGCCCCCGCAGCTTTTTGGGCATCTTTGTCCCACTCCTACATCCTCAATTCCCTTCTCATTTTCCCTTTCCCTCCATGAGTTTTGCCTGCTGTTGTCCAGCACATGCCTGACCGAAGCTGGCAACCCTGTTCAGTAACTATTCTGCTTGAGCATCCAGCCCTGCTTTGGTTGGCCGGCAAATGCAACCAGAACCTTCAAGGCTGATGCAGCTGAGTGTAAAGGGGGCAGGAGGAAAGTCCACACAAGTTCAGCGAGCCCTCTGCACCCCTCCTTGCTGCCCATCTGGCCCACCCTACCCGAGCTGCCTCACACTGCTCATGCTGATGGGGTTTAGTACTGGAGGGGAAAAGAATAAGGAATAAATAAAAGAGAAGTGACCAGCAGCAATAACAGTCCTCAAAAGGCAAATGTTTCCTATTACAGCACTGGTTCTTTGGGGCTTTGATGTCACTTCTCCCACACAAAGCTGTTCCTTTCACAGTCTGTTCTTGCACATGAGCAAGATGCTACACGTCCGGTGCACAGCACATCCTCAGCTCTTATTTAAAGCACATTTGTCCCAACTCTACTTTGTTCTCTGTACTGCTTTCCAACCCAATACTCACTCATCACAGCCATTAGAGGCAGTTTGATTCTAGCTCCCATGGTCACATCTATTTTCCTTCCACATTCTTGGAGGTTCTGGTCATCCCTAGCAGTGCTCAAGGCTAGGCAGGACAGAGCCCTGGGTGCCATGGTTTAGCGTGAGGTGTCCCTGCCCATGGCAGGGGGTTGGAACTGAATGGTCTTAAGGTCCTTTCCAACCCAAACCATTCCATGATTCTATGTATCGGGAAGCGTTGACACTTCTCCAGGGTTGAGGCTGAGCTCCTCTTTGTGGCAGGAGCTGAGTTTCTCCCACAAATTTAGAGGCGTGTAGGGCAAAGGGTTTGCTATGGCAGGGGCCAGATCCTCCATTTCCAGTCTGGACCAGCTAACTTTAGCATCACCCTTTATTCTACTACGGCCCATGGTTTTTGATGCCACCCGCTTCCTACCTGCACGTTACAGACCCTAACATTCCACACTGAACATTGCATTGACAAACCATTACAGCTCTCATGGCAAATGTAAGTCGCAAATTATTTGGGGGCAAGGAAAACCTTGTTGTCCAAGCACAGCAGGGTTTCCATGGTGTGCGTGATAAACTGCCCCCATACACATCACAGCCTGGCACATCTGCCAACTTACTTCTCTTTGGTGGAAGCTCCGGCGTGCTGGGGGCTGCAGCAGGACGCAGGTTTCTTTAGGTGCTGCACAGGTTAAACCAGTCAAGCTCTGAACAAACAAGCACATGCCATTGCCTCCAAGATTCACCGGTGTTCAACAGAGTTACCCCTGCACAAACGATAGCCAAATGCCTCGCAGAATTAACGTGAAACAGAGAGATCTTCCAGACAAGACACATTGCCTTACCTGAAAACAAGCCCATATCCCAAAATCTGTTATACCCCACAGCAAGAGACTTGCACAAATCCACCAGGAATATTACCCCAGTCAACCTACAGCAATATATTGTGTTTGTATAAAAGGTAAAGATCTCATGGCCCTCAGAAATAAGCTAACAGGGACTAAAGGTGTTGGAATTACACTGCAAGGTGATGCTTTTGGGGCAGAAAGGAGCTGCTCCACAGCCTGGTGTCCCAAAGGGCCCTGCTGAATCACATAGGGCTGTAACTGGGAGATGAACAAATCTTGCAGGCTTTCAGTGGCAAGTTCTTACTTATAGCAAGGAGAAGCATTTGGGGGTGAAAGTGTATTGGATTGTGTTGCATTACTGATGATATATGCAAAAGGTTATTGCCTGCAGTTAAAAATAAAGAGTCTGGTATCAAACCAGCTGCATTGGTCCACTAAAAATAGGTTATTTCTGTGTTTTCAGGTGTTATTTCTTCTAAACCTCCAACCTTTCGTGCTCACCAAAGCTAACGTGCATTCTTTAACAGCAAGGACCTACCTGCTTTGCATTTCCTAGCTTTATAATGCAAGCAGCACAAACCAAACTGCTCCAGGTTTAAAAGGAAAACGTTGCCCTGGTATGTTAATCAGAGGCAAGACTCAAACCCAAGGCCCAGTAGACCCATATCAAAAGGCTTTAAGATCTAAAAGCAAGTAATAAAAAGCAGCTTTAATGTATAACGGTTTGGATTGAAACAAGAGACTTCCTTAAGTGCCCAGCACACTAATAAAAGGATAGCCTTGAGGTACACACACAAGCTGAAAGTGGAAGTTGGGTGAGTTTGTATTTATGGGAATGGCAGCGCCAGGCCAGCAGCCACCACAACCCACTTACATGAGGACTCCCCATCCACAAACCCACACTTACCATGCTGAAACCACCTCATTTACTCCCTCAGAAAACATTCTTGCCCTAAGACAGCATCTGAGTTTAGCCTGATAGCAAAGGTCCTTGATAACCAGCCCTCCCCCAGCTCCCTGCCCTCTCCAGTGATGCCTAAACCCAAGGCAACTGCAACTCCAATTCTGAGTGGCAAGCATAGCTTGCCTTTTTGGGACTGGACCGAGCAGAACAGTGCTAGGCTTGCCAACAGGGAGCCTTCTCCTATTGGTTTGAACACCCTGGACTGTTCTGAAAGTCTCAGTTGCTTGAAAAATGCCTTTTTCATTTGAAAATGAGTTGGATCAGCTAGGTCTGCGTTCAGCTGTAGAAGTCTCATTTACAGTTAAAGGAGCTGGCTCCTACCTCCTCCTGACTGGTACCTCCAGTGACCCAACTTAGATCAACCACTGACTTTGCTGAGGATTATTTAAGACCCCAAGAGAGACTGAAACAGTGAATGGTGGGCAAAATCCCTTTGCACTTACTATGGACAGCTGCCATTCCCGTAACAGCCTTGGAATACAAGAGGCAGTTTGTACCGCTCCAAAAAAATTCCTTGGCCTTTACTCCACAAAAGCAAATGGAACAATCTTACAACTTCATGGAATATCTGAACCCGTGTTAGTGCAAAGCTGGTTTATTATGGAGTTACCGGGAAGATTACAGGCAGATGAAATTCCTGCAGGGAAAACTTCTTGCCTTCGTTGTCACAAATCTGTAAGGAGGGTCTACAAATAAGAATGTATTTGCAAACATGATTTCCCAAGGCTAGTCATTGTGTTGGTGCACCAGAAGACAAGGTCCACATCCTCCTAAGCCTGCTCAGGTTAACCTCTGCCTACAGCCCCCAGTGTGGGTCTGGCCAGAGAAACACGCCAAGCTGAAGCCTTACATTTCAAATGGGTTTAGCATTTTGAGAACCATTAAAATGAGTGCTCTATTTTTATCATTACTGAAAACCCCCAAACCCCAGCAATAGTTTTCCTCGTGTATGTCAAGGAGTTTTCCAATCAAGTCTGCAGGAGTCAGCTTTACATCCTCACCCACTGACAGTTTAATTACTCTCATTGTAGAAGAAAGTATCTAACCACATACAGTCAGGAAAACAGCCCCATAAATACAGGCTTTTGGGCCCGTGATCCCCAATTTGAAATTCAATGAAGGAGAATGAAACATGCACACTGCAATCCATTTCCTGATTCAGAACACTTGATATTATCAAAACACAGAGTTCCACAGCTGACACACACATTTCTCTAAAGCATTGGTAAAACCCTTCCAGCATTTTAAGCCCATGAAATGAGGATTCAGCATGGTTCAGATCAGATCTAAAGGGCAGTGCTAGTCAAAGACGAACAGCGCAACGCTGTGCTCATGAACACATTAAAAAGTCCATCTAAAATGCTGCTGGAATTACACTGGTATTTGAAACTTGCTTCTCAACAGTGACAACATTAAAGGTAAGTCATCACTGGTGATTCTCAGCAATAGATCTGCACTAATGGCTCCTTAGTTAAAACAAGGAGGAGGCAAGACAGGAATTCTCAGACACTCATATGGCAATTCAGTGTAAGTAAGTCTGGTGAGGTCATAAAAACCAGTGAAATGTGTCAATAGTTACAGACTAAAGCTGACTACCAGCCTCAGCTGCCCTGTTCCCCACACTGCTACCCAATTCATTACAGACAAGCCAGTTCCCAAGCCCAGAAGTGCACCTTCTAGTCAGTTTTAGCCAGTGTGCTGTACCAGCCTTCACACTGCCACAAAGATGGGTTCTGTCAGCAGCAGCAACTCATGTGCAGTTAAGTGCAAATGTCAGCTATTGAAGTATTAGAAAACTCAGTTTTAAAGTGAACACATTGTCTTACAGCTGTGAACGTGAAAGAGAACAGGATCCAAGGTGGTTCCTACTGCACTGCACCATGCCATTCATTCCGAAACAAGAGACAGTCTGCGTCTGTGTTACATACATAGTTTATAAAAGAGCAATGACTTCTGAAGAGTGGGGAATAGCCAGAACACTCCAAAACTGGCTGTAACAAGAGTATATGTGTGTTTGCTTTATGAAGCTTACATTCTAACGTTTACAAAGGCCAGCACTTGTAGAAGATTCTCCACTAACAAACAAATCTGGAATACATCCATTGTACAGGTAAGTCAGCCAAAAATAAGCAATAGCTGTGCTCTTCTCACTTGTAGGAAAGCATGCAACAGGTTTCCCCCTTCTGCCACCCCCTGTTCAGATTTCTACACCACAGTCCCATTAAAAGCACTCTATGATGAAACTGGGGTACAGGCACCAGGCTGAATTTTATCACAGATACCATTTACCAATGTCCTGCAGATGTTAATGCAGCCTTCTGCTAGCACCAGAGAGGATACAAGCATGGATACAAAAATATTTAAGCAATTTAAGACATCAAAAAAGGTCAAGAAATAGCACTGGGCATATACAAACTGAACATTCACTCCTGTAGAGCTCCTTTAAAAATGGCACCAATGGACAGTGTTTTACAATATGCACATTTATTCAAGGTGGGGAACTAATGCTCCACAGGTGAAAAAGGAGAATACAAATAAAAGTGCCACTGTTGGCCCACAATGGGATTGCTTACAATCGAATGGGAACACTTGGAAAAAGAACCTGGTATGTACATGTCTCCTGGGAACTTAATGGCTTCTTCAGAACACAGATAACTATGGTTGTCCCCCTCCCCTTTTTTAGCCAGACAGTATTGCCAGAGCTTGTGCTCCCTTTTCAAGCACATCATCTTCCTTGAAATTCAGTACTATTTTCTTTCAGAAAGATCAGAAGTTGTACTTTTAGGTAACAAAAGCATTTATGTTACAAACATTCAAAACCGGAAGCTTATGATTCTGGCAGACAACGTTGCGTATTAAATACAAACCAGCCAGCAATTACTGAACATAAAAAACTTATTCAATCATAAAAAAATACTATAATTCATCACCACAGACTTTTTACATAGTTATAAATAATAAATAGCATAACACAGTAGATTACAAACGGATTTATTTTGCCCCGTTAAAGTCTTTAAAAAGTAAAATATCTCTTGTCTTACCTCAGCCTGACCAAGGTACTGTAGCAAGCCTGCTCGGAGCTCAAACATAAGCCAAGCAATATGCAGAGCTCGTGTTCAACCCAAACTTTTCAGTCTTTCCTTAGAAATGGAATCCTTGCTCAGCTGTTTGCCCTGCTCACGACCAACGAAGGTGTAAATGCAGCTGCAGGGGGCATCACCTCGGCTGCTGTCTTGGGCTGCCCACAGCACTCGGAGAGCAGCACTAAGGAAAGCAGCCTCCAGGACAGGTTCTGGTGAGCACCCTATAAGAAGCTGTACATAAAGGGGTTTTCCCCACCCACCCCTCTGGTTTTACATTCCATCATTTTGTAACAATGCCCCCCTAAGGCACAAAAATACCTATGACCTCAATGCCACGGGAGACATCGGTGGTGCCAAACATGGTTCTCCTACACAGTAGTTTAAATAACTTTGTTATCTGCACTGTATGTCTTAGATCGAGGCATGGATTCATTTTCCTTGGCCAAACCCTGCTGAATATTGACCTTATTTCATAAAATCTGTAGGGTAAAGGATCTGGGGAGAGAACTATGCAGCTTTTTTAATCATATTTGTAGAGTACTGTTATTTCTTCACTGGTGGCAAAAGTGCCAATCATTTTGTTGTGGGTTTTTAATGTAAGAGAGGGAGATTTCCACACCCACTGTAAGAAAAACGACTAGCAGCACTAAGAAAAGATTTTCCTTCCTTCCATAAAAGAATTTTTAGCTAGTGACTAAAGATAAAAAACACCACGGAGAATATTTTTACTCAATGGTAGAAGTGCCAGAGAATAAATCAGCATTTTCAAATCCCTCCAAATCAAATTCTTTCCCTAGACATAGTGACCACAATAATAATAGAAGTAATTCTCCTACAAATTGCAACACTACTAGGCAGATACCTATTCTTGGAATCAAATTGTGTATGCAAGTTCCTGAAAGCAAAAAGTTAGTATAATCTGAGCAGACAACTTGTTTAAAGAAAAACACAAATTTGCAAAAACAGACATTAATATGGTCTACAACGTCCATTAAATGGAAAAAAATCAAAATCACTGGAAAGTCACCAAGGATTAAAGGAACAAGAATAGTTTTCTTTCAGTAATCCTCGTGTTAATGGTTCAAGAATGAGAGTTCATTTCTCTGTACGAGTGTACAGTGAGGAAACAGCACAACCAGACACAGATTAAGTCACTTAGGTGAGAGATCATCCATCAGAATGAACGAAGAGCATGAGTTGGAGCATGTCACTGGAGACTCTGTGGTTATGCTGCCTTTAGTCAGCGAGTCAGAGGACGAGCCAACACTGCTGCTGCTCCCATCAAGAATATCTGAAGACAGGCTGGGGAAGAAGGAAAAGTTCTTTAGCAACAGGGGCACAGTGACTGCGGGTACAAGGCCAGTGTACTGTCGCCTTGTAGAGGTGTAGGAGACCTATACTACCACTCAGCCTTTACTGCAAGACTGGCAGCCCTGAAGACTCCTTGTTTTCTGTAGCATGTTACAGATATATTCATGCTCCTTATGGGAATGAGGAGCAGAATTTCTTTTTTCTTTTTAACATGCAGAATAAATCATCACTCTCATTTGAATCACTCAGAGAAAGGATATGACAACGAATGAGAATAAAACCTTAAAAGAGTATAGAAAGGAATAGTAACAACCTAATCAGCAATGCAGCAACAATGTCATTGCTTAGCTACTATGTTATTTAATGTTGCACTACTCAGAGCAACATTTTGAAACCTGTTTTGCCCTTGTAAGGAATTCTGGCGGTTGGATTTTGAAGTCTTGATACAAGATTCCAGAGGGCATAAATGGATGCTTTTATCATTTATGCTGGAAGCAACATAAAATAAAATCTCTCTAAGCAGTTCCAAGTCTGTAGGTAAACCAAAATTGTAGTAATAGAGTCGGTATTTTACAATGCTTATTTTCTGACTTCTGACACAAAAGAGAACTCAGAGCTTTTAATGAATCCTGATAAACCAGATTGTACCACTAAAAACCATGAATAAAAACATGAACTATGTAAGCGCAGTAACTATTCACACAAAATACCACGGATACTATATGAGCACCACCTCCAACACAGTGAAATAATGAAGCATCCTCAAAAAAGAACTTTGCTTATGAACCAACAGGGATTTGTAACAATCAGATTCAGTATGAAGGCTTTGATACACAAAATCTAGGTTAGAGTCTGCTCAGGAAGATCTGATCAAAGGAGCAGGAACACTGTCACACTACCACAGGAGCAGTTCCCAGTAACATGCATACACAAGCTATATGCAGAGTATTTTTCCCTGGAAAACAAACAAGAACACTTGTGATCCATGCACACTCCCTGTTTCGGCATTTCAGGGCACATGAAATAGTTTACCATGAACTGAGATCGGTCAGATGTGTAACATCTGGAGAAAGCATGTTGGTTGTTCCTTGAAATAGTCTCTTTGGCTGACTTTCAGTTTCCATTTCACCTAAGGAAAACAGTGCAAATAATCAAACTCACTTGAGCCTCTGGAATGTCTGTCCATTTAACATTTGTCTATGGCAAAAGACAGGATTGTCCCATGACAGTGCAAAGCTATTGTAACTCAAATCCTCTCATTCAGCAGGCCAAGCACTTGGGTAAGACATTCATTTGACGCTGTTGTATAACCATCCAGTCCATCCTTAATTTAACCAATGCTTCAGCAGTATCTGAGGGGCTACAACAATCTCAGTGACATAAAACTAGGCACTTGCTACCTGGACTATAATCAGGGAAAATAATCTAAAGCAAACTAATTACTGTGACTTAAGTTTAAGTAAGCAGTTGAGATGAAGAGACTGACATAAGACAAAATAGGGAGATTAAAGTTCTTAGTGATTATGAAAGCAGGAATGGCAGCTTGGCTCACAGTTTCACACTCCTGCAGACAACAAATTCTGATGCATATGTACACTGCTACAGAAAAGCTGAACAGAAAACAAAATGGCATGTGTATGCATTTCCACTTACTCATCGTGGATCAGACTATCTTTGTACCTGTAATCATCTACTGATATTAAGAGATTAAACATGATGAGGAGAATTCATATAATCTGTTTAGTGTAATCTACCCTGAGAATGCGCAGGTTTGTGAATAGCCCCTGTGCAGACACATCTGGAAATATCATGAATTTGCCAATGAGAAGCTTAAAAACACCCCTTTCAGCTACAGTATATTTTCATTTTTAGTTTGGCAACAAACACGTATGAAATGGAAAGAAATGTTCTGGCTTTTTACCTACACTTCACAACAGTTGTGGTGTCGGTTTGAAAAGCTGACAGAGGTTAAGCAGTACAGCAAACTGAAGTACATATTAACATACGTTATGCAAGAGAATTATACTACCACTTGGTTTATAGAGACTGATAAGCCCCCTAAACTTTCTTTAGCTCATGGAGGTACATTCCCTTCTTCAAAGGGAAAGAATAACAGCTTCTATCAAGCTGAACGGGCAAAACCCCCCCACATTTATAATATATCCAAAAAACTAACTTAAGTAACTTCAAATTTCACAAAGACAAATCTGCTCCAACACACTGCACAGTGTGCCAGCACCTATTCCCTCTAGAAATGTTCCTCAATACATTGCTTTCTCCTCCCACGTGTCACGGTGTCGCTTTGTCACCATGTCACATCTATAGAGTATGAACTGCAAAGCTACTGCTAAAATTCTGAAATAACAGGATTTAGGAAAAGAAATGAGGGTCATTGAAATGGGTTGGATGTTTTAAATCTAAGTAACATTGAGAATTCCTTGATATTTCAAGTAAAAAAGGCAAACTCCTATCTCCACTTCATAAAAGATGCTCCACAAGAGCACACGGATAGGTGAGGAAAGCCTGCCCTTTACCTGCTTTTAATACAACACAACCTGGGTAAAGCCTATCATAAAACACTGAAAGTAAAGCAACGCAATATAAATACTTACTCCTTACTGAGTAATATTTAATGCCTCTAAAATTCATAGAAAATAACAGAAAGAAAGAACTGGCATCCATGGGAAAACTTGCCTCTCTCCCCTGTCAACTCAATGTAAATTAGACAACATTCTTTATCTGATAGAACAAGCAGCCCTAAAACAACACTAACCAGGACCTTTTCTCGAAGGCCAGGTCTTGTAAAATAAAGGGAGATGCTTTTTATGCAGTTAAGAATACCCAAGTTAAAATGCAGAAAGAATAAGCATGGCTAGAGGCACGCTTGTAAACATCTCAATCTCCCAGTTCTACTACGGAGACTTGTTCTGGGCTGCAATTTAAATATCCTTAACATGGAATACTTCCAGGAAAGAATGCAGTTTTCCCCCTCCAGGAGGAAAGCACTGATCTATTCCACTTCTCTAAACACTCACCTTCTGAACTTTCAGAGTGAAAACAAACATTCAGTACTAAGTTTAGCAGATAGTGCATGATAAGCAACATTCCTAAGATGAACTGGAGGGTGTGCACTGTACAGTGGTACTCTTAGGAATGTCAGGGAGGGCTTAGGAATATTCATAACATTGCATTCGATGTGTAATAAAAGTTTGCCTCTTTTAAGTAATTGTTGCTTTTAAAGGTTTTCAATCTTGTGTTTTAAACTACCTATTTTCCACTGTATTTTGAAGTTACAATTGGCAAATTCCAGTTCACCATGGATATAAGTGCATTGTATTTACAGAACAAAAAACCCATGGAAAAAAGAAATGCATCCAGCTGCAAAACTACATCCCAATAGGGATCAGATAAAACATCTAATACTTTAAATACACATACCTTTTCTTTTAATGGGGCCAAGAACACTGGGCCTGATACAGTTAATAGGACTTTGACTCCTCCTGCTATAGAGAGAATACCAACACTCAGTCAGGCCTGTTCCACCACACCTAGCATCAAATCAACACAACCACAGCACCATGAAATGTTCTTTAAAGCTATTCCTGCACAACTGGAATGCTTAGGGAGTCTAAATACATAGATAACAAAGAAAGTGCTTGCTATTAGAGCAGATTATCTGCCACACAAAATTATAGTACATTTTCCAGGGCTTTCTCCTTTCCTTAGTGCCTCACATCCTCATGTCAATCATGTCCATTTCTAAACTGCATTTAATATACAAAATCAATACGCTGGAAAAGTTAAAGTTCATTTGAAGTACCCAGGAATGTCCCACAAGTTACCAAGTCCAGGCTGAAGTTAACTCAGGCTTCTATAGGAGAAAAGCTACTACTCGTAAAGGCTGAACTTCCAGAGCATTCTTACATGGCAATACTTCAGCTATTGCAAAACTGAAATCACTTTCAATGCCTTAACATCAGCTTTAGCTAATCTTCATGCCAGCCTTGGAATTTAAGCCAATGTATACCTGCTCCTTGCAGATGTTACTTACTTGGTGAATCGCCTTGTTGGACTGGGAATAGGACTTGGAGGTAACCCATTGCTGCTCACAAACATTTGCAATGATGGTGAAAAACATTGCTGCAGAGAACATCACATGAAGGTACTTCAGAATTCCCTTTGAAATATTCAGCTGTTTCACCCCATCCTCCAAACAAAACATCCCCAGTTAAAGAAAAGCTGGTAACAGCATACAGCAGAGATGATCATACATAGCCTTAGAGGCATTAAAACCTTAACTTGCAAAAACAGACTGCCTAAAGCAAGCCCACTGAGATTAACTTAAAATTCAAACCCACAGGAAATCTGAAATGGAAACAGAAGCTGTTTTCTAAATAAGAGAGTTGTTTCTGGTCTTCCTGTTACATTTAGAAGCAGCACTACAGTACTCAGGACTTGCTTCTTTCAAGGGACTTGTTAAACAAACAGGCTGAGTTGACTCAAAATACATCTGACCTGAAAACTTAACACAGTATTCCAGATAGAACAGAGCTCTGTGGTTCTGCAGCTCATTTGAGCTGAGCCCATGAATGCCCACAGCTAAACACAAAAATGGTTTTCTGGCAAGTTACCTACTACTGCTTTACAGTCGTGATTCCAAAGGTACAGGAGAGGCTGTTAGCATCAGGGTTACACTAGGAACACATTTACTCAGCACTAATATGATGCTCCATGCACACACCATCAACAACACTAGTTGAGGCATGTAATAAAATACACCAGTACAAAAGCAGAATCACAAAAGAGGGTGAAAACAGGGTCAATCAGCCCATCTATAAACACAGTTCCCAGTTTCTCTGTGCTGCATTTCAGTTTTCCAGTCCTCATTGGAAAAAGCAGTTTATTTAATATACATATATTCCCTTTCTCCAGCATCTCCCATCAGTCTTCAGTGCAAGTTCTGCACACCGGAGTCCTCCTTACCAGTGATTTATGCCTTCCTTCCCATAACTGACGGATATACTCATCCTCCTCACCACACAGATCTCCAGCTTCTAGTCTTTGCCTACACTCTTACTCTACACATGATATATTCCAGTGTTGGTGCTTCTTCCCCAGCAGCTCCCACCTAGGCAGCTGAAGATATCAGGTCCAAATCTGATTGCTATAATGACCTCTTCCAGCTTCCCTAGAACCAGAATCCTGACCTATCCCAACATCACACAGACAGCAGCAACTGCAAACATTCAGTGTGGCAGAACTGGGACACTCCTGAAACTCTGCAAGCTCTAAGCTGGTGAAGATCTGATTCCTAGAAACAAGTAAAACGTGGGTTTGTTTTTTCGTTGTTTGGTTTCTTGAAGACTATCAGTTTGTGAAGTTACACAGTCCTCACAGTTCACCTTGGGCTAAAACTCTGAAGTGTTCTTTCAGTTTGGTATTTCACTTTTCCTACCTTTCCTATTCCTCTTGTAGGTGAAGGTGCAGGCGAAACTGGAATGAAGTCTATTCTCTTAGGGGAGGAAGATTTCTCAGACTTGTCCAAGTCATTGTCGCTCTGTAAACACAAGGTTTCAGACTTAACACTGTCACAGGACGCTACCTTAGAATCCAAGGCACAACCTTCTAGTGGGGAAGTCATTGGGCCAAATGCACAAAAGCTAAAGCAGATGAACTTAAGTTCTTCTTCAATTACTTTCACAGTTAATGTCTCTCTTTCCCTTAAATTCTTCAGTTGAGTGTAGTAGTAGAATTAAATAGGAAACATCTATAAAAAGATTACCAGGCTCAAGCTTTCCTCCCATGACTGGCTTATCTGCATTGCTGTCTGCACTTCCCTAGAATACAAAAAACCCCATCAGTAGCTACAAAGAGGATAACTCTGGCTATTTTATCATCTTGTTTGAATAACACCCACCTTTCATGTGCTGTTTCTCGGTTCATTAAATCCACTCCCTCCTCCTGCAGGAGATAAAACATCCTCAGTTTCCCCATAACATTTGCTTTGTCACAGGTAGTTGGAATAGCACTTGCCATTAGAATTATGAAATGCAAACAGCAGGACCACTCCAGAAAGAAAAGAGAGCTACCAGCCCAGCTCAGTTTCTCTTAAATGAAACAATACATCAAAAATGCAAGGTAGCTTAAACATGGCAACAATAAACCTTGCAAGGATGTTTCCTTGTTGGAACTGAATCGTAAAAAAAAAGACTGGGTTTTCTCTAGTGCTTGAGGAACTCAACAGGAAAGAAACTCCCATTAAGTACTTCATTATTATATAATGTTTTTCATTCTGCTACTAAATACACAGATAAAACCTACACTCACCCTTCTGATCTGATGAAGTCGGCTACTAGGAATGCGAATAGGAGATGATGACAACAACTGAGGAAAAAAAGGGACAGCCACAATGATTAAATCACATCTCAGCACCTTGCACACATCCTATTCACCACCACCTGCAATCTTAGGGAATTAAAAACGAGCTGTACTACACGTGGATGACTCAAATCATGTTGCAAAAAGAAAATACTGGCCTTCAAGAGAGAAGACTTGTTTTACGACTTACAAATTCATTCTATCACTCAGCAAGTGGCACAGAGCTCAGGCTTGCATGCAGATACTGCTCAGCATCTCGAATACATAAACTACCATGAGACAACTGAGAGATTTTTTAAGTGAACCTATGAACATTATACAATTCCCTGCTGCCCAGAACAAGATGACAAACTCCTGTACTAACTTACTCAAGGAGCTGGCTATTATAAAGGAGAAATCCCAGTGTTTCAGCTCAGGTTTGAACAACACTCCCTAAAACTTGACTGTTGCAATTCTCCAGTTTTACACATCTCATTCCTCTGGAACTTTGGCCACCATCACATACAAATGGGCCAACAGTCCCCACCGAGGATGCCCATTTGTCCTCTGTAACACCTTCTGATTTGAGTGCCAAAATGTTACTCTTATTTCTAAGAAATCTCGTAACAAGACACAGAAGAGAATCCTATTTCAGGAATTTAAGTATTGCTTTTCTCAAAGCCTGTAGGACTTTATCTTCATGAGCCTCAAAATGAGAAAGAAAATGCTCAGTAGAAGAAGAGCATTTAGGTCCCTGGGTTGATATGATGGAACAAAGAGAAATGCACCGCCTTTGACAGGTTAAACAGCAGGACTGTTACCGTCAGACTTAAAGAACAGAAAGCAGAACTTCACTCAGCAAATTACTCTTCTTTAAAAGATTTTCTGACATGTGGTGATCACCCTTTCCAATGCCAAACAAACAGGCCAGTGAAGATTCGATCCCCTGTTTCATTTTTACAACAAACTGAAAGACTTTTAACTGTGACAACAGTTTTCTCTTCCAACCCATGGTCAGGTCCAAGTTAACTTTAAGCAGAAGCACACACAGCTTCAGCTGCTGTTGCCTTCTTGGGGACATACAGGTAAACAATACACCAGCATTATTTCATTGCAGGTTGCAGTTACAGCTAGAAAAACCCGCATATTCTGTAGCCTGAAAGGTTGCTGGGATGCACAGTGCAAATACAAATCAAGTTTAACTTCATTTCTCTGGCTCAATTACTTCTTGTTAGGTGTAAATCAAACATGCTTAAGATTCCTCACCATGCTGTGACGGCTCGTAACTGTTGTGCTGTTCCTGCGAGTTCGCAGCACGTAAGGCTGAAAAACCTGCGAGTTGTCACTGGGGATGGAACATAAACTTTCGTGAGTAGCTTCCTAAGGGGTGTTTCACTTACAGCTGCCCAGCGCCCGAAAACACCCATTTCACGTCGGCAGAAGCTTCGCTTTCACTGACGGCGCCTAGCAGCCACCTTCCCCCGCAGCCCGCGGGGATCCGCTGCTGCCCTTCCGCAGCCACCCGCCACCCCGACCCGAAACCGGGGACGTGACGCCTCCACCGCGCACCAGTCTGCGCCGAGCGCCGGAGAGCAAGGGGCACCCTGACTACGGGTCGGCCTGTATCGCTCCACGGCTGGGCCCCGCGGGACAACCTGCTCCGAGGCTGCCGGGCCGGGCCGGGCCGCGCTCACCTGAGCCCGTGGATGAGCGGGGCGCTGTTGGATCTCCTCAGGCCGCCCCCGTCGCTCGGGGCCGCGGCGCTCCCCGGCGGCAGCTCCAGGTCCAGCTCCATTTTCTCCTGAGCCATCGCGGGGGCCGCGCCTCCGGCTCCGACTGCTCCCGCTCCGCCGCGATGCCCATTCACTGCCGGCGGCCGCAGCGGCTCCTCATGCCGCCGCTGCCCCCGGCCCCTACAGGCCTCGCGGGCGGCGCCGCAGGCACAGGCCGGGGCGCGCCGCGCCCGGCGAGGGGGCGGCCCCAGCAGCGCCCCATGCCGGGGGAGGCCCGGGGGACGGCGCCTTCCCCCACCCGCTGCCGCCGCCACACGGACGCGCTCCCGCTGCTCCCTCCGGTGCGGCCGCCTCAGGCCTCGGAGCGCCCCGGGCCGCACTCCCCTCCACGCGCCCGCTGCCGCCCAGCGCGCATGCGCTGGAAGCCGGGCGGAGGCAGCACTTCTCCGCCTTACACAGCGCATGCGTCCCGCGACCGCACCGCGGTACTGCGCATGCCCTATAGGCCGCCATCCCGCCAGCGCCGGCTGCGTGCGCGCTCCTGAGAGCGGCAGAGCACGCGCGGAACGGCTGTAACGGGCGGGGCGCCCGTTTGAAACGGTACAGGGGGTGCTAGGAGACCGACACGGGGCGTGGTCTGCAGGGGACGCGGGTTCGAATCCCAGGGTGGTCATAACGCTGCTCCGATCTTAGCTGGGTCCGTCCCGGGCTCTGCCTCGACAGAGCAGCGGGGAAAAGCCTTTGGGACCCTGCTCAGGGTTAGGCTCTCGCTCTTCAGATGAAGTCGCACAGCCTTCCCTAGCGTTCTGTTGTGCCGCTGAAGAACGTGCTGGGGTTTTAATCAGTAACATGAGCTCCCATGCTGCTGTCAGAAATCCAGCATAACGTTCATTACAAGACCCAAAATTCTAGTTTTTGGCTGCATTTGGGGATCGGGATGGCATTTACAATTCCATTCCAAGCAGCAAAATGTTGTGCTTCCAGATTCTTATTTTCTAGTATTTTTCTGTAATAAAAATTACAATATACGTTCGTCTCTTACGCACAGCGGATCTTCAGGGTCTCTACTAGCACCGAATTCCTAGAAGCTTTCATTTTCACCTGGGAAACAGCAATTCTTTTTCCAGAGCACTAGGTACAGAAATAGTTAAGATAGAAAAGTGAGGATTTTTCATTATTTCAACTTTCTTAAGTGGCTGGATTAATTATTCTCTTAGAATATTAAGGAATACTAGAAAATTCTTCCCCGTAAGGGTGATGAGCTCTTAGGCAGAAGCTCTTCCCTGTGAGGGTGCTGAGGCGCTGGCACAGGGTGCCCAGAGAAGCTGTGGCTGCCCCATCCCTGGCAGTGTGCAAGGGCAGGTTGGACACAGGGGCTTGGAGCAAGCTGCTCTAGCGTAAAGTGTCCCTGCCCGTGGCAGGGGTTGGGACTGGATGAGTTTGAGGTCCCTTCTGATCCACAAGATTACATTTAAAATATTTTCAGGATTTTTCAATATTATTTATATTGGAAAAAATGGAGACAAAATTCCTTGGTTTTTATGAAAGTAGAAGGGAAAAGCCACCTTTCCCACTGCTCACGCTATGATACCTCATGGTCAGTAATGACACCTTTCTGTGAGATGCTGCAGAGTTGCCATCTCCTGCAAAGATCAAGAGGATATATCCCTAAACCCTTCTTTTGCTCAATTTCTAACAACGATGATCAGTCTGATTCACTGGAAAACTAGGATCTGCTGCACAAGTGTCACTTCTTGCTGCCACCGCTCACCAAACGCAACACCACGCTTTGAATGCTGCCCAGTTCTCCTGGTGAAGTACTTCAGCAGGAGCACTCTGCAGCCTGGAACAGCTCTCCCAGTGGCTGGTGAGTGCCCAAAGGGCAATTCCAGTGACAGCATCCAACAGAACACCCAGCTCGGAATGGAAATCCACTCACACATACGTTTGCTGTGCTAACACAAAAGCCACCTGCAGAATGTGACTACATTGCCAAACTATGTGGGGTTTGCTGCTTATTATTGTGGAGTTATTTTGTTATGTCCTTGCCACTACAGACAGCAAAAAGCTTCAAATTTAGGGGGCCTATAAGGATGCTGGGGAGAGACTCTTCACTAGGGACTGTAGTGATAGGACAAGGGGTGATGGGTTAAAACTTAAACAGATTGGATATAAGGAAGAAGTTCTTTACTGTAAGGGTGGTGAGGCACTGGAATGGGGTACACAGGAAAGTTGTGAATACTCCATCCCTGGCGGTGTTCAAGGGCAGGATGGACAGAGCCTTGGCTGACATGGTTTAATGTGAGGTGTCCCTGCCCATGGCAGGGGGGTTGGAACTGGATGATCTTAAGGTCCTTTCCAACCCTAACTATTCTATGATTCTATAAATGTTCTGTATCACTGTATCCTTAAAGGGAAAAGTCAACAATACCCAAAATGTGGCTGAGAGCTCAAAAACATCTGCTTCACATGCTCCAATTTTCCAACACATCAGGCCACTGTCTGACCAGGTTTTCCCACAGCCAAGTAACTTTAATGGGGAATACAAGTGATGTGGGGACTGTCAAGGTCACCCTCAAAGGGTAATGAGGCAGGGAAAAGGGGATGTGGCTGTGGGAGAGTTGTGCTGTGGAACAGAATGAGGTGAAAGATGGAAATGAGGAAATCACAAATTGCTGAGTTGGAGAAACAGTGCAAATGAGCACAGTGAGAGGGATTAAGTAAGGAGAGAGTACGTTAAACAGAGCTTTGGGAGGACACAGGTGAAGGATGGAGATTCCAAGTGGGAAAATGGAGACTGGGAGAAGGAGAGAAGTGGGTACAGTGCTACATGGTGGGCATGAAGTTATGGCGTGGGCAATGACGTGGGCGATACTTGGTACCATCAATACCCTGGCTACAATAACCCCAGCAATGTGAAACTACAAAACACTGCCAGCATGTGACCTGTGAACAACATGTTTTAGCTACCTACAATCCACCTTTCCTTCATGGTTCTTAAAGGCTGCCTGAAAGTCTCCCCTGGAATACACACTGATGCCTGAAGAACCACCAGCTGCATTTCTGAGAAACGACAATGCTTAGCTACAAACTTAGATGCTGGTTTTATTTGAAGGTCAGCATTGTAGCACTTTGCAAGAAACACTAATGAACACACTTTAGATATCTAGAATATTTACTTCTGAGTGTAAATACCTGGCTACAGCCTGGATAAAATGGTTTAACAAGTTAGATGGATGGGTACACGGTGACAGTACCGACACTGACACATGAGCCAGTGAGTGCACAAGGGCAGAATTGTTCTGTACACACACCTTTAGACTGGGTGGGCAGAAGCTGCTATGGCAGAGCAAAACAGGGGTACAGCAGGGGCTACCTGTGCCTCAGAGCCGGGCTCCATGGCGGGGGAAGTGGGGTCTCCGACAGGCCGCAACCGGGACGGGCAGCCCCGGGGAGGGGACAAAGGCATCTTTAAGCTTTCTCACCGCTGCTGTACTTGTCCCGGCACCGGAGAGCCGCGGCCCTAGGCGGGCAGTGCGGCTGGCGGGGCCGGGTCACCTCACCTCAGCGGCGAGCCCGCTCCTGTCCATCCCGCCTCACGTCTGCCAGTGGCTCGCGGCTCGGCGGACACAACAGCGCGGAGGCCGCACCGGGCCCAGCCAGCTGCGGCACCGGCAGCACCGGCGGCACCGAGCCCCGGAGGCCGCACCGGGCCCAGCCAGCTGCGGCACCGGCGGCACCGAGCCCCGGGGAACCGAGAGCGCTCCCCGCATGCGCCCTGCCGAGGGATGCCTGTGGCGCAGGCGCACAGAGCGGCGGCGGCGGCGGCGGTGGGCTTGAGGCGCTCCGAGGCCTGAGGCGGCCGCACCGGAGGGAGCAGCGGGAGCGCGTCCGTGTGGCGGCGGCAGCGGGTGGGGGAAGGCGCCGTCCCCCGGGCCTCCCCCGGCATGGGGCGCTGCTGGGGCCGCCCCCCTCGCCGGGCGCGGCGCGCCCCCGGCCTGTGCCTGCGGCGCCGCCCGCGAGGCCTGTAGGGGCCGGGGGCAGCGGCGGCATGAGGAGCCGCTGCGGCCGCCGGCAGTGAATGGGCATCGCGGCGGAGCGGGAGCAGTCGGAGCCGGAGGCGCGGCCCCCGCGATGGCTCAGGAGAAAATGGAGCTGGACCTGGAGCTGCCGCCGGGGAGCGCCGCGGCCCCGAGCGACGGGGGCGGCCTGAGGAGATCCAACAGCGCCCCGCTCATCCACGGGCTCAGGTGAGCGCGGCCCGGCCCGGCCCGGTGGCGCCGGTGAGGCTGTGTGTGAATGTGTAGGTCTGCCGTGTGTTGTGTAGCTGAGGAGCACGCAGTGTGCAGGGGCAAGGCTGTGGCCGTTGCTATAAAGTAGCAATCGCTCTGATTTAAAGGTTCAGGTCTGACCCCAAAACCACCCAAATCGCTGTACCGTATGTGACTATAAACAGTAAATCCTTTCAGAGCCGTCGGGTGAATTTAGGAAGATCGCTTCAAGGGATATTGGAGGATGCACAAGTTTTACATTTAGTGTAAAATGTTACATCAGTTGCCCTGGAGTTTGTCTGGATGATACTCATTTTGTTACTGTGTAATACTGGGAGAGACACATGTAGGTAAGCGTGCTTGGATGTTGCTATCAGCCTCTGACTGGTGGTATTTGCAAGGGGGATTGGATGTTTGCCTTTAGCTGACAGGGCAGAGATGGGGAAAGCTCTCGGACGTGTATGGTCTCATGTATAGCTTCGTGTTTGGGTAAGCTGATAACTCAACGTGCTATTTCTTGTCTTCTCTGGGTTGTCATGAAATTGGGAGATGCCCATTTCTGCTGCATGGTGTGGCTATTTGAGGTGGTTCACATGCTGCTCCTAGTAGTATGTCTGCAGCTTGGGAGAGCTTATTGACGTAAGCTTTGTAAAACAGTATAATACATGGGTACTTCCCCCCAACAAACCCACTTAAACTTCACGTCTCTGTAAGGAACTAGGTATCAAGTGCTGAGCCAACCTCATAAACCATTTTGTACCAAAATGGTTAATGGTCCATTACTGTTCAGAGGAAATATTATTGTTTATGCAGTCATAATTTAATGCTAAGTAAACATGGTGATTCTTTTAATATTCACTGTATGGAGTGATAATTGTAAAGGAGCAACTCTCGGTTTACGTTTTGATGCAGTACACAACTATTGGGAATGGCAGTCATTCCTCAGGCAGATTGCTGAGCAGGTACACTGGTTATGTGACTGAGATGAGATGCTTTTATAATCTCATCCTTTTGTAAGTTACAAACTGTGGGACCCTTGGCTCCTTAAAAAAGGCATCCCATAACCATGCTGTAAGCAAAGCCTGAGCTCTTCCCTTAACGCTGTGCATATGCCATACATTAGGTGTGTGTACAAATGGAGCTGAAATGCCATGGAGCTGATCTGAGGTGGTTGCAGTGTTTTGCTTGTTAGGAATTTTCCAGCAGAATATTGTTTTTGCAAGATCGCAGCTCTTGGCAAGAAACGTCAGGGTTTTTTTTCCCAGAATGGCTTCACTGGGTAAACTGAAACAAAAGCTCTTGAACAGCTTTTGCTGCTCTGCCTCCTGTTTTGACTTCTTCAGTAACAGACTTAGTAAGGAGCTTGGAGAGTGAGTTACCGTAGAGCCAAAGAACATTTTGAAGTGGAATGTTTTAGGTCATGGAAGTTACATTTCACAGAACTTTTGACTCTTTTTTCGTGCCAAATAAGATTGATTTTTACTGGGAACTGTGAGTGTTTTCTGTGTGTGATGTGACCAGCTTTTGCAAGGGAGATTAAAAGTAAGGGTATTTCCAGGGTTTTTTCCTCTCCCTCTTAAAAAGAGCTTCTTTTGTATCAAATAACTAATCCTGTGTTATTTCACTTACGTGCTGTTTCCCAGTTAGAGAAGCAATGACTGTGATCAAAAGCCTTAAGGCTTTAAAACCTGCTTTTATTGTAGGTTAAATTTAACCTCGTTTACAAAAAGCATTTAGCACTTCAATTAAATGTTCATAGTGATAAGATTTATCAAGATACTGTTTTGTTTTGGTTTTTTTTTGTCCTATTTTCTATGTAGCATTGAATCTGGCTTCAGCCAGTGGTTAAATACCGTTTATAAACTCATTCTGCTGAATGGTGCAAGTTGCAGTCATTCCAAATGTCAGAAATTCCCCCAGAGATCATCAGTCTTTACAGGTTTTGAGTTATTCTGAAGACAGAGGATGATTAATTAAAATCATGAATTAAAATTGCTGGGACTCGGGGAAAGAACAATTTGCTTTTCACTCTGTGCCAACAACCTGCAGGAGTTCTTCCATACCTGTCTCTGGAGTGCTCTGTCTTGAAATGAGAGCTGTCACAGCATTTGAAACCGAGCTTCGATTGAGAGGTGCTTTTTGCTAGGAAGTAAATGGCTCTTGCATCTGACAAGTGTTTCTTTTCACAGTGATAACTCACAAGTGTTCCAGGCCAGCATTCTGCGGACCCGCAGGAACAGCACCACAGTGATGAATCGTCACAGTCTGGTAAGGAAACTATTAAACCAACTGCATTAGGTCCAAGCAGGGTTAAAGGAGAAAATGAGGTTGTAGTCTGTGAAACTGATAGCACATGTTTTCAGAAACAAGGCTCTAACTCTGACATTAATGCACTGTACCTACAGTGAAATGTTACTTATAGACCATTGGGCCTTGGAAACTTGGGCACTTGTATTTCATTCTGATCATAACTTTATGAAATGCAAACAGGTGTTCTGTTCTAAGAATAAGAAAGGTAGTCTGTAAGGTAAACTGATTATGTAGATGTATTGTTGTTCAGTATTCACTGTGTTAATCATTTCTGATGGTTAAAAAAGACAGGTGGTGATACTCTTACCTTAAATTGTCTTTTATATAGTAATGACAGAATAGACTGTTGTAATCAACAACAGTGATAGAATCATGTAATCACAGACTGGTTTGGGTTGGAAAGGACCTTAAGATCATCCAGTTCCAACCCCTGCCATGGGCAGGGACACCTCACACTAGACCATGTTGCCCAAGGCTCTGTCCAGCCTGGCCTTGAACACTGCCAGGGTTGGAGCATTTACCACTTCTCTGGGCAACCTGTGCCAGTGTTTCACCATCCTCACAGAGGATGATATTGTTATATCTCTTTGATAATATAGCTCTATATATCTATATAGATATCTTTTATAATGACTGCAGGGGCAGCTGTGCCATTTGCCTGGGGTTTAACCTGCAGGTTTCTGTCACTACGTGTCATTGCAAAGGAAGGGTCAACTAGCTCAGTGTCTTGCTGTTCGTTTCCATCCAAGAAAACAGCAGTGACACCTAGTGAGTAGATGTTTCGATGGTTTCTATTTTGTTTGTGTGGTTGGGGATCCTGTTTTGTTGTTTAAGAGAAGCATTTTAGCCTGTGGTTAGATATTTAGGTGCTATTTCAGCATTTTCTTTGTTTATTCTCTGTACAGCTCAGTCAGCTCCCTGTCAGGGTTCACTGTGTGGCCCCACAGAAGGCAGGGGGCACTGGAGAGACAGCAGTAGAAGGGCAGAGGTGCCAGGGCAGGTGGCTGTTCCCCTTGGCAGTGGTCCCTCTGAAACTTTACCTTCAGGGAAAAAGATTTATCTGACATACTGGAGAAGGGCAATGGGGAAGGTGTCTCTTTCCTTTCATAGTCTTAATAGTTTGTAATGGCTTTCATTAAGCTTTGTGCTCTCAAAGCACTGGAGATTTGAGAAGCATCATTTCTCCAGTGAGTTCAGCCTGCTTTAAGAGGTACTGAGGTTTCTTTTCACAATAATTAAATCAAAGGACTGTAAACAAGAGAAAAGAAAGCTTTAAGCATTGGCAAAGAAAGGTGGTGACTTGTTGGGAACAAGATTCTGGATCCTCAGTGTTGGTGGGTTTAGTTACTGCATTAGATCCTGCAGAAGAAAACTGTCTTTTTAGGATTTCTATTTTATACTGCAAGCCATTGGTTTTGTATATATTTTGTTAATGTCAAACCTTAAAACATGTGGATCACACTCATAAAATTAGAACATAATGAGTGGAACAAATGCATTTTACTGTGGAGCACCCTAGTGAATAGGCAGGAATGTACTACTCTTCAAATCTTTTTCTCTGTGTGAGAATCAAGGTCACCTCAAGGTCTACATTGGCTGGTACAGCTTGGAGGAATTTTTATTAGGCTTTTAAGGAGCCTGTCCATTATAATAGCAAAACTGACCTAAACTGAACTTTAGAAGTAGCAACTCATAACATTATAGCTGTTAGACTTTGGTATATATTAAGATGACTACATTCTGGCAGAAACATTGAAACATCCTCTTGTGAGTCAGATAAGCTAGTATCTTTTGTGAGAAGGGTGTGAAGTCTTGATATTTGGCTTAAAGGGAGGATTCTGGATATATGAAGCATTAATAGTCTATAACTTACCATAACCTCTTGCGTAAGGCAGCAGAATCTCTGTGTTCTCCATGGCACTGATGAGAAGATGGTGCAGTAAATGGTTAACTGAATGTTCATAAGCTCTCCAGGTTGAGCATGATGAAGAGCTCTGGCAATGTTTTGTGAAGCAGATGAAGCCTCCTACTGCATAAAGCATAGAAACACTTAGTAATAATGCAAACCTCACTTGCTAAACACACTGGGTCCATTTTAAGAAGATACCTTGTCAGCTTACAGAGAGGTTAAACCTCTAGTCAAAGCTTTAGCTTTGAAGTTTTGATCCCTGAATGGGTTAATAACAGAAGTCAATTGAGGGGTGAACATTTGAGGGATGGGAAATACATGAAAATAAATTATATTTTGAGAAAATAATCTCCTTTAATTGCTTGGGTTTGAGCATGCAGTTTTAGATCACAGTATTCCAGTGAGAGCTTGATGCAAAATGGACAGAATTATCAGAAGACCGTTTCTAGTGACATCCTCTCTGACTTCACCCAAATTGGTTGAAGAAGCTCTTGAGAAACCATAAGGAAGATATTTAACTCTTGTTAGCCTTCTAATAGCTGATTCTTTCAGCTGTCAAAATAGGCATTGGTAGGCAGACAACAGTCCAGAAGCCTTTCTGCACATTGTGTTTTGGCTTTGGATTTTTAAAGGAAGAAGTTCTTCCCTGTGAGGGTGCTGAGGTGCTGGCACAGAGAAGCTGTGGCTGCCCCATCCCTGGCAGTGTTTAAGGCCAGGTTGGACACAGGGGCTTGGAGCAAGCTGCTCCAGTGGAAGGTGTCCCTGCCCATGGCAGGGGGCTGGAACTGAATGAGCTTTAAGGACCCTTCATCCCAAACCAGTCTGGGATCCTATCATCTGTTGGAGAGCCTTCTGGATCACTTAAAATATTCTGGATCACTTCAGTGAAGAAGTTTATGCAACAATATACATTAAGGGTGGTAATGTGCTACTTAAAACCAGCTTTATTCTTTAGAGAAGTGGAAGCCAGGCTGATGCCAACTAGCATCATGTTCTTGCAAGTAACTGGTGTAGTTTCTATATACTATGAGCGTTTTAATTCTTTATTCTTGATCTGAGATAGCCCTATGGAGTGGGTAGTGACATTCCTGTGCCTTTCCCTCCCTTCTGTAGTTTCTAAGTGTGTCTCAGTTGTATATGGCTTTGTTTTGCAGTTTGTGCCATCATCGCCTATCCGTATTCCCAGCAGCCGTCTTCATCAAATCAAACAGGTAAGCACAGGTTCTAAGTCAGTTTTATTTCATTTTACATTTTTTATAGGTGGTTGGGGTTTTTTGCAGTTAATGTGTAATGTCCTTCAGGTGACAATAGATTTTACTTTGAAACGGTGTCTGCAGTGTCACTTCAAGGTGTTTTAAATGTAAAAGCTGGATCCTGTCTGCATAGCTCCAAATTTCCTGAATCTTACTGTGAGAAGGAGATTTGAGCAGAAAAAGGAGTCTGAAAATGGACATTTTGGAAAGGATATCTTTCATGTAAACCCTTAGGGTAAGGTTTCACCAAGGTTTTGGCAGTGGTGCCAGCATAAAGATTCACAGCCAATGCAAAGTGTTCCTTAACTCGCGTTGACACAAGACTTCTGTTCAGCCAGAAAATGGACTGGATAAGGAGGCTAAAAGAATAAGTTTGGGCTCTTCTTGCTGGTCTGTTTTCCATCTGTATAATTATCTTATCCAGATTATGGCACTTGTGCTATCACAGCATGAGCAGAGGGGGAAGGGTACCAGAGCAAACGCTTGGGGAGGTGGCGGATATCTGAGTAGGCTTAAATAGCCCTGCTGCCCACATTCAAACCACTCAAGTTTTCAAATCAACAAGCTCAGAATCTTGTGGCTCCTCCATTTTCTATGCCTACTTTTTGACAGTAGGATGTTTATAAGATTTCCTTGAAGATCCTTGGTTTTATTTATATACATATATATTTTTAGCTTGCTGGTTTTCAATGGATAGGCTTGATTTTTACAGGGTAAAAAGTTAAGGAAGCAATTTAATGCTTCAGGCAGCGTTTTCAGGGTCTGATCCCTGAAGGCATTTTGCTTCCCATCTCAGATAGCGAAGGTGTATGCATAGTAATCCTGAAGAAAATAACTGTTTGCTTGCATTATGGAAATAATCTACTGGCTTAAAGAGACTGAAGCACTCAGGTAATTTGTAGGGTTGTTTTTATCTGCATCAAAAAGCATAGGATTAATATGTAAGTGTGATGAGAGCAAGGATTGAATCATAGAATTAACTGTTGTGGCTCTGCTATATTACATGAAGTTAAAGTCTGATAATCCAATACAGATACATCTGTATTCCTACTTCTTCCATACATTTATTAAAGCCAACGGTGACATTTGCTAATTTGTATTTGATCACTGAATACCCAAGTTGGACTTCCATAGCCTGCATGTTTCCTGGCACAGATGGGAACCTGTGTGATTTACTTCTGATCTCTTTTAAATCTTACCAAATAATCACACAGTTGAACCATGTTACTGTTAGTAACATCGGGCAGATGTTTTGTTGAGCTTCTATTCTTGGGATGAATTGGGGAATCTACTCATTCACTCACCAGACTGAGCAGCATTCAGTTAGTTTGGAGGAATGGTGTCTACCTAAGAGGAGCTCAATAGTCAGGTTTGTACTTTAACTTGGTGTTAATGTTTAGTGTGATTTTACATCTCTGATCCATTTTAACGCTATTTTTTGGATGGTTTAGGAACAAAACACTAAATCCCAAATGCATTGTGTAAAATGCACTGTATTGCAAATGAAATGATGACGGGTGTCTGGTTAGTTATCCATAGAATAGGGTAAAAATCCAGCCATATTTTGAGGATGATTTGTACTAGTTTCCACTTTGTGAAATAACACCATGCATAAAGTTACTCCAGCATGAGCAGAAGGTTTGCTTCATTGTTCAGTTTTGTAACTACTGCTTGGATAGTAATGAAAACAAAAACACTGCTTGAGGAACAACCAACTCCTATAAGCACTTCTTATGTGATGGTCTCTCTTGCTGCATTTCTTATGTGATGGTCTCTCTTGCTATATCTCTTACCCATCCTCTTCCCCTCACTCCTTTTTGCTTGGTGAGAGCTTGAGGTTATTGTTGCTTAACTGAGTTGGATTAATTTTGCTGCGTAGTAGAGTGAAATGAAACCAGAGCTGATTTGCTGTAGGAAAGTGCTTTTTTGTGTGTTTATCTTCATTTTTCATCTTTTAGGAAGAAGGGATGAATTTGCTGAATAGAGAAACAGTACGTGAAAGGTAAGCATCAAGGTGAACTGGAATGCTTCATGAAGTCTACTATGGGCCTGGGACAATAAATTTCTTTTCTTCTTTATAGAGAAGTGCAAGTAGCAATGCAGATGAGCCACTCATGGGAGGAGAGCTTGAGCCTGGTAATGCATTCATGCTTCAATCTGTGTTTCTGCTATCAGTATCAGGACACTAGAGACTCTCATGTCAACATTTTCTTTATTAGCTTGACCTACACTTCAGGTTTTTGTATATTGCTGCTTTTGATCAGCAGTTTTTCCACACTAACAAGGCATAGGATCATCAGTTGTTTGAGGATACATGTGGGTTCCTTTGCATTCATGCAAAGAAAGTTGCATGGATGTCTGCCTATTCAAATTTTCTTCCAAATTCTGATACTCACCTAATGATGCTTAAGGCTTTTTGGTTGTTGTTAAGCATAAGCTCATAAATGGCTACTTAAAAGTGATTAATATGATGGAGGATAACTTTGGAATTGTACTCAGTTCCACACCAATCAGCCCTTTTCACGGTAAGGAACTTGCTCCTAAGATTAATTCTATGTACTGTTTCCAGACTGACAATGATTTTGAGAAATCCTCATCACCAAAGCAAGTGGACTTTGTCCCAGTTTCTCCAGCTCCTTCACCTACTAGAGGAATAGGGAAGGTGAGCAAAATGTGGTAATAATGGGTCTATCTTGAACAGTACTAAATAAATCCAACCAAATTGATAGCAAAAGATGAAGCCACCTGCTCCTTTCTGCCTCAGTGGCAAACAAGAAACTAGAATAAAGAAACAAAACCAGCCCTAAAGCCCTAAACCAGAAAATATCAACCAGCAGATGCACATCTTGTGGGTGTGAAATTCTGTGGAGTGTTCAACTGTTAATATGTGGTTAGTAAATCTTATTCTTTATTTGCCTTCTTCTTGGAGTCAAGAGGAAGGAGTGTACATGCCTGTTTTCAGAGTTATGGAATGGAGCTCATCTCAGTCTCCCCTCTGGCCTATGGTTAAAGCCATTTAACCCAACTACAGTGAAATAAATCCTTGTCAACCTGCATGTTTTCTGCCTGAAAATGGAATCTCCAGTTTCAGGGGTTTTTCGTTCTCAGTAGTGAAGTATCTGGGTATACCCAGCCCTGTTGACTGGGTGCTTGCATCAATAATGGGTTGCTTATTTACCCCCAGTAAGGATCAGTTGTTACTGTATGGGTGTGATATGGTGTTTATGCATAAATAACACAAGCTGTTTTCCTCTCAGCAATGTTTCTCACCATCTTTGCAAAGCTTGGTGAGCAGCAGTGGGTTACCTCCGAGCCCCAGCCCAAGTCCAACACGGAGATTTTCAAGGTCGGTACCAGATCATATCAATAATAGGAAATCACAGAAGGCTTTTGAAATCCCAGAATTTTTTATAGACACAAAATGATGATCACAAATACAACTTTATATATTCATGAACAAAGGGGGGACATGACACATTGTATAAGCTGTTACAATGCCTATTTTCTTAGTGTTTTCCACTTAGTAGTTTGTAATCCAAGCATCTGTTAACGCTTTACATGTTTTCAAGCTTCCTTTGTTAATGGCGATCAGTACAGCGTATGCCTTCTTTTAGCAGGAGAAGCCAGAGTCCAATTAACTGCATTCGACCAAGTGTTCTGGGGTCAATAAAAAGAAAAGGTACAGTATTTGGTTTGGGCTGGTGTAATAGGCCAGCTTGTGAACTTTATCAATTAAAAATAGAATATAGCTTTCCTCATTATTCTGTTCAATTGCCTGATACTTGAAAGAGTGCCTAGAAATAGAAGGTATTACAGGGGACCAAATAAATAGAACTGATTACAGAGATAAAACAGATTGTGAAATTAGTTTTTACTCTTCCATAAGACTAATAGTTGTTCTGTTCTAATGGCTCTCCATTAGGTCTGTATAGTCATATAGACATATATAGACATATAGTATAGTCATAGACAACATAATGATCATATATATACCTGATAACATAATGATCATAACAGACTCCTCTGTAGTCATATAGACCTGATAAGAAATGGATGTAACCTGCTTAACAAAACAAGAAATACAACTGTTGGTATATTACCAAGTAAAACGTTTTGGAAGTTCTGGATAGCACAGCACACAGGTACTATAGATGTAATAATCACCCTTCAGAACCAAAAGCTGATGCAGAGACCTTGTATAGACACCTTTACTGCTTTATTGGGAAATGTTTCCCAATCTCCCTATGTTTTTATTCAAGTTTAACTTCTGGTTATTTTATTGCATCTGTTTTTATATCTTCATGCTTCACCTTTGTAACAGAACACTCTGGCTCCGAGACAACTTTTATTTGAGTTCTGTCATAGCCTGTTTAAGCATATATCTATCCTCCCTTCTTCTAGGGTATTTGGAAGTCAAAATCAATGCATAAGTTTAGTGGTAATCCTGAACCTTGTTTCTATTGATTGCAAGAGGAAAACAAGCTTCCTTATTGTCAGCTTCTCTGCTTTGGTGGAGCCAGTCAGTGAACGGATAGCTGAATAAACTGGAACAAAAAGACTGTTCTTCACTATTGAAGAATAAATACCTGATATCTAAACTCAGTTCATAATTCACTAAATTTTATTGAAGTTTGGACTAAAATGTTGCCAAGAAACAGTCTTTAAAATTTCAGCATGAAATTTCTGGTTTACATTTAAAATAACACTCATTCTCTTGTGTAAGATGGAACCTCTGTTCTGTTTGCTGTTCACCGAAAGCAGATTTTAGTTGCAATGACTGGTAATGTTTTATCATTCCTTATCTCTTAACAAAGGTGTAATGGAGGTAGAAGATCATCCAAAAAGATTATTCCAAGGATCCACCAACATGCTTAGCCCTGAGGTTTCACATCAGGCAGACCTTGGCGGATGGTAAATGCTGTACTATTTATTGTGTCCATATCATCAGCATTACAGGTCTCTCTTCATCTACCAATGATTGTGCTTGAAGTTGTTTTGGGGATTTTTAAGTACAGACATCTCATTTTGCAGCAGTGGAAGCACCACAGTCAACAGGCAGCACTGTTCACTACAATGCACAGTTTCTAGACAGGCTGTTAACGTGCTTCATTGAAATGGGAGTTGAGTATTTTTAGGAAAAGATATCTCATGGCTGACAACTCCTTGAATCTAGTTTCAAGCTGCAACCAAATGTGAATGTAGCACACCCCCATTGGGGGTGGATTGGGGGTTTTCTTCCTTCTCATTTTCCTTGCTCTTAGTCACATAGGAAAACTGGTTCTGCCCCTCCCTGCCGGGAGGAGATAAAAGTACTATGTTAAAAATCATAACAACTTGAAATAGCAAGGGGTTTTGATTTAGTATTTCAGTCAAGAGGTTCATAATACATAGGGTGTGCCCACACAACTATGCACACAGGCTTGTTCACAGCACTTCTGTCCTTGCCTCTCAGCTGATGTACGTGGCTGTGCACAACCTTTGAGCCATAGCAGTGGCAACAATAACATGGGTGTTTTAAAGGTACTTTTAAAATGTGCCTTTTCTTGCACTCCTATTCCCAATAGGCACAGCAGTGCAGGGTCATGGCTGCATCTTGGTTTAGGAGATGGTAATTTTAAAAAGCACTTTGATGCTATCGCTGGTGATAGATCACCTCAGGTGTAATTCTGAGTCCTGTGCAATACTTCATGAATGGTGCAACTGAAGTATGTACAGTTTATCATCAGCTCTCCCCATGACAGAGGCCTCTGGGTATGTGCTAGGCCAGGATGTTGTAGGAGATGGGGTAAAGCTTGGGATGAATTCGTCAGCCTTACGCTTTCTAATCTGTACACCATTCCTGGGTGAGCTGAAGAAGGTGGGCAGAATGTTATCTGCCTGTCTGGAAGTGATTGTGCAGCATGTAGTTGCAGCTTTATTTCAAATCATAGGGCTTACTGTTCCTTCAGAGATGCTCTAAAATAGCATTATAATTAGTGGAAGCTAGTATCTGAAACTTGGAGTACCTCATTTCTCCTAACTTGCT
Source organism: Pezoporus wallicus (assembly GCF_028554395.1). Taxonomy (NCBI): domain Eukaryota; kingdom Metazoa; phylum Chordata; class Aves; order Psittaciformes; family Psittacidae; genus Pezoporus; species Pezoporus wallicus. The sequence goes on along the minus strand of NW_026637336.1, from coordinate 1,149,685 downwards.
GTTCCTCTGTTGCCAGTCTGTCGTCACATGCTCTCGATGACAACAGGAGCAGTGCAGGCTCTTCCTGTGACTCACCAGCTGAAGTTGGCACCAATACAGACTCTCCAGTCTCACTTTCTGACTCCAGATCTCCTTTTTTACCAGTAGATCTCACGGCTAAGTTACCCATCAATTGAGAAGCAGAAGTCTGCTAATGGACACCAGGAAACAGGCTGGACATCAATAAGACTTTCTGTTGTGTGTAACTGATTCTGTTCCTCATAGGAACTTCCAGAAATGTCATGATTTCTAGAAAACTTCCAGAATAGTTCCTTGAGGAGGAATTCATGTTTCTAGTGATTTGTATGACATTTACTACAATACAGTAAGCATTTGAATCACAAACATATTTGATGCTAACATCAGTGAGCAAGCTGTTGATTTACAATGGATGTTGTCTTGTTGGAGTAAGTTACAAGTATTCTATGTACATTCTGCTTGTGGAACTCTTGGCTTTCCAACAGCTGCCAGGCAGCATCCTCACTAATATAACGTGGTGCTTGTGTAGTAGCAGATAACTTTCACACTTGTCCTCAGTCTGAAACCAGCAAAGCAGCTTTTACTAAGTTGTTTTTATTCCAGGAGTGTTAGATATTTATCCTTTTTGTTCTTCATATGAAATAGGGTATACTGGGAGGGGGGAACTGATTCTTGTATTCTATGATGATTGGCTGTTAATCAATCCTGTGTTCTAACAGATGTCAAAAGAATGAGTTGGTGAATTGCCAACTTAAATTGATATGATGGATTTTATTCATGATCATGACTGCTCTTGTGGCTAAATTCAGATTAGGTGGGGAGCATTCTTCTGGGGGTTTCTATTTTCATTTTCTTCCCCATGTAGATGACTTATTAGAGTGGTAGATGCTCTATTAAAGGCCTTTTAATAAGGAAATATAGTAATAATGTTTGGAACAAAACATTAAATCCTGAGGTTTTAGTAATGAGTGCTTCAGAAGCGCGTTATTTTAACACGCAGTATTTGTTCCCATACATGGCTTTTGTTGGACGAATACAGAGAGGAATCTTGAATGCCTTTATACAGGCTGAGGCAATCAGACATGTTTAATCTGTGTTTCATCTTCTGCTGTCACTGCCTCGAACAATGGCATTGAGTTATTTCTGCTGTTGAGAACTTCAGATGCCAATTACAAGAGGTTTTGGGATTCTTGTGCTATATTGGAAAAGTCAGTGGGTTGAGACATCCCAATCTCAATTTGGGAGTTCCCCAAACAGGAGGAGAACCTGCAAACCCCACCATAGCAGCTGGTTTCAGGTTTTCCAGTGACAACCTCCTTTTGGTTGTCGACTCCTGCTACCCAGTTGAACTTCCCCAGCTGGGTCCCTGTTTGCACGTGTGTGTGCATCTGTACTGTGAGGTTTTAAGCCTTCCCTCCAGAGAGGTTAATAACAAAGCAAAATGGTTTCTTTCTAACACTAAATCTTTGGTCTGTGTAATAAGGTGAGAAAAGTGTGGAGACTTCCTCAAGTAGGAGAAAAGCCTGAAGTCTGCTGTGAAAGATGGATGAAGCTTTGACTGACAGCAGCCATCAAGAGTAGAAATGGACAACTTGGAGTGCAAAGACCTGGTGACCTGAGGGCCAGCGACCAGTGTCCGTATGTCCTTATTGTAGAGAGAATATAGAATGTATTTACTAGTTTGACTCAGTTCAAGTAAGAGATGACATGGTTTACTTCTCATTTCATTCCTCTTAAATTATTCTAATAGTCAACTTCCTGATTGCAGCTCCTTTTCAAAACCCAACTGCCCTTCATCCCTGTGGCGAATGGACAAGCTTGTGCTTCGTGTCTGTTGGCTCTCTCTAACACAGCACAGTTTGGTTTTGCAGTTTCAGGTATGTGCCAAAGAGTTGCTGTGTGTTCACTCTTCTGTGGTGAGGGCAAGATAGGGTTTTAAACATCTTGTAGAAGAATGAACCTCCTGGTGTCTCTTCCAGTCTTCTAAAGATGCACCAGTGAGGGTTTGATAGTTCCGTGGGGGCCAGCTCCTCTCTCTTCTGTGGAATATTTATGCTATTTTTCAAATAAGTGCCAATAAATGGAAAAATAAATGTGTGTTGCTGTTTGTGCACTTTGTTAGAGCCAACCAGATTCTGGTTTTAATGTTTAAATGCTTTCAGTTTTCATTCAGAGTATCTATTGTAACCCACTTCCCCCTAGTTGGAGCTGGACGACCCTTAAGGTCCCTTCCAACCCAAACCAGGCAGGGATTCTGTGATCTTAAAGTTCTGTGGCAGCTCTAAAACCAAATCAAATCAACCCCAACATTCTCAAAAGGCTTCACTAGCTAAGCTAAATTTGCCCCTGGTTTATACCTAAAGGATGTTGTGCTGAAATAGTTTGGAAGTGAGAAGCTGCAGTTGGCTGGGGACAGTATGGAGGCTCTCGCCTCTTAAGAAGTGGGGGATCTTTGTGGTTTGCCTTAATGGGGCAATTGGTGCTGTTGGAGGAGAGAGCAGCAGTGATATATCTGCAGTCTGGATGTATCTGCAGTTGTTCCTTTCCCTGCTTTTGGAAAACAAATTAATTTGAAGTTGTGGAAAAGGCATGGAATTATAGAATGGTTTGTGTTGGAAAGGACCTTAAGATCATCCAGTTCCAACCCCCTGCCATGGCCAGGGACACCTCACACTAAACCATGGCACCCAAGGCTTCGTCCAACCTGGCCTTGAACACTGCCAGGGATGGAGCATTCACAACCTCCCTGGGCAACCCATTCCAGTGCCTCAGCACCCTCACAGGAAAGAATTTCCTCCTTATCTCCAATCTAAACTTCCCCTGTTTCAGTTTGAGCCCGTTACCCCTTGTCCTGTCACTCCAGTCCCTAATGAAGAGTCCCTCCCCAGCATCCTTATAGGCCCCGTTCAGATACTGGAAGGCTGCCCTGAGGTCTCCATTTCTTGTCCATTGTGTCACTGAGAAGCTGCAGGTTTGTGCCCTGGGGTCAGGAGGCACATCCAGGATTTTTCCAATGAGATGAAATACTGCATTTTGGAACCAAATTACTCATGAATAAGGAATATTGAAGCTGTGCTTGATCAAGTGTCGTTGTTACAGGACTATTGTACATGACATCCCTTGACTGATCTGAATCTGTATTACAAGTGTTAGGTCTTTGTCTTCACTTGAGAAGAAATGGACAGCTTCCTTGTCTTAGGCCTTACTGGAAGTAGTATGATGTGCATATATATACATATATATATATATAAAAATGTGTAAATATATAAGTATATGATACATAAACTTGTTTATCCTGCAGCACTTTGAGGGCGTAGAGCCGTTCCTCTGGGATCCTGCCGCTCCTCTGCCATGGCACCCTTCCAAGGTCCTGCTTGTGATCAGTACTTCATTGCTCTGCTTGAAAACTCTCCCGTGGGATTTGTTGGCAGGGAAATCAGGTCTTGGGCCGGTTGTGTCTTCCTTGACAACTGATAGGTGTTTTTCTTCCTTCCACCTTCTGCAGAGTGACGTGGCTGCCGAGGGAACATGGATAACGGTGCCAGTGCTCAGTGGGACAGTATTTATGGAATGAGAGCTCCAGTGCTTGCTGCCTTTAGCAGAGGGATAGATACTTGACGCTGGAAGAGAGGTACAAATGCCAGGGAAAAGGAGCCTGTGCAGCAGTGAGATCAACTTGCTGGGGTCTTGTGTGTGGTCAGTGAGATCTGAATGCTTGAGTGTAAGTGATCACCAGCCCATACAAACAAAACAGGGCTACAAAGTCTTGCAGTGGGGAGCCTGAGATGATTTGGTCTCTGAAGGTCTATTGTGGTTCTAGTATCAGTGCTGTACGTGTAAGTCCAGCGCCACTGGGGTGAGATGTTTGCCAGGGAAGTGACTAAAGGCAGGAGGGATCTGTGGTGCTCGAGAACAGCTTGTGCATTCCTTAGCACAAGAAGTGTTCACTTTACACTGTTGTGCTCTTGCATATGTTGGAGTCGGAACTCATTTACTTAAAATAGGGAGCTTCAGAAGTCCTAATTAAAATGTGTGAGCTCTTCAGAGCCTGTTTCAAGCAGCTTTTCACCATCATCACCAAGTGGCAGATGGAGTTGAAGTTGATCCCTCTTCTCCTGGAAGCACCACGTTAAATATTTGTCAATGTAATTGGATGTTTACAGCTCCAGTACAATAGTTAAAACCTTAATGACAGGAAGATCTTAGGCAGAAGCTCTTCCCTGTGAGGGTGCTGAGGCACAGGGTGCCCAGAGAAGCTGTGGCTGCCCCATCCCTGGCAGTGTTCAAGGGCAGGTTGGACACAGGGGCTTGGAGCAAGCTGCTCTAGTGGAAGGGGTCCCTGCCCGTGGCAGGGGTTGGAGCTGGAGGAGCTTTAAGGTCCCTTCAACACAAACCAGGCTGGGGTTCTGTGGCTTGCAAGAGCCCTTCACAGGAACTGGATGTCAGAATTGTCACCTCACAGCAAATGTGGCGCCTGTTTCCAAAGGGTCTCTCTTGGATGGGTGGGTGTTCCTCTGCTTTACCTGTGACAGTGGAGTCTTCCCATTTCTGTGTGCTTGCTACGAGCTTCCTTGTCTGATGTCTTCCTTGAGACCCGCCAACAGTCAGCCTGGGTCTTGGTCAGGAGATGCCCTTCCTCTCTCCAAGCAGGCAGCTGCCCTACATCTAAAGACATGCCGGAAGGGAGGGATTCCTTCCTTCCCCTTTGGGGTCTGGTGGTAGAAGCATGAGAGAGGAGGGGAAAAAATAAGCAAGTGGAGGAGAATAACCTTGTCTGACTTTGAGTCGCTGGCTCAGCAACAGGAATCTCAGAAGGGGGGAGGAGCTGAGTGCATTTAAACCAGAACCAAACACATCTCTACACGCCTTCGTGCTGGTTCCCCTCTGCCCCTCAAGGGACTGGGATCTCCAATCCCAGGGAGATTCCTCAGACAAATCTGGCATTTATAAACCATGAAATTCCTCTGCGGGTTTTAGTTTCTCCTTGCTCCACAAGAGCCTTGGAAAATGTTTGTTAAATTCAAGGCTTCCTTCCATGATTAATGGCATGTAAATGTGTAGAACTTTGCTGGGTGTTGAGTAGGAAGAGCTGCCGCAGTGGGAGCAGCTCCTGCTGCAGGCTCTGCCTTTGGAAACATGGGTTTCTTGTTTACTTTTTCCCTTTGTGCCATAGAGAAATCAAACCCAAGGCGTGCATGTCAGGCACTGGGTTTTGTGGCACAGAAATAGAGCACTGTGGGGTCTTGGAGCCAGCTTGCATAGGACTGTGTGGCACTCACATCGCTGCAAGCAACCGCTGCCAGAAATACATCAGGGTGCTTTCACTGTAAGTGCATTCACTGCAGCACTCGGGGTTGGTTTCGGAGATTCCAGGCAGATTCCTGAGGGAAGGCACTAATGGGTTGGTGCTGTTGATGGAACACAGGATTCCAGAGCCTTACTGCAGAGTTTTGTCTTGTGATGGGGGTTATGCTCGTCTAACACCTTGGTGTTCCTACCTTGAGTATCTCCCTAGAGAGGGATGCTCTCACTTTGTTAGGTGCATTGTTAGTTCCTCTCTTTTTAACCTGTAACCATGGCTTTAAGTTCTATCACAGACTCTCTCTCTTTCATTCCATGTCTTTGACAGGCATTTGATCAGTCTTCTTTGCTCCTTAGTCTTACCTCTTGCTCTGCCAGGCTCAGGATGACAGCAGTTACATGTGTCTGGACTGATGCTGCATGGCGGAGCTGTTACAGGGAGCCTGTTACTCAGGTGGGCCTCCTTACTAGCCCTTTCCTCACTGTGAGGAGATGAGCCATGGCTTTGGTGCTGCTGCAGTCATGGCTGTGCTACTTCCCCTGGGTGTAACTCCATATTGTGTTGTCAGTGTGGTTACAGAGCTTTGCAGATTTTCAGGAGCTGATGTGCATTGGCTACAGTTCATTATCTAAAGTCACCAGCTAGCTAGCAACAGCGGAGAGCTTCTATAAAAGACAAAAATAGACCAAAAGAAGTGAGTGCATCCCCCATCCCCTTACCTGGCTGTAGGTGTTACACTATGAGTGTTCATTCCTTCTGTACTAATTTTTTGAGGGTATGCAGGTTCTTTAGGACTCCTTTCATTTACACATCCATTATCTTTAAGTGGCTCTTGCTAGAATGAGCAGCAGTGGTTTCCCAGCCTTCACTACCTTATCTGGAGCAGCACTGAGTGAGTTATGTCCTCCTGGCAACAGCTACTGCACCCTCCTTCAATGGCTGCCCAGAGAAGCTGTGGCTGCCCCATCCCTGGCAGTGTTCAAGGGCAGGTTGGACACAGGGGCTTGGAGCAAGCTGCTCTAGTGGAAGGTGTCCCTGCCCGTGGCAGGGGCTGGAGCTGGGTGAGCTTTAAGGTTCCTTCCAACCCAAACCATTCCATGACCTATGAAGGATCTCTCATTCTGAGAACTTTCTTTGCTGTAAGCAAAGTACTCCTGGAGCTGGTTTAGTGGCTCAGGGCAGTGATGGGATGCGTGGGATGATTCCCAGTGGGCCTAAGTTTGGACGTGTGAGATGCATACTCCTGATAAGGGAAAGGGGCGATGGACCTTGGCATTTCTAGGGGAAGCTGTTACAAGAAAAGGGAGGTATTTGGCATATGCATTGACAAATGAGGACTAAACTATGGTGATTTATCGCCAAACCTCTTTGGCAGCCTCTCTCCAGTTTAGGCCTCTCGGTTATCGGATCCTTCCTGTGTGTGAACATGAAATGAAGTAATGTACGAATGGCTTTGAGAGCTCGGAGCTGCTTGGTTCCGGGAAGGATTTCTCCCGCGTTGAAGGCTCGTTCCTGTGATGGGCTCCTCAGAGCCCCTCTTGGGCTGTTTGGCAGCAGCAGTGGCTGTCACCGACCCCACACTGGGTTATCCCCCTGGGGTGGGTGCTGAGCCACCAGCAGCAGTGTTCCCCTCGGCAGGGACTGGATCTGTTCCCGGGTGCTCTCCACATGAGGCTGCTCCACCGGCTCCCCAGGCTCCGGCGCTCCTCCAGCTCCCATCCCTGGTGAAACGAGGTCCCTTCAGCTCCGTTCAGTCAGGTCTGGTGTGGTTTGAAGCATTCCATGACCCTCCTTTAGAGACAACAGGGAAGTTAAAAGCGTTTTCTGATCCCCACGAGTGCAAACACCCAGAGGAGCTCCTGTCCCTGAGCCTCCAGCAGCTGGGAGCACCGCTCAGCCTGCCAACGTTCCTTGTTTGATCCCAGTGCCCCAGCGAGCGCTGGGTAAACAGGATGATTGTTTCTGCTGGGTGACCTTAAAGCCCTCCTCACTGTCTGCTGAGAGCACTCCTCCATGGCAAGGAAATGGCTGGTTTTGTTTGTTTAAGAGGCAGGGATGGGAAATGACGCCGACGCTTAACTGGTTTTCCTGGTGTTTTTAGAAGGCACCGTCACTGTCTCAGGTCTTATTTCCAAAGGCATTCAGTGTTTTCCACAACCCTGCTAAGTCCTACAGCTGTGTGCATGCGTGTGTGTGTGTATATACATATATATGCATAGGCATCAAAAAATAGCTTATAAATTTCGTGCACCCACCTGGTGATGGGACACGAGTGCCTCCCTGTGCCCATGCTGTAGCAGGGTTCGATACGTTCCCCCTCACAGTGCTGAACTTAAACCATCCTCAGGTCCCATTTCCCAACGCTGGCATAAATCTGTGCTTACAGAGTGTGCTGTAACCCCCCTCAAGTAGGAAGAAGTCACAGTTCCCCTCTGTCATGCTTGTTTTGCCTGAGCACCAGGTTTACCTGCATGTGCCGAGTTACGCTGCGCGTTTCATCTTTATCTTGTATTGCTCCTTGCTTGTCCTTGAAGGGATGTTCCAATGTTTTAGTTGCTGGTGATGTTTTACTGGTTTCTTTGGTCAAGGTGTTCTTCTGAGTCTGCATTCCTTGAAGGTGTCAGTCATGGTGGGTGTCCTGTGGTCCCATTCCCATGCTGTGTCCATGCACTATCTGCAGGCATCAACACTTGCAATAGCAACCCAAAAGAGTTCCCCCATGTGGGATTCTCTCTCTTCGGTACTTCTGCAAGAGCCTGGCAAGAAAACCACAACCCTGGCACTCCAGGATACGTGTGGAAAAGGTGGGGTTGTGGTTGTGGTTTCTTCCATCAGCTTGGGCACAATAAAACGTGTATCTTGCTGCACCAGAGCAAGGCTGAGGGACCGCATGGCAGCTTTGTCCTCCTACCTTGTGCTCCACTCCTTGCCCTGCTCAAGCAGCAGCAGGTCCAACCACCCCATGTGAATCAGAATGAGCAGCACAGGTATTAAACAGACAGCAAAGCTCTGGAGATGAGAGCTCACAGAGGCTCCTGTGCCCCAAACCAGTGTCATTGGTGGGTGGCTCCAGCATAGGTGCTAGAACACGGCCTCCAAAAACCAGTGAGGAACTTTGCTTTGTAATTAGTGTTAATGTTTGACTCTTCCTCATCCTCTGACCCTCACAGATGACACAACCTCAGTGCTCCTGCGAATCAAACTGAAGTTACATTTTATTGCCCTTTAAAGACTTATTTGTATCGTATATAAGAAAAAAACATGCAGTGCTGAACAACTTCAATTCAACCTTTCTCCTTTTGTTCTTGTGGGGGGTTTTATAGCAACACTTATCTGCAGGGTTTCTTTAGCCTTGCATGCACAAGCAGGAAAGTGACCCATAACATGCAGGGGCAGGGGAGAAAGAAGTTTTAATTTCCAAAATGTCATTTATACAGATCAGAGCATGTTCTACAGACTGAGGAACAAAGATTCGTCTGTCTGAATCAAACACAGCAATAGAGGCCCTTCAGCAGAAACCTCTCACCCATGAAATGTCAAGTGACATCAAGTGCATCTTGTATGAAACAAGAGAAATGGAATATAGAACTGGGATTTGAGCAGGAGGTTCTGATACAAAACCCCTCCTCTGGCATGGCTGGGGTGGGATGGAGGAATCCCTGTGCTGCTCTGCTTAGTTTGGTCTCTGAAAGAGAAGAAACGGGGAAGTTTTCAGTGTGAGGTCAGCTTCTGTTAATGCCACTCTGGTCACCTGCCACATGCAGCCTGTGAAATGAGAGGACCTGGATGCCAGAACTTGGCTTTATTGTCTTACAGTTGTGATACAAAACGAGCACTCAACGTGGCACTGCTGAAGCAAGGATGTGGAGAAGGAATTCTTCACCTAAAAAGCATGGTTTATTTCATAGTTTCACTGCTGGACTTTGTCATTCGCTTCCATGCTCAGTCACGACTCGCATCCTGCGAGGGATACACAAGTGTTGGGCACCAGCCCCAGCGCGTACAACCACAAACCAAATGGATGTCTTACAGAGGACAGGGCTTTGCTTTCCGAGTGAGCACACACTGATGTTCACATAGACTAAAAATAACAAAGGTTGCTTTAATAAGGATTTTGTACAGTAGGCGGAGATATAAAAGTTTTCCAAGTGATTCTCACAGGTATCACTGAACATTTCGTAGCTGTCTGATACAGAAGCACCCAAAAGTGCTTTGAGTCTTTCGTTTATTATACATAGTTAAAATATATTACACTTCTGAAGGGATCTGAAATCACTGAACGGGTTTGCTAGCATCTTAATGCGCCAAATGGGAGTAAAAGGCAGTCCACATTCATGATGTGAATATACAGTAAGGTGTTTGACATCCTAGTAACTCATTGCTCATGTTCTCAAAATAACCATGGTGATGAGACCTGAAAGACAAGAATTCACAACTGAATGCTTTCATTTCATGGAATAAAACATCTAAACCAGACAGCTTACCCTGACACGGCCCGGAAAAGAAGGTGAAAGTGCATAAATACATGCACAAGTTATATATACACTTCACTGAAATAGCAGGAGGATTGCTCCAAGTGTTGATGGAGTCACAAGCTGCTTACAAAGACTGACACTCAAGTGCAGTGTATCCGGTACCCAAGTGCCAAAGCAGCTCGAAATAATCCAAACAAGGACTGAGCTCACCCCTGGAAAACCTTCGCTCTGAGTTTTTGACTGTGGCAAGTCTAACAGCAGCACGCGAGCCCCAGTTTTCATGGGAGCAGTGTCATTCCAATGCTGACTCAGCTGAAGGCTCCAGGGCACTGTTTCTGCTCTGTGCAGAACTGATCAAAGACCGCTTTTTGACTAAGATGCAAAGCTTCCTCGTGAGTCTGCACAGGGAGCTTCCTGCAGACTCTTTGTTGTGACCTTTAGCAGGGAGGAAAGCAAAACAGAACTGTGCTAACAGAGGTTAAAACCAATTAAACCCAGCTGAAAGCAGGAGACGTGGGGCTCATAAACCTACCCATGGCCCAGGGAGAAGTTCACTTTAATTATGTGCTGATACAGGAAAAAGTCCAACTCTGCAAGTTCTTAGCCATGATTTATTTTGCACAAGGTGACGAGGTATATGGAAAACATGAGGGCTCCTTCAGTTCCAGCCTTACACAACATCCAAGTGGTAATTTATCAGTTCTTGGGCAATCCTCCTTTCCTGCAGGCTCAGATGGTGTTCATGGAACAGCCTTTCACTGCAGAGCTCAGCTAAAGCCTACGCATCTCCTCTACCGTGGATGGAGGCATTTCTGAGACTATTTTAGTGTCCTGCCACTACACAGTGATTTAACTCACTGACTTGGTAAAGGTCTGAGGATGGAAGTGTGGCAGAGCAGAGCTCTAACGCTGCCTTCCATAAGCGATGCACCCACTGAAGAGGAATTACAGTTCAGCTATTGCTTAAGGTCTGCACTAGCTTGGACAGTTGGTACTGTCACAACTGCTGTAGGCCTTAGCCTGGATTACCTAAACCATCCCAGAGCAGTAACAGAGGCTTCTGGAAGGTGCTACAGGACAGCCCGTATCACCTGTAAAGGACTTTCAGGCCATAAAGGGTTTAACTCATTGCTGTAAAGCAAATACTTCCCAGCTGTAAGCCCAGTTGATGGACATCAATCTCCCTTTTCAATTGAAGCCACACAATGCATTTGTGCTTTGGTGTAAAGAAAGTGGTTTCATCTTCCCAAGAGCACTCAACTTTCTACACAGGAAGAGTTGCACATAAACTCATGAGCACTAAAAGTGCTGCTCCCACAGGAGTCAAACCCTGTAAGGACATTATAGTGAATCTACAAACAGGTTGGACTTGGTGCAAATGCATCGAGTCAAATGGGTTCAAACTGCTGTTGGCACCAGCAGAAACTGGAGTCATTTTCAAAACTAGAGATTAAAACACAGCAGGAGTTAGTGCAAAGTCTGAGAACACAGCACCAGTGGCACCACCAGTGACTCAGGCAAAGGGCAACAAGTGAGGTTTCCAACTGTTTCATCAGACTGACTTGCAGGAATCAGTGAGTGGACTCTGTGTGTGCATGAACCACCATGAACTTGTGCCTTTCCCCACCACTACCTCACCTCTAGCTATCAGTCTGAAGCTGCCTAGCTCCTTTCCTTTAACTCCTCATTTGTGCCAGGTAGTGGGGCAGAAGAATTGAGTTTAGTGACACTGTTCTTCCAGTCTGAAACAGTTATAGACAAACAGTCAGCACAAATGAAACGTGCAACTTCCCCACGCTTGCTAAGGTAGGAGGTACAAAGCAGGAAGGACTGTGGCTACTGGTGCTCTCCTGGGAAGGGCTTACAGTAACTTATTTCTATACAATTCATAGAATCAACCAGGCTGTAAAAGCCCTTTCAGCTCCTCCAGTCCAACCCTTACCCCAGCAGTGCTGAGGCCACCTCTGCCCCATGGCACTGAGGCCTCCTCTCCACGGTGAGTGAACCCTTGCAGGGACGGTGACTGCAGCCCTGCCCTGGGCAGCCTGTTCCAATGCCTGAGCACCCTCTGGGGCAGGAATTGCTCCTCAGCTCCATCTAAACCTGCCCTGGTGCAGCTTGAGGCCGTTTCCAGCCAGTTTTTTACCCAGTGAAGAATCCACCTACCCAGGCCATGGGCAGCCAGTTCAATATTTCAACTGCTTATGGAGTGAATGGAGCCTTTCAAACCTACTCCTCTGGGCTGGAGAGAGGAACGGAACAGAGGAGATGCAGGTTCTGCAATGGAGAAACTCCCTGTTTCAGGATAAGAATCAGAAATGGCACATTCCATTCAGGTTTGTTGGCAGACGACTACAGTTGGACACTTGTCAGATGGAAGTTAACTAACATGGGCCTGTATATAATATCAACTAAAATCTGGTCTAAAATGCTCATGAGAATTAACGTACTCTGGTACCACTTTGGCTGCAAGTTAAAATCTAAGTAGAGATGCAAACCAAAGGGTAATGGTGGTGATTTGGATGCCATCAGTCACTGGCAAATGCAGCTGTAAGAAAGCATTTACAAAAGCCAAAATACTTACCTAAAACATAAGCAGCTACTAACTTTTGATTCACACTTAAGTGGAGGTAGAGAGGCACCAGGGATTCCAAGTCCCCCAATGTAGGTAGCATTAGTGCTGCAATACACACTATTCCTAGGAAGACTGTTAGTAAACTAGGTCCCGACGAGGCAGTTCTGTTTTCTGGAAGAGATGAGGAAGGAATATCTAAGTTTGTAGGAAGATCTGACCAAAATACATGTTAAATACTATGTAAAAAGCATTTGTGGTGCATTGGAGCTGCAACATCCTGGGATTTTCTTTTCCCTTTGGAGGGGGTGGAAAACACCTCTTAAACCCACCCTTCTGAACCTTCCACGTTTTGCTGCTCCCTGTTCTGATGCTGGAACTTGTTTTCACATGATTTCCCAAACCCCTCCCTTCTGCAGGAACAGAGCCTGCCAGGCCCCGTAGCTATATATACACACTCCTGAGAGCTGGATGCTTCAGCAGGGCCTGAGGTTTCACCACACATCCTGCCTCCATTCCTTGCTATGTTCCTCCAGTGATTAGTAATCGATGAGGAAAGAACACCTAGAAGAGCTGCACAGGAAGGTAACAGCTTCCACACCCAGAACAAAGCCTGGCTACAGCAGGGGCTCATGTTCTTGGGCCAGATGAGATTCCTTCTGTAGAGGATTCAGGGGCTGCATCTTCCTGAACCAGTTTAAATGCCAAAAATTAGTAATATTGGAATCTTATTTTAAAACCTATGGGAATGAACCACTCTGACAACGTCACCAGATTAAGGACACACAAACTGTAAAGGAACTGTTCTTCATACAGCTGGAGCCTACTCAGAGGCACACTGTGTAATCTCTGAGAAGAGCTGTTAATACGTTAGTTGAATACCTCCAGCCAAATTCTTACATCCCACTGGAAACCAGCCAATGCTTTTGTCCAAGTTTTCCATCCTCAGAGACCAGCAATATGTGTTCTGTTTTAATTCCATAAACCTGTACTTTCCAGGATGTAGGTTAGATGCAAAGCCTGCAGTTGCTTTGTTTGCTGTTTTGCTGTTAGCAAGCAGTAGAATGAAGTCAATAAAGGTTTTAAGCAGAGAAGCAGCATTTGGATTGAGACCAGTATCAGGTTGTTCAGGATGGTTCAAACCCTCTGTACCGGAACAACTGTCATGGTCACATTTTGTCCTGTGAGCCCAGAGACCTCCATGGGCTATAACCATCCACCTCACTAATACCCATCTCTTGAGGTTGTTTGGTTTCGGTTTCCTCAGGTGTTTCACCAGCCAACAACCCATGTGTAACTGGTGGAACAGTTTGGTTTTAACAAGAGGAACGCTCTCAAGCAGGTTCACCTGTTTTCAGGAACTGATTTTTGTTCTTGTCATGAAAACTCAAACAAGTGACAAGAATATTCCGGTGTAAATCAGGACGAGTGAGGGAGACTGTCAAGAATCAGTTTAAATCCAGTTCTGGAACAACTTGATACTTTCAATATCTCCCCCTATCACTTGAATTTAACTGTTTGAGTCCAGGTTTTGCCCAAGACTGTTGATTCACTTCCTCGTGTATGAAACATGCAGAGTTTCCAGCTGGTAACTGAGCTGTTCTATACTTGTGAGACACACAAAGGAGATGGTGCTGAACAAGGAGCACTTTAGAAGATGTTTCTGTCAGTATTTCCTGCTCATCAGGAAATGGAGGATTAAAGGTTTGGAACTAACTCAGAAGGGGCATATGTTCTGAGAGAGCCCAAGGGAAAAAATAGCTACCATCCTTTTGCAGATGAACTCCCTTTGGCTGGCACAGAACTTATGCACCAGAGGAATGGAGGCACTCTCCAAGCAACACAACCATGGGGCAGCAAAAGGTCTTGATCAAGACAGCAACAGCACAACAGTCACAATTTGGGTTCTAGGGCACTGTCATCCCCCAGTGATAAGGGCAGCAGTCTTGCAGGTATTTAAAGAGACTTGGGTTAAAACTCACTTTAGTCTTTCTAGTCACTGGAGCTGTCCATAACAGCTTCAGAAGACAGGAGGGTCAAAGTACTTCACGTACCTGGTTGACACAAAGTCTGCTCAAAAAAGACACTTTCAGCCAGGTGTTCTTTTATTCTCTTCTCCTCCTCTTCCTTTTGTTGTTGTTGTTCCTTTGCAGATGGAAGCAGAGTTGCAATAATCTCCTTTTTCCCTAATGCTTTCCTCTGGCTCTGCTCAGACACTTGCAGACGGAATTTATCTATCACACCAAAGTAAGAAGCCCGAACATCTCTGTGACGGATCACGCTGCAGAGGAAAAGCATGTTCTCAAACAGAGGAACTCATAAGCAGCACTTCTCTTGTGGAATTACATCCTACATATTCCAGTGTTCCCCCTCTTCCCACCCTACACAGATGCATTGCAATAGTCCAGACCTCCATTATCTCCTCCATCACTCCATATACTTGAAGAATAGATCTTGCCTTTTCTCTCCCCTCCTCATGTTTGCTCTGGTTCCCAAATATATCTGCTCCAATGGGCTGGCCAAAAGGAACAGTTAATTCTTTATCTTAAGCCCACCTCTGGCCCAGATGCCAGCATGCATGAAACACCAATGATCTGAATGAGGCCTCCTCCCTCACCAAAGCTGCTTGATGCTGGCCAGCCATTTCAGAAGGTAGGGGGGGACTGGACAGGGCAGAAGAAAAGCAGAGGTGCCGAACACGTGGGCAGGTGATGGCCCAAGTCCAGCTTTTTGAGGAAACCAGGCTCAAAGCTTTACAATTATACTTTCTGAGAAGCCAAACTCATTCCCTCTGTAGACAAGAGTCAGCAAGATGTGAAGAGATTTGAGAATCGAAGCCCACTAAGAGCATGTAAGAGTGCAGTAGCAATGACAGCCACAGATCTCCATGTACATCTTTCACCTTTCAGTGAGTCAATGTGGGTATCAATAGCAGAGCTCCATGCTGTCAGACCTTTGCTCATCAACCTTGACCACAGTTCATAGCCTGATCTGAAATGCATGATGCTGCAGATACTTCACTAGCTACCAATAACTACACCAGCTGTAGCTACACAAGCTGCAGTCACAGCTCAGACTGCAGTGTAGACATATCCTCTGCATTGTAGAGACTCAGTTATTTTCTTGGTTAACCTTCTCAATGTCCAGCAATCACTGTTGCTCAACTGTTTTGAATACATTGCCCAAGATGGCTTCAACAGCAAGGCAGAGTGGGAACTGTTGCATTCCTTCTAGTTTTATGGTATTCCATTGGGAACAAATGTATGTGGGACTCACAAAAGGCACAGGTTTAAAGGAACACCGCTCAAAGGCACACAGACCTCTGAGCTCTGCTCAGCTGCATCCCCTCTGCAGTTATGATTCATTATGAAAACACATCTCTAGCATTAAATAGCTGCAACATTCAGGTTCCAGCTCGTATCAGCTCTCGGGGTTAACATGGATTTTAGTTATTTTTCCAAAGTGGAAAACTTGGCTTTTGTGAAAGGCTATTCTCAATTTCTAAGCTAACAAAAGCTAATCTGGAAATACACCTATATAGGAGTGATTTGGCTTCAAGAAGGCTGCCATCTCCCGAGGGCTAAAAAATGATTCCACCTTTAATAATACAGGAGAGTAGTCTTAAATTGCTTCAAGAAACCTATCTTTGCAATAATATAGGCAAGAAACAAGATTTTTGTGTGGTGCTCTTCATTTAAATGAACTATATCAAGATACCCACAGTCAGTAACACGGAGCCAGTGTTTGTAACCGGTATCCAGTTTAAATTGACTATTCAACAAGGAAGCAGAGACAAGTCACCCTCCAAGCAAGAAGGTGCAGTAGTGTACCTAGCTTTATGTCACTTCAGAGGCGAAAGAGTGCTTATGACAGGCTTTCAGTGAGCTGAGTGTTGGCTGGGCAACTGCCTTCACTAAAACAGAAGGGTTTTGCCCCCTGGCAATGCTAATTCATAGGACTCTCAGCAGATTCAACTCTTCTTTCTCCCTTTAACACTTCCTTTTCAGCTTCTGTTTCTATTCTTTGTACCACCCTAAACAGACCCTGTACATAATGCTGTGCTCTGAGCAAGGAGAGATTTTCTGCAGACCCCTATAAACAGCTACATTCTCCTGTTTCTTTTTAGAGCCCATTGCATAATTGGAAGCTCTGTAGAATATCTGTTTATCTGGCAAAAGGCCACACTTGCATAGTACTGCTCATAGCCCAGCAGTAAACACTGCCCTTAGACAGCAACCACTGGAATGGGATGGGGGTTCTGCTGGAAACAGTTTTCCCTTGGGAACATGCACGTCTTATTTTCCTTTCTTTAATAAAAGACATTTGTTTAGGATTAACCAAACGTCCTCAAGCTTGTGTAAATGTCTGCTAAAGGCTGGAACAGCTCACCGATACACTGATATATTCTGACAGGTTTTGTTCCATTTGCAGGATTGTTGCCCCTGCCCACTGAAACCTTTTAGGTCCGTGCTTTAAACTTCCCTTCTATTTGGTGAGTCCTTGGAATCTTCCAAATTACACTTAGGGAAAGAGCCATTCCCCAAGGCCTGTATGATTTATCTGACAAAAGACAGATCCTTCACAAGTGGAGTTTTCTCACATGGCCATTTGTTAGCCAAAGATCCCAGAAGGTGTTACATATACTTCTATTCAGAAAGCTCAGTCTGCTCTTTCAGGTATTTCATACTTCAGCTGTACCCGGACATCAGCACAGAAAGAAGGTGCCAAATGGAAGATGCAAAGAAGTTGGTCTAAAACAGACTCAACTTTCAATTGTAGCAGCTACAGACCCTATCCATTCCTGTGGTCACTTCTCATTTTCTCTGTTACTAAGTCGGGACCTGACAAGGGGAACAAGTAAAGGGGAGACAGATCAGAGAACCAGAGGCCATCAGGGTGAAAAGTGGGCCAAAGAACCTTTAGTAAACATGGCCCAGGAACATGTGCTCAGCAGAACGCCACATGTTTTCATTTTGCCCATCTGCAAACAAATATTTCTC
This sequence comes from Pezoporus wallicus, assembly GCF_028554395.1. Taxonomy (NCBI): domain Eukaryota; kingdom Metazoa; phylum Chordata; class Aves; order Psittaciformes; family Psittacidae; genus Pezoporus; species Pezoporus wallicus. The sequence goes on along the minus strand of NW_026637336.1, from coordinate 1,132,318 downwards.
ACACAGAAATCCCCTGTGTGAGCGATCTCTGTGTGAGAAATACTTGTTTGCAGATGGAGTCTGGCTTTTGTTATTTCTAACAACAAAGTGCTCAGAGGATGCTCATTTTACTCTCACCAATGGTGTACAAACTATACTGCATTTACTATTTATTTATGCCTAAAGACAAATTACACAAGGAAGCATGACCGATTTTGTAATACCTTTGCCTTAAGAGTGAAAGAATGGCAAAGACCAGACAGCCACAAGAATATAGCAGATCAGGATAATACTATATCCAACTTAGCTGATACTATGCATGCTGCCATTCACTACCTCTTAAATAATAAAAGACATCAAGATAATTCAACGTTGTACATCACAAAAGAAACCCAACCAACTCTTACTTACATATCAACACAGCACTGAGGCTTCACTGCACCAGTAGCATCAACCACGGCATATTTGTTTGGAGTTGTACAAAGAACTGGAACAGAAAGGACAGGAGTGGTAACAACTCAGGAATGAACACCTCACCGACTTCATCAGCAGATACACATAAAGCCACGAGTTTGGGTTTGCCACAAGTATGGTTTGTGACATGAATTAGAATTGGACTGTTCAAGATCACCAACTAACCCTTAAATAGAACTTAACCTAAGAAACCCACCTTTGAATTTTAAGGCAAACTCATAGGGGTTATATAGAGTCAACACCTGCTTGTGTGTTGACTGGTCATCTGCATAAAATATAAGTTCTGTAGGAAAAACAAAAACAGGAAGATTTCCTTCCACTAACTCTGGCTGTCTTTTTTGTTGCTGCATTGGCACTGAATCCTCCTTGCTGCTTCTTGGGTTCTTATGATTTTGTATCCTCAGGGACTTCAGGTTTTGAAGCGTTTAAGAATTCCAAAGCATTTTGGCAATTCTAAAGGAAAAAAAGGGGGGAAAAAAAAGAGAGAAAAGGCAAGATTATTTCCATAAGTCTCTACTGAACTGAGGCAGTCAACAAAGGTGTAAAAATATACACGGTGACGCTTGGTTATCAATCTACCTCCAAATTCTTTCCAAAATACAAAAATAGAAGAAAATATTTGCATCAGGTTTCCATCTGTGCAACAAACTGCTATGAAACAAACCGGTAAGCACTTCTTCAGGGGATCGTGGCAGCATTTTGGGGTCCCAATTCACAACCAGGGCTGCTTATGCTGGTTCTTTGCAACACAAACTAAACGGCGACCACAAAAATATATCCCCCCCTTAAAGATATCCCATTCTTGCCTTGGGACAGTAACAGCAGAAGTGAGGAAACACAAAGAGGTAAATCCCCATTTAGGCAGGAATCTCTCTGCTGTGGTGCACTTCCTGGACGAGGGATAACAACTTAGGTATCTGCTCACACAGGCACTGAGGTATGTCAAACCCCAGAGACTCAGAACAAAAGAATGGGGAACACCTTCATGCCTTGTTTAAACTAAACTCTTGTTATGACTGCATTGTAGTTCCTGGGATGAAGAATCCCAAACAGATTTGGGATTTACTATTTATTTGAGCACTGTTGTCTCTAACCAAAGTACAATCATCGTACTTCTCCCTCTGCCACCACCCCTTCCCACCAGCTCTGTTTTGAGTGACATTCCAGAACTAAAACCAGGACCCATGACACGAGCAAGCAACAATCCCAAATGTAATTCATAAAGGCCAGATTCCCAAGCCTGCATACCACTGCCTTTATGCACTACAGACAGAACAAAGTGAAACAGCTACTTCTATTCCCCCCTAAGAACAGCATGTTTTACTGTAGCTCCCACAGGTTAATTATCAACCTGGAGATGTCCTTTGGGGCTCAGCATTATTCTATAGTAGAAAATAGTAAAAGAACAAGAAGTTCCTACTGACTCATTCCCATTCCCATGAAGCTTTATAAAGCAAGGTCCATCTCAGCTGCTCTCCAGCCTAATAAACTGATTTAGTTTATTACACCTTAAGACCTTTAGTTGCTTATACCTCATACGTTAAGACATTTAGTTGCTGAATTTTCTAGCCACAAATAGCCCTCACATTACGAACAATCAAACCCAAAGGCTTGTTTCTGCATTCTAAACATCATGACGTTCACACTTCCAAGCACCAGATACGTGTCTCATACTTGAAACATGACCCACCTTTAGGTGTTTACCAGAGTACATCTGTCATAGCTTCAGATTTACAGGTTCTGATTCTTATTCCCAACTGAAACGTCTCATTTTTTATTCCTACAGCAACTCCTCCCTGGAATGTCACAGCTCTCCCTGGAATGTCTTGCCCCAAGATCCAGTTTCTTTGCAGAGCACAGGTTTGTTTCCACTTCACTGAAATGCTACTAATAATATGCTGAAAACAAATCCCCAACGCCTGTGCTCCAAGCTGATGTTTGCTACCTTATTAAGAAGAGCCCAGAGAAAGAAACAGCTCTGGACATGGCAATGTGGGTTGGGAGCGCTGCTTGGAATTCTGGTGAATCCCTTTTGTTTCATTAAGCTCTGGAATCACTTTGTGCAGCAAGTGTAAGCGCTGTTCCTTGAACAACGTTAGGTACAACAGCAAAGCGAGAATCATTGTTCCATGTGAATATCTGGTGACTGTATGAGGAGCTAATGCGGAAAAGCTGCCAGCTCCCAGGAATGCAAAATGACTTCTGACTCCTCAGAGGCAGAGGGGTTTATTTTTTATAGCAGTCAGCTCCATGCAGTGGGTGCAGCTGAGAAGCTCTGGTTCTCATACATATCTATACTGCATACACTGTAAGTAGGAGAAACACAGGCAGCTTTTGAACCAAGCTGAAGTGGGTTTTCTTCCCCTAATAATGATTTACACTACTGCTAGATATCGTTGAGTGACAATACTTAATGAAATGGTTAAAACATTATTTCTCATAATGAATGCTATTTTAATTTCTTTAGGGTTTTGTTTCAACACTGCACAAGTTTCATTCCAATTGCTGGTGTCAAACCACAACTCCGGATTCTTCAGCTCAGCAGCAGCATGCACTGAAGTGTCCAAAACCCCACAGATCACCACATCACTGGAGGGGTGGATCACTAAACCTATTAATAGGCTCATTTTCCTTAAGACACCCATTGCAAATCCCAGGATTCCACAACTTGCAAGCAGAAAGCCACCGATCTTAAAAAGGTATACCCTGTTATTGCTTCCTTTGCTTATTTGACTTGGCTGGATGAGAAATCACCGCCCAAGCTGGCAGAAGGAAAAGCTGGCAAAGCCAAGCCCATAGTAGTTGTGCTTGCTGACACAGCAGTGTCCTTCAGGTTACAAATTCCTGGATTTCTAAGCAAGTAACCTTTTTGAGACAACCCTTTTTGGCTTGGAAGTCACCTTACTGGGATACTGCATCAAGTGACATCTGTAAAAGGGCTTTTCCCAAAGACTGAATTATAAACTACGCATGTGCTGCAGAGATCTGATAGTTCAGTATTAATAACAGCATAGCTTCCATACAGCACTTATCAATAGGAAACTGCAGAGACTTTTACAGAGGAAGCCTGTATCATCAGAACTTCCCTGCATAGATTAACCCTCAAGAAGTGCTCATGCGGTGATCGTTGGCAAGAAGTCCCCATGACCCAGCTTCAGTGTGTGCTTGAGCCCAGAACCCCCCCATGGGCTGGGCTGCACCCTCAGAGCGTGAGCAGCAGCTCAGGGAGGGGATCCTGCCCCTCTGCTGTGCTCTGGGGAGACCCCCTGCAGCCCTGATCCAGCTCTGGGGCAGCAGCACAAGAGGCACACGGAGCTGTTGGAGTGAGTGCAGAGGAGGCCATGGGGATGCTGCGAGGGCTGGAGCAGCTCTGCTCTGGAGCCAGGCTGAGAGAGCTGGGCTGGGGCAGCCTGGACAAGAGAAGGCTCCTGAAGGGGAGACCTGAGAGCAGCTCCAGTGCCTGAAGGGGCTGCAGGAAAGCTGGGGAGGGGCTTGGGATGTAGGGACAGGCCAAGGGGAATGGCTTTAACCTGCCCGAGGGCAGACTGAGATGAGCTCTTAGGCAGAAGCTCTTCCCTGGGAGGGTGGTGAGGCGCTGGCACAGGGTGCCCAGAGAAGCTGTGGCTGCCCCATCCCTGGCAGTGTTCAAGGCCAGGTTGGACACAGGGGCTTGGAGCAAGCTGCTCCAGTGGAAGGTGTCCCTGCCCGTGGCAGGGGTTGGAGCTGGAGGAGCTTTGAGGTCCCTTCCAACCCAAACCAGTCTGGGATTCCATGAAGAGGGCTATGCAGCAGGCTGCCTCTGGCACCCCAGCCAGGCCATTTACAAGAAACACAGCTGCCACTTTGTGCACCACAACAGACTCTCACCAGGATCGCTCAACATCGTAGCTGACAGCCACTGTGACTGCTTGCAGAACACACAAACCAAGATCTGCAGTCTCAGCTCTGTGACCTCCACAGGTCCTCCCGGTATTAATGGAACTCCTCACTGGGGCAGGAAGCTGTCCAACAGAACTCTCATTACAGGACACAGGCCAAAGAGTAACACCTGAACAAGGCCAGCTTGCTTTCCGCTTACTTTGAAGTCCAAAAATCACCATGGATATCTTTTTTAGCACAATAAGGCTCTTTCCTCCCCGAGGTTACTAAATATATACTGCTGGTGTCACAATAGCATAGACCTGCCAGCGTTCCCTTTGAAGTCCCTTCCTTCATAAACTTAGACAAACACAAAGCGAAACGCAGCTTCTCTCCAGGGTCAGAAATAACACCGACTGTGATTTGGTTTTACTTAACAAGTATCCGCTGAGAACACAAATCAAGCGAGGAAGTTTGGTGTTCCCGTTTTAACTTCCAACAGCCTCATCACCAGGGCTTCCAAGCGCATCTGTTGGTTGTTGTTTTTCTCCTCACAACTGCAAATAACTCTACGGAGTGTCATCTGGTAAACACTTGATTCAGAGGAAAACCTCTTTACAACCCCACTTCTTTCAAAGCCTGTTCAATTACAGTGCGATCCGCTTTTGTTCTATCTCATGATCTAGGCTCTAAACCTACACAATAAGCCTTTCTACGCTATAGCCTCAAGAAAACTGATGCCTTTGGAGTGCCTGTTTACAAAACAAGCCACAAACTCTTCTTCAAAACTCAGCTGAGCAATTATGAGCTCCACATAAACACAGCACCCGATCCAGAGCAGATCTATGCACATTTTGCTCCTCCAGAAGGTTTCGAAGGCCTCTCCGTGCGTGCACTTACACAAACCAATGTTTAAACTACCTGCAATTATCCGGGAGAGTCACCCAGAGCACGGAGCCAGCAGCCAGGATGGCTGGATTCCATTATTGTTACCTCCACCACCGCCACTCCATGACCTTGAGTGAGCTGGTTAAACCCCACCTCAACGTGCTGATCTAGGAAGGCACACATCCTGCGAAGCATTTCAGTAGGTGGCCAGTCCCATTCAAACTGGCAGGACCACTCTGGTGCCTCACGAAGCCTGGGCTGGAGCCTGGGACTGTTCACCTCTTACAGGGCGGCCAGAAATGCAATCGGGAACCGTCTCCAGGATGCTGTGCCACGAAGAAGTCTCGGCGCGTTACCTATTAGCACGGGTGACTACAACAAGCATAAATCCCGCTAGCGCTGACAGCAGAATGCATTTGGGCCACATTGGTTCTATTCTTTTATTTTCTCAAATGCTGAAAAGGTGGCAGTAATACAAAAAAAATACAACTAAAAGCTACGTAAAAGCAGGGGGAAATGAAATAACTGCTGTGTGCTGCTTCTGAGCCATTCTACTGTATCGCTCGGAAGAAACCTCAGCACCGTACCGGCTACAGGGAAGAGAATTAACCGTATCCCAGCCGAAACCAGGACAGGGTGGAAGCGTTTCAAGGGCACATCTGCTTTAGTCTCTATTTTCTCACTTTCGGTTTGTGTTTCACGCACCAAACCGAACCGCCTTAGCGCTACGTGGCCTTTTCCCCCGTCTCAGGCCAGGTCCAAGCACTTGCCTCCAACGCCAAGATGCCACAGATAACCGAGGAGCACGGTCCTTCCTCAGGGAGCAGCGGGAGGAAAGGCCCCGGACCCCGCTCCCCGAGCGCACCTACCCAAGGCACAGAACCACCAGCGATTGCACCCGCTTAACTGATCCTCTTTGTTCTCCAGCAGCACAGATAAAGGCTGAGGCATCCTCTAAGGGCCTCTCTCCGCAGCCGGCGCCCTGCCCTGCCCTGCCCGTGCCATAACGCAGCAGCCCCTTCGCCCCCACCACTGCTCCGCCGACACCTCGGAGCGAGTTCAACCGGGCCCCGGCCCGGCTGCCCCGCGGTAGCAGCGGCCAGGCCCGGGCCTCGGCCGCGCTCCTCCTCACGGCCCGCTAAGGAAGAGCCGCGGGCGCCGGGCTCCCACAGCGCTCCCTCCCCGGCGGCACGGCGAGAGCTGCCGGAGGGGAGGCCAGGCCCGGCACGGCCTGTCACGGCCCGTCGGTGCCCGGGGCCCCCTGACCAGCCGCGGTATGGAGTGCTGGTACCGCTCCGCTCTCCCCCTCCCCGGTGCCGGGTACCGCGCTGCGCCCACCGCCCACAACTCACCCTCCGGGGCCGCTGAGGTGCGGGCTCGGGCCCCTTTTGTCCGCCCCCCCCCGCCTGCTCCCGTCACTGAACCCCGCCCCGGACCCGCACCGACACCCGCCCTCTTCTTCCTCCTCCTCCTCCGCCCCCCGCCGCCATCTTGGGGCGGGCGGGTTGCTGTGGGGCCGTGGGGTTGTACCCGGCTGCGGGTCTGGTTCCGGGGCCGGCTCTGCTGTGGTACACGAGGTTGTGTTAACGCTGATTTACCTCATGGATGGTTTCTGAGGCACAGCCCCTACCCGAAAAGCTCCATGGCCCCTTCACGGCGGTCGCTGCCATTGACCTTGGGTCCGTCCCGGTTCGGTTCCCTCAGGATGAGGCCCCGGAGCCCCAGCCGATCCCTCACCGATCCCTGCAAGAGGGTCAATGTGTGCCTAAGTGTGTTCCTAAACGCAAAATAAACGCGCTAACGAGGCGAACAGGGGACTCTAACCACGCAGCAGTGCAGCTTAAATGGGGCGTGCTGTCACCATAACTCCATCTCACGCTGCTTTGTTCTATGTTCCTCTTATTCATAGGTTTTTATTAAACTCTTCGTGGACTTCAGCTCATTTTAGGCAGCATCCACCATCATCTTTCTTCAGTCTTTTTCCCTGACTTGGGCTTTTAAGCCCTATATAATTAAAAGACAAGTCTGCATGAGCACAATCCCCACCTAAAATCATCCCCAATTGCATCAATGCAGCAAAACAGTTTTGCTGCGAGTCAGGTGAATAATTGACGTTGACGTTAAGCCATCCAGTCAAACGGCATTGCAAAACCCTGGCCCCGGTACCAGCCTTCGCCCACCACCGAGATGAGCACCGCGGCCAGAAGTGTTTCACAAGAACAGCACGGAACGACCCAGGATGGGAAGTAACATTTCATCTATTTAAAATCATGGGAGACATTGACTAACAGGAGGAATAAATACCCACGGTGCAGCTTGGCCCAGTGCTGTGGATTAGCATGTGTCTTTTCCGAGTACCACCTTCTGCACGGCTGATAGTTGCTCACAGTTCATTAACCGTCTCGGAGCCTCAGGTGACACATTACAGTTTTATTCTAGGGAGAAATTGTAATTTGTCAGAATTTATGGAAATGTAAAAAATGGCAAAAAAAAAAAAAAATAGATACATATTTCTTGACGAGTGCCACTCAGCTCATAGCTCATAGTGGAATTCTTGGTTTTACCAAGCCTTCAGGATACATTCAGAAGCTTACATTGTGAGCGTTACTCCAGTGGAGGGTGTTCCTGGTTTTGGAGACCTGGCTCGGGAGACGCTGCATTCATAAACGTGTTCCAGGGATATTCAAATCTGGAATAAAGAGAATGATCACATGAGAAAACCCATGATTTAAAATGGTGAGACTTAGGAGCATGTTACTAGGGGCTGCAGGAAAGCTGGAGAGGGGCTTTGGACAAGGGCCTATAGGGACAGGCCAAGGGGAATGGCTTTAACCTGCCAGAGGGGAGACTGAGCTGAGCTCTTAGGCAGAAGCTCTTCCCTGTGAGGGTGCTGAGGCGCTGGCACAGGGTGCCCAGAGAAGCTGTGGCTGCCCCATCCCTGGCAGTGTTCAAGGGCAGGTTGGACACAGGGGCTTGGAGCAAGCTGCTCCAGTGGAAGATGTCCCTGCTTGTGGCAGGGGGTGGAGCTGGAGGAGCTTTGAGGTCCCTTCCAACCCAAACCAGGCCGGGATTCTATGGTTATGCTCCATACCCAACATTCCTAAAGGTACATGTGTGCCATCACTATGTAACCAGCACTGACACACGCAAAAATACTACAGAGCCACTTGATAAACTTACTGGTGCCAAGGTTTGTGGTTTGGGGATGCACAAAGCTGGGCTGGGCACAGTCCTGCTGCTCCTCTCGCTGTGGAATTATGTGCTTTATGTGGAATAAAAAACCATTGAGAGGATAGATGTGAGTGTGCCCACATGCCGTGTACTGCGGGTAGGCTGCTCATCTGCCATGTGGGAGATGAAGAATACTGCCATGTGTGGCAGAAACCAGAATTAGATCTGTGGGAAGTTCTTTATCATTAGCTTATTGTTTCTTTGGCTTTCTCCTTTTTGGGCTACTTTATTTTGCCCAAATAACTAATTATTTCTGGTACTGGAGGCAGACTGAGTTTGCCATCCTTGATTGTGGGTAAAGGAGTATTCAGAAATACAGATGCAAAGGAGCAGAGACACAAGATGCAATAGAGAATCTGCAACAAGTTTGTCGAGTGTGATCTGAGGCCTAAGAAAATGCTGCTCCTGGAGCTGATGTTTGGTCCTCTGAGTTTTACTGGCTTTAGAAACCACTGAGAGCTCCCTCTGAGCACTGGCTAGTCTTGTGTTACATAAAATATTGCCTCCTTCAGCAGGAAACCTAAGCCTGGAGTCTGCACATACACAAGGCTCCTGAAAAAGACCAACCCTGTGGTGGTTTTGGTTGCTGTGGTGATTATCCATCTGTTGAAATACTTCCTATGGGAGAATCTCAACTCATTTACCATGGAGAAGATTGTCTTTAAGTTGCCTTAGGCCTGATTCCTGTGATTTTCACACTTGATTAGCAGCACATTCCACTTGATCTGCCATGGCAGGAGGACATTGTGTAGCGTTTAGATACTGAGAGCCTGGCGCTTGGATTCTGTGGGTTCTCTAAAGATGGCACAAACACGGTGTTGTGAAGTTCAGGAGGATGACTGCAACACTTGATGGGGGGCCTCCTTTAATGGATCCTCATCTGAAGCAGTTACACAAGATCACTTGTGCTTTATAAAGTCTGATAGGAAAAGAACTCGTGCAGCCAGGAGGGAGCTGAACGTCTCCATCCCCATGGCAGGGGGTGGAAGTAGACCATCCTAGATGGTCCTTTCCAACCCTAACTATCCTGTGAGTCTGTGATATAGCTGAGTAGTATAGCTGTGATACAGCTTTTAATGCCTTTAGTTCTTAATAGTGCACATTCTTAATGTGCTGCTTTTTCCTGACAGTTGCTTTCCCCATGGCACGATGTGGTAGATCCTCTTTGACTGAAGTAACTCAGGAAATGGAGTGACGCATCTTCATTTCCATCCACACCCATGTTGTGTTGTTTTCCTCTTGTTCCTCTGTACAAAATGAATCGAGTTTTCTTTTTAATTAATGTCAGTTTATTTTAAAAGTCTATTTTATTTCTCATTTTAAAACACTATCAAAAGAAACAAAACACTGCATCCAAACATCCAACTTAAGGCAGCGTGCACGGTCTGACTTCTAACAGAATCAAGAATTGCTCAACCTAAACGGTCCAAGCCGTTCTGGTAACTTTAATTCACCAGTAAAAGGTTTGGTTGGGGTTTCTTTCCACGCTGAGGTGCAGATTGTCAGCCCCCCCCTCCCCAGGGGCAGCATGCTGTATTCCCATTTCATGGCACTAGGGACTTCGACGTTCCAGCGTGTAGCTTTTTGTGTCAGAGGTTAGGATGTTTGTTTTTATGACTAATGTGGACCTTGGGAGCCACATATCTGAGCACCGTTGAGGAAATATCTAGACCTCTGTTAAAATGTAATCCCTCTCAGGGCATGCCTATACAAGAGAGTAAAGACAGCTGGAAGCTCTCTCTGCCTGTGCTCCGCACTGGCTGGAGGCAAGCCAGTTCCACCTTAGAAGTCCTTTATCAGCTCTCTGCCTGTGCTAATAGTCCCTGAGATGTGGCTGTAAACACGGTGAGCACAGCACACCAGAGAGCTGTATTTGCTGCAGGACAGATACAATTATTTGGGGGAAATATAGCCTAAAGTGTATGTGTCTTTAAAGTACCAAATGCAAACAAGGGCAGGTTTCATGCTTGCTCATTCTTGAGAACAAAGCCAGTGTAAGATCTAAGTGATCATTCAAGTCCCTCTCAAGCCTTGTACTGAGTGAATCTTGCCCAAAGTATGCTTGCATTGCACTTCAGACAAGTATCAGAGTTCTCTTCCTTTACTTGCTGTCTTCATGTGGGAGCTCCTAACACTTGTCTTGCTCCATGAAGCGGTATGAAGGAAGCTGTAATTGAGTCTTAGACACCATGGCATTTATAATCGTTTAGAAGCCTCAGAGAGAGCAAACATTTAGAGCTTTGTAGACAGTCATCATCTTTATGAAGTGTAGGATCTATTTCTGCATCATCTGGAGGACCCTGCTGAGAATCTCCATTGTCCTGCTCATTGGAAGGCTACAGCCCAGCATGGGCTCTACTTCTTTCAAGCCTGTGCATGTACATCTCTTGTAAATGAGCAGTTATGGTTATTTCATTAGACCCCTAATAACATCTCTATTTCATTTTCCTTCCAAAGATGTTTACTTCAGTGCTGACACAAATTTATAATGTCATCTCAAAAGTAAGAGCCTATCCTGTCAGATTTACAGCTATTACAAAGTAGGATGCTATCTGCATACCAATGGTCAGAGCCGTACCAACATTTCCCCTATTATTACTGCCTAAGGAAGCAATAAAAATTTAACATTTACCATCGGGAAACACCTGCAGGGATGAAATTAAAACTAGATTATGTTCTTATCAGTTAAACGTTACCAAAGCAAACTCTTTAGAGATTAACATAAAAATCAGCGTTATCACAATCTTATTAAAAGCTCCACTTAATACAATCCATATTGCACCTCCACTGCTCAAGTGCTCTCTGTGTGTGACTTCCTCAGTCCTTGTGGGGTGTGCAGAGAGGAGGCAGAGCAGCCTCGTTGATGGCTTTGCTATGGTGTTAGCAAATACCTACCCTGATATTTAGATTTGTCTTTGAAAGCTGGCCACGAGTGTCATTTGTCCTCCTCTTGCTGATCCCGGCCCCTCTCTGAAGGGCTCTCTGCATGGCACGCTCTGCTCATGAGCGTGTCGCCAAGGCCTGCTCCGGGCTCCCTCATGGAGTTCTGCTGGGAATTCCTCTGGAAACCACTCGCCCTTCCTGCTGAACCTGTTCCTGATTATGGTCAGCAGGAGAAAGACAAGGGACTTAAAAAGGCTGGAAATCACGAACAAGGAGCTGTTGTTGCTGCTTCGCAGATGGTCCGTTACAAACATGCTCCAGAGAAGAGGGATATGGGAGGAGATCTCTGACCTGGAAATTAAAAAAGCTGCTGGATTTCAGCTTTGCAGCCACCACTGATTGGGAAGTTTATAGTGCGGATAATCCATGTGCACTGACTTGAAGGGGACACCATCAGCACAGATCCTACCCGAACTCAATTTGCACACCCAGTGCTTAGCGTCTATTTCTCCATCTGGTATTAGGTGACCCCTTTGGCTCAGGGCATTACAAGCAACCTGCCTTGGGCATGTTCTGAACTGTGTATGCGAGGGTACAACTCAGCAACAGCCACATCCTGAGTTACTTACGTGAAGGCCCAGGCCAAGAAAAACCCTGTGATTTTGGAGAACCTACTGAGTTTGATAGGATCTCCAAAACCCCACGCCATCTCCTCTGTTGTGCTGGCACAGACTGGAACCTTTAGGTAGGTGAATCAGGGAGGTGGGGGAAATTCAACTTAGAAAAAACCCCAACAGCAGCTTAGGTTTGTAAAACCAGACAGAACCATGCACAGAGCACTGGGGTAGGGGATGCAGAGCCAAAGCGTAGCCAAAGATTAAGGGAGCAGAAATAGCTGGGGCTTGCTTTGCAGGGAACTAAAGACGTCTGTGCAACCATGCCCTAACCTCTGAAGCAATCAGAGTCTGCTGGCCCAGCTGATTTGCCCTGCAATAGGGTAGGGAGTGTTCAAACAAGTATATCCAAATCAGAGGGGTGGTAACCTAGAGCAGGGCGATGCTCCCCAGCCTCTGGGCAGACTGGGGGAGGACTCTGCTGTCAACACAGCTGGACTGGGGAGGAGATGTGTGTCCACAGACAGATCCGGGCACTGTCACAGCCCAAACCCGTCCTGCGTGTGCTTTGCTGCCCAGAGCACCGTGTTCCCGTGTGCCTCTGGTCCATCAGCATTTGGATAACAAGCATCCCTTCCAGGGGAGGCAATGGGCATACCTGAGAACTTCAGGAGAAGCCATGGGCACATCCAAACACTGCATGCCCTCATTTTATCTGGACAGATGAGCGTATTTAACCTGGAAAGAGTGCTCATGCCTCTTGCTGGAGTTCCTGGCTCTGAGCAGTGTGAGTTACAGAAATGAGGGGGTTAAGGTTTCATTTTCCAAAATGGATGCACGGTTTTTGTATGTACATCTCTGTATCCGAGATGGAGAAACTACTTGACCGTAGTCTGAATATTCCAGTCATTATGCTAAGTAATTCTCTTCTACTGCCACTAGAGGTATAGCATTCACTTGAGCAAATAGCAAAGGAAACATGCAGTTGGAAGCCTTGCCTGTATTAATATTTCATTTTTCCAGCAGTGTTTTTGATCTGGGGTGGCTTTGGAGACCTCAGCCTACTTCCCCTGTTCCTTTCGGGCAGCCTTGCTTGAACTGCAGCTGGCTACTCAGGAGATGAAATGCCACTTTGTGATGAAAGGGGACAGGATTGAGTGCTCATTTAAACTGCATAAAAAGCTTAAGTGTAGTATCAGCCATTGTATCAATCACTTGTGAGTGCCTCACGTGCGAGCTTGTACCAACACATTTGTAAGTCTCATTGCACATGCTTGTTGCTCTGGAGCAGATTTACATTCATTCAGAAATGCCAACATAACAAAATTTGGTTTAAATTCATTTCCTTTGATTTTGGGGAGTTAATGAACAATTCTCACGTATAAGCACCCTTTGGAGACTCCTGAAAACCTCAGGGAGGGCAAGGATTGTGATGAAACTCCCCCATGTCCCTGTGCTGGCAGGAGAGCTGCTGCGTGACCTGGGCTGTAATTGCAGCCCTGCAGTGCCTACGCAAGCTGTGAGCAGCACACATGTACCTTTAGTACCATCAGGTATGGAGCATAGTCACAGAACCAGACTGGTTTGTGTTGGAAGGAACCTTAAAGCTCCTCCAGTTCCACCCCCTGCCATGGCAGGGACCCCTTCCACTAGAGCAGCTTGCTCCAAGCCCCTGTGTCCAACCTGGCCTTGAACACTTAACTTGAACACTTCTGTGAAGTTTAGTTTGTTCAAGGTGTGATAGATTGGAAATGTCTGCTTTCAGTTAGACTCTACTGCTCAGCAGCCCGGTACACACTGTGTCTGTGGGTGCTGTGCTGCCTGTCACAGCAAAATGGTTTTGAAGGGAAAATACTGAAACTAGACACCAGATGCTCATAGGATTTTTGTCGTCGTCGTGTTCCCCCCCCCCCCCAATGAAATGTTTGAAGCATTTAGTTACAGTAAAAGTGGGCTTTTGATGGGAAAGGTGTTTCCAGCAGAAGTGAAGCACGGATACTCAGAAAACCTCTGGCCTAGTGCAGCCTTCGGGTTGCCCCTATCCGCAGTACAACGCTAACAGCACAGTTCACTATAGACAACGTATATTGCACTTGGTGTGTTCTTATCTTTAATTTCTTTCTACTCTGTAGTGATGCTGATAAATTCACTGCAGTCTTATTACCCTCAGAAGTAATTTCCGACTCAGAGAAGCAGTGTACAATTGGGATAGTCTGGATTATGTTAGGATAAGAGACGATAAAAATCAGAACCACTGAATTCATTGCGAACAGCACCAGTCTGACCTTACTTCTGCCCTATATACAGCCACTAGCAAGGCTGTGCCACTTATTTACAGCTTCCCCCTCTTACACACACAATCCGGGGCAGTAAACTGGATTGCAGGAGTATTTCACAGGAGCAGTTGCGTTCACACTAACGTTTCCAACATGCTTCCTCCCCAGATCAATGAAGATGGGTGGCAAGGTTTTATGCTTTGCCCACAGTTTTGACAACTCTTCCCAATGGCTCAGTTTAGTGTCAAGTCGACCTTTATGGTATTCACAGTTACATAAAAAGGATGAATGAGCAACAACAAAAGAGGAAGGCTGGGATCATATAACCTTGAAAGCTGGAACTGCCTGCATTTAGACTTTACTGTTTGAGGGAGGGAGACAGCACTGGAGGGTGGTGAAAGCTCATGGCTGTAAGGAAACAGAGGTTCTGCTCTACATTCTCTCTATTACCCTGTGTAAGTCGTTTAAGACCCGACTGCAAAAGTCACCCAACTGAAATGGAAAAGGCAGAATGTAAAGTTGTAACCAATAAGCCAGACTATGCCCATGGGTGAAGAGGAGGAGGATGCAGCAAAAGGGATTTGCATGGACAAGAGTGTCTTGAGCTCCTACTGCCCAGACTTTGATTTCTCCCTCAGTGAATGTGAATGAACCACTCACACCAAGTGAAGCATATTGGGTATGGGTTAATCTATACGACTATTAACAGCTGGTTTTAATATTTGCCACTAAAGCAAAATACTGGCAAGTAACAGGACAGCATCGCTGCTTCTGTCTTGCTCGTTGTTTATGCTCCCCCCTTTAGTTTCTGCTGAGGTACAAAAGGCTTGATTTTCACACAAACTAATACTTTAGTTATTGCTAAAGCTGTCTGACATGCCCATACCTGTGCCTGGGCAGAAGGGTTTCACTTTATTCTGCTCCTAAACCAGATCTGAGCTCATTTGGAGAGCGTCTTTCCACCTTGGGTTTAACTGCACCTTCTTCCCACCTTGCTCTGCAGGATTTTGGGGTGGATATCTGGGATGTCTTAAGCCACTGGATAAAGTTTGGATCCCCTTAAGGGAGCAGCAAATAGCCCCGAGCCTTTGAGGCCAGGAATTCATACTTCCTTCACTGGGTTCTCTGAAAATGGCCATGTTTGTCCCCCCCTCCCAAGCCTCAGAAGGAAAGGGAACCTGTTGGGGAAGCAGCAGGTTGGCCTCGACGCTGCTCAAGCTCACTGGGTTTGGTTCAGGCGCTGTACCTGAGGCCTGCCTGGTTCTGCTTCTGATCGTTCTCAAACACCTCCAGAACTACCAGTGCAGAGTTTGCTGAAGCAGTTTGCTTCCAGTTTCCATAACTTGGCAGCAATGGACAGTTGTGTTTTCGGAGGGAGGGCTAGGTTTCTCTGTGTGTTTGTTCTGTATGTTCTCTGTATGTTTGTCTTACGCTCGTTCTTGGTTTGGGACTTTTTCTGCTATTGTCTGTTAGAATTTGGTTTATGGCCCGTGTGACACAGGGGCTGATGCTGAAATCCTCCCATGTCTTTTGGAAATGCAAGAGAAGCAATTCCCAGCGCGTGTGGCAGGAAATCTGCATGTTCCTATGAATAAAAATGAAGATGAAAGCAGGGTGTGTGGGAAGACCTGGTTGTGACAGAACCTTTCCCAGCTGCTGTCTTGGTTGGAGAGCAATCACAAAAAGAGGATTTTTTTACCAAGCTGGTTTAGATCCTTGTAAGTGGGTTTTGGCAGGAGGCAGGACGTGGCCAGTGCCAGCTGCCTTGCTGAGTTATGTGTATGCTCTGTACCGCTGTAAAACTAATGATGAGGCCATGATGAAGAAATAAACCTCAGTAGGAGAGAACAGTCAGCAAACCCCCAAAGCTCACTGTGTGCAAAGAGTCCCGTCCCCCGGACGGGTTTGCTTTGCTTTAATGATGGGAGGGGAAAAGCATTGGATCCAGACAGCAGGCTTAGTGCAGACCTGGCCTCTGGAATTAGATAGCACTCTTGCCTATCACCTGGGAAAGGAGCAGCTGAGTGTACCGCTTCAAGCCAGGCAGCTCTGTGCAGTGTGTGTGTCAAGGAAAGCTTTGGGAAAGATAAGATTCTCATGTTGTACTTTGACAAGGAGTCGCAGTGACCGAGGAGGCTCCATGTTCCCCTCGCAGCCAGCACAGCAGTTTTCCATGGCGTTGCTGCAGCACTGCCCTGCCTCCTTTTATTGCCCTTTGCCACATCACCACCTCCTGTAGCCAGGGGTGCTGGGGATGTGCCAGTCCTGCAGCCCAGAGTTGAAGGAACAGCTTCCAAAGGGACAGTTTTCTGAGTCTCTTCAAGTCAGCTGCAGCTCCAGATGGGAAGGAAAAGTCCAAGCTGATGACAGATATCCTGTGCTGCTTCTGTTTGAAGGCAGTAAATGAGTAAGGAAAACATTATGGCTGTATGTGGTGTGCAGCAAGGCTTTGAGTTTACCTACCTTCCAGCCCTCCACATCTCCCTTATTTGCCCAGAGGTTTGCAAACACAGCCATGGGAGGGTTGCAGGGGTAGCTGGCCGGCAGCCTGGACTGTACTAGCAAGGAATTCACTGGCAGGAGCTGCACCCCACATAGCTGCTGCAGGTGCTGTCCTCTCCCTGGGTCCAGAGCCTGGCTTCCTGCACACAGGAATGCTGCCCCTTCAGCCTGTGATGCACAGGGAGATGTGTGGGTATCACTATGAGATCAGAAGTCTCCCTATATCCTGTTTGTTGCTCTGCCAGTGATGGCAGGCAGGATTCCTTGGATTTCAGGTCCTGCTGCCCTCTTGGCCTTGTTACAGATGAATCCTTGGTTGTCAAAACCTGGGTGGAGTCACAGCTTTGTATGCCTCTGGTTAACCATTTCAGGACTGATGGGCCTGAGGCTGCCCAGCATCAGCTGCTGATCTGAGTTCAGCTGAGTGTCAAGTGGTTGGTATCTCTGAGAATGAAGCTCCATGTGCCCCAGGTTGGAGTGCCTAGAGCTGGAATACCCCCAGGCAAAACCCATGAACTGGATGTCTGTGTTGTACTGAGGTGCTCTTTGAGAGGTGAGGCTAATTTCTGTGTTCTTGCTGCCATTCTGAAGCGTTGTACCTTGATGCACAGACATGTTAGGAAGTTCTTTGTTTTTTAAGTAGTGTGGGTGCTACATACCCTCTAAACCAACAAAGTTAACTCCTGGTTTTGTGGTCACTTTGGGTCTGTCATGGACGTGATTGAGGTAAGCTCCTGCTATGTGTATCAAAGGGTAATTTATGTTCTCAGTTTATGAAGTTATGCATCTTGTGTAGCTGTGGCTCTTCCTAAAGAACAGTTGGAATCATGTTAGAACTGTGCTTCCCTCTGCCTGTTTTTCTTATAATGTATACACTTCTTATATACACTCTTATTTTCACTACTGCTTTCCAAAGCGTGTTTTCCTTGTCTTGTTCCCATACATCCATTCTCCTGCCATGTTAATTCCTCCCCTGTTTGTGCTTAACGTGTGTGTGCACTGAGGAGAGCCGAGCACCTGGAGAGGGGCAAAGGGGCTGTGAGCTCTCGGTAGGGCGCTCTAAAGCATTGGCACAGAGATACTAACCCTTGAAGGGTACAGTGCAGTGCCAGGAGAACCACCTTAGCAGGACTGCTGAATGACTTAGCCCCCTCCCTGCCCTAGTGCAAGTATGCCACTTGTCTTAATGTGCTCCAAAGTGGAGAATACAAGTACTGTGGAAACCCTGAGTCACGAGTAGCTCATCGCCCATTACCACCGTGCTGGGCTGTCACTGGGCTGCTGTGGTCTTCCCCCTTCAGTTTTTAATGCTGTTTCAGTTCTTGTCTATATGTCAAGTCTGTGCCCAGCCCTGATCACCCACCGCATCCTTTTCCCTCCCCTCTGCTCTGCTGCTTTCTCTTCTCTTTCTTTCCTGCCCGGCTGCTGGATGGTGAAGGGGGGAGCAGGATGTGTGTGTGTTGGGAGGAAAGGGGAGATGGCAGCTGGGGGGTGGAACAGGGTAGTGCTGCTGGGGGTTGACAAGCTGCCTGCCCTTGGCTCATGTTGTGCAAGGCTGGAGAAGTGTTGGGGTGACGAATGAGCGTGTTATGACATGGGGAAATCGCTGGCACCCACTCCCACTTCGGCTGGCTTTTCCTTGCAAACACAATGGGTTGAGCTGAATAGGGAATAATTGAAGTTTGAAAATGTTTCTGACTCTGTTCTGAAATTGTTTGGAAGAGAACTGGCATTATTTTAGTCCTGTTTGGTTTGTAAAGGCTGGGCATAGGCAGAATGGGAAATTCTTGCCTGCTGTAAATGCTGCACACACCATCTTTTACTGCAGTTACTGGTTTTTAAAGTGAAAACGAGTGACTTCAGGGTGGAGTTTCTGTTTTTCCTGTTTGTGTGTTTGGTTTGGTTGTGCCTGAGGTTAACTGTTACTTGCGCTTGGCTGTGGGGAGCAGGGTTTGGGTTAGCTTCTCTCTCTTTTCTTGTAGATAGTAGCAGATTATTACTGGGGACTGGGAAGCTCTTTGGGCAAGAATAGAGGACAGCTGCATTTTCTACCCTTTAAATACAAGATACACAAGCTACAATGAAATAGCAAACTATAGGATTAAAATTTCCCTTGTTTAAGCTCAGATTTGCACTTCAGTAGCTAATGTGATATTCTCTCGCTGCACAATTATAAGTGTGGTTGCTCTGGGGAAAATGGGGGTGGAAGGGTTGGATTGCAGAGCTCTGCCAGAAGCATCTCCTGCTCCAAGAAGGAGAAGAGCTGAGCAGAAGGATGCAGAGGACTGTGCAGTGCTCAGCGCTGATGGGCAGCACCCGGCCTTGCAGCTCAGTTCTCAACAACAGGAACTGCCACACTGGTTCCAGGAACAGATGCTGAGCGATGAAGGCCACAGACTCCTCTTGACTTGGTGTCTCCTCCCAGCTCTGGGAAATCAGCTGAGTAAGGGTTTGAAAACCCCAAGGTTTCACCTCCGCTCCTGTGTGTGTTTGCTGTTGAGCACAGTCCCCCATGCATTTGTTTAATGCCTTTTAGAATCCATTTTCAGGCTCTGCAGCCTCCTGAGGCACCGACTGCCACAATGCAATTATGGACAGTATGAAACAGTACTTCCTTTTGGGTGTGTTTGCTTTAAACCTGCTGCTTAATGACTTTGTTGGATGCCCCCTCAGAAAGTGAACAATTATTCAGCATGCTACAGACTGCTGCCATGTCCCCTCTGCAGGCATCTCTATTCCTAACCAGAAGAGTTCTTGTCTGTTTAATTCCTTCTTCTAGTGAAGCTGCTCTGTATCTCAAAGATAAGTGTTGGGTTTTTATTACTTCTCTCTTTCCTCTTGGACAAAAGCGTCAGGAAAACCTTATCATAGTTAAATGATTCTTTGGGCCCTCTTTGTGCCAAAATAATTAGTTTTCAGCTCCTGGAAATTACCAAGAGCTTCCGAAAGGAAGAGAAAACTTTGTTCTTGTACTGCCCTTCAGTTTGAGGTTGCATTCATATCCCAAACTAGGTAAGAGCATGCAGCAAGTAAACAGGAGAAGGGTCTGGATACAAAGTTCTCCTTTGCTGCCAACAAACCTCCCAACTTAATACACACAAATCGAGTGAGTGCAAGGAAGTGACAAAATGGGGACCTGAGAGATCAGGAAGCTCAGTAATTGAGTCAGTACTGAGCAAGGTCAGCAGTGCTGAACAGGAACAAAGATAGTGACTGCAGACAGAGTGGAGTTTGGTGTGGGGTTTTGTTCTGCCTAGTCCAGAATAAGCACAATGTTTTCTATCGTGTGTAACTCTTGAGAGAGAGGAGTAAAAAGGGTTTTATTTAAAAGGCTCCCATCTGGCATAAATACCCCATTGGAGAGAGGGAAATGCAAATCTCAGATCCGGGAGCAAGCATCTGCAGGGAACTCCTCGCTGCCCATTCTGTCTGGTGCAGCTCTTCCACCTTGTGCCCTTTGTTCCTGCCCTGTCACACTGGAGCTGACTCCTCCAGCCTCTGCACACCAATTTCTTGCTGCTGTGTCTCAGTTTTAGGGTTTCCCATCTGCACTGCTCTGTCTGCTCCTGCCATCTCCTTCTTTTCACGTCACTGCACAGGGAGCTGGTCGTGCAAGATGAGGTCGTGTCCCTGCCTAAGCTCTTCCTGGCAAGAACCCCTACCAGATACCTCAGGAGATGAGCCTTTGCTTCCTCTTCTTCATTATTTATCTAGAAATGAAACACCCAAACAACCAAAGGGCACCTACTGAGGAATGAAAGGATGGTTTACATTCTCCTGTGCTTTCTGCTGAGTTCCCTTCCCATCTCACAGTGCTGCCGGGGCCTTCCTCTCCCATCCCGCCTTGCTGGCTTGTTACCACCCACCCATTAGATCATGTCTGAAATTAGCTGGTGACAACTACAGGGCAGGGTTGGTTTCTCTCGCCTCCTTAGCAAAGGCTTGGCGCAGTTTTGAGTGGGTTTGCAAAAAAATAGTGAAAACCAACGAAATAAGCCCTTGTGCAGCAGAGGAAACCAAGGTGGGAAGGATGGGTGCCTGGGGGAGCTGCTGGTGAAGGTCTGGTGCAGAGAAAGCAAGAGCTCGTGGCATCAGAGCTTGTGCTCAAAGTAGATAGTTCTGTCCACTGGGTAAGAGTGGATATCTTGAATAGTCATGATGATGAAATACTGGATTCACTGAGGGGGGGGATAATGTTTTGACATAAATGCTTATGATAAAACACAACACTTCTATTGCACAGTGGTTTCTGTAATAGCTTTGGGGGTTTGGGGCAACTAAATGATGATAAAATAGACATACTGATGCATGCAAGTGTTCAGTCTCAGTAAGATGATGATGATCTGTTAAGGTGATGTTGGAAACGTTAACATTCATCCCTACATAACACATTAGAGTTCCAGTTCAGAACCAGTAACTTGATTTTAGGTGCTCTCAGCAGGGAGTTAACATCCCATAGAGTGCTGCCCCTCCATATTTTGGAGACTGTCCCTTTTTCGAGACGCAAGGTGATGCCAGCAGGGGACAGTGGGTGTTCCCTGGGGGAGGGAAAAGATGCTGAGGGCTGACAAGTGACTTGCAGATCCCAAACTGGAATGCTGAAGGCTCCCTGAGACTCGCAGCAGGGCCTGGGCTGCTTTGGATCAGGCACAAGCAGGATGTAGAGTGCATGGTCAGGTTAGATAAACTTTCTCTGTGGGACATACTTTGAACTCTGGGAGGCAGAATTTCTGTTGCAGGCAAACTGCATACATAGTGAATAATCATGACTGTGTCCAGAAATGAAAGAGCCAAGTGTGGCTTTCCCTTCATGGTGAATCCTGTCAGTTAGAGCAGGTCCCCCGCCTGCACGAGTGTTCTTTGTCATAAAAGAAATGCTGATGGGTAATAGATTAAGCAATGGTAACTTCTCACTATGTGGCACAAATGTGACTTTCCTAACCAGGCTCTGTTAGCTCCAGTCTATTTAAAGCTGTGTGTTCAGGTGTCAGTTCTGGTAAGCATACAATGGGTTTAGGACCTCCTCACAGAAACACAGGCAGAAGGATGTAGTTTTCCTCAGAAGCAGCAATATTTTTAGCCTGTCTTTATATTTTTACCTTGTAGAATGTAATAAAAGCCAAATCCTGCTACTTTGCACCTTCATTTAATTCATATTGTTGCTTTCCACATGGGTAATACTTTGGATTATTATATACTTTTTTTATAATGCCTTTCATCCAGAGATCTCAAGCTGATTTGGCCTGATTCCCAGGTACAGCTTAGCAACACTTAGCATAAGACCAGTAAAAGGAAGTAAGAGGGAGTTTCAGGCACTTCTTGGCTGGCTGTCAATTCAAATGCACCTACAGGTTGGAGCATCCCCGGCCCCTGAGCCCCCGCTTCCTGTGCCTGTGGCTGCTGGGTGTGAGGTTGTCGCAGTCAGAAAGCCCTCTCCTTTTCCTTTCTCCTGCCCCCCAAACAAGCTGTTCTCTCCCAGCATTTATAAGAGAGAGGGGATGTGACTTTATATGGGGAGATCTTAGTGGGATGTGTAGGGGGGACCCACCCCATTAATCTGCTGTTATTTTGTTGTCTTATCACAAAGATGCACTAAGTCAAAGCCACTTTCAGTTCTGTATTTCCCTGCATGTGTATAGGCATGTGCAGTGTTAACTTCTTTTCCTCATCTTTGCATTTAGAGTAACTCAGTTCTGTTTGCTGTATTTACTGAGGTGGTTTCAGTTTCTTTTTCAGTTGCCAGAATGTTTTTAAAGCTTTTATTCTGAATGTTGTTTCTTCTTTGGAGAGGCTGTTGGACTTTGGAACCAGCTCTTATAGAAAAAGCCTTGCCTGTCTGGAAATCTGCTCCGGCTTGGTTTGCTGTTCAAAGTGCTGCTTCCGAGGTTCATTTTTATGTCTCCTTGGAGGTATTTTGTCAGAGCACTGCTTATCTACCCTTACTGCAAAACGATCCACCATCTTAGCTAACCACTCACTTCCTCACCCCCTGCTCACCGGTCTTGAAAGCAAAAAGGGAATCAAACGGTGTCTGCTCTTGCGCGGTGATCTGGCTTCACCTTTGGACCATGGGCAGCATTAGCTGGGCTCACATAAAAACCTTGCAGAAAGAGGAAGGAGACTGTGCCGTACACAGCAAAGGGTTAACCCGTATGTTGAGGAAAGGGGGAGAAAATCAGGCTCTGGCGGGACTCTGAGTTGCCCTGGATTATTTTCCTGTGCATACAGCTTTCTCTTTTTGTGGTTAAATATGATGGTTACAGTGTAGTATTTATGCACAGTCAGTAACTCAGCACAAAACATGCTGTAGTCAGGGCATGTATCTGTAGCCTGTTCCTTCTGCTGAAACTGGAATTCTTGCATTCACTGCAGCCTGGGTAAAGAAACTGAGGTGCACATCTCCATGGGAGACTTACACAAACTCCAATGGCCCTCAGTGATGTTGGATTTGCACCTCAGCTCCTGCTTCTGCCCTCCAGGCTGCCAGTGCAGCCTCCTGAAAGGCACCAGAAAGGCAAGTTTTGGCTCAGGCTCCCAAACTCTTGCTTGTCTTTTGTGGAATGACTGCAAGTGAAAGGGGCAGGGATCTTTAAGGGCTGAGTCACGATTTTGTGGAAGTTTGTCGTGTAGTTACAAAATCACACACACAAAAAAGAAAGTGCTGCTGAGCAATAGCCTGGAAAACCCTGCTTTGCTTTTATTCCTTCGTTTCAGAAGGGGCTGTGTGACACTGGCAGCCTTTTCTGCTGTCTGGCTTAAGAGCAGCTGAGGGCTGGTGGGTGAGAATATTTAGCCCTGATGCAGCACGCTATCAAAGGACTTGAATTTGCTCAGCTTCTGCCATCTTCAATGTAACTCTGTATTCTCACTCTGCCATAGAGTCACTGTAAAGGAGAAGGTATTATTTAGCACAATTTCCTACCTTTCATATACAAATTCTTTATGTAAATAGGGGATTTCATCTTTTTGAAAGTGACAGTATAGATCTATGGCTTCTGAATCCTCACTGTGGTGTTGAAAACTGCATCTTGTGTGCTGCAAAGCAAGTCCCTCAGCTCTGATGGCAGCCCCTTTTGTTGTGTGATAAGGATAATACTTCCCAGCTCACAGGATGGATTAGTCAGTATTTTTATAGTGGTTTAACAGTGACCATTTCTGCTGTGGCTTGAAGCCTTTTAAATCAAGCAGGAAAGTCACCAGGGCAGCTGTATTACAAGACCAAGATAGGGAGCCACAGAAGCAGAGGGAGGTTTGAAGGGTTTAGCTGTTGATCCAGATTGTAAGGAGATAATTTCTGACTAAGGTATCAAGTATGCCCCAAATTCAGGTGCTAATCAGTGCAAAGCTGACCTCCTTCAGTGCCTAAAGGAGCATGGCTAATGGCTCACAGGTATATTTCTTGTTCAGGTCAGAAAGCAGCTAGGCGAGGGATAAAATAACAGATGAAGCAATAGAAAAGCTTTAAGAAGAAAGGAAGATTGTTAAAGCTAAAATCCTGTTAGAGGCAACAGCTTAGATTCTAAGCTGTGTTAGGACAAGGAACAGAAAAAATAGCAACTTATCAGCACAACAGGGAAAACCACCAGTGATCAGAAACTGACGGTAATTATTCTCCCAGAATTATGTTCCTTTTTACTGTGGGATAGACTATCTACATGGGAACTATCTCAAAACAGTTACAGGAGAGCTTAATCTGCAGTGGCTGTTCTGATTAATTTCCCCACAGAGAGGGTTTCTTTCACTTTTGCAGCTGAAGGAATGTAGATGAGCATAATTTCAACTAAAAGGCAAGAAAAGTTTGAACTTTACAGATGTAACAAATGTCTGCTGCTGTAGCTGCCAGGGAACGAGCACTGCCAACACAAATTGTATGGAGGAGCAGTAAAGGAGCACTCGCCCTATCTGCATTCATGCACATTAGCAACCATGGGGTCTGTTCGTTTCAGGAATAAAGGAAGTCTCATTAAACCTAACAAATGTCTTGCACTGTGCCCAGAAAAACTACTAGACTTCAGCTCTGGTGGTGTCCAGCAGGAGCAGGCTGCAAAAGCCAAAATCCTCAACAGAGAAAGAGGGAGAGTATGCGAATCTTGCCTGCTGCTGCCCTTGGAAAGGTCAGCCTCCGAAACAGGAAACAAGAGAATTTCATCTTGACCTTTAAATACTGTGTTTGGATGAGAAATGGCTTTTAGGTATCTGGCAGTCTGGAATAATAAAATAACAACTATATGGTAAGGGTATGAGCTTCTAATTGTTCAGCATTTCATAGAGCCTGATTGAGATCGGTGTAGGACGCGGGGCCTCCAGGTTGCCAGTTGGAATTGGCTGAGGTCAGCTGGAGTTAGAAGTTAGCCTCTGATCTCATCTGGTTGCTGTGAGGGAAATGCATAGGTGGCCTCATCAAGCTGTCAGCACTGGGACCTAGCTGAATTAGCTGGCATCTTCTACCAGTAGTGTAGTTTCCATTCAGTCCTTAGCAAATCTATTCCTACCCAGGAGTTCTCTTCCTAGACTAACATGCAGCAGTGTTTGTATCTGGCATCTGCATTTTTGTCTTGCTTTATAGAGATTTGAGTCCTGTTTCTTTCAGTCTGGTGCCATTCCTATGCACTAATCACTTGTGTAAAAGTATTTATCTGTTTATCCACCCTGGCATCTCTGCTATGATGGTTAAAATTCAGCAGCCCTGATCACAGTTGTACTTGCACATACGCAGCTTATGGAGGGGGCCTGGAATCTCTGAGTTTGACAGTGTTTGTTTTCAAAATGAGCTGCTCTTCATCTATGAATTTATCCACTTTTGGTTCACTAAAAATAATTTGCTTGTGTTGCATGAAAAATATTTGCAGAACCTGGGATTTTTTGGAAATACCATCTTCTAAAGCTAATATTGAGACTTGCCACTGTCCTGTATTCGGATGTTGGGGTTTCTTGGTGACAACAGGGACAAGTACACCCCTGAATTAAATGAATTCACATCTGATCATTTTAATCCAGATGGGTTTTTATTTGTATTTCAAAATGCTTTGGATTTTAGAATTAATTGTGGTGGTGTGTAACAACAGCATTTCCCAAGTGCTTCACAGAGTGAAAACTCCTTGCCTGTTGCTCAAACAAACACTAAAATAACATGTGGAAAAAGCCTTTGGGTCTAAAAGCGTTGGAAAATATTATCAGTTTCTTAATTATTGTTTTAAGCTGAGATTCACATTGTCAGTGCTGCTTTTGTGTGTGTTGGATTCGGTCCTGGAAGCAAACAAGCATTCAGGAGCAGACATGGAGCTGAGTGTTTCCTCGGACTCACTGCATTTACCCAGCCAGGAGCATGCAGGGGCCCGTCCCAGCACTGCCTCATCACAGCTCAGCCCTCCCGTTTCCCCTCGGAGCTGGACACCAAGATCCTGTCTTTCAAATGGAGACTTTCATTATCCTTACCTGAGTGGTAGGGTAAAGAAAGGGTTTTTACTTCTCAGACCTGTGAAAAATGGTGGAGATGAGTGAAAGGAAAGCCCTTACAGTGAAACTGGAAGTTGTCCAGATATCAGTACATTAAACTGTTCAGAGAACCAGCTTGTCACCAGGAGAGAGACTCTCCTGTTGGAGGTAAGGAAATCTCCATCTACTCCATCTCAGTAACACCATGCTGCCGTTAGCGTTTGTTGTTGCCCTTCTGAACCTCCCGTTGCTCCACAGTCACTTTTTTTGTTGGCTAAAGCATGCAACGGGCTCTATGCCAGTGCCCGAGTTCAAAGCACAAGCCTATGTTTTCCCAATCTTCTTGCGTTGTAACTCAATGGCTTTCTAATCCATTCCCTCCTGCTTCCAGACAGGTGATACACTGCTTTAAGGCCCTGACACCATTTGTGATGTGAAGTAACAACTTCCCTACCTTGGTCACTGCTGTGAATGCTCCATCCCTGGCGGTGTTCAAGGCCAGGTTGGACAGAGCCTTGGGTGACATGGGTTAGTGTGAGGTGTCCCTGCAGAACTGGCTGAGCTTAAGGTCTTTCCCAACCCTATTCTATGATTACTGTGCAGGATGAGGCAGTGGGGCTTGAGAGTACTTTGTTTCCAACGTGTTGCCATCCTGCCTTCACCCAGGTACCACGAGGCGTCCTGTCTGTGGAGACGGCCGTTACCTGACCGGGAACAACCCCATGTGGAGCGCTGAGGACCCAGTGCTTCAGCGTACCCTGAGGTACAGCCCCGGAGCGATGATACCGCCGGGGGACGAGCCCAGCTGCTTCGCTCGGTCCCTAGGGGCCAACCCACAGCTCCCCTCAGCCCCACTGGGGCCCCCCCATCGAGGGTAGGCCGCGACGGGCAGGTGTAAGGCGGCGGCTCGGCCTGTGCGGTGACTCAGCGGCGGGCCGGTTACCGTGAAGCCGGCAGCAGACGGAGGCACCCGCGAGTGTTTTCCGCCAGCAGCGGGGTTGGCGTTCCCCTTCCTCCGTACTCCTGCAGCGCTCTGAAAGCCGCACCAGTGTTGGCCAAGGTGCAGGGTTGTGGTGAGGGGGAGGCTGACTGCGCTGTCCCTGTTTTCTCATTCCTCGACACTGAGGCAAGTAGGGCCATGCCGTTTATCACGTCGGCTGCGCCACGAGGTTATGGCAAGAGGAAGAGAAATCGGGGCTCTGTGTCCCTTGTTACTGTAGCCTTCACCTTGCCGATAGAAACATTTAACTTCAAATGTTTAAATAAAGCATGCCACGGAACACACCATTGCCATGGGAGCTTTAGAGTCCTCCTGGATTAGGACTTCATTTGCCATGACTAACATAGTAGTTATAATCGTTGGCCTTGGACCCATAAGTTTGAAGGCTAAAGAAGTTCATGTAAAAATGTGTTACTGTGCATCCCAGAGAATAAGAACAAACCTCGTATAGATCCCCCAGCTAAAACTTCTTGAAGAGCGCTCATAACCCCCCCCCTGTGTTCACTCATACCGTCTGTTCACATAGCTGATAATTGGGAAACTTCGTTCTCAGGAGCTTTGAATCTTGGCTCCTTTCATCATCAGGATATTTACACAGCTAAGAAGCCCAGCGTGCGTCCTGAAGCGATAGGAGTTGAGTCAGTATTTACTGTTATTGCAGCTCCTTTCCTCAGAATGTGCAGAAATAATCCTATTTCTGTGAGTTGAAACCATCCTTCTCTCTGTCCAAAAACCCCGGTCTGCTCAAGAGACGGTTTTTTTAGACATGATGCACACACCCTTTCCCCATCCATGTTTGTGGCTGGATATAAACCCTAGATCCTTGTTACGCTCCTGTTAACTGTAGTTTTCTTGTATTGAGGGCTTTTTCTCCTAGTTTTATGTCAGATATTTCCCAAGTGTACCTTTCTTGTGTTTGGGGAGGAAACCTTTTCACTGCAGTGGTAGCAAGCATCCTGGTGGCTTAATAAAACCATGATTCTTCTGCTGGAGCTCTGTGGTAATGCTACAGGTTATTACCACATATACACTGAGATCTGCTGAGGAAGATCTTTCTGCTTAATGAGCATCTGTGTGCATTCTAATGTAATGAGCATCTGACTCTTCCCAGTTTTAGTAAACAGTAATTGGAAAAAGTGGGACTGTGTGATATCCATGGTAGTGTTCAGTCATGTTTGATGTACAATAAATAGCTGGGGGGGGGGGAAGGAGGGAAAGCGTTGTAGTTCTTGTAACTTGCTGATGTCTCTTCTTAGAACTGTATTTTCCTAACTTAAGCATGCTGGTTTTGTTAAATGGGACCTTAGACAATCTTTTGGTAACTTGTGCAGGACCAAGCTGCAGATCCAATAGGTACATGTTTATAGGAGGTATGATCACAGCTCCAGTTCAACCGTTACATAAAGGCTTCATGGCATAAATCAGTGTGGTTAGGCTGTCATCTTGTCTCACTCCAGCACAGAAAGCCTCACAGCAATGTGATTCTTCCCCTACTAGAAGATGTGTTCTCAAGACCTTTCGCTGGTGTTTCTGATGGTGTTTTCTAAGAACCACAGTTATGCCAGAGAATTTTGTGGCCTAGGTCTGGTTCTGCGTGTCGTGCAAAACGTCCTTGGGAAAGAAAACAAGAAATCAGTTTCTTTGCTAATGCTGCTGTAGTTTGATACTTTTATCTCTTAATTTAGAGAAGGGCAAACCAAACCTGACAAGTGGATGTATTTTGCAAGTGTGTTTTCCAAGTCTGTGCAGTAGGGTCTGGTTTTGGTTAGTGGCTGCTTTATCCTCTTGTTTTCTTTATGATTTACACTAATTAAATTGCATAATCTCACAGATAGCTCTTAAAGTTACCAGTGAAGCGATGGAGAGAAATAAGCTTCTTGTGGAGACCACCCAGGAGGTGGAGGTATTATGGGAACTTCAGGTCGGAGTAACTGATACTAGGGTTTGTTCCAGAATTCATTTATCTGTAGCATTAAAGTACTTTAAATCAACACTGCTGGTTCACTTCTGATGGACATGAATATCTCAAGAAAACATCATTCACATGGTGGTATTGTGCTAAGCAAAAGCATCCTGCTATTGCACCGGTGGTTTGCTAAGGTCTGTTAAAGTAAGGATGTATTTGGAGCTGTCTTTAGCATAGAGGGTTTGAAAATAGTTAAGAGACCTGTTTTTAATTGACTGCTCATAGTTCTCTATTTGTGCCCCTCTTTAAAACCAGGATTATTCAGTCTCTGGCTTTGCACTGTGGCTCTGCAGGAACTCTGGTGGCATGTGTCTAAAGAGGAGACAGGGTGCTGAGCTGGGCACACGGGGACAAGGAGATTGAGATGGTAGGAATTCAGTTCCACTCCCGTAGCAAATGTCTCTGGAAGCTCATTAGCTTTTTTGCTGCTGTTCATTACATAATGCATAGATGGTGATTTGTGATGGTAATTATGCAGCCGTGTACAACTCTGACGTTGCTTCCAAAATACTATCCAGTAAAGAGACAAATATTTAGTATTTTAAAAGCATGTTATGAGATTTATAAACCCATAGTGGTGAAACAGTATGGTCCTGTACAGGTAAATGGAAAGATACCTGTAAGTTCTGTTGAATATTGGGTTAGACTCTCATTTTATGGGCTAGGAGGGAGAAATTCGATGTTAGTTCATGAAGTAAGAAAGTTCAACCTAATGTATTTATAGTGTGTTTTTCCACCACTGTGAGGTTTTAGATTAAAACCATAATAGGATGCTGTCAAGCGAGTCCATTTCAGAATAGTGGCATGTTAGCAACATTGGAGTGAGCTGGTTCATTCTGATTTGGGGTATTTGGGCACCCTTGGGAAGCTCATGATACCTATAGTAAAACTCTTTTGTAACCAGTAGCATGTGGCAGGTGTCTATTACAATTAAACCACAATATACACATTGAAGGAATTTACTCTCCCATGTGTATCCAGTTCTCTTGAGTGGGAAAAACGGGTTTCAGAGCAGTTGTCTGGCACAGCATTTGATGTTCTTGGCCTTGTAGCTGAGATAAACGTTATCCGATTCAATGGATTTGGTACCTGATGTGTCCTTGTTTCGAAGCCTTTTATATTCATGGACTGCTAGGACTTGGAGCTTGCTCCATCCCATGAGTGCTTTGACCTTGGGTGCCAACCTCGCCCTTCTCATCCCTTTGGATTCAGTACCCTACATAGCTGGTACCGAATGCCTGGGGAAGAGGGTGAAAACAGGCCAAGCGTGTTACCTACAGCTCTGCAGGGCACTTCCCAAGCTCTTGCAGCTTGTGGTTCAAACACCCATATGAAGGGTTTGAACGTCACCAGTGGTTTTCTATAGCCCAAAATCATAGAATCATAGAAAGGTTTGGGTTGGAAAGGACCTTAAGAGCATCTAGTTCCAACCCACCTGCCATGGACAGGCTTGCCTCACACTAGACCCCGTGATCACGTAACTTTTAGCATTGCCAGGTGCTTTTTATTCCTCTGTCAAACGTGTTTCTCCACACCTAAGTGTGTCTTCTCATGATGCAGAAGAGAGGGAGGGAGGTTTCAACGACACCTACCTAGATTCCTCTGTCTAGGAATGGAGCTCGTACCAAAATCTCTGCCTAAAATGGAGCTTTTACATTCTTAATTCCTGTTAAACCTCCCATCCTGCAGTCTGTGGTCTGCTTGTGGATTTGTGCTGCAGATGGCCAGTTCAGGCCCACCGGTGGTCAGGTGTGAAGTTATTAGCTGGACTTCTCTGTTCCGTTGTGACTGATATCTGGCTGCTGGCAGTGGGGTGGCCTTGCCTCAGTGCTTGAGGAATATTATTTATGGTAGGGTCACAGAAATATGGCTTTTGCTCTAGTTCTTGTGAGATTCTGTGGTATGACCTTCATAAATGATCTGGCCATAAGTCAGAGAACTGAAGTTATGTTTGCTCTGCCAAATCTGAAATTACATGTATATGTATCTTCCCCTCTCTGCTACGTGTTACACTGAATTTGGTTCAGTTGTGACTGCACTATAAAAATAGGCTCATGGAATTTGAGTGCAGAAATACGGACGTAGCTGTCTGAGAAGTACCTTAAAATAGTTAATACAGTGAAGCGCTTTACTGTTTGAGAAATGCAAACTGGGACTGATAGATAGGATGCCTTCCAGTTCTGTTGCTGTTCCCTGCTAGTCTGAACATATGTTCAGTGCTAAAGAGCTCTCTTGTGGAAGCAGCCTGTTGTGATGGACTGAGTGAGCAACCTCCTCTGTCCCCCTCAAATTCTCATAAGGGGTTGAACTTGATGACTTCTGATTTTGGGGTTGGATTGGGATGGAATAGGAATTTGTAAAGGCTCTTTTAAACATCTCTCAAAGAGTATTTATTACATGTAAATACCCTGTTGATTTATAGCATTAAAATAGTGCTTCAGAACTGGGACTTCGTAAGGTCAGACTCGGGGTCTGACCTGCCACTGACTCTGCAAAGGGGGGTGGCAAATGAATAGGATGCGCTGCAAAGCAGAGATGGGAGATCCATTTGTCTGTTTCTGGAAGGTATTAGATCAGAGCTCCTAACCCTGAGCTGCAGGGAGAAAGAGAAACCCAGCTGTGAAACCTGTTGGGTTTGAGGCAGAGTTCTTCAGGAAAGCTGCCTGAGGTGATAGGTAATGCGTTTGTATGTGTGTGTTTTAACTTCTGGCAAGGAAGAAAACCAGAGGAATACCTGGTAAGCTGACTTAAAGCAAATCCACAGAATAATCTTAAATTGGTTAAGCCTTTAAAGGAGCCCTGAGACACGAAACCCCATCAGTTTTACGTGTAAAAGGTCTGGCTTTGGCAATTGCGAGTACTTGGTGGTCTGACCCGTGCTGTGGAAAGGCTGTATGAACAACTGGAAATACAGTTGGGGTTTCACAAGTTGGGACTGAGGTATGCAGGCAGAATTGTATGGTGCAGAGCAGATACTGACTACAGGGGCAGGAGGGGAGCTGATACCGGAGCGATACAAAAGGAAAAGAGCCGAGGTCAGTGGGAGAGGCCTATCTTTCTCTCCAGATACGCTGTCAGTGATGTCCAAACTTTGTGAACCTGCTAGTCATGCGTTCCTGGAAAGAGGAAGAAAATGTAGAATGTATTACTGAAGACTGGATGAGATATAGGTAGACTACAGTCTGTTGATAACTAGTTCAGGAGGCTGTTCTGTATTTCTTAGGGGAGTTAGAGCCATTTGTCCTTTACCACCATCCATGTTTTGAGTCAGTCCGAGCAACGTTTTTTTTTCTAAGCAGTAACATCTTTCATTGGAACCTTCCCTTCAGTCTTGCCATACATCTTTCGCTGAACTTGCTTGGGTTTTGTCATGGGATTTGTGTATTTGCAGGAGGCTGACTTGCGGCATAAGTGACTGACAGGTTAAACCCAACGGTTGCTCTTCCTCTGTTAAACACAATGGAGTTAAGAAAACAGGAGTCACTTCAGTGTTTAAGGAGCACTCATGCAAACCCTGGTTGCCTAGTTCTTTCTGAGAATAAAACAAACCCATGCCTCATCTGTTTGAGAATCTCTCACCAAACAGTTTTTGTGTGTTCCTTTCTAACTGCCTTATCACTACGGATGTGTGCAGTGTGTGTATGCATGCAATAAAACCCCTTTATAATTAAGTATCTATTTTGAACAGGATAAGTAAGGCCAACTACAGCTAAAAAGTTCTTGTTGGTTCAAGTGGTAGGTTTGTATTTTATGTACTGCAGTGCATGGGTCTTGTAATCTAAAATTCTAATTAAAAAGCCTTACAATTGTCAGTTGGCATGCCTGTAGTGGCATATAATAATGTATTGTAGCTCCTTTTAGCTTATAAAGGTACTAAATGGGTTCCAGTAGAGAGCATCCTTTAAAAAATACATTCCCTTTCTTGAGAGACAAGGTATTGGATAGTGTAAAGCATCTTAAATGCTATTAAACGTGTGTAAGCATGAAAGTCTCGCTTCTTTCTCCCTGCCTTGAGTGACTGCTTCTTGCTGTCTGCCTCTTACTTGGGAGTTGTGGTGAGCATCCTTCTGCAGGAATTGGTGTGAGAGGAGAAAGCACCATACTGAGGAGTTTTGTGCTCAGTAATGTACCTTTCCTTCTAAAGAACCCAGACAAACCAGTAATAATCAGAGTGATTCATTCCTCTAAAAGAAATACTTCAGTACATTCTGAAATGGAGGTCTCGTGTAAAAAATCAAGTTCGTGCGTGAAGGTGATGAAGTTTTTGCAATGGATTAATTTGAAATGGAAGGGCAGTTCAGAAATGAGCTTCTTGACAGATGGGGTGATCTGAACTCTGCTAGGCTGTCACTTCTGTTGTTTCTGAAGTTAAATACTGGAAGTTGTGTTGCTGCCTGCTACCTGCCTGCACGGGAAGGGAGACTGTGCTGTGAGTTAGTTCCTAGTGGAAATACTTGAACTGGGTCTGCTTCTGCAGGAATCTGCAAACTAAAAGCTTGTTCTTTCATCTGAAGTAGGTTGCAGCTTCCTACTGTTGATGAGATGCCAGAGGCCTTGAACGGAAACCAACATCTGGTGTTCATAGCTGCTGTAGCCATTTCTCTTTTTTCATCTTTCTATTTGGTTCTTGAGTTGATCTTGCACACATTCAAAGATGTAAGCCCTTAAGACTACAGGATAAACTAGACAAAAGTAGATATGTTTGCACTAAGAGGCTTAACTCATCCTCAGTGCAAAGGTTGTCTTTATTTTAAAAATAGAAGCTTAAAATGGGGAATCCAACAGTTGAGTTGGAGCTCCCTGGTTGTATTTTTGTGGGTGGGGTGTTCTGTCAGGAGGAAGGGGCTTTGCGAAGTTGGGGGTTTCTGCACTTACACTTCTAAACTGGTGCTAAATGCTGGTTGTCTCACAGTGGATCAATGGGAAAGGTAGTTAAGGTTGGAGACACTTCTCAGTGTTCACCCTTGCAAATACTCTTCAAAACAGCTTGCCAGGAAGAACTGATTTGCAACAGGGGTGGAAGAACGATGTTCTGAGCTGCTTGTGAACAAGGAAAGACAAAAGTTGGTGTTTTGCTGTTTCAGAGAGCTGAATCGAATGGGAAAAGGTAAATTCTGTACCTTGTCACTTGTCT
The DNA here is from genome assembly GCF_028554395.1 of Pezoporus wallicus. Classification (NCBI taxonomy): domain Eukaryota; kingdom Metazoa; phylum Chordata; class Aves; order Psittaciformes; family Psittacidae; genus Pezoporus; species Pezoporus wallicus. The sequence goes on along the minus strand of NW_026637336.1, from coordinate 1,098,078 downwards.
TCTGGAGGGGAGGACAGTGCCCCCAAATCCAAAGGTCCTGTGAGAAAAGCCTGGAATTCTTCAGCTCTTCTTACTCACTTTCTCTATTGAATGCCTGTGGCCCTGATTTTATTTAATAACATAGACTACCAGGAAATCAGTGCAAAGAGCAGTTGCTGCTGTTGCAAATCTTAAATGCAGATTGTTATTTAAGTAATTCACTCGTGTAAATTTAGAGTCTTGGTGTTTTTTTCTTCCTTAAACTTTAGTGTTACAGTGTACCTCTTAATATATAACTCTTGTGCTTCTACCCCCCCCAAAAGAAGTATACAGGTAGTAATATAAAGTCTTGCTTTGCATTTTTCTTGCTAATTTTAGGTAATTCAGAGAACAGTTGTGTAGTGATCAGTTTCTAATTCAGTTTCAGCTATAAGCAGCATATTCTAAGGGTAAGGTCTTAGTAAGGTGCCAAGGAAAAAGTACATTCTCATAGTGAGACTCAGTTATTGAGCAGATGAGAATCTGTGGTTGCCCATAGACTGACAAGTCTGTATTCACTGTGCAGAGTGAATCTCTGTATTCACTCTGCAGAATTCACTCTGCTTTGTTTTAAAGACAAAGTTTCTTTTAGTGCATTTATAAGTATCTCTGACACTTGAACTACTTATTTTACCAGGTAAGTAAAGCAGAGCCTTGTTTTCTTCTAAATAGCTTTTCCCTCCCCTTATTGTTTTCTAGCTAAAGAGCCAATCTCACATTGTACCCAGTTTCTGTGATTCTTTGCTTGGGCTCCTGTGCAAGCTTTCCAGGAACAGCAGCACTAGATGGGTTACATGTTATTCTAGGCTACAAAATGAATGCTTCAGAATGCCTGAGTTTTGCCCTTTGAAGCTGAAGATGGTTGTTGAGCTCTGTGTTCAGAGATGCTTTGAAACTCTTAACAGTCTAAAACAGTACTGAAAAAAATACAGATCTTCATAAGGTGGATGTTGCTGAACAACTCATTTGGCTGAAAACAAAGCTCTACAGTGTGGTTATGCTGGTGGTGTTGTATTGCTTCTAAGTGAGAATAATGTGTTAGTATTGGTCTTCATAGCATGTTAGTGGAGCCAGGAAGTTATTATTTAATAGAAACAAAAAAGGGGGATGAATTGAGCTCTGCTTTGTGGGAAAATCTACATCTGTTGAGCCACAACACTCGGTGCCTGTAGCTGCTCCACCGTCCTGGTGTTGTACTCACTGGTCTGTCTCTTCCTTTTCTCCCCAGCGCTGCCTTGGGTGGCATTTCAGACATGCATTGAGGGAACCTATGGATAGATGACCCCCTTTAGATTGGTTACCTTCTTGAGATTCAAAGTAAACTTTCAGGACGTGCACAAGTTGTGTGATGTGCTTTTTGAAGGAGGGGAAGGCACCTGATAGTTCCAGAATGAGTGTGGATCATGCTGTGTGGTGTCTGCTCCGGGCTGTGAAGGTAGAGGTTCACCAGGAATTCTTTTCCACTTGATTCCCCAGACCGTGCCTTGAAGCATCATCCCTTGTGCTGATGGCACACACACTCTGTAACCTTTCAGCTTTTGCCTTTAGTCCTTGTGACTTTTCCAACCACGAGACTAGGAAAGGACCAGAAGGTAAATGCTCCATCCCTGGCAGTGTTCAGGGCTGGGCTGGACAGAGCCTTGGGCAACGTGGTCTAGTGTGAGGTGTTTCTGCCCATGGCAGGGGGTTGGAACTGGATGATCTTAAGGTCCTTTCCAACCCAAACCATTCTGTGACAGAGCTGGGAGCTGACTGGTGTTGGAAACGTGTTGGATAGTCTAGAAAAGCAATGGGTGCTTGTGGCTAAATGCACATTTTTGATGGAAGCCTCAGGGTTTTGATGGTTGCTCTCTGTACAGTGGCTGTTTTAGATGCACCTTTAATGGTATTTCTGAAATGACTGCTATGCTGCTGAACAGAAGCATGCAGCCTCTTGGTTTGCTTACTGTGCTAGAACTGCAAGTTGGATGATTGTATCTGTGTTCCTCTCTAAATATGAAACATAGCTTGATCTGATTCAACTGTGCTTGGGGAGTGCTCCTCAGAAAATGGTGCTTTAGCTGAATGCTGTTCTTTTACTTAAATAAGAATGCTCTTTGCATTAGGGTGATACAAAGATCTCTTTGGTATTCATACTTCCCTTCCTTCACGTGTAGTCCTTTCATCCTCATGCAGCAGAGTGCAGTGAGCGTAGCTGTCAAAACGTAGGAAATACTGTTGACCAAAAAGCTAAGTCTAGATGGATTAAAGTAGGAGCAGAAGGCAATAAATAAAAAGGTAATGTAGGCTTTTTTCTCTTGGCACTTGATTCCAAGCACAGTCTCAAGCTTTGAGTTGTTCATACAGCATCTGTGTTTGGCACGTCTAACAGGAGAAGGTACTGCTTCTCTCTAAATGCTGGTATTAACGTAAGGCCCAGTACTTGTTTTGTAACTGGAGCTCAAGAGCCTCTTTACTGGTGGTGTATGGATACTGTGCTTAAAGATGAATATGAGTCGTTCTTGCATAAACATCTTGAATTCTCCTCGATGGAAAAGCATTTCCATATCCTCTTTGTTGTTGAAGTGATCTTAAAAGGACAGTGAGCCCTGTGGTGTAGTTTGACCTTGTGTCTTAAGGTGTGTGATGCTTTTTTTTGACGTATCATGGAGAAATACTTTTTTCTATCCAAGATTAAACCTTTTTCTATGTAATGGAAAACTGTCAATAACAGTTGGTACTTACATATTGCACTAGAATGCAGTTCTGATCTTGTTCACATTCACTAATACATGCTTTAGAAAACAGTCTATTTTTATAAATGAATTAGTCTTTTGCTGGTGCACCTACAGGAGAGCTCAGCTTAGAAATGTGCAATCAAAGGACGTGTTCAGCTTAGATATAAGGCAGAAACTTCCCTGTGAGGGTGCTGAGTTCCTGGCACAGGGTGCCCAGAGAAGCTGAGGCTGCCCCATCCCTGACAGTGTTCAAGGCCAGGTTGAACGGGGCCCTGCCTGTGGTAGGGGGTTGGAACTGAATGAGCTTTAAGGTCCAAACCAAACCAGTCTGTGATTCTATGTCCTGGGCACCTCAACTCACTCTACAGACCTTTCTTGGAGCACAAGAACTGATTGCTTTTGGATGAAATGAAAGTGGAAGATGCAGCCGAGCCCCTGAGCAATGAGCCTGCAGGACTCTACTGTAGACAGCTATTCTGAGGTAAACCCCCTGAAATCCAGCTGTGTGGCTGTCATCAGCTCTTAGAAACCACTGACTTCTGTGCTGCACTGCTTGCTGGCCTGAAGGTAGCCAGTGCATGACAAATTCTTCCTTGCACTAAAGCTGTTTCCAGTTGTGTAAGGAAAAATACTGTGGGTGAAGTGAGCAGAGATTCTGTGTCTGTTACAGAGGTACATAGTCTGTGCCGGAAAAGATTTGTGGTGCCTGAAGTGGATGGAGATGGAGAACATCTAGGGTATGTGACAGCAGAAATAACTTGATGGGAAGATACAATTAGCTTACTATTCTCAATGCTTTAGCCTTAATGTTAACCTGTTGCTCAGTAGCTTTAATGTAAAGAGAATCAAGTGACACTTTTGTAGGCTCTTTACTGTACTTCAGTGCTCTGTGGGCTTATTGAGGAAGTTGTTTAAACCTGCATATTGACTACCCATTAAAATACTCCTCAGATGAGGACTGAGAAGGTGGTTTTTGTTAAGCTGGTCTCATAGTATCTGCTTGAGTGGCCAGGGCTTGTTCCCATTGTGCCTGAGTAGGGTCATGTCGAAGTTTTACCCTGAAACTCTAATCCCCGTTTGAATTCAGTGTGAAAAACTCCCAGCTTGCTAACCAAGATATTCTTTGTCTTTTCATCCATCTTTGCCCTTGAATCTGACTTTGTTACAGCAAAGGATAAGGGTAGCAGCTGTTGGTGTTTTGCACCCTTATCTAAGGCAAGAGGAGACTGGAAGAGTGGGGAATAAAGCTAGTAATATAAATGATTTGCTGCATGCTTGTGTGCCTAACACAGAGATAGCAATTGCTCACAGCTGGCTTGAGCCCATCAAACCTTCTCTTCTCACAAGCTTTGCATCAGAATAGTTAAGATCTGCTGATGTACCTTCAGCAGCACTAGTCCTCCAAATCCAGGACAGCACAGCTTGGATTCAGGCTGGCTCATTGTGTTCAGTACTACCCTGATGATAAGCTGATTTCAGGCCTGTGTGCCAGTATCATTCTGTACTGGAGGTATCCTAATCTGCTGTCTAAGAGGTGGGTGTTGTGATGTTGTTCTGTGCCAAGAACAAAAAAGAATTGATCTTATGAGTTTCTTTACTCGGGGCTGTTTGATATTGTGCAGCGACAGGATTGGCACATTGCATAAAAGTAACTAGAGAGCATAGATACTGAAATGAGAGAAGTGTTATTCTGCAGCCAAGGTACAGACAGAACCTGAGAGCTTTGTTGCCTCAAAAATGGCATTTATAAGTGTTTCGAGGAGAATTAGTTTCTGCATATGTCTTAGAGCTGTTCTGCCCCATTTGCACAGCACAAACACTTGTGAGGGTGAAATCAGTAGGTGATACAGGTGGTTTGATGTTGGATTATTTTAAGACTTTGAAATGTTAAATAAAAATGTTTGTTACATGTCAGTACCTTCTGCTGTATGCTTGTTCTTACTAGTAAATCTCTGAACATCAGATAAAGAACGTGGGGTAGTGTGGGCATTGTAGTGATGATGTCTTCCCTTTTCCCCCTTGGCTAAATCTTGTTGTAGGAAAACTGGGGTGAGCAAGATGGTCCGTGTGTTTGCTCCTATTCTGGAGTTCCTGAAGCTGGGGCAGGGAAGCTCTGGGTTACATAGGAGGGTATTCTCTGCTGCAGAACCCACTGGGCAATGCTGGGGCGATGTTCAGGACATTACAAAGAGGTGAAGGTATTTTGGCATTTGAGAAGCAGCATTATAGGGGATCCAAAAGAGTAATTGAGTTCCTGAGGGAACTCACACAGACACGGACAGGTTGGGGTTATGTACAGTTACCAGGGAGCAGAAGGGTAACGTAAAGATGAACCATTCTGCTGGTTTGGAAGGCAGATTTCTCTGCTGGTTTCACTGTTTTCCCACAGCAGTGGGAATTTCCACAGCAGGAGCAGTTTGAGATTACTACAGCTGGATTTTCTGACCTTATGCTTTCCAAATGGATGTCGCTGACAACCGGGGATGCCACAGGCGTGTTGTCCTGAACTCCTCTTGGGTTTTCCAAGATGGGTGCATTTAGTAATAGCTGGAATTACTGATTCTTTAAACAGGTTGTGGTATCCGAGATCCACTTCCTTCTAGAGCAACATTACCAGAACTCGAAGAATCTGTATGTTTAAATACTGAGGACTTGCTGCAACCCAGGCTGTTGGGATTGGCACGCCTGCTTGCAAATTGTCTTTTGGATCAGATCTGAACGCAATCCAGTGAACAATAAACTACAGTTCTGTCTTTTGGCATGGCCTGGAGAAGCACTAAAAATGAAGACTTGCAGCCTCATAGGAGCCAGCTCCCTGGTGAAATCAGGAGAGAGTGCTTTGGATCTGGAATTCTTGTGCTCTGATGCCCAACTTCTGGGTTTTCCCCCAATAAGGTGACCAGCCATGCTAAGAAATAGTTGGAAAAAAGCCCATGCTGCCCCAAAATGTTGTATTGTTTAAGAAAGCCAACAAACCAACAACCAACCTAAAACCCCTACACTAAAATCACTAAATAGGACAGTTAAGCCAGTGTCGTTAAGAATACAACATACATGGGTTGTGCACATTGAAAACTTGGGAATGCTTTGCTTGTACTTTGATCCTGCTCTCTTGTGTGCGATAAAGGTAGAGGGGGGTTGGTTTTCTTTGGTTTCCCCCACTAAAGTCTCTTACAAGACTTTCTTTCCTGCCTCTTGCATCTGAAATCATCCAGTTCCTACCCCTTGCCATGGGCAGGGACACCTCACACCAGACCATGCCATCCAAGGCTCTGTCCAACCTGGCCTTGAACACTGCCAGGGATGGAGCATTTTACCCCTCCTTTGGGCACCCTGTGCCAGCACCTCACCACCCTCACGGTAAAGAACTTCTTCCTTATCTCCAGCCTGAACTTCCCCTGTTTCAGTTTGAACCCATCACCCCTTGTCCTATCACTACAGTCCCTAATGAAGAGCCCCCCTCCAGCATCCTTATAGCCAGCTTCAGATACTGGAAGCTGCTCTGAGGTCTTCACGCAGCCTTCTCTTCTCCAGGCTCAACAGCCCCAACTTATTTAGCCTGTGTTATAAGTACATTTTTCTTTCTCCCCAGTATGATTTACTTGCAGAGGCAGCAGCCAGTAGCTGGAAGGGGGGATGCTGCTTCCAGACCTCAGGGCTTCACGGGATGGTGTCCAAAGCGTGTCAGCGCAGGAGGTTAAATGACACTGCATTTTTGCCTCCTCCTGGCATAAGCAAGCAGGGTGAGATTGTTGCTTTAGTGCTGGGTTTTGTTTTTTTTTCCCCAGCCACCTTTGACAGTCTTTTGGTGTGTCTGTACAGGCTGAAGTGATTTGTTCACCCACATTTCCAAAGGAGAAATAAGTAACATCATGGCATGGGAAAGGCTGCAGGTATTGCTGTTAGTAAATGCTGGGCGTAAGAGTGACTACGTAGGAATGTAATATTGAAGATGATGAGAAGTCACTCTCGGTATAGGTTCATATCCAACTAAAAGAATGAGTTCTCCATGATTACTGACCTATAGAGGATACGTAGTGTTGTAGAAAATGCGTTTTGTCCTCTAAGGTTGGGGGGTTTGGGGTTGGTGGGGAGTTGTTTTGGCCATTAGTGTTTCTGCTGCCAAATGGAAGCAGTGCTACATAAAAGCAGTGTTGTTTTTTTTTCCTCTCTAAGCAGCATTAGTGTCAGTATTTTGAATTTAGGAAGGATTATTATTTAATCACTTCAAAGTGCTTTCTTGAACTCCTTATGCATATGCTCAGCGTTATGTATTTGACTTTTTATTTTGCCCTAAGAAGGATCCTACTGTATATATGGAGAGGCGAATATACAGAGTTCTTTGGGGCCTGAGTTTCTATCCTTGAAATACATGTTTAATTGTATACATTGGCTTGAGTCTTTCTGGAGAAGACGTTTTGCTGCAATAGACCTTGACACTGGTTGTGGTGGCTTTGATTCAAGAAACTGGTTCTGAGAATAGGGTTGAGAATCGTAGAAATCCCAGCCTGGTTTGGGTTGGAAGGGACCTCAAAGCTCCTCCAGCTCCAACCCCTGCCACGGGCAGGGACCCCTTCCACTAGAGCAGCTTGCTCCAAGCCCCTGTGTCCAACCTGGCCTTGAACACTGCCAGGGATGGGGCAGCCACAGCTTCTCTGGGCACCCTGTGCCAGCGCCTCAGCACCCTCCCAGGGAAGAGCTTCTGCCTAAGAGCTCATCTCAGTCTCCCCTCTGGCAGGTTAAAGCCATTCCCCTTGATCTGTCCCTACAGGCCCTTGCCCAAAGCCCCTCTTTAGCTTTCTTGTAGCCCCTTTAAGTATTGGAAGACTGTTACAAGGTCTCTTAGCACATTAAGTAATAGGACTTTTATTTAAAACTGGGTATGGAATTAGCAAATCCTGCATTTGCTGCCCTTATTCTCCTGATGCAAGATGAAATCCAGTGTTCATAGCAGGCAGAGCAGTGAGGATCAGCTGCTCGTGGTGCCCTCAGCTCAGTTCTGCATGGGGCAATGGCAGCATGTTGGCCGCACTGCAGCCAGATCAGGCACAGCAGGAGCTGGAAGCTGAGCAAATGTTTTCAGATGGGAAAACAGCAGAATCTCCAGATCTCAGTGAAGACCATTCCTGTTTATTTTACCAAGAAATACTCTGAAATTCATTAGAGTTCAAATCAAGAGTTGTAGGCTGGGAATAGTGCTTCCTTTGTAAATGTTTTGTTCCCCCCTGTGCTTTGGTACCAAAGTAACTCAAACAGCAGTCTTTGCTGGCAAACACTTTGAACTGCAGCCTGGCTGTTCCCAAGAAGCTGGACTCCTCAGATGGGTGTTTTTACCAGACTTCCAGAAGGAAGCAGTTCCACCTACAGCTCAGGGTTCATAGAATTCCTACAGAAAGCTCTTTGTCATTGATCACTTAAATTGCTTTAAGGCAGCCTTTTTTAGGCTCACACGTCATCGTTTTGTTGGGCTTTGGTGTGTTTTTGCTCTGAGAAAGATCATTAACTAAGTCACTTTTGCTCCCAACCGTGACCCTGTGTTTGTACTTTACTCTTGCTTTGGGCTGAGCATGCGTGAGGAGTTGCTGTGATTCAGCTGATGAGATGCTGTAGTTTCTTAGGCTGTGGTTGGGAGTGGGTTGTTGATGGTGTGTTACTGGGAACGACCTGTCTGATCGTGGTCACACTGTTCATGTGAGCTGCAAGTGTGGTTTGATGATAAAACTGGGCCAGTCCTGTTGAAAGTTTGTTCTTTGCCCTGTTGCAGAGCTTTCATTCTGTCTCCTTGGTGCTAATCTGAAGCCTGAAGAACTGGTTCAGGTTGCTAAACATGACCAAAACCTATTTTTGTTGTATGTCCTTATGATAAGCCCTCATTCTGAAAGAAACTCTCCCTAGCTTAGGCCTGAGAGCTCAGCAGAGCTATTGATCATCTTCTGTTCTTCCTTCCTGCTGCATTCTTGTTTTCCTTTAGGGCTCTCAACTTACCGTCTATCCTCTGACCACCTCCACAGCCCCACATGTGCTAAAGGTTAGCGATGGGATATAGCTGTGGAAAAGGCAGGAAAATCCCATCCTTTTAGGTTCTTACACAGTGTGGTGATTGCTGCTGAGCTCCCTGCACTGGGGAGCAGAGAAGCTACTTCCCGTGGAGGCCGTGTTGCTTGGAGGTTGTCCCAGCAAAAGTCAGGCTGTCTGAAATGAGTCTCTCCATGTCTGGGTAACTAGGATTCCTTGTGGAGCACAGGAATGTTTCTGGTGCCAGAGGAGAGCGAGCCTGAGTGAGTAACTGCTGTGGAGAGTACAGTGATAGCAAGGCTGGTAACTGTGAATAGCTGGGATTTTCAAGCTTTGCTTCTTATAGTTGAGGCAGCTTAAATCCTTTACCAGTCTCTGTGAGCTTGTGTTCCCCAAAGCAGTTACCTCACTCTGCAGCATTCCACTTGTTAAGAGAAGGGCATGTCAATCACAAGTGATGCTGATGTGTCAGCCCTGCTTAACATGGGATCCAGAGTGCTGGTGGGACTGAGCCATCCTCATCGCTGTTCCTCTGAATGGGCTGCAGGCGCTGTCAGCAATAACTTTACTTCCTTCAAGACCTCCAAAGTGTCAAGCTGTGATCCTGAGACGCAGGGATTTGGTTCTGTCTCATATAGGGTGTTTGTAACTACCCCACAGTGTTTTGTGTGCTGGGATATAAGGACAGGAGAGTGTAGTTAGAGGAATGGCAGTCAAAACACCCAGGAAGGAGAAGGGCAGGGGGGTTGTAATTCAGAAGTGACAGAGAGGGTTTGATTTCTATTAATTCTATGACCTCTGCGTCAGTTTCTATGGTAAGAGATGGGTATTTGCAAGTTGTTTCAAATGTGACCTCAAGTTGTGCACATGCGTGTAGCATGTTAATGATGCAGTGTGTCTGTTAATCAGGAATGTAATTAATTTTTGGTGGGAAGGGGGATAAACGACAACTTGCACTTGATTACGGTTTGTTGCTAGAATAACTAAGGAGGTTTTTTGTTCCATGTAATAGGCTGGATGGAAGGAAAACCACGCCACGTTTATGAATGAACTGAAGAATCTTCAGGCTTCAGGACTAACAACCCTTGGTCAGGCACTCAGGTCATCGTTTGACTTGTTAAATCTCAATAGATTAGTGTCTGGAATAGACAACTATGGACAGGTAACAAATCTGTTCGTATTTCTCTGTGGGTTTTGAAATCATAGTGGGGGAGAGATTTCGGTGGTTCAGGTTTGGGTTTGCTTTTCACTTTTTCTTTCAAAGGTTGCATAGGTGGGTGTTAAAACTTGAGCTCTGAACTGTTTTTTTCTCTACTGAACATACCCTGGAACACACTAGAGGGGAGATTTAGATTACATATTGGGAAGAAGTCCTTCCCTGTGAGGGTGCTGAGGCGCTGGCACAGGGTGCCCAGAGAAGCTGTGGCTGCCCCATCCCTGGCAGTGTTCAAGGCCAGGTTGGATGGGGCTTGGATCAAGCTGCTCTAGAGGAAGGTGTCCCTGCCTGTGACAGGGACTTGGAGCTGGATGAGCTTTGAAGTCCCTTCCATCACAAACCAGTCTCTCTATGGTACTAGTACCTTTTTCCTTACTGAACTGCAAAGAAAGTAGTATAAATGACCCTGACTGTTGATGCACAGTTGCTGTATGGGAGTATGGACAGTGGATGGCAGCGAATCTGCTTTGCAGTTTTGCATTATCTGTAGTTCATGTCCTGACTTCCCCTCTCTCATTTGAAGGGACCTGTTAAAAGTCCTCTGTTTTTTGCCCCTGATGTCATGAAATTGAGTTCTCTGTACTATTAATTTATGTACCACTTTTGTGGCCTAGAGGGGTTTGGGCCCATAACTGGAGGAAAAAGACTAGTAACTCTAAACCTATCTTTATGGGGAGTGTGTGTGAGTGCCCAGAGTAGCACATCCTGCATAGCTCTGTATGGCTCCACACCTCCTGAAAGAAGATTACAGGACTGTTTTGAGACATTGCTCATCTTACTGTTTATTTTATACGGACAAAAATACAAGCCTATAAGTGAGTGTTAAGGTTACTCTCGGCATTCCTTTGCTTCTGTCTCTAGGGAAGGAATCCATTCTTTTTGGAGCCATCTATTTTGATTACCATCACGGATGGAAACAAGCTGACAAATACAGCTGGAGTTCAAGAGGAGGTAAACTTGTATTAAGTTCTTTGGAGTTAGGATCTTGCAAGTTGGTGCTATGCTGAGATGAATATTAATTGTTTTTTCTTTCCAATGGTACTTCTGCTTCATCAGCCTGTTTTATAGAGAACAGAAGCTAGCTATGCTCTAATTGCCCAACCCCATAATTCATAGCCCTATGGGTTTCCAGACCATTAACTTCAGATAAATGAGTTGATAGGAGAGAAATGGGGTCCTTTACAGGGTAATGAATGAATTTGGATATGATGTTTTTAGACGGTTTGTCAAATACTTAAAAATATTCTCCAATCTTTCTTTTCCCAGCTTCATCTTCCGTTGAACTCTCCTTTGCCTGGAAGTGAACTAACCAAAGAACCATTTCGTTGGGATCAAAGGCTGTTTGCTCTGGTGCTGCGTTTGCCAGGAGCTGCATCTGCTGAACCAGAGCAGCTTGGGAGTGTGCCTACTGATGAATCTGCTATCACACAGATGTGTGAAGTTACAGGAGGTAACTAGATGTTACTTTGGGTTACATTTAGCATCTGCCTTGAAATATTTCTTCAGTTAGAGTTGGACGTCGCCTCTTGCTGTTCTCTCCATCTGAACTATTCGCTATGTGGTGCTTTTTGAGCTTGGTTTCCAGCAGCACACGAGAACTTGAAAATAAAGCAATATTTCAGACCTAGAAATGAGAACATTTTCTTAATGCACCAGTAGGAGGCATTGGAAAACGTCTTAGATTGTCCTTCCAGAGTTTGGCTTTGCTCGGTCAGGAGATTGCTGAACTCAGTAGGACAGGTATTACCGAGATGTTCATTCTGCTGCAGGGCTCATTTAATCTTAAAAGAGTGAGTTCTGGAGCCTGTTGCTTGAGATGTTGATCAGATTTTACTTTAATTGGTGGTTAGTCTGTGGGAGAGGGAGATTCGGGTGTGTGTAGGAGTTGGTAAGGTTTAGGCAGACAAAAGCAGATAGATTACATAGACTGTAGTGTGTGTATGTATGTGTGTGTGTGAAATTGGGTGTTCCTAAGGGTCTTCATAAGCTTGGCCTTGAGCCAGCCTGATTTAGCCTTAATGGCCTTTTTTGTGTAGTGAATAAAAGCTCAGTAGAAGTTGGTGGTTCTTCTCCCCTCTCAGGTTGTACTGCATTTGAAAAGTATATTTTGCCTTTTCCATTACCTTATACAAAGTTTGTTGTTGCTATTTTAGGTAAAACTGGCTTACGTCAGAAACCATCTTCCTTAATTAAGATGACTCAAAACTGGCTTTCATGTTTTGCCTCTGTCATTTCTCTCTTGCGTAGGTCGTTCTTACTGTGTTCGGACACAAAGAATGTTGAATCAGTGTTTAGAATCTCTAGTTCAAAAAGTCCAAAGTGGAGTTGTTATTAACTTTGAAAAGTCAGGACCAGATCCAGCTCCTATTGGAGAAGGTACAGTAACTCGTTTTGCTTCCCTTCATGTTCAAGAGGGGGTCTGTATGCATGTAAATACCCCTCATTTCCCTGTTCTTCCTACTAGGATGCAGGATGCATCAGATGACTACTACATTTGATAAAAGCCCTTAAGCTCATATGCTTGAGTGACAGTGCTCTGGTATCTCTTTAAATACCCCAAATCATAATGGATGTGCTGTTCATAGCTTCTGAGTAGTTTTATGTTCGTGTTTAGTCTTGTCTTTGTTACATTTTCACAAGTGTTAGCTTGATCCTGAATAAGTTAAATGGTGCCGTAAGTTTGCGTATCTTTGTATGGATGATGTGCCTGCTTGCCAGCTGTCATCTTAACCTCTGTTTTTGTCCACTGAGGAAAGTGAATGCTTGGAGGAAGTAGTAAAGTTTGAATTAGCGTTGTCAAAACTTGGGTTTAAAGTAATGAAATCCAGGACTGGTGTATTTAAACACTTGAACATCTCTAAAGTATCTCAGTGCTTAATTTTCCGTACATTGTCATTCTGCTGGTTGATCACTGCACACAGTAAGTTTGTTGAATGTTCTGAGCTGCAAGTGAAAAGCTGCATGCAAACCCCAAGGCATTATTTTGCTAGTTGTAAGGGAAGTGCAGGGAAGACAAAAATGCTCTCTGAACGTGGAGTGGTTTTTCACATCTGCAGAAATTCATGGCTGAAAACGAGGAGAGAGCTGACCAGTTCATATTTAGGAAATGAAGATGTTCTGGAACGTCAGAAACGTAATAGCTTTTAGGATTCCCTGAGCATCCAAGCATAGCCAGCTTGATTCCTGCTGTCATTTTTGAATCACCTTTTTTCTTGCTGTATATATTTCTTTTCTCCTTTTGCTTATTTAAATGTCATTTTACTGGAAGGCTCTCCTAGAAAGGTTGGCAGGACAGCCAATTCCTCTGTCTCTGTTGGCCCAAATGCTCTCCTGTGTGGCAAAATGACTGGTGAAACCTTCTCTTGTTTTGGTCACATTTAAATGGTGATATAGTGTTGGCATGAATGTATAAATACCAAGACTTCCCATCCTCATGCGAATTGAAAGTCCTAGACTAGATAGAAATCAAATGGGATTTACCCAAGCTATAAAAGTCTTTGTGTGTATAATGATGAGAAACCAAACTGTTGTGTAACTGAAAGGTGGTTTCCGTAGTACTACTGGCCAGCTAGCTAAAGCAATAAAACTCAGTAATGTAGAATCTCTTTAAAAAGAAGATGAATCTTTAAATGGGTGATCTCTGCTATGCTGTTTGCTTTGAAAACTAATGGTCAGGCTCTGTACGGCTACAAAACTCTTGTCTTCAGTGTGCAGGGGGAAGCACTGCAGAGCACACTTGGGGTAGCCAGTGGGGTTTAAATGGGCTGTGAATCGTTACTGCTTAAAACCGAGACAAAAGCCAGTCCTGCAGGATGCATCCAGCTTCTCCATGAAACTTCACTTTCAGTTCCCACTAATGGCAGCATCAGTCAGGGAGTTTTGTATGCCATGTGGAAAGACTGTACATGTGAAGGATTAGTCTTTGCAGGTGCAGCAGGACTAGAAACAACAGGCTTGTTGCTTATCAGATCTGTATCAACCTCCTAAGCTTAAGCAAAAGCCTTTTCCATACTGTGCCAGTGTGCTGTGCTGCACTCATTGTCTAATGACTGTGCCACGGGAGCAGAAGGGTAGATATGAGCAAATGTGACCTTTACTCCTCAGATGACGCTGTTCTACATTTTGATCCTTAAAGTTTTCTCAACCACTGACGTAAAGATCTGTAATGAAACATAGTATTGGTTGCTGATACTGAGAGACAAATGCATGTGGCTTTTTATTTTCCTTTCTGTTGTTATTTTGCTTTCTTTAAATTGTAGATGGACTTGTTGATTCATCCAGGCCCATCAATTCATTTGCTTCTCAACCGTGGCATAGTTGTCATAAACTCATTTACGTCCGGCCTAACCCCAAAACGGGGGTTCCTGTGGGGCACTGGCCAATCCCAGAATCTTTTTGGCCTGATCAGAATTCACCAACACTGGTAAGTAAAATACGAACTGAAAGAAGGATTCTCCACCTAATGAAACAGGCTGGAAACTGAATACTACAGAAGTTTCTCTTCTTACGTATTTACTAATGTCATCTGTCTTTTGCTTTACCAAGGTAGTTAAAATGGTTCTTAACACAGAATGGCATAATAACATAGATACTGTATGCTATGATGGTTTTTGCATCTGGAAGGTTTACTTCCATGTATATGAGGAGTTCATTTGGTAAATGTTTTTTAAAAGATGATGAAATTTAACTGTAAAATACTTCACGTACCACAAATCATAGGGAGCCTATTACATTTTAATCAAACCTTTATAAAATGCATTTAGATGGAAAAAGGAGTATTTAGTTTTCATAGCTCATCAGCCATGTTTTCCGTCAGTTTTACTTCACGTATAGACTCTTCCTTCACTAGCAGGAAGAAATAAAACTGAAACAGAAGAGCTGACTCCCTCAGAAAGTGAGGAGGAAACAGCATTCATTTCTCCTTTGCTCAGTGAAATGATCATGCATTTGGCATGCTTTACTTGCCTTTCTAAACATCTCCTGTTAGGCATGTTCTGTTTCTGTACTCTGCAAGTACTCAAGGTCCCGTTTGTCCATCTTATCCCCTGATTCAAGAGGAACATAAAAATCAGACTTGCAGGGAATCTCTTGAGATATCATTCGTGAAGTGAGTGCAGTTTCACATCTGTGATTCTGTGAACATCAAGCTGGGAAGCAGAGTTGAAGTCTTCTTTAAGCCACCTATCCGTGTTGTTACGGGTTAATACAGAGGCTTTAAAATATGAACATGAAGAGCTGACTATTAACCATGTTTTTCTCTTGGTGGGAACAATGTGTGTATCAGTGTGTGGCTTCGTTTATATTTAGTGAATCTATATTGTGTTGCAAGTGCTTGCATCTTTTTCTCTATTAAAGAAGATTGTGGAAACTGATTGTTTAAGGCCATAGGATAGTAAAATATCTGCCTGAGTCTTTGTAAGAGAACTGATTTGATTGCAGTAAATACCGTACAGTTGATGTGCTTTTTCCCCTTCCTTTCAGCCTCCACGCACAGCTCACCCCATTGTGAGGTTCTCCTGTGTTGATTGTGAGCCAATGGTAATAGACAAGCTTCCTTTTGACAAGTATGAGCTTGAGCCTTCACCCCTAACACAATACATCTTGGAACGAAAGTCTCCTCATACCTGCTGGCAGGTATTTGCCCTTTATTTGATTTGAGAAATGTAATGGGTATCCTGAGGTACTCTTGTCTTTGGGGAATTGGGGTCTGGTTGTACACTGCAGTTGGTAAGAAACATGTCAAGGTTTCAGTTACCTCCTTTCTAGTAGAATTACGAGGAGTCAGAATGAGCATTCCCTCTATAGACTTTGTAATCTCATTTAGTTCTCTTTCTGGGTCCATCTCATTTTGCTAAGAAATGTGTCCTGCAGGTTCCACTTTCAGCTAAATTGAAAGCTCTCTGTAGGCTTCCATTTGCTTACAGAGAAAGCCAAGCAGTAGTTTCCATCACTTATTTTGTCTACAGCTGCAAATAATGGGAATTGCTGCTGATCTTGGTGACTAAATTGAAGAGGTCTAAGTTCTGTTGCAGAAATCATTTGT
The DNA here is from genome assembly GCF_028554395.1 of Pezoporus wallicus. NCBI lineage: Eukaryota > Metazoa > Chordata > Aves > Psittaciformes > Psittacidae > Pezoporus > Pezoporus wallicus. The sequence goes on along the minus strand of NW_026637336.1, from coordinate 1,082,069 downwards.
CACTTGATCCTTTTTGTGTTTTTTGAATATGTGACTCGTTTCTGCATCCTTTGTGAAATAAGGTTTCTAATTCCCTTCTCAATGGTGTTCTTGTAAAGAATAGCCCAATATCTTCACCAAGAATTTGCTTAGTAGGATACTTTAGGTGGAAAGATGGGCTTGAAGGTGTTTCTTTGTGTTTCTGTTTCCCTAATAAATATTACAACTTCACTGAAAATATAAGACAGATATTCAGAAGAAAAAGCAACATTGATTTTAATAAACTAATTTCAGAATGTCGTAGAATCATAGAATAGTCAGGGTTGGAAAGGACCTTAAGATCATCCAGTTCCAACCCCTCTGCCATGGGCAGGGACACCTCACACTAAACCATCTTACCCAGGGCTTCGTCCAGCCTGGCCTTGAACACTGCCAGGGATGGAGCATTCACAACCTCCCTGGGCAACCCATTCCAGTGCCTCACCACCCTCACAGGAAAGAACTTCTTCCTTATATCCAATCTAAACTTCCCGTTTCAGTTTTAACCCGTTACCCCTTGTCCTGTCACTACAGTCCCTAATGAAGAGTCCCTCCCCAGCATCCCTGTAGGCCCCCTTTAATGTCCTTTAAGCATTCATAGAAATGTTGTTTGCTTAATTTCAAAGGACTCTGCTGTTGAGCAAAAACTGCTTTTCCTCTCCCAGCTACGTATCAAACCCTTCCAGACTTAGAGGAACAGGCTCATTGTCATAGCAACCATGTAACAAATGCAGTTCCTTAGGCCCTGAAATAAAAATAGAGGGGAAAACCACTTCTTTTTTTACTGCAGGATTTACCTTTTTAATTTGAGGAAAGCTATTTTTGGTTAGATGATGGTTATTTTGACTGTCTCAGTAAGAATATGTATCATCTTCATACTGTGGAAGTAATAGTTTACATGTATTGCTTTTCAGTGTTAATACGCCCATGCGTATGTATGTGTGTGTATATATATATATATATATACACGCACACTTTAAAATGTCAGTGTTAATGCTGGTGCTTGGCATGATTAAAAGATGTTGCTTGAATATTTGTTTTGCTTAAATTCTGTGCTTTAGAAATTTTACCTTTCTTAGTGTTTTTATTCGTGTTATTTTATGAGTCAGAAGGCTGGTTTTAAATAGATTGGTTTTGAACATACCTTCAGCAGATCCCCCCTAATCTATGTTAGATGCTTTGGGAAGCTTTTCAGAGCATCATGTCAAAGTAGTTTCACTGAAGCACTAAAGGTTATAGACTGTGAGGTGCATTTCCACAGTGGCTGGGGGTACACTAAATGTATGTCTCTATTTTGTGACCAGGGGACATAAGTTCATACCCATCCTGATGTGTGCAACCTCAAACTTGGCTGTTCCTGATAATTTGCTATCTTAATGCAATTGGATCGAGGTTGATTTTGATCTTTAAATGTCTCATGTTTAATACCCTTCATGTTCTTCTAATGCAGTGATCTCTCTTATTCTTTGTCAGGTGTTTGTGAGTAGCAGTGGAAAATACAGCGAACTTGGCCATCCTTTTGGGTATTTAAAAGCAAGCACTACTTTAACCTGTGTAAACCTCTTTGTGATGCCTTACAACTATCCTGTTTTACTTCCCTTGTTAGGTAGGTAATCTATTTACGTTGCACTGCCAATGCAGCTACTTCAGAGTAAAAGCAAAACAATAATGGTTGGTGTTCTGCCTTAGTTTGAGGCATTATAAACTAATGGAGATCAGAGAGTAGAGAATGTTGCAAACTCTTTAACATAATTTGGGAGGAGAGGATTTTCATACCCCCTCTCCCTTTTTTTCTCTCCAGCAGAGGAGGAGAGCTACCTGCTTCCAGTGCATGTTTGATGCTGTTCACCTCCTAGACACATAGCCTCTTCCTTAACCTGGAGTAAGCTTCAACCTCCATTCTTTTCCCTCATTTAGGGGCTGGTGTATCCAGGTTTTGCAGTTGCTCCTGTAGCAGCTAATTTTTTACTGGAAGATCAGATGCAATGTTTGTCATGGGTGTTGGGAAGAGGGAATTCCCTGGCGCAGTTTAGAGCAGTAGGAAGGAATTGAGCACTGAACCAGTCTCACTTCTTCCCTGCCCAAAGGACCAGTGGCTTTTTTTCCCCTTTCACTCCCACAGTGAAATGCTTTCTACAGGAAAGATGGTATGAAAAGGTGCTGTATGAATAACTGCCATGATAATTGTGGCTATGAGGGTTCTGGCCTAAAGGTGATGGCAGAGAGAAGAGTTTCCTGGGTGCTGTGAACCTTTTTAGTTGCAGATGCTGTAAGGCTTTTTTGTTCTGTTTTATTTTGTGGGGGTGTTTAGTAATACTGAGTGGAGGTCAAAGGATTAACATTGGCTCTGACTGCCTTACACAGGATTTTTTCATTCGTATCTAGGAAAAACCCCACAGCACATTTCAGGAATGTTTTTTCATGATCCTGGTCATAACCAACGGCAGAAATCTGTGTTTGTCTCTTACAGCCATCCATGTAGCCTAATAATTGTCCCAGAGCGTGCAAGTAGGATACATTTAGACTAAATCAGAGCTTCTGTACGTTTGTGACTACTGAATTACTGCAGCAGATCCACTACCTGAACAGCCATCACTGATCCTGAATGAATTCCCCTGTTCATTTTGAGCTGACATTTGCAGTTCTGCTGTGTCTTCCCTGGCAGCTCTTTGTCTTCCCCCTGCCTTTTTTTGCAGGGCTGTAAAGCTATTTGTACTCTGTTTTCAGTATGTGTAGTGCTATTCTGCAGTTACTCACCTGGTTATCCCACATCTTGCATTCCTGATGGCACTCTAAAGGAAGATGCAGAGCTTCTCAGTTGCCCCAGTTGTAAAGTGAATGTTTTCTTTAGAATGCAAATACTGTGCGTTCGGTATTGTTAACACAGACACAAAGTGGTACATTCAGATCTCCTTCCAGGACTTTGCTTATCCTTGGTCTCTAAGGCATGGTGGAATTCAGTTCTGTGGGATATACATAAAGCATGGAAGCAGATCTGGCCCCTTTCCTGTTTAGCAGCACAGAAAATGGCTAAGATATCTGTTAAATTATTGGTAGGTGTTTAAAAAACACTGTGTTTGTCTCTGTAGATAGGTAGTTTCTGTTTTTAAACACTTCCTTTGTGTCTGTCTTCACACGTAGCAAGAGCAGATGCTGATGTTCAGCAGAGGGCTGATTTGAGCATGCCTCATCTGGATTACAAAGGATGTGGAGCTTCCAAGCCCAGGAGAAATCGGCCATTACCACCCATACTGCTGCATCAGTGTGGTTCTTGTCCCTGCCCGTGACAGGGGATTGGAACTGGATGAGCTTTAAGGTCCCTTCCAACCCAGACCAGTCTGGGATTCTGTGATTCAAGTGGCTGCTTCCCTACTGGTAGAATATTGTGTTGGAGGACTGGGACTTAGCTGTTCCATCTAGTGATTATTTCAGACAAAGCCAAACCCACTTTCAGGTGGCTTGTGTGTGTTCAGCCTTACAAACAGAGAGTAAGATGCTTAAGAATGTTTTCTTTTTCCATGAATTTTTGTTTTCCTCCTGCATTCTTGAGCAGTTTTAATTCTGGTTTTGGAAAATAGTTGAAGATACAGCCCTAAAAGACAGGTAAGATAGCTATGCATGAGGAAGCTTGCAGGCGGTACCTGAGCAAACTGAACCAAGGTGTAGTGCTCTGGGACTGACAGAGGTAACTTGTACCACATCCTATAGGTTTGGTGATTCCTTATCTTGGTTTTTGCAAGATTGGCTTTGGGAATGCCATAGCCTCTCCTAGGTTGTAACTTAATGGGTCTGCTTTTAAAATCTGAAGCTTTGTATGGAAAGGAGCCAGGTAATGAGCCTTGATAGAGCAGTGGATCCCCACAGTCCACGTGTTAACCTGACACATGCACTGCGTTTTGCTCAGTGAGGCAGGCTTCTGAAGACAGAACATCTCACAGACAGACAGATGCTCACTACTTTTTGCTGAGGACATTTGGCCCACATGTTACAGACATTTCCTCTTGAAGCTTTGTTGCCTTTAACTGATACTAGCAAAGCTCTAGTCCTTCAGATACCGGTCTGTTTAAAACCAATTGTACAGCCAAGTCCCTAAAGTAGACTTCAGTGAGGGGATAGAGAGCTTAGCAGAGATGAGGCATACTTCTCCGTGCTCCTGCCTTGCCAAGATGTTTCCTCAGCATCATCACAAGTTGTGAATGCTCCATCCCTGGCAGTGCTCAAGGCCAGGCTTGGAGCAACCTGCTCTAGTGGAAGGTGTCCCTGTCTGTGGCATGGGGCTGGAGCTGGATGATCTTTCAAGTCCCTTCCTACCTAAACCAGTGCGGGGTTCTGTGATCTTTGCTGTGTTAGTGAGAGTGCCACTGCTGGGTGATAGAAGTGATTGTATTCATTGCGAGTGTCAGCAGGAGCGGCGATGAAATGACAGGTACCATGACAAGGTGGTCCTTACCCTTTCTTTGTGGGTCTAAACATGCAGAAGGATGAGCATCGCCAAGATGTCTGCCCCTGAAGGACTTCAGCATGGACAGTTGCTCCCCCTGAGACAGCCTGCAAGTAATGGTTTAATCTTCTGGAAACCAAGGGCTGGCTTTCCCACAAATGTGACCACAGCAGTGCTGTGGGAGGGAGAGCCAAACAGCTTGTATCAGTGGAAAAGAGTGCCAAAATACCTTCTTTTAATGGTGGCTACCACTGTACATTATTTCTAGCTAGATGGCTTGCAGGGAAGGATACTGCTTTCTGTGAATGTAAAATCATGGCTCTCTACTGCTTAAAACAAAGCATTAAAGTGCAGAGGCATTAGAAAGCTCAGGGAATTACAGGAGTCAGCAGGGGATGGTGGTGTGCTTGCTCAGGTGGAATTTAATGAATAGTGATTTAAAAACCAGTGTAAGTTTTACATTGGGTTGCATGGTACAAGCTGTCACTCAGAACCAGGCACTTGTCACATGAACTGTTCTTGTAATTAGGCTCCAGCTGAACTGCTGAGCTCTTCTTAAATTACCTTTCTTAACTGTTCACCGAGATTGAAAGTGCATCAGGCCCCCTTCGGTAGCACTGGGATTCAACGTGTGCATTGGTATCCTGTTTATCACAGTTTGCTTGTTCTGTACATTCATCTGAAGCGGATAAAGGCTTTGCAACACAGTTTGAAATTCATTGGTCTGTCTGTGGGTTTATCTGATCTCTTGAGTTGTTGCAACTTGTGGCCCTTCCCCAGTGGTTTTTGATACCATGTTCTTAATTACCCAGTGCTTTCTGAGTTTAGAAGTGAAAACTCTGCAGTCAGTGGCCTATACAAAGAGCAGCATCTGAAAATGAGTAGGTTGGATTAAAACTAATTTATGCAAGGATTTTTTTTTTTTTCAATACTTTTGGATGTTACCTACAGAAGTTTGGTATTTAATCTATGAAAGACATAGTTAAGTGTGTTACTATTTGCTTATTGATACAAGTGGTTATGTGCAGCCCCGAGCACAGCGGGGAAAGCACATTTCCAGTGCCTGTGTTGCAATCTGCTGACAGTGTATGTCTCAAACTCTCACAGTAGAGGCAGGTAAGGTGTTGATGGTGATGTTCTCTCTGAAACGTGGGGCTGTGTTTACCACCATGACTGTCTCCCTTGTAGAGGGTAGGAGTGCCTGCAGTGAGTGTGTGCTGTGGGGAGGTTCTCGCTTTAAGCAGATAAATCTTTGCTTAGATCTGAGCACTTCTTACTTGAAGAGCAGAGATCAGGGATGTGTTTTTGTGGTTGACATCCCGGAGTGCAGCTGTGCTGTGGATTAGGAGTCACAGCCAGTTGAGCATTAGGAAGGCCTCTGCCATTTAAGAGTGGCTGTTGCAGTTGAGCTGCAGGGGTTATGTACTGCTACAACCTTCACAGTGCAGTGAGGCAGTAATAAAGTGCTGATAAGGGGTTTAAGGTTAGAGCTGTACTCATAAGCAACTCATAGCTCATAAATCCATACTATAATACTGAACGTTTTACATTGCATTTTTTCCTTTCATTGTGAATTTTGGGAGCAGGAATATAGTTTAACTTTCGTTTTGCTGTGAAAAGCTAATAGGCCTGTAAGATAAGAATGGATGCTATTTTATATTTGCCATATGTCATGATACCATCACAAGTTCTTTTGGGTAATAGTGCTAAGCATGTGGTGTACTGAGATTTGAAATGGAATTGTAACTTGTCCTCTCAAATTCCACCCCACTTCCTTCAGGACAGGGAAAAGAACAAGTAGCATCTATAGTGTGTTCCTTATATATGAGACAGAACTCATTTAGATTGGAAAATACCTGAAATCAAGTATGCTTTGACTATGAGAACTGGGGAAATGGTCTCTTAACATCTGTTTGGTTTGTGCAGAATACTCTGCAAGTCAAATTTCCTTCTCCAAATCTATCTTCATGAAAGCTCAAGCTGAAGAAACCAATTTCCTTGCTGCATCTGTCTTTCGCACACCCTCTTCTGTGCATCTGTCTCCTGCAGCTCTCCCCAGTTAGTTCCTGGACATCCCTTTCTCCAGTGCTGCATATCTTTCCCTTCGCCTCACTTTGCCTTGCTTAAGGAGAAACCTGATTTCCATTGATTATCCATGATTTCAGAGAATAAATTGCAGGATACTGTGGTGATGTTTTAGAGATCACTGTTACAGTTTATAGCATGTGCAGCAAATGCTGCAACTCAGTGATTCCTAACAGCACTATGCACACCTCTAGTGTGAGCAAGGTATTTCTGAACCAGTATCCAAAGGAAATAATGTGCCTGGTTGCCCATCTCTTAAAGGGCAGCAGTTTTTGTAGCTAATGGCTGTCTCTGTATCAGAGGGAGAGCTTGCTGCTGTGGCAGGAGGCAGGCAGTGTGGCTGCAAAGCTGACCAGAGGGATTCCCTGCTCTGATTTATTCATTGTTCTTTCCCTTTCATGCTCCAAAATGCTCTTCCTGGAGACCAGAATACCTCATACAGGTGGAACAAAGCAAAGCTGGGCTGAAAATGGAAATTGAACCAAATAAGTGTTGTTTGGTTAAATCAGATACAGGGAGTCCCTGACGATGCAGGAAAGAGGCAAGGGAGGTGATCTCTTGCACCTTCCATGCTGCTAGGGGTTGTGTGGTTTGAGTCTGGTGTACCTTGTAAGTTTGCCTGTAATGAGGACTTGTCCATTGCAGCTAGGATTGGGGATCCACAATGCTTCAAACCTGAGGTTAAGAACAGTTTTTGGGGGGAAGCCCCACCGGGAGATGGGTGGAGGGAGGAGAAAAAGGGGGGTTGGAAGTTGGCACATTGAATTTTGGATAACACGAATGGTCTGGGATGGTATAAATGAAACATTCTTCTGTTGTTTTCCTTGTTGCAGATGACTTGTTTAAGGTTCACAAACTTAAGCCAAATCTGAAGTGGCGACAGGCTTTTGACAACTACTTAAAAACAATGCCTCCTTACTACTTACTGGTATGTTCCTCTACTCATTTCATCCTCCTGGGTATAATGGCTGGTGTCACCAGAGTCCTGTGCATCAGACCTCTTCCTAGTAAACTTGATGCAATTATGATGACATTTTAGGTAGTAAACATTTTGCTTTGTAGAGGTATGTAGATCAGTTCAAATATGTAGTAGTAAATACATTTGTAGTAATATTGAGTAATAGTAACTGTATTCAGATAGTAGATGTATTTTCTGTTCATTAAATATTAAATAAGCTTTGATCTAAAATACTCGATGGTTCAGAGAAACCCAATTTGGCATTATTTTTGTAACTTGAGAAGGAAAATGCAGATTTATTTGTTCATTAATGTGGGTGGCGTGCTAGAACTTGGGAAGCTGATACCAAGAGAACTGCCTGGGCTAAATAGAGGGTGGCGGGAGGCACCTTTTACATGTAGCTTGGACAATGCACCTCAAGATGGACTTGCATCATCCCGGCTATTCTGGTACTGAGCCTTTGAGTGGAAATTGCCAGTGGCACCACTCTGTGTGGTGTCTTGGTAATGTGGCATAATGTCCATTGCGTGCTAGTTAGACTACCAAACTCATGTCACATGTTATCTGAATAGACTTGAATTTTAGTGGCCAAAAGTGGAAAAGCTAGAGCACTGATCTGTGTGCCTTAGCTTCCTGTAATTGAGCTTATCAATTTTCTTTTTAAATACTTCTTCTCTTACTATTGTGTATTTTGTTTTCCTTATAGCCATTAAAGAAAGCCCTAAGGATGATGGGAGCTCCAAATCTGATATCAGATAATTTAGATTGTGGACTTAGTTACAGTGTTATCTCTTACCTTAAAAAACTCAGCCAACAGGTAGTATTGATAAAACCTTTGCAATTAGAAGTGCGTTGATTATTTAGTTTGTGGTAATCTCATTATAAAGCAGTTAAATCCCTGTGGGAGTTCATATGGGTGTACAGCAAATACTATAATTGAAGACTGGGGAGCATTTCCACTGCAAATACGGGTGAATCCAGAGTGGTTCTGTAGCCAGTGATTGTGCCTTCTGTAAGTGGTGGAGGGGAGCACAAAGGAGACCTGTTCAACTATGTTTTAAGTATCTACTAAATCTTTAAGGTCCAAAGATGATCACTAATTGGATTACTGACTCCTCTTGCCATCCTTCTTCACAGCTGAAGTCAGAGGCTTGCTCTGTCTCATGTTTATTTCCACATGTGCCTTGGCAATGTGTGTGCTGCAAAAGAAGTGAATGTTCTTGTCCATGGGGAACGAAATCATAGCTCAAGCTTTATATCTGAGCTTCCTGTTTCCTTCGGGTCAAATGTATTCTATGTGTTAAACATGACCTGCTGGGAAATAGAATCACAGAATGATTTGGGTTGGAAGGGACCTTAAAGCTCCTCCAGCTCCAACCCCTGCCACGGGCAGGGACACCTTCCACTAGAGCAGCTTGCTCCAAGCCCCTGTGTCCAACTTGGCCTTGAGCCCTTGAAGACTTCCAATAGTCTTACATATCTTTTTTCTCCTTGTTGAGAATGCCATTTCAGGTGTAACTGTCAGAAAGCCATGCCTCCTCAGCACAAATGGTTCTTCTGACAGTAGTTTAATGTCTAGAAGTCAGTGGGGAAGCAGTGCAGCCTTTATAATTACAAAGGAAAAAATCCTCCTCCTTAAAGAATGCACAAAATACGTTCCAAAAGCCTCTGAATGCCCGAGTGACTATTAGACATCAAACTTCTGTGATATATAACTTAATGATATCCAAATTCCCATTACATATCTGCAATATGGAGTTGGAATGGCTTGAGATGGCTTCTGTGGTTTTCACAGACATTCTTAGCACATGAAACAGTGTCAATGTGCTGGATGCATTATAAGCTCCTGTATAGGGACAGGCAGTTCCAGAACGATGCTGTGCTCCTGCTGTCCTGACACTCAGAGTTTCCCACTGATAATGAAGCAAACCCTGCAGAGGATGAGAGCTGGGGGAAGTGGGTTGCAGTCACTGTGGGGTTTGGGGTTTTGGTTGGTTGGGGTGCTTGTGGAGGTGTTGCAAGTGGGTGAAAGTCTTCCTTTGCTACAGTTAAAGCTGAATACAGTGAAGTTATCTGTAGCTGTAATAAGAAATCTCTGCTAATTTGAGAAGTAATATGGTTTTGGAAACTTACTGAATAAAATGATTTCTCTCCCTTATCTTGTTGCAAACATACAGTGCAAACCTTAGCTTGTCTAGGTGGTTTCAATAATAAAACCTGAAATAATGTTACTGTATCTGAGTAATACTGTTGGTTTAGATGCAACTTTACAGTAACCTAAGGCATCCCACCTGTCCCACCTTCCTTTTTCCTTATTTTTTCCCCTTTCCCTTGAAAGATGATTCTTTAGGGACACAAAAAATGAGACTTTTAGCAAAATCAGGGATATTCACAGATCTCCTACTGGCATGTTAATGTAGATACACTGGCTAAATGGCTTTCCCATATGTTAGCACATTAGGATTTCTTTCTACTTGAGATTTAATCTATGTAATCCAATATATCCCGGGGTAGGTAGTTCTCCTGTTTGTTGAGCAGTTGGGAATTAAATTCATAGTTTGATTCTGTTAATGTACTGTGTTTTATACTGGAAATGTGCAATTCCTGCTGATAACTCATGGTGTGATTCCATTTTAGACAAAAATAGAGTCGGAACGGATAATAGGTTCAGTGGGTAAGAAAGTACCACAAGAAATTGGAATAAAAGTGAAAAACCACTCCAGTGGCCTCTCCTTGGTACACAGTAGGGATTTTAAGCAGCTGCTGCAAGGGATCACTGGGGAATCTCCACTGAGACTGGCGGAAATGAACGTTAAAGAATTCGCTGGCTTCCACATAGGACTGTTAAACAAGGTAAACACAGAGTGATCGTGCATGATTAAGCAGTTAACTTCATCTGTTCTCAATGGGTAACTTTTATGGACTTAGTGCAGAGGAAGGAAGGGAGTGCTTTCACTGAGGCGTGAAGAATGCAGCGTAGGCATAAATGGTGAGAAGAGTAAATGCACATTTTGCACTTGCTTTTGGGACTGTTTGGAAATGCCACAGTAGTAAACAGAGATAAGTGTTTTAAGTGACAATCCCTGCTTGTGGTGTTCCTCAGGACTTAACATGCTTGGCCTTGATGAAACTGGAAGTACTAGTGCACAGTAAGGTCTTGTTGAAAAGACAGCCATTGAGTCCGCTCTGTCCTGTTGTGAGGCTCTGAAGTGACTTCAGGATAATGAACAGCTAACATTATTACAGCTCATAGAGGAATTTCTCCTTGCATGAGAACTGACTGGTTAACTGAAAGTTCCTTGTTTTGTGTTAAAACTAGGATTTGAAGCCTCAGGCATTCAGAAATGCCTATGATATTCCTCGTCGCAGTCTTCTGGACCAGCTCACTAGAATGAGAACCAATCTTCTGAAAACACACAGGCTTATCTTGGGGCAGGATGAAGGTAAGGAGCCACTGTCGTTGTTCAGCAGTCGGGAGAGAGAACAGCTTTTTGTTTCTTTTATTCCCTGAAACAGCATTTTCTGCCCTCACTCTGGGAGCAGATATGGACATTGCATCATTTGCTGACTCTCAGTCCATGCCCTTTTGACTCTGAAGGGGAAAGAAGGAAACTTTTGCTTTGGGTCATGCAAGATGTCATCTTGCTTTGAATGTTAAAAAGAAGTTTTGTGGGAGAGCTTTCCTGTACACTGGGGTTCAGTAGGTGTGGGCTTTATAGCCATAAAGCAGAGAGGAGCTTCTTTTGGTTTACCTTTGTTGGGTGCTAGTAGTCTAAAGCTGCAGTTGTTAGCATAGAGACTGAAGTTGCTTTTGTTTCATTCTTCCATCATTTAAGCTCAGCTCTTGCCAGCCTTATTTCTAAAGCTGTGGTCTCCAGCTCTTCCTCCATAGTGAGAAGAAATGGTCATTTCTAGTTCTTAAATGCTAGCACTTGCAATTAAAATGCTTGAAGTTTGTATTGCCTTAGTTTTAAGGTAGACTCTAAAGTAAGATCTCTCTTGTTCTGTTGCAGACTGCCTTCACAGTGTTCCTGTTGCTCAAATGGGGAATTATCAGGAATACCTGAAAATGATGCCTTCACCCCTTCGGGAGATTGACCCAGACCAACCAAAAAGACTTCATACGTTTGGCAATCCATTTAAACAGGACAAGAAGGTAGGAGTTGCCATGCTGTTACACCTTGACTTGAAATCATTTGGGAGTAGAATTTCTCTCTCACAACTGCAGTGTGTTGCTAACCTGTGTAGCTCTTGTGTCATCTGAGGACAGGATTGCTGCCTTTCACGTGGTTCAGGTGAAATGTGTGAAGGATCATGCTGGTGTGGCACTGCTCTGTCTCTGGTTACAGTGTACATTAGGTAACTCTGTTCCAAGAGCTGTAAAGCGTTTGGAAAGCCACCTGAGTTTTAGCACAGAGGAGCTTGTTTCATCAGTTCATTGATGGAGTCATTTCTCTTATGTACTGTTCTTAAAACTTGGGGGTGTTTTTTCCCTTTTCAGGGTATGATGATAGATGAAGCAGATGAATTTGTTGCTGGGCCTCAGAATAAGATCAAGCGTCCTGGAGAGCTCAACACTCCAGCATCACTGAAGAGAAGGCGAAGCATGTCACCACTGCTGAGACGGCCACAGTCACCGCCTGTCGTCACCAACCACGTTGGTGGGAAAGGGCCACCATCTGCTGCTGGATCCCCATCCTATCCGAACCTCAAAGGTGTCCCAGCAAATAAAGGTATGTTGAGTTGTAGTGCAGCAGCCTGCACGCTCACAAATGATTTAAAAAGAAAGCAAAGCACTCTTGTGTGCCTTCTGAGCTGATTCAGTGCTTTATAAAGCTTATGCTTTAGTGTGCAGTAGGACTGAGTTGCTTTTGTTGGCCTAGATAAACAGGCTGCTGCTATAGCTAATGAAGACTGGAATTAAAAAGCGAAAATGGTGGCTTCATGATAGTGAGATGAGGTGGTAACAGTCTGAAGGGAAGTGTTCCTTTGGTCACCTCAGGTATTGGAGAGTTGTCCAGCACTGTCACATCACTGTGTGCTACTTCAGACATGAAAGGATCCAGAACTACTTCCTTTTGTGCGTTTTTGATCTTGTAGTTACACACTAGTAAGATACCTGTGTTTAATTTATAGATACCAATAACAGTGTTGTCCAGGATGGCAATGGAGAGAAGAAAGCAGAGAACTGTCAGTCACTGGAAAAGCAGATGGATGGCTTACCTGTGCCAATGGGTCCTTCGGTTCCAGCTGCTACGGGAGAGGATGAAGTATTACCCAATGACTTGGACTCTCTACCTGTTGAATTCAATTGTTTAAGTGAAGATGGATTGGATCATAAACCTGGTCCCAACGCACTTGTTCGAGGGCCTCTAAATTGCAGCGTGCCTGGGGAGGACCAAAAACGGGCCATGGAGTCTACTTCAGAGTCGGTGCCAAATTCATTTAAGATAACCCCTATGATGCTGGAGGGAAACAATGCTGATATCAAAATTAAAGTGATGAGAGAGGTTCGCAAACCTGGAAGAAGTAAGTTGGATTTCCTGTGTGGGTGTGTGTTTTTTATTAATGTGTTATGTATGGTGTTATTCCTAGAAATAAGGAGCTATTTTTAGTCCACGTACAACTTCAGATGTTGAGTCATTTCTGGTTGTTGCATGTGAGCAATGGAGGGGCAGAAAATGAAGCAAGTTCGTAAACACTGGTGGGCAAGTGAGTTGTAGTTCAGCCAGCAGGGCTTGGGAAGTTGAGTGCCAAGTGACCTTGTTTGCCCTTGAAGATAGGTTAACTGGTGTAAAAGGTACCCTGTGAAAGCAGAGCTTTTGGTTTGGTTCCTGATGATCTAATGAGATGAGATGCTCCGCCTTAGGCTGCCCTGCTCCTTGTGTGTGCGTAGTGTACTTTGTTGCTCTGTGCCCCTCAAAGCTTCCTTTGGAAGGCAAAGACACATGTAGCTACAAGGGTCCATCTTGGAATATGTTCCAAAGGGAATCTTAAAAGTATCACTTTGCCATTAACTGTTTTACTTTGGGAGACAGTGTAATTACTGATGGAAACTGTTGCAAATGCTTAAGAACTGAGGACTTGCTATTGCTTTTTTCCTTTTTCCTGTAAGGTTTGATAACCCCTCAAAATCTAAACTGTTGTGAGGAAAAGTAACTTCCCTCCTCATCTTTTGTTACATGCTTTGCCTGTACTTGTGTACAGGCTCAAAATCAAAACACTAACCTGAAACTCCAACCGATGTATGTGCTGTAGGGTTTGCCAATGGCAGATGTCCCATATATGCTCTGTGTCTGAGTGCATTATCTCTACAAATTATACTATTGGCTCTTTCCCTAATGCATTGTCAAGTGCCAGTAATCAGTATAATGGAGTGTTCTTAACTCTTCTGGCTTTCTGATCTTGGATTGCTTGCCCATACTTAGTATTTTGAGGTCTATAATCATTGTGGCAGACAGATGCTGTTGAGAGATGAAGCCATTTTTGTGCTGCATCTGTATTTTATTTTTAGGATGGTTGAAAACTTCTTATTTAGGTATGTCTTTGCTTCCTGTTTTTGCAAGGTCGGCTCATCTAATCCTATACCAAATTCATGTCTAGGAAGTGGTGCTGTAGAGTAAAATAGTACTATGTTCACTGTGAGTCACCTTTCTTGCTGCAGAGTTCAGGCAGGAGGCAGAAGCAGCAGCCATGGGGATAGGACGCTGCTCTCCCTAGCCTGCAGTTTCTAAGGACTGATGTTCCTAGCTGCTGCTCTTAAGGAGAACCTAATTCTTTGGTGCCTCATTTCAGTATCACTTCAGATTACACCTGCTTTGTGTGCATAAAGTTAATGTGAGCTTTTTCTTGCCTTACACAGTCCTGTGGAGCTGGGCTTTGTTTCTTTGTTTGACTGTTAAGTTTTATTGAAAATGCATTTTTCAAGGTTGTTTTTTTTTTTTTAATAAATGGTTGAATTGTTATATTCTTTCTCTTTTTAGACTATGAAAAAATTTTCTCTCTCCTTGAGGAGGTGCAAGGACCTATGGAAATTCAGAAGTATTTCATTGAATTTGCTATCAAGGAAGCAGCAAGGTTTGTACAGATATGAATGACTTATGCTGATTTAGATAAGTAGTAAATCAAACTTTTCCAGTACTAGTAATTTGTTTTCCTTTCTGCTGTATTTCAATTATTATAGTTGTTTTAGTGCTCAAACAACTATTATGTTTTTATAGAGTAAATGTTTTTTTACTTAAAGTTTAAATGTAAACTCCATAGATGGGTTGTTATAGAAGACCAGCCCCAAATTTGAGTGCATTGGGCAAGGGTGGCTGCATTAAATCACATTTTCTGGCCATTCTAATGGCATAAATGAAACGAGCTCTTCCATACTGGGAAAAGAGGATCCCCTGGTAATATGATTCGTTGTGGATGAATAGTCTTAGAACCATAGAATGGTTTGGGTTGGAAGGGACCTTAAGTGCATCCAGTTCCAACCCCCTGCCACGGGCAGGGACCCCTTCCACTAGAGCAGCTTGCTCCAAGCCCCTGTGTCCAACCTGGCCTTGAACACTGCCAGGGATGGGGCAGCCACAGCTTCTCTGGGCACCCTGTGCCAGCGCCTCAGCACCCTCACAGGGAAGAGCTTCTGCCTTATATCTGACCTGAACTTGCCCTGTTTCAGTTTAAACCCATCAGCCCTTGTCCTGTCTTGAGTTGTTCAACTGTGTTCTTGGAAGATGCAAACTGAAATTGCTCTCCCTTTCTTCTTCAGGTTTAAAAAACGGGTCTTAATACAACACTTAGAGAGAATACTAGAGGAACTAGAGTTCAACAGCCTACCCAACAGAGTTAATCATGTCAACAGTAGATAATAATGTACCAGCCGGACGGATATGGACCAGGAATGAGTTTGCTGTGCCGCAGAAGAGTGGAAGAGGATGTCGCTGCCGCCCTCACCATCTTGGCAGTCAAGTGATTTTACTGTCACAGTCTGAGAAGAAGCAGTGGAGCTTTAACTTTAAGAACCTCTATCGGCAGAAGCTGGGCTATAACCTTAAGGATTTGCTATGAAAGGTGTGGCTTTTTTCCTGTGGAGGGTGCTATTTGCTCAACAGGCTGAAGAAAATACCCATTGCTGCCCCTCCTGCAGGTGATGAGAATTTACTCATTTGAACGCTGTCATTAGACATTTACGTGCTATAGGCAGCAGGTTGCACTAAAAATGGGGCACTGTCAAATGCACACACTGTCTGCATCGTGGAGAGAGCCCGTGTTCCCAAAAAAAAACCCTCCCAGAAACACCTGCACTGGTAAAATTGCATGTTGCCACCACAGAGACAAGGGTCTTGTTCCCAAGAACTGCTAGCCATGCCTTTAAACTTGAGATTCAGTGTAGATTGAGAGTAAAGAAACTGCTATTGTGTTAATGAAAGCTAAAGACAGCCCTGTGACTGTTACCACCCGCTGGTCACTAAACAATCTACCTCAGACTCTCTTCTGTTTTGTCTGCAGACAAAGTGCACCTGAGGCTTCCCAGGTCCCCGACTTCAGTTCTCTTTCATCCTGTGAGGAGGACGGAGACTCTTCAGGTGGCCTTGGCACACGCTGTGCTTTGGAAGCACTAAAAGGAAACGCTTTTAACAAACCGTGTATTTTAATGTTCATACAAAAGAGATTATTTTGAACAGTATTGTTACCAGATCACTAATTTGCTATTTTAACTGTATAAATTTTTTTGGAACATATGTATATATAAAATAAACCATTTTATTAATTTTTAAGAAGCGCTCATCTGAGGAGTCTGTAGCGGGCAGCACCGAGTTCCTCCACTTGTCTGTTACCGACAGACTGCGAGTGGTTTCGTACCACCAGTGAGCAGTTGCACTGCAGCCCCACCTGGTCTTGCACGCCCTCAAACACAGCCTGTGGTGGGAGATGCAGGATGCGTTTGCACCCTGGAGTACCTGCTCCGTCGCTCAGCTCAGCCTGCGTGGGGTGCAGGTTTTCGCTCAGTGTTAAAGGTTCCAGTTTAGCAAACCTTTGGTTTACCTGAGCTGGTGTCCTCTCCTCCGTTCCTCTAACTCTTTTATCCAAAGGTAACTTTATTATCACAAAACATAAAGAAGACTGGAGCAGCTCCATGTAATGATTTTTCTTTTCCTTTAAAGCAGTACCCTGCGGTAGTAAGCGGCTCTTCTGATAATTGTGTGTTTTCAGTTGTTCGCTCCTAACATCCTCTAACAGCTTTCTTTTAAAGACAGGTTGAAGTTGTGCTCATGTTTACTAGCTCTTCACCTCCTACTGCAAGTATCCTGGGGGTTCTGGTTGCCTAGCCAGCAGGCAAGAGGCAGGGAAACAGCGTTCAGCTGGTGAGCCTGTACTTCTCCATTCCTACAGGTATTTTTAGGACTAGCCAGCCTGTGAGACAGCTTTTCCATCCGCTCTCAAGCAGTGGCCTTGTTTCTCTGGAAGATGCAGTTCAAGCATTGGGATTATACCAGTGAAATTCAAGAAGGAAATGAAATCCAGCAACAGCAAATCTCTGTGGCGGTGTTACGTGAATGAAGTGACCTAAGGAAAGGCATTAGTGTAAACCTGCCCTCATTCTTCTCCTAAAAACAACTTACTCATCCGTAGACTTAAAGAAAAATTGACACAGAAAATACCTTGGAATGATACAAAGGGAGATTCATTCCTTCAAAACTTAATGTGGAAGCTGTACGTCACCATGATAGGCCTCCCATGCCTAATGTTGGATTCTTACAAGGGAGTTTATTTACAGAGGGTCAGATACACTGTGCATACCTCACTTTAAAAGAGGCTGGTTGCATGCATCGTGTTGCATGTAACAGGCTATTTTTGCAGTGGTACTGGTAAGAGGAGACAGCTTTCTTCCATAGAGTTAATGGCTATTTAGTTTTCTTTCCTGATTCCAGACACTCACTTGCTGATAGTGTGTCTGAGGAGGGGCTGAGGTTTTAACCACTGACCTTCTTAGGATGCAAACCTGCTCTTTTGACGTGATGCAGTTGGCTGACAAATTAGCTACAGGAAACTGGTGCCTTTCATTGTCTGGAATCTTCTATCTCAGAAATCAGTCCATGCAAGTAGAAGCAGTGAGAGTTTTCCCTTACCTCACCATTATTTGAGCTGAAGAAATTGAAATTGGCCTCAGAATATTAGAAGGGAAGAAACCTTGTGGTGAACTGGATGTGAGTTTTCATAAGAAGAGGTGAAGATAAAGGAGCAATGGTAATTCATCTGAGTGCACACAGCCCTGTGTCCCACATGGAACACAAAAGGAACATTGCTGAAGAAGCAGAAAATGCCCACAACCATGTTAAGGAGAATCTTAATGGAGACAGTTCATTGCAAGACAAATTGCTGTGTTGGATCTGGTGGAACATGCATTGAACAAACACAGCACAAGCCTCGAATGACACCCTTCACTCCAGCGTGCAAGTGGGACGGCCAGGAGAGGTTACACTGGTGTCAGGTCTTGCCTTTCCTGCATGGAGACCATGACCCCAGGGGCAGTGGCTGCGTTCCTGAGCACACGTCCAGTCTGTGTGTGACAGATGAACCTCTGCACAACAGGAGTGCTCCTCAGCAAGGGCCCTGGAGACAGCACGGCTCCACGGACACATATGGATGTGTGGATGGAATCGGGAAAGCTGCACAGGCTTTGCTGAAACTTAGGTTTTTGAGCCTTTATCTAAGGTTGAAATAACTTGGCACAGTTAAACTGGAATGTTGGCTGTTTCCTGTAAGGAGCATTGTTTAGCAATCTGAACTAACAAATGAAGTGCTTATTCCTGCCATGAGCAGAAGGATTGTGTGAGACTTTGGAGTCTGGATACCTGTATATATGCGTTTCCTGACCCTCTCTTAAGTAGATATCCTCACTGCTCATCAGTATTTTTTCCCTTGTAAGCATGAAGGAGTTTTCCTCTTCAAGCAAGCCCAGAGTCCTGCAGCTCCAGGCCTGGTCACTGATGGCAAATACCTGTTAGGTGCTGCTCTTCCCTGTTTGTTTGCACAGTGCATTTACAAATGGGTTAAGGGTATTCTTGCCCTGGTTTAACCAGCATCACAAAGTGATGGGCATCCTTCAGATTGAAAGCCACTCAGGATGTTACTGTGCTGTGCTTGGCTTGGCGGTGGTCAAGCAGTTGTGTATCTTCCTTTACAGGAAACTCACAAAAAACAACAAACCAACCTATTTTTATGCCTTCCCCCCCTTCCCCTAGAAGGTTTCTGCAGGTTCTGCCTCTAACCTGGCTGCCTGAAATGGCAGCAATGCAGGGGCTGGAGTTTTTCTTTTCTATTGCTTAATATCCACTAAGAAAGTTCTGCTGGAAAAATAGGAGTGGCAATGACTTGGCTAACAAACCGACAATGGAATAAGCTAAACTACTTCATACCAGCAAAAGGCAACATCACACCTTCAGCAAATGGACTTGCTGTGCTTGACTTGAAGGACATGCAGCCTAGTTAAGCTGAAAACAAGGCCAAAGACACTTGAGATCTGGCAGAAAGGAGGTTTGGCAGAGATCTGAAGGAAGGATGTTAGTCACTGGGTTTAAAAGGAGCTGCTGCTTTCAGGTCTGCAAAAACAAGCTGAAGTCTGTCTTAAGTGGAAAAGGAAGAAAGTGGAGAAGAATAATGCGTTGGGATTTAGCAAAAATCTTGTGGCCTGGAGCAGTTCTTAAGCTGTGCTTGTAAATCTGAATCTTGTGATCATTTCAGGGAGGGAGGGCTAAACTGAACAGGTTGGACTTACCTGGCATTCTCTGTTCCAGTTCAGCTGCAACCTGGTGTGTTGTTTCATCCTTGGAAGTAGACCCTTGCCTTGCCTTTAGCAGTGGTGTTTGTGACTGTCTCTTGGTAGTGGGAACCCTGTTGTCCATCAAGCAGGGAGCACAGGTAGGGGCTGTGGGTACTGCTGGTGGGACAGGCAGCCGCCGCTTGCATGTGCTGAAAGCTGGTTCACCTTCATCTGATCCACTTCAGAGCCTTCGCATTAGAGCTGTGTGAGATGCTCCTCAGGTAGAGCAAATCTGGTAATTCAAGAGTTCAGAAGCAGAACGTGCCAAGGAGGGAGTTAAACTTGGTGCAGCTTTGTGCTGAGCTCACCCAGTGGAAGAACATAGGTGCATGTGCCTTGCCTGGGTTGGCATCTGCACGAGTGGACCAGGAATGGTGACTGCTGGTGCCATGTAAAGAAAACATCACTTCTTACTTAGCATGAGCTGGGAAGCTATTGAAGAAGCTGCTGTGCATTAAGATTCTGAACTTGGGCTGAAGCTCTGAATTCATGGTGAAGCCCAGAAGAACAGTTTGGCCTGGGCAAGGCAGTGGAGTGGAAACCTCCGATCATGGCTGTGCTGAAGATTTATGTGTGTTTTTTGAGAGCTTGAGGAAGCTTCATCTTCACATCTGCAGATGGAATTTCATGGCTGTTTCCTAGCCCTGGATCAGCTCCAGCAGCAGTGGAAGTAGCCGGATCCTTGGCATTTATACACGCTTGCCGTCATCCCAGTCACTGTCACTCTGCTAATGCAGTCTTGCATAACATCCCTTAAAATATTGGGCACCCCTGGCTATTTGCTGTATCCCAACGTTCCCATTGCCACTGCTGAGCAGCTGGGAGGAGGGATGGAGCTATTTGTGAAGCATCCTCACAGTGGGTGCCCATTTAAAACACTTAAAGGCTCACAGAGAGCAGGAGGTTTACAAAGCATCACAAGGGCAAGGCTCTGTTTGTGCAGTGAGATGGTTTCTGGTCATTTTCTCCCAAAGTGTGTGCGTATTTTAGGGTTATATTAGTAAATATTTAACACAGAATATATCAAAGAGAGGTTCAGCCTCTTGTGAAGGATGGAGTTGGAGGGTTTCCCCTCTTGCTTCATCATGCAGCTGTGACCTCAGCTCGCCCAGTCCTTGCAGAGAAGGATGCTGGGCTCTGGAGCCATCCGAGGTCTTGGATTTGTGACAATAGGCAACTGCTTCCTGCTAGCTGGAGCTGGGCTTTTGCTGGCTGTGTGGACAGGCGCATTCCATCTCTTGAGGTGCTGGTGGTGTGAGCAGCTGCTGTCTGGGTGCGACTTCTAAAGCTTAGAAACCTGGCAGTATAACTGGGTTTGAGTGTAGGCGGCTGAAGGTGTTCTAATGAGCATTGGCTGCTGTAGTAGCTCATCTCTTGATAGTGGGTGCCTCAGGAGTCAAGGGTGCTTTCATGAGCAGGACACAAACACAAATGAGCCCTCTTCCCCAAGACTGAGAAGTGATAAAACCACTAAAAAAAGGGCATTTTGCTGATTGCAGATGGTTACAATGCAGCTGCTCAGCAGTGACATCCCATAGAAAAATAGCTGTTTCCCAGTCTGTGCAGCATATTAAACCCCTCCATGCACAGCTGGCACATTTAGCTGTGCTGGTGATGTTGGAGGGGCTGATCCGAGAGCAGCCTGCATCCCGTTTGCTTGCAGGATGTGAAAATGAGGTTGTTCCAATTCATCTGCACTTGGCTCTTTCAGAAGAGGGACAAAGCTATCTTGAGGACAGGTAGGGCTGCTAATTAAAGTCTTGTGGCACTCCTCTGGGAGAGCCTTTAATGATGGATGGAGGGACTTACCCAAGGTCATGCAGTGTGTCGCTGGCAAAGAGGGTTATGAAATCCATGCCCTAATTCGGTCTTTAACACTGAATTACCTCCCTTGGTGCTGGAAATCCCACCTAAACTCTGGTGTGTGTGGTGGGCTCCTGTGTTCCCTGACCAGCCTGGCTCTGGGGCATGAGGCTCCCTAGGGCTCGTTTCCATGCAGGGGTGGCTGAAGTGGGTGCCTTTGGCTGGAAGTGTGCATTTGGAGCTGGAGAAAGCAGAAGCTTGGAAGGAGGGAAGTGGTAGGACTGTAGTGAAGTTGCCTTAAGCAAGTAAGCACTTGTAGTGGTACTGCCTTGTCTTTACCGTGGAGTTCTGGCTTCTGACCTGAGCTGCTGCAGAGCCTTGCCTTTCTTAGCTGTGTAAAAGTGTATTTAAATGATAGCTTGGATACAGGGCTCCTGCCTCCGCACACAAGGAGGGGGCAGAGCATAGAAGCTGCTATCCAAAGTGATTGCCAGTGGAAAGAGAGATGGTTGGGGGACTGATGAGCTTTGGAAGAGGCTGTTTCAAGTGTGTGACGTTCAGACCCTCCTGTGGGAGCGTTGCTGGAAAACAGGGATCTGAATGTGTGGCACTTGCAGCGCTGCAGCAGCAGCATGGGGCTGGCAGGGAGCTCAATGCAGGTAGGGCATGCCGGGGCTCAGCTGCCATGGATGATGCTCAGGGAGCTGCTGCTGTGGTCAGGTCAAACGGGGTGAGAGCAGCTCCTGGGAGCTGGCCCTGGATTCCCCTGAGGGAAGGCAGCTGCTGGTGAGTCACAGAACCCCAGCCTGGTTTGGGTTGGAAGGGACCTTAAAGCTCCTCCAGCTCCAACCCCTGCCACGGGCAGGGACCCCTTCCACTGGAGCAGCTTGCTCCAAGCCCCTGTGTCCAGCCTGGCCTTGAACACTGCCAGGGATGGGGCAGCCACAGCTTCTCTGGGCACCCTGTGCCAGCCCCTCAGCACCCTCACAGGGAAGAGCTTCTGCCTAAGAGCTCATCTCAGTCTCCCCTCGGGCAGGTTAAAGCCATTCCCCTTGGCCTGTCCCTACATCCCTTGTCCCAAGCCCCTCTCCAGCTTTCCTGCAGCCCCTTCAGGCACTGGAGCTGCTCTCAGGTCTCCCCTTCAGGAGCCTTCTCTTCTCCAGGCTGCCCCAGCCCAGCTCTCTCAGCCTGGCTCCAGAGCAGAGCTGCTCCAGCCCTCGCAGCATCCCCATGACCTCCTCTGGCCTCACTCCAACAGCTCCACGTCCCTCTTGTGCTGCTGCCCCAGAGCTGGATCAGGGCTGCAGGGGGGTCTCCCCAGAGCGGAGCAGAAGGGCAGGATCCCCTCCCTGAGCTGTGCTCACGCTCTGGGGGTGCAGCCCAGCACATGGTTGTTGTCTTCCTGCCTCCTGTGACCTTGCCTGGCCGGCCCTGAGCTGCTCCAAACGCACTCAGAAACACCTTGGGGAAGGAGGGGGGATTTTTTCTTTCCCTGTTGTTTCGTTCCCGAGTGCCTCTGGGGAAACTGGCTCATCCAGCACCCAGCAGCAAGGGCTACACTGGGGATATGAACTGGGACCAAACAGCCTTGGGGGGGGGGGGGGGGTGTCTGTGCGTGCCCCGGGATCACCAGCATAGGGTGAGCCATTGGTCTGATGAGCCAAATGTCACCTTTGTGGTGGTTTTCTCTCTCTTTTCCTTGGAAAACAGCCTGTAATCCATGACACAGCACAGCCTGGGCCCTTGCCAGAGCGCCCTGGGGCTGTGTTCCGGCTCCTGCTGCCTCCCTGCACTCCTGCTTGCCTTCCTTGGCTGGAGAAGAGATCAAGTTAGCGCAGGGAAATGAATTCGCTGCCATTTTAAGGATGTAGCTTTCGTTGCACTCTCGATCGCTGAGACCCACCCGGGGCTGATGAAAAGGCTTTGTACCCGCTCCGGCACCGGACTGACTTTCACTGTGGTTCTCCCCCAGGTGATTACAGCTTCAAGGTGGACCTCAAGGCTGAAGCCAAGGAGCGCTTTGCCTTCGCTGCCCGTGCTGGCCCTGGAAAGCTGGTAGCAAAGGTTCTTGTTGCTTGTTTCACATTCAAAATCGCCTTTCCTCACCCTTCCCCTGCGCAGGCAGTGTGCCAGGGCCAGCAGGGAGCGAGCTGCAGCTTCCCTGCCCTGCCAAGCCTTGGGGCTGAGGGATGGGGGGGGCTCCCCACTGGTGCTGCAGGAGAGCCTTGTCTTTCGCCAGTGCCCTGGGGGAAAGCTGCTGCCTTTGGGCTCCAAGGAGGAGCAGAAACGGTGCTGCTCTGGAAGGGGGAGGGCTGTATCCAGTTGGAAATGTCCCCATAGGATGTGGTGGTGGAGATGGGAAAGGCGAGGGAGCCTGGAGCATGGGAAGTGAGTGATGAGGAAGCCAGAGTTAGAAGCAAATGGCCATTCCCTGCTTTCTCCAGGGAGGAGGCTGTGTTGGTGCTCCAGAGCGCTAGGACCGGGCCATAATCTATCCCAAGAAGCTTGAATCCAGCGCTGGGCAGCAGTGGGAAGGAGGCACACGGGCCTGGCAAAACTAATGCAGATTAAGGCAACAAATGCAAGTTATCAGCACGTGTCTTTTCTGTTATTGAATGCAGTAGAAGCATCCCAGCCTGGAGCCGCAGTGGTTCAAGGCACCACGGTCCTGAATGCCGTAGGGTGAGGCTGCAGACTTTCTCTTCAATCTAACCCAAGCAGCTCTTGGCACAAGCAGTGTTTTGCTGTCTCCTCTGAAGACCTGCACATTGCACGGTGAGCACGAGGGAGCTCTGGTGCTGGGGAAGGTGCCCTTGCCCTAAAACACTGATTTTGGGGGGGTTTGCACCCTCATGTTCAGTGCTGGGTGCCGCCGGAGCGCGGTGAGCCCAGGGTGAAGGGTGCAGTCATGCTGGGTGCTGTAATGCAGCAAACTTCCCTAGTTCTTCGCTTGCTTTTCAACCTCCCCCAGTGGAAAAGCAGAGCAGGGAGTGAAAAGTGATCTTGCTGCACAGACTTTAACCATTTCCAGCCCTGTGGGTAGGCTGAGAGCTTCCCCCAGCACCTGCTGCACTACCGCACCTTGCAGGAGCCTGTCCCCTGGGTTGGCAGGGGATGAGCACTTGATAGAAAAGCTTTTACTATGCTTAAAAGGAAGGCAAAATATGTCAGATCCCTTGACTAAGAATCTTAAAGACATGCAGATCCTCAGTAACGCTTCCCTCCTAAATGTTTTGCTTCCCTGCTTGTAGGGATTTGATTCCTCTCCCTGATCTTTACCTCCCGGTAATGAACACAGTTGCTTCATGTCAGTCCTCGGGGGTCACTTCTAAGCACTGAGTCACCAGGGGTTTGCTGCTGCAGCAGGCTCCAGGCTGCTCAGAAATAAACACAACAACTCCCAGCCACTTCAAGGATATCCATTTTTATTGGGCATTGTGAAATCCATAAGAAAAAATAGCTCGTACAGCTCTGTGGTAGAACCATTGCTGCTGGAGAGTCAGGTACGTGTCACGAGAAGAGACCTGATGCAGCCAACAGGACCCGTGCTGAGGTGCAGGTGATGTTCTCCACTCGCCCTGTCCCCCAGCAGCAAGTCCACCCAGCCTTACTGTACCACAAATGGGGCTTCTTAGATATGAAGGGTGAGCCCTGCCCCAAGAGACCCTTTCCCAGCAGCTCCTGCCAACCTCAGCATCAGCCTGGTACGGTGGTACCTGACCTTCTGCTTGCTTCTCCTTCAGCTGATTCCTTCCTCTGTGCCTCCCAAGGTCACCTGGCCAATGCTCACCCCTTCCTCCATGCAGTGGCCTCAGCAAGCAGCTCTCTTCCCCAGGGAGAGAGCAGTCTGTGGCAGAGCTGACCTGATACTTGCTATTTTTGAGGCCTTTGGTGACAGCAAGCTGGTTTGTGACAACCAGGACACCTTAGGAAGTAACCTGGCAGCTCAGCCACTTTCAGGTGGCAGAGTAACCCTTTCTAACCAAAGCCACATGCTCAAGAGTGACTGTGGAGCAGCAGCTGCAGATGTTGCTGTATCACTGGGGCACCCACTCCATAGGACGGGCAGAGTCAGAACAAGAGGCTTCAGTTTATGCAGTATTGTTGTTAAGCCTTTTGCCATTGACAGTTCTTAACAGGTTAAAAAGCAAAACCAGATGTTAGACAAAAAGCAGCAGCGAGACAGCCTCAGACCAGGCACAGTTCTCACTTCCCCATCAGTATCTTGAGCTACCCTCCCTTCGCCATGCCAGGTAGGTGGAATGCCAGACCAAGAGAGACTGTAGCATCGATTCAGCCCTAAGGGGAGGTGAGAACTGAGGTGTCAGTAAGAGTTAAGGGCTGTGTTATCTGTCCCACTACATGAAATCAAGACAGGAATCAACAAAAGGGCTCAGCTGGATAAAGAAATCAGACTGAAAGGCTCTGTTGGCAGAGAAGGGGGTGGCTGTACCACAACTTGATTACCTGTACCAGTGCCAACAACCAGAGCTGGCTGCTGGTCCCTACCCCTGGACCACAGCCAGAATGGGTATTTCTTATTGATACTTAAATACAGCTCATAGAAGATGATTTGGGACTTGTATCTGGTGCCAACAAAGCATTCAGCTGTCTGATAAACACCCCTGTATTCACAACCAGAGAGAAGAGCATTACAGTGGGCAATCAAGCCGAGATTATCTTGTGTGTCTATATATCTGTATATATCATGATATATGGTAGATTATCTACGTGATCAGATGTGAGCTGCCTCCCCCAAATCAACAGCCCCATACTGGGCAGCCTGAGGCAGCACAGGCCAGTTTACACTTAACTGAAGGAAGGCAATAAGGAAAGAATGTGATAATGGATAAAAAGCCCCAAAACCTTCACACAACTTTCTCCGCATCGTAGAAAAACAAAGATGAAGCAATCTCTTTGACTCCCCCTGCCCACAGTGTGCAGGGCTCGCAGAGCAGGAGATGCTGCCCCTTTTCCTGCTGTTCACCCAGCGTTTCTGAAGGCCTTCCACAAGCTGCAGTGCAAGCAGAGAAACCAGCCAGCACTCCACCGTTCCCTCTTGTCAAAGGGCATTAAATGCAGTGCAAACCAGCGTGCTTTTTTTTTTTCACTGGAGTTAAATCAGCTGCAACTTGATTTAATAGAGGGCAATGGGAAGGTGGGTTTCACAGCATAACTGTCGAGTGATTTACACCGCGTGGCCAATTCACAATGGAGTCGTTCTCATTAATCAGTGTACAAAGGTCATTAGTTTATATATATATATACTTTATAAAGTCTGGAAGATCAATATAAATACTGCTCCAGAAATTAAAAAAAGTGTTTACATCCCCGACTTGAATATTACATCTCAGTGTCCTGGGTTCACCATCAGCAGCTGGGAAAGCCTCAGCGGCGCAGAGCTTCCAGCTTCCGGAATTTCAGTGCTGAGCTGGATGACAAAGCATCTTGGTTTGAAGAGGAATTCACTGTGTCTGGGGACTGGAACAATACTCTACCACGATGATTAAATACATAAAAAGATGGATGGTTCCTTAATGTGTCAAACGTCCTTCAAAATATAAAGGTAGAGAGGCAGTGTTAATACTCTTTAAGACTCTTGCTTTCTTTTTATGTTTCCTTAAACAAAAACACAGAGGGAAATACAAAGGCAAGCATGAAGAACTAGTTCTACATTGAAACTAGATGATCTTAAGGTCCTTTCCAACCCTTCCTATCCTATCCTAAATACTGACTGCAGAGGTTGGACAAGCTTCACCTTCCTTGAGTTCTGCCTGCAGCACCAAACGTGCCAGCTTCAGCTCAGCTGCCCCTTGTGTTAACACCTTCATGCTTACTGGCAGCTTTCCCTCCGTTTCTGTGCCTGAAGCCATGGGGTTTAGGTAATCGCTATGAAATGCTATGAAATACAACCCTGGCAACTTGTTGGCTTTCCATCCTCTCCTGTGTTCCTGGAAACAGCCAGACAGGCCATGTCTGCCCGTCCAACTCCAAACTCTCCATTCAAAACCACTTATTTTCCTCAAGTCTTTCAGAGATTCTGCCTTGAATTCAATGTGAGATACAAATAACTCAAACTCTTGTAAAGAAGCAAAGGCAGAGGGAGCCAGGCATATTGCCCACAGGCTGAGACCACCTCAGGATCAGCCGCTTGTGGCTGCTGAGCTCTGACTTCCCATACAGACACTGCATTCCTCTTCCAACTCTGCACAGCAGAGGTGTGGCTGAGGGAAAGCAAGGAGGTGATTTCAGCTTTTCTGCTTATCTAACTCTGATATTAAAGACACAGCTGGCTTTCCCAGGCGTGACTGTTCACAACATGCATTTAAGAAGACCCAAGCAGCAAAGCTCTTTGAGTGCTCAGTGTGCACAGACAGCAGCAGATACATGTGGTTCATGAAGGGAAGAAATGAAAACATACTTATTTTTTAGCTCTGAAGTGGCATCCATGTCTTTAAACTCTCCTGCGATGTGTGCTATCCCATAGCACGTAACTGCAAAGGCTAACAGGGTCTGAAGAACTATCTGTAACAGAGGCACAACACAACACATACTTTAGAGTCTCTTTTCCTACATTGCTTTCTATTATTAACTATTTACCCCCCCAATAGCTCATCTTTCAAACAGTCTCGTGCTTTTCATCCCATGCTTTACAGAGGTGGAAATCCGAGTAGGAACCAGGTATGAGGGAAAGCAGTAGGAATATGAGAGTAGAATCTCAGCAGGGAAACTGAGGCACGGGAAGGTGAGATACCCCCACCTATTTAGTGTGGCAAAACAGTGATGGAGCCAAGAAGAGCTTCAGCTGCCGGACAACTGCTCTGCATTGCATGAGCTGAACGGATTCACAGGGCTCCTCAGTGAGCTCCTTAGAACAACCCCCTGGTTCTTGCATACTTAAGGCTCTAAATGCTCTCTCTGAGAAGCGAGCTGGCTGCCAGCACATGCTGTGCAGTGGTGGCAGCTGCTGCTCCATCCTAATGCCGTGCCCAGTTGTGGGTATTTGATCCCCTTTCTGATTAAGCAAAACTGGAACAGAGAATAACTGAAATGGGATTTAAACCCCCAAGAAACTGAAGCAAATGAAAACGACCCTCCCCCCCCCCCCCCCCCCTTCCTGAAGCAGGTTCTGCAGGCACACAGCCACGCTGGGTAAATGTCAGCCAGCAGAAGCCAGAGGGAGGAGGATGTTTATGCTGCAAAGCAGGAGACGGAGGCGAAAGCTCTCTGGGCTGAGTTCAGGGAATTCCTGGGCGAGCTGCTTCAGGGGGATGCTAAAGAAGGGCAGTGAGATCTGTACCTGGGGTTTGTTCTGACAGACAGAACACACCGCTGGGAGTCGGGATGGAAAACAGGGGAGGGAGCTCAAGTGAAAGCGCAGGTTAAAACCTGCTTTACCTTGTCTTCATGCTTATCACGTTAAAATAACAAAGCAACTGCGGGAGACTGAACAATCCACCCAGCACCTTACCGACGTTGTCACGACTGAAACTTACATCTATGGGCAACGTTTCGTCTTCCTTTTCTGTTAACCTCATGTAGGAGCGATCTACAAAACACAAACACGCACACGTCAGGCGCTCGCTCAGTGTAGAGAGCACGCAGCAGCAACACGGAGCGCTCGGGGACCCGGCTCGGAGCGATGCTCCCACCGCCCCGGAGCCATGCTCCGATCCCCAGCTCCGAGCGCTCCCGGTGCCGCTGTCAGGAGGGGAACGGCACCGGGCGGGGGGGGGGCACATGGAAGGGGTGAAGCCGCCATCGGACGCCGGGTTGCCCTTCCCTTTCCCTTCCCTTTCTTTCCCCTTCCGCTCCCGTTCCCCCCGCTGCGGGCCCGAACCCCGCGCTGTGCCGGTGCGCTCCCGGCGGGGCCCAGCTCCGCTCTCCCGCACCGCGGGCACGACGATGCGGGCCGTGCGCGCTCCCGTGCGGCCTCCCCGCCCCGGCCCGTGGCGAGCCGAGCCCGGTGCCCGCCGGTCACTCACGCTGCGCCGCCGAGAAGGCCGCGTGTGCGAGCGCGAAGAGGCCGAGCCCCACCAGCCCCTTCCACACCGAGCCCGCCGCCATCGCCGCCGCCGACAGGGGCGCACCCCCCCCACCTCCCCGGCGCACGGTGATGGCGTCAGCAAAGGGGCGGGGACAGGCCTCGCCCGAGGGGCGTGGTTTTGCGCGGCAGGGGGCGTGGCCGCGCCACCGCGTTCCCAGGCGGGACTGGGGCCATTGAGGAAATCCCGGAGTGGTTTGGGGTGAAGGGACCTCAAAGCTCCTCCAGCTCCAGCCCCTGCCACGGGCAGAGACCCCTTCCACTAGAGCAGCTTGCTCCAAGCCCCTGTGTCCAACCTGGCCTTGAACACTGCCAGGGATGGGGCAGCCACAGCTTCTCTGGGCACCCTGTGCCAGCGCCTCAGCACCCTCACACGGAAGAGCTTCTGCCTTATCTCCAACTTGAACTTCCCCTGTTTCAGTTTGAACCCGTTACCCCTTGTCCTATCACTGCAGTCCCTGATGAAGAGCCCCTCTCCAGCATCCTTGTTGCCCCCTTTGGACACTGGAAGCTGCTCTGAGGTCTCCACGCAGCTTCTCCAGACTGAACAGCCCCGATGTTCTCAGCCTGTCTCCATACGGGAGCTGCTCCAGGCTCTGAGCATCCTCGTGGCCTCTTCTGGACTTGCTCCATCAAACCCAAGGGGTTGGGGTGACCTCAGGAGCCAGGCTTGTCCCAGGGGGGAAGCGGACCAGCAGCGCTGGGCCAGGCAGCTCCTTCCCAGCTGAAAGCAGAGCACAGGATGCCAGGGACAATTCCTGCTCTCCGCATGCAAGAAGCAGGGCACCAGGGGACACACAGGTCGGGAGCCTGACCCCAGGCCAGCGCCAGCCATCCCAGGCCCTCCATGCCCCGAGGTGCACGGATAAGGGCCACAGAAGCAATTCCTTGGGGTATCTCCTACAGACCTCCTTCCAGCTGATCCCTGTGGCGCTTAGCGCAGCCCTCACCGTGCCCCCCACCCCTCGCGGCACGAACCCGCCTTGTTCACCCTGGCCCCACCTCGGGGCAGGCAGACCCAATCCCCCCTCCGCCCCGGCCCCCTTCCCCTTTGCACCCCCTTTCCCTGCCCTTGCGCCTTTACACGCTCCCCCTCGGCTCCGCTCTCCCGCCCCAACCCCGTCCCTATCCGGGCTCCCGGCAGCGCTGTCCCCGCCCCGCAGCGCCTGCGCCCAGCGCCGCTTCCTGGTGGTGGCGGCGGGGCCGGGGCCGGGGCCGGGGCCGGTACCGGGGCGATGGCGGGGCCGGGGCCGGTGCTGGCGGCGGTGGCTGCGGCGGGGCTGTGGGCGCGGGGAGCGGCGGGCGGGGAGGTGTCGGCGGCGGCGGCGCGGCCCGGGGCGCTGGAGGAGGAGATCGTGTCGGAGAAGGCGGCGGAGGAGAGCCACCGGCAGGACAGCGCCAACCTGCTCGTCTTCATCCTGCTGCTCACCCTCACCATCCTCACCATATGGCTCTTCAAGCACCGCCGCGCCCGCTTCCTGCACGAGACCGGGCTCGCCATGATCTACGGTGAGGGGCGCCGGGCACCCCCATCCCGCACGCCCCCCCCCCCCCCCCCCCCCCCCCCATTCCCCCGTTGCTCGGAGCCGGTCCCGCTCTGCATCGGGGCTGGTCCCCACCCGCCCCGTCCGTGGCACCGCAGCGGGTCCCTTCTCCGGTGGCCTCGTTCCGTGGGCACCCTCCCATGTGGGTGCAGGGGAACACCCGTATTCCCTGCCGGCTGCATCCCGGTCCCGCTCCCCCGGGGCTGCAGCGCTGGTGAAGCTGGTGGCATCCGGGGCTACCATGTGCCGGGTGGCCCCGCAGCTGTGTCACTGAGCACTGCTCCGGAGCTGAGAGTGAGGACTTGGGGCAGCACAGACCAGGCTTTGCCTTGCTTGGGAGCCTTGCATCTGCACGCTGGGGCTGGAGGTTGTGTTTCCATCCGGTGCTTGGAGTGCTTGCGTTACCAGGAGCTGTCTATGAGGAGTGGGGAGGCCGTTTGGGGAGATGCTGTCACCCTTTGCTGTGCTCAGGGACCCGCAGGCCCTATGTCCTGCTGCTCAGGGAGGGACCTGTGTGCATGAGCTCCTACTTTCGGGGTCCCTGCTGTGACAGGGTGAGGTGCTCCCACAAGAAGGGGAGCAGGTCTGTAGCTGCTTGGGTTTTGAGGCCAAGCTGTGACTTACTGAGGTGATGTGGGCTTGTGGAGCGGCCTGAAGTTACTGCATGGAGATGCCGTACATGGCTCTGTCCAGGTTATCCTGCATGGCTTGGAGTTCAACCAGAGCAGGGCTGGATGTTGTACTTGGGCAGTGATTAACACAGCCATGGATCCTCCTTCAGACAAGATGTGTTGAGTTCGGGGTTGCAAAGGTGTCATTGCTGAGTGCTGTGGTCAGTGCCTGTTCTCTGTGCCCTGACTCGGTGCTGGTGGCCAGACCCGGAGCAGTGATGTGACCGAGTCCCCTGCCCAGCAGGAAGCTTTGCTCCGAAGGCACTGACTTGCTGGGCCGTTGGCTTTTATGACACTCAATTCCAGTTAATTGGAAGAGTCCTTCCCAATGAAGGGGAGGAGACGCCTGTGTCAGCCCAGGGGCACACTGCAGCGCGCTGCCCTCATGGACTCCTGCAAGCCACCACTGAGGCACTGCTGGCCTCCAGCCCAGGGCAAGGGTTGTCACCTCCCCAGGACTGGAGCATGTGCTTCCAGGATAGAAGGTCTGCCTTCTCCTTCCACCCTGGGTCTTGCTGGCACATGGCCTTTCTATTCCTTTCATGCTTCCAAACTTGTTCTTCTCCTGGCGTTTTCTAACTCTTGGTGTTCTGTTCTCCCTGACCCACCTGGATGCTCCCCTTGCTCTCAGGCTGTTTGATCTCCTGCTGATCTGTAAAACTCATCTTTTCTGTCTGCTCTTTCGCAGCCTGGGCTCAGGGAATTGCTGGGGAAACGTAACGTCACCCAGCTGCTCATGCAGAAAATCCCCAGCTCTCCCCCTCCTGCCACCGCTTTTGGCATCTGCTTCTCAGGTTGTAACAGCTGCCGTAGGAAAAGGGATGTGTCATTTCCCAAGCAGGGCTGAGGTGCTGTTTTAGAGTGACAACTTAAAAGCTGCAGGGAGCAAAGCAGGTGCTGCTGTTGCTTTGCTGTCCCTCATCCCCGGCGATGCTCTGGTCCCCCCTGTGATGCTCTGATCCCTCTATGATGCTCTGGTCCCCTTGGTGTTGAACTGGTCCCTCTGTGATGCTCTGATCTCTCTATAATGCTCTGGTCCCTCTGTGATGCTCTGGTCCCTCTGTGATGCTCTGGTCCCCTCTGGCGATGCTCTGGTCCCCTCTATGATGCTCTGGTCCCTCTGTGATGCTCTGGTCCCTCTGTGATGCTCTGGTCCCCTTGGTGATGCTCTGGTCCCTCTGTCCCTCTATGATGCTCTGGTCCCTCTGTGATGCTCTGGTCCCCTCTGTGATGCTCTGGTCCCTCTGTGATGCTCTGGTCCCTCTGTGATGCTCTGGTCCCCTCTGTGATGCTCTGGTCCCTCTGTGATGCTCTGGTCCCTCTGTGATGCTCTGGTCCCTCTGTGATGCTCTGGTCCCCTCTGTGATGCTCTGGTCCCTCTGTGATGCTCTGGTCCCTCTGTGATGCTCTGGTCCCTCTGTGATGCTCTGGTCCCCTCTGTGATGCTCTGTTCCCCTCTGTGATGCTCTGGTCCCTCTGTGATGCTCTGGTCCCTCTGTGATGCTCTGGTACCTCTGTTATGCTCTGGTCCTCTTGGCGATACTCTGGTCCCCTCTCAGCCCCAGGGCAGTGCTGCAGCAGGGAAGCTGCAAAACAGACCCTGAATTCTGGGCAAGAGAAGCAATGTGTAAAAGCTTGGCTTTTTCTAATTAACACCCCCACCCCCCCAGACAACAAAATAAACCAACAAAACGAAGTCAAATGGAACTTCTGTACACCTCTTCCTGCCAAAACACATCAGAGTTCCCTTGATGGCTGTGCTTTTACTCTAAGTGAAAAGCTCTTGCTCCAGGTGGATTTATAGCTTATAAATCACCCTGTCAGCTCAGGGTTGATGCTCAAGAGCTGTATGGAAGCCAGAGTCATTACACAGGGACAGACAATAGGTGTTTAGCAGCTCCAGAGCTTCATCTGGGTGTTTAAAACGAAGCCCTCACCACTGAAGGTGATGAATTGAACCATTGTGTTTCAGTTCTCGTTGGGCTCTGGTGGTGGATGTGGCAAGAGCTTCTCTAGAAGCTGTTTCCTTGTTCCCACTCGGCCCCTGGCTCGCACATGTCTCCATTGCTCCTTGTCAGCATGAGTTCAGCTGCTCGCTACGTTTTCCTTTCCTCTCGGTGTCCATATTAATGCTCGCCTGGGGATGCTGTGTGCTTCCACTGCTGTTAAGTGCCTGCATGGCAATATATTAGTGTTCATTTAAAACCTTCCCTCGGAAACGTCCAGCAGCACCTAAAAAGTCAAAAAGAAAGCCCATGGGCTCTGGTTGTTTCTAATGGAGTTGGGAGGAGCGCAATGGAAACGCGCCCTGTGCATGAAAGAACTCAATTAATGGAGCAGCTTTGCCTTTAGCTTCCCTGCTCCCTGCAACTTTTGGCTGGCAGCTTCCTCCATGTCAGCTTCCCTGCGCTCAGCTCCCTCCCAGGGCTCAGCTCCGTGCCACTTTTGGCTGCAGGAGCATGTCCAGACTGGCAGGGAGGGTCAGGGCTTGCTGCTGGGAGAGCTGGAACCGTTTCCCAATGGTTCCTTACCCGGTCCCCTGGGCTCGGGGCAGGCAGCCTGAGCCCAGCGCTGGGGTTGGTGTCTGGAAAACCTTGGCATCTGAGTCGGGTTCGTTTCAAGTGCCTCCAGCGAGCATCGTTAGATGGGGAGGGTTGGTTAGGGACATGCTGTGGGGCAGATCTCTACTCTGCTGGGACGGGGGCATCTGCATGGTGACACAATGACCTGCGTGTTACAGGGTAAGGGAACACGTCTGATGTGGGGAGCCCCAAGCATGGGGGTCTCAGCAGATACTGGAGCTATCAGTCCCTTGTCTCTTATCCCACTCCAAGCCAGAGTGGGAATTCGGCTGCATCCGGAGCGTGGCTGGGAGCAGCTGCTTGGGTGAGTGAGACAGTGAGGACAAGCAGGGGTGCTATCAGATGTAGCTCTGCTTTGGGATGGGGATTAAGAGCAACGGAGGGTGAGTCAGGATCTCTTCTGAATTCCCAGCAGCAGCATCCGTGTCCGTCGTCCCTCCTTCCTCCTACAGGGCCTCTCATCTCAAAGTGCTGAGCCTGGGCAGTAAAGGGGTCGCTGGATGGGTTTCCATCTGGGAACAGGCTCCAGCAGCTTCCTGTGTGAAAGGAACACAAACCCAACTCTTTGAAAAGGCTTTAGAAGGCAAAGGGGGATGGGTTCAAACTGAACCAGGGGAAGTTCAGGTTGGAGATAAGGAAGAAGCTCTTCCCTGTGAGGGTGCTGAGGCACTGGCACAGGGTGCCCAGAGAAGCTGTGGCTGCCCCATCCCTGGCAGTGTTCAAGGGCAGGTTGGACACAGGGGCTTGGAGCAAGCTGCTCCAGTGGAAGGGGTCCCTGCCCGTGGCAGGGGTTGCAGCTGGAGGAGCTTTGAGGTCCTTCCTAACCAAAACCAGGCTGGGGTCCTGTGATTCTAAACCGCCCCAGGCAGTGCTGGAGGGGGAGAGCACGGTGTGCCTGGTGCTGCCTGCTCCAGAGGAGCAGAGGAGCAGTTCTAAGGGCAGAAGGCAGAACCTGGGTGGGAGGTTGGGAACTGGCTGCAGGAGATGCTGAATGGCTCCGTGGTCTCCTGCCCAGGCTCTGCTCCCGGGGGATGGTGGCAGAGGAAGAGTTTGCTGTTCCCTTCAGTCAGTGAAAGCACGGAGCATGATTTTAAGTCAGAGCGAAGAAGCAGGAGCGTCCTGGCAGGCAAATGGGGAAGCCTTCTCAGTGCTGCGGTCCCTGTTTAGTCCCCATGTGTCTGAAGGCTTCTCAGGAATGCGTGGTTCAGAGATGGGGTTGAGACCCAGGATTTCTGTGGTGCCTCAGCGCTGCCTTCATCAAGGAGTATCCAAACCCATCTGTGCTGAAGGCTATGTGGAAAGGTGCCCTGTGGGACATCCCTGCTGCCCAGCCTGCGGATGTCAGGGAGCTCTGCCAGGAGAGCCCTCTGCGCTACAGGCGGGTGAGGAGCAGCCTGCACCGTGTGAATGCCATCGGTGTGGATGGGAGAGCTCCCAGCTCATCAGCCTGCTGGGAAAGTGTTCTCTGCATCGCTGGCTTGCACATTAACCCCAGGATGCTCCTGCCCAGCAGCGGAGCTGGGGCTGCCCTGGGGCTGCTGCTCATGGTGCAGAGCTGAGGCTCCCAGGGGGTGAGGAGCAGACCCGGGTGCTTGGCCTGGCTTGGGGAGCTTCCAGGGGTTTTATAGAGCAGGGATGGCTGCTGTGTGCTGGGGAAGCTCCTCAGTGCGGGAGGAGGAGGGACGGTGCTGCAGCATCTTCCGAAGGATGCTCGCTGTCCTCAAAGTGTTCGTGGCGTTCCCGGGTATCATTTTTAATCTCTTACCAAAATGAAGGGTTTAATGTATTTCTGTAGTGGCAAAACGTGATGCTGGCAGGTTCTAGGTGCAACGTGCACAGCTTAGGCACACGTGAGCGGTGCCATGCCCGGTTCCCCACCTGTGTGCCAGCAATGCCCTAAGAAAACCAGCGTGCCCTCTATGTCTGCAGTTTGCTGCTCTAAAACAAGGGGGTCTGACTCATTGCTGGGGAGCCAAAACCCATCAGGACCAGTCCATGGCCAGTGTTAGAAGGTCTGCATGAGCGCTGGCAGGTCTCCTGGGAGGACACCTAGGGTTTTATAGAATCATGGAATCAACCAGGTTGGAAAAGCCCTTTCAGCTCCTCCAGTCCAACCGTTCCCAGCACTGCCAAGGCCACCCCTAACCCATGGCACTGAGGGTGTGTGAACCCTTGCAGGGCCGGTGACTGCAGCCCTGCCCTGCCATGTTCCAATGCCTGAGCACCCTCTGGGGCAGGAATTGTTCCTCAGCTCCATCTAAACCTGCCCTGGTGCAGCTTGAGGCCGGTTCCTCTTGCCCTATTGAGGCCTGGTCCGTGCGACCTCAAGGAGACCATGGCAGGTCTCACTGACACGTGTCCCCCCGCAGGGGTCCTGGTCGGCGTGGTCCTGCGCTACGGCATCCACGTGCCCAGCGATGTGAACAACGTGACGCTGAGCTGCCAGGTGCAGACCAGTCCTGCCACGCTGCTGGTCAACGTCAGCGGCAAGTACTACGAGTACACCCTGAAAGGGGAGATCAGCGCCCAGGAGCTCAATAACGTCCAGGACAATGAGATGCTGAGAAAGGTGAGGGAGCCGGTGACCGCAGAGGCGAGCGATGGGCACCTCTGTGGGGGATGCGTCCCGTAGCTGCTGCGTTATGTGCTTGTTTTCTCTCTATGTACATTTCACTTCTATCAGATTAGCATCAGCTGTAGCTTATAATTAGAACACAATGGAATGAAACTCCGGTTTCAGCTGATCTTAACTTAAGCTGGTTGGGCTCTGCACTGTGTCTCCAAAAGATGCCAGAGGCATCCTCAGAGTTGATCTGACGGCATCTCCTCCGGTGGGGGCACAGGCTTTCCTCCGTGTGTTTTATGTGACATCCTTATGATCTGTGTGTGTTGCCTTGCAAAGTGTTTGACTGTTGGGTTTTTTTTTCTCTCTTAACAGGTGACTTTTGATCCTGAAGTGTTCTTCAACATTTTGCTTCCTCCAATTATATTTTATGCAGGCTACAGCTTGAAAAGGGTACGTGCCTTTGCAGCTCCTGTGTTTTCAGTTCCTCTGCCCCCAGAGCATTCTTCATACTTGAACGTGCTTTCCTGCTTGCTCAGCAGGCTGTGGAGATGGGTACGGTTTTCCTCTGTACACGTGGGATTGTAGGAAGCAGGGCTGAGAGTGCCCCCGTCCATCTTGTCCATCCCTGGGAAGGGTCAATGACTTCAACCTCTCCCAGCATGGGTTTGGCAGGGGTTTGGAGGTCAGCTCTGGCCCGTTTCAGCCTCTGAAACACATCAGAGGGTGGGAATTCAGCAACTCTCTGGAATGCTGCTTTGGAAGCAGAGGAGAATGATCCTGTTTAGCTTGCGGGGGAAGGAAGGAGGAATGCTGCTGGGTTAGGAAATCAGTTACCAGGACTTAGAACAGCACCCTATTAAATACACAGGTATAAGAAGATGATGCATTCATGTTTATTAATGCTGCATCCACGTCTGCTGGTCTGGCAGTGTACACTCATGGGCACCGTTCAGCCGTGTTGGTGCAGCTCGTGGTGTCTGAGCAAGGTCCAAATAGCTGCAGAGCCTGTGTGGTGCCTGTGCAGGCTTGAAGGAGACTGTTAGCAAGTGTAACTCTTCCTTTTAATCCTCCTTCTAGAGGCACTTCTTCAGAAACCTGGGATCCATCCTGGCTTACGCCTTCCTTGGCACTGCCATTTCCTGCCTGGTGATCGGGTGAGTTACTGGAGCTGGTGTGGTTCTTGTGGAGGGCTTTGGAGGCTTCGAGAGCTCTGGCTGCTAATCCCAGCCCTGAAGGATCACACAGGCTCTCTGCCCCTGCTGCTCAGCAGCAGCCAGTAGTGCTATTCACCGGCCAAACGTCTGCTGTGCGCAGGGTGATTGCTGTCTAATTGCGTAGTGCTTTCTCAGCATCCCATCCGGAGCGGTTACACACCTGGCAAGGAAAGTTTCACACGTCCCTGAGGACTGTCTTGAATCAGGAACTTCAAACTGTTGAGAGCAGAGCCCTAACAAGCATGAGACACAGGCGTAGAGGGCAGGATCGTAAACTCATGTCCTGTCCTTACTTGCTGGAAGCAGGTGCCTGGTGAGCACAGATGGTGTGTCAGGTTATTCACCCCTGTGTGCAAAGGGAGCTGGAGGATTCCTGCTCTGAACAGTAGCACGCAGGCAGGCAAAGGGGGTTTTCCACTGGGGAG
This sequence comes from Pezoporus wallicus, assembly GCF_028554395.1. Lineage (NCBI taxonomy): Eukaryota > Metazoa > Chordata > Aves > Psittaciformes > Psittacidae > Pezoporus > Pezoporus wallicus. The sequence continues at coordinate 1,043,903 of NW_026637336.1, read as the reverse complement.
TCCAATGGATTCAGGCAGACTCAGCATCTGCGTTAGCTGTTCCTCGCTGAGGGTTTCGGCCCTTTCAAAGTCAGGCCAAGGTCACCCCATTGAAACGTGCTCACGTGAGACACTGCAAAGAGATCAGGAGACCCCATGAGCCTGGATGCTCCTTTTCCTGAGCCATGTCGTGCTCATGGGGGACTTTCCACCCTGGTTCCGCGGGGGGACCGTGTACGTGGTCCAGCGTGAGATCCAGCACTCGCCTCCCAGACCGTGGCCTTGGGGTTTCACTGCACTCAGCTCAGTTCTTCGGTGCCCTGGCACTTGGATAACTTTAGGGGTTAATCTGGCAAATTCAAGGGAATCGAGTCCATTGGGGTGTCATTTTAATGCACTGATGAGATGAGTAATTGCCTCTTCTAATCACCAGCTCTGTCGTGTATGGCTGCGTGGCGCTGATGAAAGTCACTGGGCAGCTCGGGGGAGACTTCTACTTCACTGACTGCCTCCTCTTCGGTGCCATTGTATCAGCTACTGACCCAGGTATGTTAGATGGGGTTTTTTCCCCTCATTTTATCTACATTTTGATCTGGTTTGAGTTGGGGTGAAGAGGGGAAGACAGTCTTAAACACCTGCAAGTGTCCTCCTTCTGAATTTTGGAGTTCAATGGATGTGTGACCTTCTTAGAGGTCACATTTGCCTCCATGCCTTTTGATTTCCTTCCAATTACATGCAATAGACCTTCCAAACCTCTGCTTTCCCGAATCTTTGTTTGCAGCCATGTCCTGGCCAGTCTCTCTCTTGACTTCACTGGGTGTTGGGACAGGTCCACCATGTCTCTGCCATCCTGTGCTGGCAGCAGATGCAGCACAAGCACATGTGTCATGTTCAGTTGGCAGTCTTAGTTTAGTGGTAATCATAGACTGGATCTGGGTTGCAAAGTGGGGAGCACCTCTTGGGTGTGATGGTGCTGTGGTAGACCTGATGGCAGATGGGCAGAGGCCGGGCAAGGACCGCAGGTAGAAGTAATGCTTAGAGGTGCTGCAGGTGAGATGTTGGCATGGTATCCCTTCTTTAGGCTTCACAACAGGAACGTGAAGATTCCACAGGTAAAAATGGAACGTTTCCCTGTGCATAAATGTGTTAAACCCCCTTCAGTGTGCACAGCTGAGTGCCTGGATGCTATTTTAGAGGACTTTGATTGGAATTAGCTCAGCCCTCTGCAGCAGCCTGAGCTGTGCACCATGCACCACGTGTTACATCTCGCTTGCTCTAGATGTTGTGATGCTTTTGCAAGGCTGAGGCACAAAACCTGCTGCGTTTTGGTTCCCTTCTTGGAGCTGCTGGATCACGGAAGGGCTTGAGGGTTCTGTGGTCTCTGCCATGTGGCTGTAAATCACAAGACACCCTCTAATGCCTGGCTTCCTCCAGTTGGGTCTGAAATGTTCATACATCTGTGCTGGCATTTCCACTCTGTCAACCTGTGTTGAATCCAAGGATTTCCCTTGGAGTATCAGAGATGGAAGGAGAAGACAGGCATCGTCCTGGACAAACCTGCATCCTCCTGGCCTTCTGTAGGTGGAGGAAGGCTCTCCCTGATGCACCATGCCAAAGGCATCACGAAAGCTGGGTGGCTTGTGTTAGCGTGGTACTGTGGCCCAGTCCATGAGCTCAGACCTTCAGCAAGCTCAGGGCAGAGTTTGCTCGTGTCTGCCTGCTAAAGACTCAATAGACCCAATGCCCAGGGTGCATTGAAAAGGAGCAGGAGGGAAATGATAAAGCAAATCCTCATCTGAAAGGGTGGAAGGAAGGCTGGTGGAGGGAGCAGGAGGGGTGGCTGGCACCGTCGCGGCAGTGGCACAGATGTGCAGGAAGGCAGCTTTCTAAACCAGGGCGTTTTGTCTTTGACTGCACCAAAATAACGGCGCCTTTTTGAATGTCTTCTCTTGTTTTTCTGTTTGTCAGTGACTGTTCTTGCCATATTCCATGAACTCCAGGTTGATGTTGAGCTGTATGCCCTGCTCTTTGGCGAGAGCGTCCTCAATGATGCCGTTGCCATAGTGCTGTCTTCGTAAGTGTGCTCTGCTTTTACTTTCAGTTGTTATCCGTGGTACGTGTCAGGTGCTGGGGGACCTCCTGAAGAGGTGTTTGCAAGAGCAGCTTTCCATTTGGAGTGTCCCCAAAAGCTCTAGTGACCTCGTGACCACATTGGAGACTGCAGTTTGGGACTGTGGGCTGCCCTTACAGCTTCCCTCTGCATGATGGATAGTTCTGTTTTGCTTTTATGCCTGGTTGACCTAGTCTAGAGGAAGTTTTTCTGTCCCTCTGAAATGGGATCAACACCACATGTGCTTTCAAGCCTCAAGGAAACTCCTTGCTGCTGGCTTTGCTCCTCCCTGCCTGCCTTCCCATCCACAAATACCTGCCTTGGGTGAGGTGGGAATAGTTTCCTTTCTCTCCCCGCTTTCTGTGCATCAAGAAGATGGTATTTCTTACTGAGTGAAATACCCTGCCCTGAACACATGCTGCCTTTCTAAAGAGTATTTGCTATTCTTTAACATCTTCTGTCCTCTGCATGCAGGACGTGTTTGATCTGCATTTTCACCGTGTAGCCATCATGGCACTTTGTTTGGCACTGTATGATATCTGCAGTGGTGACGGGTCCACGTATAGCTCAGACTAATGCAGGAAATAGGTCTGGAATACTTGTCACTCCAGCATGCTGCTTGTGTGGGTTTTCCTAAGGTGGAGGCAGCAAATAGCATCTTGTGAGCTGCGTATCCCCAGTTGTAGGCACTGAACTGAGTGCTTCTGTTGAGGCTTATGGAGCTCTTTGTATTGCTCGCTCTGGGCTTTATGCTGGATGTGTCCCCACTGGGGTGAGGGTAGATGCTGCACAGCCAGGTCGTGTTAGAAAGGGATCCCAAGTGAGGAAGGGATGGGGTCTTCCAGCCTGTGCTGGGAGGTTCTGGGTGGGTTTAGCATCAGTGTGGTGCATCTCCATACACGGAGGTGACCGCATCACCTCTCGCCCTGTTTCAGTGCCAGCTTTGTAGCTGTTGCTCTGATTTCCTGCCTTCCTCTTCCCACAAGCTGAGTTCCATCCACCCCCTGCCTGAAATAAGGTAATTTGCACCAGAACAGCAGCTCTGAGCTGCAGGCAGCAGTTATTTTGCTGCAAGGCTTTAGTGCAGCCCAGCCCAGCAGCATGCTGACCCCTTCAGGGCTCCTCGCCAGTTAACCTGTGCCTGTTTCAGAGCTTGCCATGGGCTTTGTCTTCAGGGTCACTGTAAGCAGCATAGGGCAGCCCCATCAGCACGGTGGCTATTGGTCAGTGCAGGTGTCTCCACTTGGGCACAAGCACATCTTGAGTGCAAGGAGGAGAGCTCCTACAAGAGCAGCCCCTGTGCCAGGGGAGGACAAGGAGCTGGGACTCCTGCATTGCTTGTGCCAGGAGCTGGGTGCCCACAGGGCTCCTCTCCTCCCTGCTTCCAGTCCTGGACAAACATTCCTGTGTTTGGGGAGCAGGATCCGCTGCTGGTTCCTGCCTTTCTGGTCCTGCCTCGTGCTGGTTTGGTGGCTGGGAGGTGGTTGCAGGATGAAGAGGAATTGAGCACAGAACCGAAAGCCAGTGGGCAGCGAGGTGCTGGGGATGCAGTTTGGGAGCAGGGAGGGGAATGCAGCTGCAGGGTCTCTACCTGCTTCTTCCCAAGGGAGGTTTCACAGGGGCTGAATGCCACAGAGACCCCCATGGGCAGGGACAGGGGGCATAAAGCTGGCGCTGATGTCTTATTAGTGATGCAGAAAGCAGAACCAGAAGGAAAACTGCTAAGAGGTAAAAACACAAAGCCAACATCCAAACAGTCGGTTGCGGAGGGGAAATGAAACCAGTCTGGGTTTATAAGAACAAAACCCCAAGCCCCAGAAGAGCATGTTGGGGAATGGGAAGTGTCAGATGGGATTGACAAACGCAGTTAAACCACAGTGTACATCGTGCAGTGTCAAAGACAATGCAGGAGAAGGAAAGGTGTTAAAAGCAGGGAAGTTGAGCAAGGGAAGTGACCCCTGACGTTGGTGTGCAGTTAAGGGAGAAAGCTGCAGGATGTGTGCATGAGGCAGTAACTTTCTGTTCCAGCAGAACTCAGGAGGTTAAACAGCAAAGGTTTAAAGTTCACATCCAAGAGTCTGAACGGAGCTGGCTGAGGGATTGCCGACTGGAAGTTAATGTTTTCTGTAAGCTTACATCCAAGAAAGGGATGTGAGGAGTCCGTAAATGGGGTTTAGAATCGTAGAATGGTTTGGGATGGAAAGGACCTGAAGATCATCCAGTTCCAACCCCATTTAGGAGGTGGATGAAGGCCCCCCTGTATCTCAGCCCTTCCAAGTAAAACAGTGGGAGGGCTCAGCTCACCGGAGCCCGGAGGGAGCAAACCCATTTACCATCCCACCACAAAGGCCTTTAGAAGTTTGGTGGGTGAGGATGAGCGTGCTGCTGTTGTGAACCAGCCCTGTGCCCTTTGACTTCCTGCCCTGCAATCTTTCACTTCAGAGCTCAGAACAGTGCCAGATAAATGCAGTGCACATTAAATGTGGTAAAGCAGAGTAAGTTATAGCTCTCCAGGGGATATTCACATCAGCCACCTCTGTGGAGTCAATGGAGGCTTCCCACTGGGATGCTTTGTGGTTGCAGAGTGCCTGCCTTTATAGAGCTGGTGCCAAACCCCCAAAATCCCATCATAAATGATGGACTGTCACTTAAGCAAATGCATTTGCAGGAGATGGTGCAAGAGATGGGCTTTGGTTTGATGCTCTCTAATGTCTAGAGCGAGCAAGTGCAGAGCTGTGCCTTGGAGGGGTGGCTGAACAGCAGGTCAGGAGCGAAGGGGATCCCAAATTGCCTGGGATGGGGTGGGAATGCTGCTGCTGCATGCTGTGATCCCAGAGGAACTGCAGTGTGGGACTTGGGTTTTGCCTCCCTGGTTTCTCAGGCTCGATGTTGGCTTATGTAGCTTTGTGGAGGTGCCTCCCCATCCAGACTAAGGGCTGTTCTGTTCTTGTGTGTGCTCTCCCTCCCTCTTGTAGCTCAATTGTTGCGTACCAGCCGGCGGGTGACAACAGCCACACGTTCGATGTCACAGCCATGTTCAAGTCCATCGGGATCTTCCTGGGGATATTCAGTGGCTCTTTTGCGATGGGAGCAGCTACCGGAGTCGTGACAGCTTTAATATCCTTTTGTTGTGTTTTCCCAAGCGTTTAGAGAGCTGCTTCTGTTGCTGTGCTGCATCTCACCCAGATGCAGCACTGCATGGTTCTTTGCCTTACTGCATCAAAGGCAGTGCCGTAGCTTCCTTAGGGGCAGGCTGTGTAGCGCTGCTGTGCTGCACAAGTGGATTTGCTGTGCTTTTAGCCTCCAGTTCCTCTCCAAATTGTCCTTAACCATCTGCAACGTCACCAAGTTCACCAAACTTCGGGAGTTCCCGTTGCTGGAGACGGGCTTGTTCTTCTTGATGTCCTGGAGCACGTTCCTGCTGGCTGAAGCATGTGGCTTTACAGGCAAGCTCCAGCACAGCCCTGTGTCCGGGATGGAGATCTGCAGGGATGATGGGGCTGTTGAGTTCTGCTTCTCCCAGTGTTGATGGCAGCCAGAGCTCTCCCTCTGCTTTATTTATTCTGGGGTTATTGCATTAAACCCCCTGTGCCTTTCATGATCAGGAGTCTAACGTGATGCTCTGCTCCCCAGGTGTGGTGGCTGTCCTCTTCTGCGGGATCACACAGGCCCATTATACCTATAACAACTTATCTACAGAGTCCCAGCACAGAACTAAGCAGGTAAGAGCTCTTCAGCCTCTCTAAGTCTCAAGTCCATTATCTTTTCATCCCCTCTAGCCACAGTGAGGTGCATCTGTCTTGCTACAGATGGGTTTTATGAGGAAGAAGTATTTACTGCGTGATGGATGGGCTCCTGTGTGTTCCCTGTTAAACCTCGGGTGTCTCACTCACTTTTAATATGTGTTTCTCTTTCAGTTGTTTGAGCTGCTGAATTTCTTGGCAGAAAACTTCATCTTCTCCTACATGGGACTCGCACTGTTCACCTTCCAGAACCACGTCTTTAACCCTACCTTTGTGGTGGGGGCTTTCGTATCCTTTGGAGCCCATTGTATAAGATATAAATAGCAAAGGGAGAGGTTCCTCATTCCCAGGTTGTGTTTTTCTCTCTGATGTGTGGGGTTTTCCTCAGTCAGCCTGGCTTTATGTTTAGAGGGGGATTTCTCCCATGGAGTGGTGCCTGTGCTGCTTACTTGAAGGAGATGGAGATTCTTCTCCCATCTTTGCTTTTCATCCCCCTGTCTTCTCTCCCTTCATTCAGATGAATTCTGGGCATTCAGATCAGCTGCTGCAGGGACTCCTGTTGGATGTGAGCATGGTCCGAAGCTCCAGGCTTTGTTATGTGCCAGGAGTGGCTTTGAGAATGGGGACTGCCCATTGTAGCCATTTATTTCCTGTTATTGGCTTGGTTAACCCTGGTTAAAAAAGCCCTTTTTTGCTCAAATAGCACAGTTAAGGCTACAGTAGTGATGCTGTGAGGAAGGATTTCCCCTTCTACAAGCTGATGTTAATGGAAACAAACTCTCAGCCCAAACCCAAGGATTTTGAAGGAATGTTTTCCATAACCCAGGGAAGCCGGTTCAGGTGTGCAGCATTACTTGCACCCTTTGCCCACCCTGAGGTTTATGGTGCTGCGTGCGATGTTGTTATCTTTGCCAGTGCTGGCGTATAAGGCTTGCAACGGGGTCTGCTGGATTCCCCCGGGAGCCTGGGGGATGGAGGGAGTGAAGAACATGGGGAATGCCATTCAGGTGGTTAGGCTGAAATTGTGTCCTCTTCAGCAGGAGCTGACTCACTGCTGAGATAGCTCATTCACGAGAGGGATCATGAAATGCATCTCTTATGCAAATTAATGATGCTCAGGACAGCACATGAAAGCTGGAAGCATTTTCCATATTATTCAGGGCTGCTCTGAATACTGGCTCCGAGATTATTTTTGCCATCTGGGTGCTGGTATTAAAAGACACAGCTTCAGAGATAAAAAGCAATATGAAGGGGCTGGTGCTTCTCCTATCTCACGGGCTATGAAAACAGAATGAGTCCCAGCTTCTCTTTTTTGTCCTTCTCAACTGCTGCTGCTTTCATTTTGCTGAATAATCTTTGGGAATGAGACTTGGCTTCAGGCTTCAAACCCAGCTGTGAAGTGTGGGGTGCCAGGGGCTGTCAGAGGAGCTGTGGTAGCAGTGATGACCTGAGCTTCACAGAGGACAAATAATTCTTGGGGTGGAAAAAGGAGCTGGCAGGGGGAAGCAGACGATGGGGAATGGTGTTTTTACTCTCCTCTCACTCCTCTATCCTGTCCTCTCATCGTTCACGTGTTTATTTGTGCTTGTCTCCATGTGATATTCCTGACTTGCAGTGTGTGCTTTGCTTTGGGGAGGCAGTAGCACGCTCTGCCCACTCTGCTGTAGCACTCAGAGCAGGGTGGTTATCTTTGCAGCCAAAGGACCAGGGTTTCTGAGGCTCCCCAGCGTTTCCGCCTGCTCTGTGTGCAGAGGTGGGTTGTGATGGGAGGCACAGGAAGAGCTATTTCCTTAATGTGTGCAAATACAGCTTGCTATCTTCCTAGGAAGAGCTGCCAATATTTACCCACTGTCATTTTTACTGAATCTGGGGAGAAGAAATAAGATAGGAACAAATTTACAGCACATGATGATGTTTGCTGGTACGTTATCGCATCCCTGCCTCCGACCGCGTGGCCCATCTGCACTTCCTTGCCTCTGAGCCCCTGGAAATAGTCCTTATTTAACTCTAAGTCTCTTACAGGCAGTGTCTGGAGGAGAGACTGGTCAGGAAAGGGCTCCCTTTGGCTGGGTGGTGTGAATACCTTGTTCTAGGGTGTAGGAATGAGCTCTTCCTGCCTTGTGCTTCGGTGCACAGCATAGGGCAGGAGGAGGGATTGTCTTTCTGCTTTCTGGGCTGGTGGTAACCCCAGCTTCACAGGGAATGCTTAAGCTTAAATCATCACTGTGAAAGTGCTGTGGTCTCCTCCAGTGGTGGATATCACCGAATCATGGAATGGTTTGTGTAGGAAGGGACCTTAAAGCTCCTCCAGCTCCAACCCCTGCCCCGGGCAGGGACCCCTTCCACTAGAGCAGCTTGCTCCAAGCCCCTGTGTCCAACCTGGCCTTGAGCACTGCCAGGGATGGGGCAGCCACAGCTTCTCTGGGCACCCTGTGCCAGCGCCTCAGCACCCTCACAGGGAGGAGCTTCTGCCTAAGAGCTCAGCTCAGTCTCCCCTCGGGCAGGTTAAAGCCATTCCCCTTGGCCTGTCCCTACAGGCCCTTGTCCGAAGCCCCTATCAGAGGGGTAGGACCGCTTGTGGGGCAGCACTGCTGTAAACCCTGGGTGGGGAAGCCTGCGATGGGGGCTGCTGTCAGTGCTGTGGGCTCACACAGCTCCTCCACCATCCCTTTGCTGGCAGGGCTGCGAGGAGCCATGGCGTTCGCCTTGGCCATCCGCGACACGGCCACGTACGCCCGGCAGATGATGTTCAGCACCACGCTCCTCATCGTCTTCTTCACTGTGTGGGTTTTCGGCGGGGGCACCACGGCCATGCTGTCCTGCCTGAACATCCGGTGAGTCAGGGGCTCTCTTGCTGCAGCACATCCCCTCCCTCATCCTGCTCTCGCATGGAGGTGCTCAGTTCGAAGAGATGGGAGGAAGGACACGATCCTCCCCTTGGGACCGCAGCCACGTACCCACCTGGCATCGCCCGTGCTAACCCTGTGCTTCTTGTCTCCTCCACAGAGTCGGTGTGGATGCGGATCAGGAGAACGTGGTGAGTGCGGTGCTGCTGGGCAGGAATTGGCAGGGGTTACGTGAAGCCGGTCCCTGCTCCGCTCCCTTCTGGCTGTAGGAGACTTTTTAGCTCCTCTGGGGAAAGGGGTTGCAGTCAGTGGGAGTGAGGATGTTTCTGTGCTCTGTCTGGTTATAATGAGCCTTCCTTTTAGTGACTTGTTAGGGAGGGCAGAGAAAACAACCCTGGACTTCCTAGTCCACATTACTGCTGGGAGCAATGCTCCCACATTGCAGGGAGAGACTGCAATGGATTCAGCCCTTCTCTGGCTGGGTTTGAAATAAACACCAAAATATGCATGACATGGAGGCTCTCTGCCTCATCCCGGTATCCAGAGCAGTACAGAAACACCATTTACTGCCTCATTTCATGTAGCATCTTCTGCCCCACTTGTACGTTTCCCCCCCTCCCTGTTTCCCGTGGGTAGCTATGTGGCAGTTCAGGAACCACCAGCCACGCTGAGATAAATGCTGGAGCATCAGGAGTTTCCCTGCAGCCTGGTCATGCTGTGGCTCTGCTTGATGGGTTCTGCACCTTGGAGGTGCCTTGTATTCAGAGCCATTTATTGGGCTTTTCACCTCCTGGGCAGAAAGCATCAAATGCTGAAGGCGGCCCAGAGCCATGAATCTGAAAGCCAGATTTCTGTGGAATGTGTAATTGTGTTCACAGTGCCCTCCAAACAGTTCTGCATTCTTTACTCTGACTAAAAGGAAGCCAGAGGTCCCCATCACACGCAGTGATTTGCATACAGAAGTCTCAGGCGAGGTTTGATGGAGATTGGACCTGTCAGTCACTACGAAATGTGAAGCCTGGATGCAGCCCCTGGCTCCGAGGCACTTTAAACCTCAGGGCCAGGAGCTGGAAGGCTCTAGCAGAAAGAATGCTTTGATACCACCTCCCTAAGGCTGCTCTGCGCTGCTAAATGCAGTGTGTGCTGGAAGCACCGCAGCCTGCTGTGGTGTGAGCATCCTTATGCTCTCCTAACCCATGGGTTTCTTCTGAAGGGGTGATGGAAGGTGTGCGTCTTCTTCCATCCCCCTGGGACAACCTGGAGCCTCCTGGCCCTGCTGGAGGTTGTGGCACGTTTCCCTGCTGCTGTTTAATGTCTGACTCTCCTGCAGGGTGTCCCGGAGAGCGAGAGGAGGAGTACGAAGGCAGAAAGCGCCTGGCTCTTCCGCATGTGGTACAACTTCGATCACAAGTATCCTTGTGTGCTGGGTCAGATCCTGTCTGCCCCAGCAGCTCTGCTGGCCCGGGGCATGGCTCGCTCCCTGCTTAGCAGAGGAGCCAGCGTTTGCTTTCCTGTGACACTGCTGGGTTTCGGTTTGCACCTCCTCGTGTCTGTGGCTGTGAGAAACGGCCATTTCCATCCACCTTTAGGGGGGATGCTGCAGCAGCTCAGGTCAAAGCTCGTGTCTGCAAGGCTGGAAGCCCAGGGACCCTCGATCCTGGTGGCAGGTGGGCAGGAAGGGCAGGGGTCCTCTCTTGCTGGATCAGTTCCCTCTTCCCTTTCAAATGCTTTGCCATCAATTAGTGGAGGAGCAATTTGCCACAATGAGAGGCATGGGACAAGTGATGCTGCGAGGCCTTTTCTTACCAGGGCTGTGTCTGGTCCACTCATGTCCCGCTGTGGTTATATTCACATCGCTCATTCCTATGACTTTTGTGCTTCCAGGGACTTGTTTTTCTTCCCTTCCTGCGATTTCCTGGGGACACGGAGTCCCTCCCTGCTGCCCCTGCATCCCACCCCTCGCCTTGCCAACATCGCCCTATTCCTCTTTCTTCCTTAACCCCCTCTGTAGCTATCTGAAGCCTCTGCTGACACACAGCGGGCCGCCGCTGACCACCACACTGCCAGGGTGCTGTGGGCCCATTGCCCGGTGCCTGACGAGTCCACAGGCGTACGAAGTGAGTCTCTTGGTGTCCTTTCCGTCATGGGTGGGTGGACTTTGGCATGTTCCTATTTCAGCGTAGCTTTCGGATGCTGCTCTGCAGCCTCGAGCTCGGAGCCTTGGTAGGGAGATCAGAGACTGGTGCTGAGGGATGAGCTAATACACAGAATCATGGAATGGTTTGTGTTGAAGGGACCTCAAAGCTCCTCCAGCTCCAACCCTGCCACGGGCAGGAACACCTTCCACTAGAGCAGCTTGCTCCAAGCCCCTGTGTCCAACCTGGCCTTGAACACTGCCAGGGACGGGGCAGCCACAGCTTCTCTGGGCACCCTGTGCCAGCGCCTCAGCACCCTCACAGAGAAGAGCTTCTGCCTAAGAGCTCATCTCAGTCTGCCCTCTGGCAGGTTAAAGCCATTCCCCTTGGCCTGTCCCTACAGGCTTTTGTCCAAAGCCCCTCCCCAGTAGGTTCCCTTTAGGTTCCCTTTAACCAGCACTTTCCCCGTTTGTTGCCCAGAATCAGGAGCAGCTGAAGGACGATGACTCTGACCTCATTTTGAACGACGGGGACATCAGTCTGACCTACGGGGACTCCACTGTCAACACCGACTCGGTGGCATCCAGCGGCACATCCCGGCGCTTCGTGGGCAACAGCTCGGAGGATGCGCTGGATCGGGAGCTGGCTTTTGGGGACCATGAACTCGTAATCCGAGGCACGCGCCTGGTCCTTCCCATGGACGATTCAGAGCCACCATCAAACGTCCTGGATAACGCAAGGCACGGTCCAGCATAAGGTTGCTTGGTTTGATTGACAGTAATAGTTGCATATATGATCAAGAAATATGTACTACCTAAAGTCTAATGCATGTCTCGAAATGTCTAAGCTGTATAAATATTATTTATATGGTGTCAGAAGAATATAAATATTCTCTGCCAAGCACTTGTAAAGAACAAGCTGCAAATTTAAGTTAAAACTGTGTTGACTGCACTGTGTAGGGTGGAACTGTTTTAGCATAAGAGTCTTTTGCACACAGTGAGCTTCTTTAATGTGTGGTTTGACAAAGGGTTTAGTTCCCAGCGGGGTGAGTAAAGGAGCTGACTCCCTGTTCATGCTTTGAGGCGGGGAGAGGAGGCTAGGGGAGAGGTGAGCGGTGGAAATCGCTTTCTGTTCAGATGAGGATTGTTACCTTTTATTTTGGTCTCAGATCTTCGGGTAGTCGCGTTTGAGATGTTTGAGCCAGAAATAAGCCACGCACCCTCTCAGCGGGCAGTAGCTGGTGCTAAACTTGTTCTAAACTTGTTCACTTTGTGGGAACCTGAGCTGGGATGTGGAAACCTCCTGCTTTCTGGTGCCCTGCTGCCCGAGCCCTGCTCTGTTTAGCAGGCTAATGGCACACACGCTGGCCAAAGCTGATGCTCGGATGGGAGCAGGAGGGAGGGATGGTTTGTGCCTGTAGTCGTGTAGAGGAGAAGGAGCTGATCCCACAGATTTTAGGGCTGAGTCCATCTTTGAGCTGGGGCTCAAGCCACCATCAACTCCTCAACTGGCAACGCCATTCCATGTTTTGGGAAGTGACTGTGTCTTTGTGTGCTCCAGTCCCTCCTCCTGCAGTCACAGATGTAGCTGAGGTGTGCAGGGCTGCACCACGGGGCCATGGAGCTTGGCCACCTCAAACACAAGCTTTACAGCTACAGATTGACGCGGTACCTCCGGCCCTCTCCAGGGGCATTCACTGAGCATCGAGGTGGTACTTGACGGGGAGTTGCCCATCCGTCCTCTTGTAGAGTCAAAACCCATTGCACTTTGTGTCCTAACTCCTTAGCATGCTGCCTGTCTGCAGTACCCACCCCGGCTCGCTCGTGGCTCTTACCGTTGAATGAGAAATGTTTGCAAGTTGATGGTTTTGGGTTTGAGTTTGCGTTCCAATTCTTCTTTTCCAAGGAAGAGCACAGAACAATTGGCGATTCCACGCTCGTGTTAAAGGGTTTACTGTCGCTATGGGAAATGGCTAAAAGTGCAGTGAAGTTAACCCTGACACCCTTCTTTTTCTGCTGGCAAGGGGGAATCACAGCAGTTTCCTGTATGTAATGTTGTTGTCTGGTTTAGCTCCAGTTTGGCTACACAAACCAGTCAGGGTTACCGGTGCACTACAGGCCTGTTCTGGAGTTAACCCTCTCCAGAGGGCTTCAACAGAGCTGTTTGAAAAGAGACGAGATGGAAAAGAGCTGGGTGAGTCCGAGCACTCCCATTAGGTTTCCTTGGAACAAACTGCACCTCTCAGGATGCGACCTTGAGACCTCACAGCAGTGTCCCCATGGCTGTTTTCCCCAGCACCACCTGAGAGCTGGCGGAGACAGGAAGTTTCAAGTGTGTGTATATATATATATACACTTGAAATGTATATATATGTATATATACACACTATATATATATATATAGTTGAGAAAAGAAACTTACACTTTCTGTTTGCTTTTTCATTTTCTCAGGTCTCAGTAACATTGCCTTAAATTGACGGACGTGAAACTGAATGATTTTGGCAGTTTAACCCCCAAAAATGCTTTCTTTTTCCTTCTGAACAAAACATGTCAGTGTTGCCATAGGACTCCTCTAAGAAGGGGGGAGGCTCTGTTAATATATAGATAGGGCATCTTCCTTGCACCGGTAAGCGGCAGTCTTGCTGTTGACGTAGCTGTTGGATTAGTGCTAGCCTCTTTGTTTCCTACTATGCAGGAATTCCATGAAGTGTGCATTTTCTATGATGTCTGTAACTTAACTTCACGTGTTTAAAAAATAACAAACCCAAAAAAGTAAAAAAAAAAACCCCAAAAGTAAAAAAAAACCCCACAGTAGGTACCTGTTGCCTTTAGGTTCACTGCATCACTTCGACATCCTGTTCCTCGTTCGGTTTGCCTTTTCACAGAGGTATGCTAAAGAACTACCTCTTGGTTTTTCCTGTGGCATCTGGCTGTGAATCCCATTTACAAAGCTGGTGCTGGTGCAGGATGGTTCTGCTCTGGTTCTGTGAACTTAAGATCCATAGAACCAGCACTGTTGTGAATAGTCCTGGTGCAGGCATGCATCTAAGCCAAAATTCAGGAATGATTTAGTAAATGACTTGGATCCCTCCTCAGCTGGGTGTTTTCTTTATCCTGCTGCAGCAGAGGATGCTCGAGTGCCTGGTTTCCAGAGGCACTGATGGGTCATGCTGCAGGTGAAGTTAAGGGTACCCTGGAGACCCTTTGCCAAATGGATAAGACAGCCCCGAGGAGGCAGTAACAGCACCCGCGAAGAAGAAGGTGCCCTTCTGTAAATTGAGTTTTCATGGCTTTTTGCACATGAAAAAGCATTGTAGGTAAAGTTCTGATTTGTCCTGGTACTGTCGATGTGTGTGGTAATGGCATTAACTCCGTAGTTGTGTTTGTGCAGCTGATGTGTGATAGCTGATGATCACTATTGGACCTTCTGTTTACACTGACTAAATCCTTTCCTGTTGCGTTGTACTGTGAAAGAAGGATTATGGGCTATAAAAGATGATGATGATGATTATTTTTTTTCTGGAATTGTGTGTACAGTTTCATTAATTCCCACGGAAATAAATCTGTAGCAAAGTGATGACGTGCTGCTTGGCCTTCTCAGCTGTTTGTCCATGGCCTTTGGCCACTGGGTAAGGCACAACATAGGGTGTTTGCCAGCTCGAGGCTGCTGAGCTCTCGTGGGCTTTCACGTCCTGTGTTCTTGTTGAATTTGCAGGTTGTTCTAGCCTCATCTGAACCATACTTTTGATGCTGTGTGCTCTCAGAGCAGCTGAAGAGGTTAGTTGTTCAAGTGCTTTACAGTCCTTCAATATAGAAGGCACCTAAACCTGGTTCTGAGGCCTGTGATTCAGAAAGGACAACCTTTGGCTTTTGGATGGTGTAAAAGTACATTGTTCATGGCTCTGTATCACTACAGCAGGATAGCCCCTGAAACCTCCTTAAACACTTGTCTCCCATCCATAGCAGCAGACAGTGAGGGGATTCGGTTCTGCTTCCCAAAGGGACCGTGGTCCTCCTGTGGGAAGCTGAGTCCTGAGCTCTCAGGCTGGGCTCTGCCAAAGCCTTGACTGCAGCTCACAAAGGTACCATGAGTCTGCGAGCGAGAAGGGCTCATCCAGCATCCTGCTGGTTATGGGTGCTCTGTGCTACTGAAGTCACAGGAGTGGGACAAGAGACAACGGTGTTATCTTATACTGTTAAATGATGCTGATCACACACCTCTAAACCCTGGCAATCAGGGTAAACACCATTAGTCCTGCTGCACACACACTGTGCCTCGTACTTGGGCATGTAACTAAACCAAACGTAGTTTAGCAATGCCTTTTAACCTCTTCAACCTCACAAGCCCTCAAAAGAAGTGCAGCGCCGCCTTGGCAAATGAATTTTTGTCTTGAAATAAGGTATGATCCTGGCTCTTGGGCTCACCATTGCTGAGGTGCTTCCTCCAGCATCCAAAAGGTAATCGGGACCAGAGGATGCAGGCAGGAATTCTCTGGGATGGGCTTGCTGTACCCATGTCATTTCAGCCATGGTGAAAGGATTCTGGATAGGTGCTGTCCAAAGGCACTGGGAGGAGGAAGGAGGCAGATCCCTGCATGCCCTGGGGAGGGGATGCACTGCAGGTCGGTGGGTAGAGCCCCCACTGGCTGGCTTGTCCCCATTACATCAGTTCAGTGGAGGCTGAGCTGATGAGGGACAGCTTCCAGTCAAGCTATCGCAGCGCGTGGTTTGTGTGGGGATCACCAAAGTGCTGGGAAATGGGAGAGTGCTGGGGTTCTACAGCCCCCCCAAAGCACAGGGCTGTTTCTAAAGCGATGCTGTATCCTCACACCCAAGGCACGGACAGCATTTGGCGGCTCTCTGCCTTTGTGCCATGCTGGGGAAGCATTTATGGGAGGAAAAGTAAAGAAGCAGCAAGCTTTTGATTCCTCTTCCTTACCTCATGCAATGAGCTCTTGTCCTTGCTGGCTCCTCTAGGTGGCAATATTGGAGAGGACAGTAGTTGTCCATCACCACCGTGTCCCTGCAGGCCCTGTGTCCACCATCCAGAGGCCTTCTCCATCCCCTCCATGGTCGCTATGCACTATCCATCTCCAGGCTTTACCTGCAGAAAGGAGAAGAGACCCTGCTGCCTCACTGACTGCTCTTCCAGCCCGAGCCCCTTTGCAGTCTGGAGGCAGTTGAGGTGATCTTGTGCCAAAGACTGTACGTAGGGATCAGAGAAGAGTTTGGGTTGGAAGGAGCCTTCAAAGATCATCTAACCAAGGTGCGTGTGGATGACCGTAGCTGTGGTGCTGCAGCTCAAGAGAGCAGAAAACAGGAGACATACAGAATATTTGAACAGGAATTGGGGCTATATTCTATATTCTTTTGTCATTTGCAGCATCTACATGCAAACTAATGAAGCAAAGGTCCCATCCATGCAACCAAAATGAGGACTGAGCAACAAGAAAACAAAGGACATCCCCCCCCTGCAATCCTGCATTCCCCTTGAAGGCCAGCTGCTTGTTGCTGTTCTTTCCCCACTGTTAGGCTTTCAGAGTCAGGAGTTTAAGCTTAATAGTCACAAGCTCCTTAAAGGATCAGTTTTAGTCCCTCACAGGTGAGCTGCAGCCCTTGCTGGAGGCGCTGATGGGTATCGGAGCTGCTTCAACCCTCCCACACAGCATCGGCATCGATGAAGAGATATTGCTCTTACTGACATAACAACATCTGCAGCAAAGGTGTGCCAAGGTCTGCCCTTGGTTTGGGAGCCAGGGGCTCTGGAGCATGTTATCTGGGACATGCAGCCCTTGTACAGCTCCATCTTGGTGCTCTTCCTCACTCCATGCTGGGCACTTAGAGCCTGGGTCAGAGGATACAAGATCCCTTAATGATTGCAGGAAACTGTAAGGGTTGGGTAGCAGAGCCTGGAATTTGCTGTCCCATATTGAGACATGCACATACACAGAAGGATTTGGTCTCCTTTAATTGGCTTTTCAAAGGGGATTCCAGCAGCTTTCCTCCTGCCAGCGATGCTCCAGCTCCAGGACCCCATTTATGGTTGCAATCTCCTATCCCTGCGTGGTTCACAGCATAGTGTGGTCGTAGCTACCCCGAAGGACATGTATGAGCGTTGCTCCCTTTCCTGCATGCATAAGCTCCCAGGAATGCAGACAAAGATAAAGAGCTAGACCTTAAAGCCGTCAGCTTTATGCCTCCTCTCAGCTCTTCCACCTGCAGCAGCAGCAAGGTTGGTTATTGCAGCTGCCCACATGGGCACTGCGCTGAGCTAGGAAGGCACCGCAGTGCAAAGGATGCTTTGGGAACAGGAAAACACCACTTGGTCGAGCATCAAAGCGTTTTGCAATGTGAATGTGCTCAGGCTGTGGCAGCAGCAGATATATTTTCCCTTGCCCTATAGGCTTGTGCTAAACTATGTCCAAGAGCTGCAGGTCCCCTCAGCCCTTCTTGTCCTTCTGCAGCCTGAATTCTGCCTGATGCTTCTGCCTGGGACATCTTTTCCCTCCTACCTCCCTCTGTGTCCTGGTGTCCAGAGCCCATGGTCAGCCCATGGACGGCTAAATCTGTTCTCCTGTGATACGGCTCCTGAAACTCCCAGGGGCACAAGAGGAAGGAGAGCACCGGATGCAGCATCACTCGCTTTTCCCTTCTCCCAGGCAGTTAATATTAATCATTGGTGCTTTTGGATACATTGTGTGAATTCTCCCAGCCTTTGAGGTTTTGGAGACGTGTATTAAGAGGGAATTGGGAATGCCTCTGGATCTCAGTGACAGAAGGGCTGGATTTAATACAGACTTCTTCCCTTCTCCAGAGAGTCTGGCATGCTTTTTAGCTTTGGAAGAGACACAAACATCCCAAAGCTGTTCAACTAAATCATTGCGAGGTCTGAGGCTGCCTTTTGCATTGGTGTCCATTGCTCAAAGTGCAAAACCCTCTGATGGGGCAGATCAAGTGATACAGCCCAGCAAATGCACCAGGTATGTCTGGATCCTGGTTTCCACCCTGGAGCTTCAGAGCTGTGTCCGCTGCTCACATGAGAAGGTCCAAATCCTCACTGAAGGCAAATGGGTTTCCCTTGTGACTCCGTTTCTGTTTTGCATGGGCCGGCTCCCCGCTGAGCTTTGCTGCTGGGAGATCTGCTGTCGATAAAATGCCTTCGCTCTGGGTCAGATGCCTTAAAGGGCTCAATGCTATTGTCCTGCTCGAGAGAAGCCAGGGCTGCTTGGCACGGTTACATGCCTGAGCTCAGCTCCCATCGGTGACTTGATGCTTCAGCTGCAATCTGCCTGTGCTCTGATGACAGAGCTGATAACAGACGGATTGCACTCGTGACAGGGGTGGAGGGGTTGAGTAAATATCCCCTGGAAAAAATGGATCAGCCTGCCTTGACAGATATTTGACTTGCGATCCCATTGCCAGCACTGGGCCTCAGCCATGCTTGCGAGGCTGGATTTCATTGCCCTAAGGAGGAGAGCCCAGCTGGGGGCCTGGCGCTCCCACCACGATAACAGTGGAGAAGTTGTGTGTGCAGCAGCCCAGAGCTGGCTGGGCTACAGAGCTCTGCTGATGGGGGAGCGGAGGGCAAATCTAACCCTGCGGATACACCCAGAGGGACCAGAGGAGGATGCATTGGCACCATTGGCAGCGACAAGGATCATCCGTTGCCCCCCCCGGGAGTGGATCTGATCCAGGACACTGAGACGGCGGGGATTATGGAAGCGCTGGAGCACACCAAGCAGGACAGTTAATACCTGCACCCGTGGGGCTGGCCGTGCTCCTGGCGCAGCGGCAGGAGTAAAGCCGAGGCCCACGTGTAAATATTTACAGCCCAGTTACCAGGGTTCGTGTTTGGCTCCTACCGTTGGTGTTTGTGGCTCCCAAGGACACTCACGGCATGGCTCAAGGGGCAGGAACCTCTCCGAAGGGAGGCAGGGGCATCGCTGAGCAGTGGGTCCAGCCTGGCAGCACCCAGGGCACTGGGTTGTGTGTTGCAGCAGCCAGAGCTGGTCCTGGCCGTGCCTTGTCCTCAGGGCGATGGCTCTGGCCCCCCTCGCTGCTGTGTGCTGCTCTCCCGAAAGAGGCTCCTTCATCTGCACTGAAATCTCTTCCTAACTCTCGTGTTCTTCCGCACATCCAAAGTCTCTAATGCCAGATATTTTTCCCCGCTGTTGGTTCAGTTTCTTCTGTTCCCAGCCCTCGCCTGAGCTGCCAAGGGGAAATAAATACCTTTCAGCCGGGAAGTGGCAGGAACACAGCTCCTCTATAGCCAGAGATACGGAGCAGAGACTTTCTCTTGGGTCTCTTTCAGCTTTGCTTTCAAACCATCTCTGAATCCCTTTTCTGCAGCAGGATTCCGCAGTCAGCGCTCTCATTTTCGCCTATGGAATATCCATTCCCAGAAAGCTCAGTTTAACCCAAAGGAAACACACGCGTGCTCCCCTCGTGCCGGCTGAGCTGAATCCATTGAGCACCCCATCCGCAATGGAAGGAGAGCGAAAGTTGAGCACGGACACATCTCCATAGCTGGGTATCGCGTCCAAACTCTTTTAGCCCCGAAAGCTGCCTGACAGCTCTTTACTGCAGCCCCTCCAGCACACCAAGCTCAGGAAATTGCATTCACCATTTCCTTGGTGCCAAACCGGTTGTAATGTTCCCATGATGATTCCTTTCTTTTGCTGCTTGTGAAACAAAGCCTTTTGGAAGCACACCCAGGTGTACTTTTTGCCTGTGAAGCTAACACGAGCATACAGCTTAAGGGGATGCTGCTCGCTCGGTTTGTTTGATGCTGGGTGACGAAGGCCACCGGGACGAGCATTATCAGTTTAACACAATCCTTTTTAGCAAAGGGAAAATGGATCTGACAGAGAAAGCAAAAACGCTGCTGGACACAAGGAACAAGCAGAAGAGGTGTGACCTGGTTTGTATGCATTATCATCAGCGTAGACCTGAGCAGTGCGCATCTAAACGGGCTACATGAAACATGGAGAGGGGCTTTGGGCAAGGTGTGCATGGGTCCCATGTCTGAGCAGAGCAGACTGGAGGAAGCTGTGGCAGCAGAGGTTTGTGAATCCCCTGCAGTGCTGCCATGTCTTCAGCTCCGCTTTTTGAACCCGAATCTTCTCCATGGGATGCTTTTGTGTCTGGAAGCTTGTCCTCTTCCAGCCCGTTGCTGCAAAGTCTGCTTTTGAAACAGGAGCCAAGGTGCTCACATGTCTTCGATAGCCTTCATCCCTAGGAAACGTAAGGGAAGCGAAGGATGCTCTTGTGTCTTTCAGCACACAGGGGAAGCCGAGGCACAGTGGGACAAGGTGACCCCCTCCAGCCTGCTGATGGGCAGGGGGAAGGCAGCCACAAAGCAGCTCAGCGAGGGGCTGCATGCACTGAGCACCACTGCTCCTGCCTGGACCAGGCAGGTAGCACCCGAGGGAGTGGTGTTACATGACTCAGCCAAAGCCAAGCAAGAAGGTTGGACCAGGATGAGGAACTTGGTCCCCTGAGCTGTAAGTCCCAGCCCATGCTATGCCTATTGCTTTTTATGTTCATTGCAGGATCTCATCCAGTTGTGTGTGTTTCTTCATGGTCCTCAGCTTTCTAATTGATTTGATTTTAGCTGCAGACCCAAGCAAGATGAAATCTGTCACGCTTTGTAAACCTCTGCTATGAGACCCCTGGTTTCAGCCTCTGGGCACCTTGAATTCCTTTCTTGCTGAGATTGAAATCTAAAGCTGAGATTAATAAAGGAGCCTAATTTCAGTGTGATGCCTGGGAGCCATCTTTTCAAACAGGGCACATGAACCTCCTGGTAAGCGTCACATCGATGACCATTGTTAGGCTAATTATGTATAGTAAGACAATGATAAACACGTTACACATCCCATCACAAATCCCTTTGTTCTGTTAAGTGAAATCTTGTATTATAATGCTATCACTTTACCTTATTCCTATTACAATCCTGTTTGTTAAAGCTCCCTGGGTACAGACCCACCCAGTAACTCCTAAAGACCAAGCTGACCAAATGACAGAACCAAACCTTGCCTCAATGTCTATCTGCTTTCCTTATGCAAATACTCAAATACTTGATGTATTCCTGTCATGCTGAACGGCTGGCCACGGTGTTTGCTGGAAGGGCCAGCCTGGAAATGCTTAAGCAAATTGTGATCCGAAACTTGTTGAAGTCAATGGAAACTTGCTTGACTTGAGCAGATGGTGCCTGAAACCTTTTAGTCATAGCAATAATTCTGCAGGAGCAAAGTTATTTATTTGCTCAGCCTATTCCCCATGCTTCGGTCTGTGGGATCTGGTCAGGATTAGGCAGGGTTGACACAAACCATGAGGCTGGTGAGCAGAGGGCTGGAGCAGCTCTGCTCTGGAGCCAGGCTGGAAGAGCTGGGCTGGGTCAGCCTGGAGAAGAGAAGGCTCCTGAAGGGGAGACCTGAGAGCAGCTCCAGTGCCTGAAGGGGCTGCAGGAAAGCTGGAGAGGGGCTTGGGACAAGGGATGGAGGGACAGGACAAGGGGAATGGCTTTAACCTGCCAGAGGGGAGACTGAGATGAGCTCTTAGGCAGAAGCTCTTCCCTGGGAGGGTGCTGAGGCGCTGGCACAGGGTGCCCAGAGAAGCTGTGGCTGCCCCATCCCTGGCAGTGTTCAAGGCCAGGTTGGACACAGGGGCTTGGAGCAAGCTGCTCCAGTGGAAGGGGTCCCTGTTGTGTCCAGTTGGAACTGGATGAGCCTTGAGGTCCCTTCCAACCCAAACCAGGCTGGGGTTCTGTGGTTCCATGGTTTCTCTACCCATGTCCCTGTAGGTGCATGCCCAGCTGAAGCAATGCCTGTGGCCACAAGCTGCCTGTTGCTTCCACATCCCTGCCCGTGATCCAGCAGGCAGCAGAAACACCAGGACCCAGGGCATGAACATGGATGGAAATGCTGAGGTTCAAACGACCGTAGAGCAGAAAACCTCCAGCTCTCTCTTTGGCAGAAACCTGCTGTTTGAACAGACCCCTGCAGGCTGCAGATAAACAGCTGTGACTGCTGCCAACATTCCTTGAACACATTTTGCTGCTGGAAGGATGGTTGGAACCCTTTGCTTCCGTTGCCTTTTCAAAAGGCAGCCTTGTGGGGCCAGAGGGTCAAGAGATGGGGCCAGCTTTGCAGGGTCCTGGTGCATCATCTTTTATAAATGGGAGTCACCTTTGTCATTTTCCATGCACAGAAGGAGCAGCTTGTACTGGGAGAAGCAATTTGGCCTCTGCCAAAGGCCGCCGAGCGGGCTGCCACGGCTGCTCCCCTTCATCTGATAGCTGAGCCATCCCCGCAGCTGCTTTGGAGAGGTGGGAACGGTCTCTAGCTCCATCCCTTCTCAGTGTGCAGATCCTGGTGTCACTGCGGAAAATCTGAGTCGTGGTGATGCCTCGGGCAGTGAGTCACTGTGATTACTCACAGGGGTGTTTGAGAGTGGTCTCAGCAGGTGACTGTCCCCTTCTCGACAGCCTCTTTTGATCTGCGGATCCAGGTTTGCTGATGGCATTGCAGGGCTACGCTACCCGTGTATTTTGACCCTGCGTGGTGGGAAGCGGGGTCGTTTCATGCATGTCACCCAGCACAACCCCAATCCCTTGCCTGTGCCTTGCTGTTTGCCCACTAAATTCAGGAGAACTCCCTGCTTTATCCTTCGCTGGTTTGCACAACCGCCGATGAAGGTGAATCCGCTGATGCTTCTCAGCAGCAATTTAACCCTTCACTCCACGCATGTGTATGGCTTCCGAACCACACCGGTAGGAAGGGTTATAGCAGATTCGAAGCTGACTGATGCCTGCTCTCGGGCTCCCCACTGGGGATCGCAGCACTCCTGCGCTCCATAGCCCGCAGGTCGCGATGCTCTGATTTACATCTGCTTGGAAAGCAGCGCGTGATGTGTTTAAACTCCCTGGAAAAAGGGGTTGCGTGGCTGATGCTTCAACCACGCTGTTACAAACCTCCCACAACCCCACCCGCGCTCCCCCAGAGGAATGACTCTGAGACCTCTCAGCTTTTCCATTACTTCGCCTGCATGGAGGCTGTTTGCTAATGGCCCGTGGGTCATCAGCCCATTGCAGGTGCCTGCAGGGTGGGGGCTCAATCTGGCCGCAAGTTATCCCCCATGGCAACAAAATGGGATGAGTTAGCGGGGTGGAGGATGCTGCATCTCTTTCCCTGTTTCTTGCTTTACTTTCCCCTTCCTCTTCACTTAGACCTCTTGAGATAGAATCATAGAATAGTTAAGGTTGGAAAGGACCTTAAGATCATCCAGTTCCGTGGGCAGGGGCACCATCACCAGAGCCTTGAGGGATCGGCTTTCCAATGTGACTCTTTATCTGTGAGAGAGGTCTTGTGTGGGCTTAATATACATATATGCATATATATAGATACATACATACACGTGCTTTATATACTTACGTAGTTTATGTGTATATATACACATATATATTGAACAACCAGTCCAGAACAGGGCACAGCTCTGACCTCCACATGCACAGGAGCAGCCCACGTGTGAGTCCATCTCTGCTGGGCAGGCTCCCCACCCTCAGAGGCTGGTGAAGGCAGGTGCTTGTGCTCACACTGATGAAGCCTGCCCATTAATGAAGCAAATAACAGGGCAGTGACCCCAGGGAACCAGGAGGTTTGTGGTGGCACCTTGCCCTGGCATGGCTACATCCCTTAGGCTGTGCTTTGGAAGGGTAGAAGGTCCCTTCCCAATGTTGCTTGCGGTCTGTCTGGATTGGTTAAGGAGGGGAGTGGTGAATACCCTCACCTGGGGCTGATGAGGAAGTGGAGGCAGCTGAGGGGAAGGGATGAGAGAAGAAGGGCTGAGGTAGTGGCTTTGTGTGCTGAGAGGAGAGGCAGGAGGGATCTGAAGGGCTTGTGTTGTGATGGTTACTGTTGTAGTTCTCATTATCCATCATCATTATTATCATCACCACCATCCCTGTTGGTGTGTGGAGCTGCTGTGGCTTGTGCAGCCCAGATGTCCCACGAAGGACAGGTAAGTGGAGCAGCCCTGGCATGGCACACCATGGGTGAGCATGTTACCCCAAGCCTGGCCCATGGAAACCGGGGCAGCCAAACCACCCCCTTGCCAAGGGGCATGTGGATGCTGTTCTGTATGGATTCACCCCACAATGCATGTGGCATCCTTCTGCAGGGCATCAACTTGCCAAAATGGAGCCCTCCATGTGGAAGACTTTTCCCCCTCAGTGGCTGCAGTGCGACTTCATGGAGACCCAAAGGAGGATGGAAACGTCTCTGTCTTTGCTGTATGGACAAGCTCGTGCTCTGAGGTGAGCCCTTTGCTTTGGGGTAGTGCCCTGCCCCGTGGGGTTTCTTGCAGGGCAGCCTCCCTGCATGACTGTGAGCTCCACCATTTCCAAATAAAGCTGTTAAATGGGAGTGAGTAATCCAACCGAGTGCTTTGCTCATGGCTCGCTTTGTTTGGATAACTGGGCAGGAATACATTGGAGCATTGGAATCCTCTTTTTTTCGGTTGCTGTAATTTACCATGTTTGCCAAAAATCAATGCGCAGGGTAATAAGTGTTATCTTCCTTAGTGAGCAGTGGAGATAGCACAGGCTTGACTCAGAGTTGCCTCAAGCCTTTGAAATGAGTTGTTTCATTCTTGCAGTTTGTTCCTGTTTAATCCAGTGCTTTGGCAGAGATTTTTGTAGTGCCATATTGTATCTGTAATGCAGCAATGCACGAGGGCCTCTTCCTTGACTAGTTATGTGCCGTCCTTGATCTCTAAATCATCTTTTCCAGACAGGCTAAAGCCACAGTTGTGATACGTGCGAGGTTAAGAGCTCTTAATTCTTCTCTGTTGGATACAGTGGTCATTTTAAGTCTGTAGTTTTAAGGTCTGATCCTGCCATGGCTCTCTTGCTGTCAGGAGCAGCAGGATTCAAGGTGGGGAAGAGTCATTTCTCTGTGCCTCAAGCCTTTGCAGACCTTCATTCTGCTGCTGTGTTCTGGATGGGACCTTGTGCCCGTGGGGCTGGCTGGGGAAGCCAAAGGGAATCTGGAGGATGCAGCAAGTGTAGGATGGAGCCTTGAGCTGTAATCCAGCAAGAGCAATGATGTACTCGGATGACAACTTGTTCTGCTGTAGTCACCGAGAGGCATCTTAATAGGATCAGTCTGTTACTTACCAGCTACTCCATTAGGCTGATAGACACAACTGCCTTACAGCAGGGCTCTCATGGGAGCTGCTGTTTGGGATTTGACAGTGTCATCTCTAGTTTGTGTTCTATGTGGAAGGCATCTAATGTTTTAAGTGAGAGGCAGAGGATCCTGACAGCAGCATGATGATGTTCTCTAAGCATATGGGATGCTTGTTATGCTGTTGGTACCTGGTTTTAGGCTTGCTTGCTGACAAGCACACTTGTGCTACCCCAGGTGCACAATCGTAGGATGGGATGGGTTGGGTTGGGAGGGACCTTAAAGCTCCTCCAGCTCCAACCCCTGCCATGGGCAGGGACACCTTCCACTAGAGCAGGGTGCTGTGGTTGTGATCCTCCAAGATGTATCTGTAAAGGTGCAAGGCCAGTTCCTAAGTGCTCCTACGGTGGCAGGGGCAGTGACTGGTGAAGAGGCATTAACTAAGCTCCTCTGGTGCAGGTGCTCCTGGCTTCATGCTGATCTTATGTCTTTCTACTTCTGCTTGCGGCCAGAAGCAGGAAGGCTCCTTCATTCCAAGGCAGAAACCCTGCATGAGGTTGTTGCTCCGTAACTGGTCCCTGGGGGTGTTCCCCTGTACCTGTGCGACCCTTAGATGGTCTTTACTCTACAGCTCCAGTTTCTCCTGGAGCTCTTGGCTTGATTCATCTAACTGGGAATGTTCTGTCTGAATGCCCCTTCCTTGAGGGGTCTCAGTCTCTGCTATTTCTCATGAGCCCCAAAGCTCTGCAGCTGCAGTCACAGAAGGGACAGGGGCTTTAGCTGTTCTTGTTGGTCTGATGGTTTGTTACAGGC
Organism: Pezoporus wallicus; assembly: GCF_028554395.1. Taxonomy (NCBI): domain Eukaryota; kingdom Metazoa; phylum Chordata; class Aves; order Psittaciformes; family Psittacidae; genus Pezoporus; species Pezoporus wallicus. The sequence goes on along the minus strand of NW_026637336.1, from coordinate 1,018,092 downwards.
AGCCCCTAAGGAGCAGCTCTTGCTGATGGTAAAGAAGTTTCATGCTTGTTGGGAAATGCTGGAAATGGGTGTTTGGATTCCTTTGCAACTCAAATGTAAACTTGAGTCCACAATGATAAAGAGCGGTGGTGTTCCACATCTGTGTTTCATGCATGCTGGAAGCTGCTCTTGGCAAGTGGGGATGGCCTGAGCCTTGAACCTCAGGGCAACCCAGCGCTCTGGTTCCTGCTAGGGATGCTGTTAATAGGGATGATGTAGTGTTAGAAGGGTCTGTGGGGTTTACCTGTTGAAACACAGGAATACCAATGCTTTTGTAAAGAGGGGATGTTTGCTCTCAGACAGGGTTTGCTTGCTTCTACTGAACAAGCATGCATTCCTTGGCCCAAGTGTAATGCTCTGCTTTCCAGGGACACCAGTGGTGTATCCAGCATGCACCCACCAGGACACCCAGCCTCTCCTGCCACCACACAGAAGCTTGGTTGCTCTCTAAGGCGCCATAAAACCCCACTTGTGTAGTGCAAGAGCTCCAACCAAGCTCTAAAAACCCCAAACTTTATTGCTGGGTCATGTATCCGATAGCAGAAGCATGGAAGCAAGTAGGGCAAACTTGGAATCATTATAGTAAGAAAGAACAAAAATCCTCCCCAAAATGGGATAAAGGATGGAGAAAGGAGAGGGGAAAATGAAACGGATGTAAATGTTGTCGGGTTCGTCTGGTGTGATGCAGCACAAGCAGGTTTGTTTGCAAATAGGGAAGACTTGCTACCTGATAGTGCTTTTTCTCCTGTCTACGTTGATGAAATACTCCTTTTGGCATCACTCTTGCTGGGCTCTCTTCAGCTGGGTTCCTTCCTTCCCCGCAGCTTGCTGACTTGAAATGCACCCCTTCTGTTTTCCACCCTGGAAACTGCCTCTGTGAACCTGAAGGTGACACATGCTGTGGCAGAGCTGCCAGGAAAAGCTTTGAGATGGGGTGGAAGGGGGGAGCTGGAGACAAATCCACGCACAAACGGAGCTTTTGTGCCACGTTTGCCATATGTGGAACGGGCTGGGAGCACGACTTGGGAGACAGCAGGGCTATACCCAGCCTGGTGGGTCCCATGTGCCCCAGCACCACTGCAGTGGGGAAGCCGGGGATCTGCTCCGCCGGCCCAGTGCCGCTGCTGGTTGGGGTTTTCCCCCCCGTGGCCCAGTGCAGAGGCCCTGGGAGGAGCAGGCTGTTCCCTTCCTCAGCTCCCCGGGCAGGAGCGGTGCCATTGGCTGCACTCACTTTTAATGTGCTTTTTTTTCCATCCCGCCTCCCTGCTATAAGTGGCCGAGCAGCCGGACAGCATCGCCTCTGCCAGGCTGGAAGCGCAGCCCTGGACCAAAGCGCTCCCTCCTCGCAGCGCTGAGCTCCATCCCTTCCCTCCTGGGCAGCAGCTCTCCCTCCGGCAGCCCGTAAGCACATGCCTCTGCCTCTCTCCCTCTCGAGCATCCCCTTAGCTGAGGGCTGGGAGCACTCCAGCATCCTACGCTGTGTGTTTCGGGGCTTGTGCTTTGCCTTTGCTCTGCTGGGGAAGGGTTTGTGAGAGCAGGGTGGGGAGAAACGGGAAGTCTGTTGGTGCATTATATATATGTATGTATGGTGTGTATGTATACATACAACATGCTTCTGAAATGCTCTTTCTAGAAAGCAGTCCTGTTGTGGATCACCGAGTTAACCTCGGGAGCCGTTTCTGTTTTAAGGGTGCTTTGGGGTGGGATTTCTCTCTGTTCTTCCTTCTGATTCCGCTTGCATCCTCTTTTCCCCATGGGTGCAGGTGGTGCTTTTGGAAGTACATTGGGGTATAAATGGAGCTTTTCTCTTTGCTTCCCAGCTGAGCGGGTGCTTTGGGAGTGTTTGCAGGGGTACAAGCTGTGAAAGAGCTGTCGGCTTTCCCAGGCAGGTGATCAGCTCTGCCTGTCAGAAGCTTTTAACGGCAGCTGGGGAGGAAATAGCTGAAGAAGTGGCTGTTAGTGGGCTCCCAGGTGATGTTCCCCACTCTCCCAGCATCACGATTCCCTCTCAATCATGGGAGCTGGCAGTGACAGAACTGGGAGTGTGGAAATGCTTTTCCCTGATAATTATCCCATCTTCCTGTTTCTTTCTGTAGTATGGAATACTGGGCAGTTTGTGACAAGCTGTCCCTATGTGACTGCAAACGCCTTCATCTTTATAAATCACTGCACCCTTGTATCTATCTGGATGTGTGGAAACACTTGCATACTGAAACTGTTCTCCCTTGTGTTTGCAAGATGGGTGTTTCTGTCACTAACCTTTAAGTGGTCAAAAGATAAGTTAATGCCTGTGACTCTGGTCCAGTTTGTGCTGTGGAAGCAGGAGCTAGGCTGTGGCTTAGCAATGGATGTGGCTGCTTTTCAAATAGCTGAAATCCAGCTTGAGATAAGGGGGAGAGAGGAAATGATCAAACTAACCCACCTACCAAACAGTCCTGTACCTTGTTTTGAGAGGAAGAGCATTTTTGTAACAACAAAAACCCTTCTGAAAGGAAACTGATTAAATTCTTCAGGCAGGGTGTACAAAGCAAGGAGCTGACCAAGCCACCAAACATGGCTTGAAGATTACAACTTCTCTTTTCTAATGACGAAAGCATCCCCATCGCTTCGCTGACAACATCCTCCTCTCTTCCCCTTTTCCTTCTCTTCCCCCAGGCTCAACATTCTTGAATAGAAATCAGCTCTTGATTTCTCCTTCAAGAGCTCAGGAGATAGAAACTCCTTCAGGACTAATACCTGCTTGTGTATTAGTCCACTTGGGTGATGGAGCAAACACCACAAGTGCCAAACCCCCTCAAGAGCTCAGTGAGTTAACGGCTCAGATTTTGGGCTGTGGCTCTGAGGAACAAGCTCAAGGCTGGGTTTTTACAGCTGGTTTAGGACCTGCACTGCTCTTACAGAGTTTGGGCTGGGAGAGGTTTGTAGGATTGGGTCCTTGAAGTGTTTCTACCAGGAGAAGTTGGTTCCTGCTGTGCCTGATGGCTTGCTCCATGTGTAGATCTCTGGCTGATGTAACTAACAGCAGCAGTTCAAAAGGAGGCAGGGTTTAGGGTACTCAGACACTTGAAAACAAACACTCCCCAGCTCATCTGTGCTGGCCTTCAGTTTGGAAACAGCCTTTCCATCAATCTGTGAATGGAAAATCCAGGCATGGTCTGAAGCAGCTGTTGGGAGCCCAGTCAGGTGCCTCTCCGTGTCCATGAATAGCGATTGATGCTGTAGGATGCCCTTTATCTCTGATCTAAACCTATATCAGGTGAGTATCTTAACGATCTTAAAAGTCTTTTCTAACCTCCTTGAGTCTATGAATATGGACTTGCAGCCCACACCCTTTGCATTAGGATGCTATAAAAGCAACTTCCTCCCCTTTGTGTAATACCTGTGTGACAAAGCCCTTGTTCCATGTTACCGGATATCCCACAGCCCTTTCTGTGCTGGTGGAAATCTGTGCTCCTTTGGTGTGGATTTTGGTGCCATGGCTGTGAATTATCTTCCCCAGTTTCATCTTACAATCACTACCAGTAAATAGTGTTCTAGCACTGGGAAGGAGGTGGGACATGGCTGAAACCTCCAGTGCTACAGTGGAGACGACTAGTGATGTAAGCCAGGGAGAAGACTGTTCCCACAGTAGTAGCCTGTGGGACTTGCATCACTTTAAGCTTACTCTGTCCAGGGGTTGCACTGGGGATTTAGGTGTCAATTCCTTAAAGAACCTGGGAAAATTCCTCTGATCTTGGCAGACGAGACAATCTATGGAAGCATAGACTCATAAAATGGTTTGGGTTGGAAGGGACCTCAGAGCTCCTCCAGCTCCAACCCCTGCCACGGGCAGGGACCCCTTCCACTAGAGCAGCTTGCTCCAAGCCCCTGTGTCCAACCTGACCTTGAACACTGCCAGGGATGGGGCAGCCACAGCTTCTCTGGGCACCCTGTGCCAGCACCTCAGCACCCTCACAGGGAAGAGCTTCTGCCTAAGAGCTCATCTCAGTCTCCCCTCTGGCAGGTTAAAGCCATTCCCCTCCTCTAAAGTCCCTTAAGGAAGGATTGAGTAGCTCAGTGCAGGGAATTAGTCCTGTGGTGTCTAGAGGCAGTCACAAAGTTGGGCTAAAATGTGGTCTGTACCATGTTCTCACCCTCTCCAAGCCCTGTAGCCTGAAGTCTCCTATCAGAGAGTTGCTGCTTGAACTGTTTCCTACAGCAGCTTTGCTCCATCCAAGCTGCGATGTGGAAAGCACAAGAAAGCCTTCTTGGTGGGGCAGTGTTCACCTTTCCTGCGCATCCCTGCAGTGTATCCGGAAGGATAATTTGGTCCTTGATGCTCGGAGTGATTCAGGTGTGTGTGTGTGTGGTGCCAAGGGCACTACCAGGGTGTATTCACACTGTTGGAGTGCAGCGTGGTCCCAGGGGTGGATGGATGTATACTCCTGAGCTTCTCCAACCTTTTTATCCCCTTTGATGAGATGGAAAATAGGGTTTGTGTCCTATGGTAGGACAGGGCTAAAATGACATTGGGGCCTTTGGATCTATTTGAAAGCAGGGCATGGATTGTATTACAGCCCTGTTGGAATGGGATAAACAGGGTCCTGAGGAAGCATGCTTTTAAAAAGCCTGACTTAAAGAGGTTGGAGAAGAAGGATGGGGCTCCTGGCAGTGACAGAGCTGCACCAGGTTGGAAGGGCTGGCATCACCCTGTGCTCCTGCCTGGAAAGGCGAAGGCAGAGTTCCAGTTCTGGTTTGGCAGCTGGTCCAGAGCTGCCTTATTTCTGTAAATAGGAAATTCAAAACCTCCCATCTTCGGAGTGATGCTCCCACTCCTGCCATGCACGTCCCGTAAGGTGACTGATGCAGTGGGATGCATCCCTCTTCCTCCTGCTCGGCAGAGCTGGCTGTTGGGCACGTGAGGAGGCAGCCAACAGTTGTTTAACTGGGAGGGATGCGTGTGACGTGGACGCGCTTGTGGTCTGTTTGGATGAGAGCAGCAGTTATCACCCACACCCCTAATGAAGAGCAGGAAAAGCTATTCCAGCTGGGAGCAAGCACTGCAGGGTGGCTTTTCAGCTTCCTTGTTCCTAGCATCTTTCCACCCCCGGGAAGGGGAAACTGGAACAGAGTGGAAAGAGGAGGCTAAAACCTGTGTCCCAGGAGACAGCCATAGAGGTTTAATGATTTGACCAGTATGTTTCAGAGCCATTTTACTTGTTGAGCTGCAGTGAAATGAGTCTGTTCTGATGCATCTACTGTGGTACAGAGGTGTGGATGGGGAGGAAGAACAGGAGAAATAGCTAATAATGATAAGCAATGGCCTTTCTTCCTGGGGAACGTCCCACTTGTCTTGAAGACACCAGAGCACTTCATGCTTTATGCTGGTGGAGCTTCAAATCAGGTGCTGGCTGGTTCCAGCAGTGTCTGCCTACTAAAATAGGTTTGAAACCACTGTTAACCAGCAATTGCATGTGCTAGGTTTGCTGAGGACCTCCTGCTGGGGTCTTGGCTGGTACAGAGACCTATAACCCTGAACCAGCTGCCCAGTGCATGAGGGTTCTGGTGTTCCACCAGCATCTGAGCAGCAGAGAACTGCAGAGCTTCTGATAGAGCAAGAATTGCTCTCCACTGTTTCACTTGGCCAGAGATAGCAAAGCAGCCCACTCGCTCCTCCAAAGCTCTGCCTTATGAGCCAGGGTGCTGCATGTGCCCTTCTTCCTTTGCTAAGGAAAACAGAAGTGGGTCCTCACTCTAAACCCATGGCTGGACCAGCCCACAGTGGTTGCCAGTTGGCTTTCCTGCAGGGAATTGGCTCCCAGCCCTTCCCCAGTGCCTTCATGCGGGGTTATTCAGCTTTCATGTGCTTCCAGTGGTCCCTGACCAGCGATCCCCTCAGGAGTAAGTGTGAAGCCACCCTAAATATAGCTTCCCCACTAGTGACAGGATGCTGGGGTGGGAGAAAACCAGATCCTTTCTCTTCAAGGAGTGCCCCACGTTGTGGGAACCATTTGGACTTGGCAGGCTACGTGCAAGGCATTTGCTGTTTGTTTAGCTTGGGACTGGCTGCCCCTGGCAGTTGTTACCATCAGCTGCATTTCTTATCTGCTCTTTCCTATAATAAACACTGGAGCAGAGGTTTGGAATTAGTCACTTTGGAGGCACTGCCTGTCTCCAGCTTCTGTCTTTTCGTCTTGGTTTTGTTCTCTCGAGCCTTTTCTGCTTTGTTCTGTGCCTCTTGGTTTGCCCTTCTTCTCGTTACACTGGCACAGCAAAGAGGCCTCGGGTATATCCCATAGGGATGTCATTCCCAGCACTGCCTGCATCCCAGAAGATGCGCTGCCCCGGGACAGCTGCTGGGTACTACAGGCATCTCCCAGTGTGACTTACCTGATCCATCAGATGGGCTGGATGAGCTGTTCTGGCTGAGGGCTGCTCAGATGACAGCACTGGAGGCAGTGCCAGGATCCTGGCAGCATCCTGCGGGCTTGGCACCACATCCTGCTCTTTAGCACAGCATTAACCGCAGGGCGGTTGGTTTGGAGGATGCAGCCACAGGAGCACCTCCAGCAGCACCAGTTTGTGCAGTCCTTATTCCGCTCGGAGTCATTCCTCCTGGTTTGCTCCCACCTCAGAATTCCCTGGTGATCTCCAAGCGTTGCCTTGACGTGATCTTGCCGCTGTCAGTACTGCAGGAGAGCAGCAACGGGCAGCGCAGGGCGCAAGAATTTCTCCCTCCCTCTGGGCTCATCTCGCACACAGAGCTATATATTTCACTCAGCACATGCAAATGCCATTTCCTCTCTGCCCACTGAAAGCCAGGCACGCTCTGGGACAGCCTGCCAGGTAAATGCTGCTCGATGGAGAATGTATTTCAATGCTGGCTGTGGCAATGACCTGGGTGGCAGCATCAGAGCAGCCCATGCTCACCCTGCACAGCACAAAGGCACTGGGGGAGGATGCAGATGTGGTTGGCTCTGTCTGGATTTGTGTATCTGGCTGTCATCCACCTCGTGCCATCATCTCCCCTTCTCTCTTATACCATTATCACCGATGATTTTTAGAGTCGTTCTGTCTGGCAAAACCACATTCCATTAAAAACCCACCCCAAAACAGAACCCCAACCCCTTTGGTCAATGTCAGAGGTGAGCTGGGCAATTCTGAGCTGTACCTGGCCTCGGGTCGAGGTGGGACAGGAAAATGAGCTCTTTCAAGCACTCTGCACGTTGCAGATCAGAGCAAGCAAAGACCCTGGGGTTGGTCCTGCTTCTCAGTGCCCCTCATGATGATGTGTGTGATGATGAATGGGAGGAAATTCCTGCCCAAGAGCATAAGCAGGCAGCAAGCCCTATAACTGTCCTCATAGTCCTGGCGTGTGAGATGAAGCTGATGAAGGCTGGTGTCAGTGGATGTGGTAGTATCAGACCCTCCCAATACCTCACTCTGGCTGGAGGGGGATTGCAAACAGCATCCCCCTGGTTATTGGGATGTGCTGGAGGAGCCTATACTGGTGTTTGGGATGGCAGGGGGCTGCCATGCAGGGTCTCCTGTGCTGCGTGTGAGCAAAGACCATGCCTTCGGCCTCCTTTTGCCACTTTCACATCGCTGGGGTGAGGCTTGAAGCCGGCTTTCCCTCTGACCCAGCAGAGCCCATCTCCACGGCTGTCCCCCTTTCTCGCCCCCAGGCTGTGCTGGTGCTGGGATGCTCCCTGTGTCCTCCACCAGACACTGAAGCAAACAACCAATAAATCTGCTCTAAACGAAGGAGGAATTTGTTTTGGTTACCAGGGAGATTGCCAAGGGCAAGTTCAACCTGAAATAGGGATGAGCTCATCCTCTGAGCAGCGGCGGTGCCTGAGCTGGAGCAGCCGCATGGAAAGGGAGCCAGCGCCGGCAGTGTCTGCTCCCATGACATCTGGGTGCTGCGGGAGACGTTTTGCCTTGTAAACGAGATCATGCAGGGGATGCTGTGTGGGGCTGGTGCCGAGCATGGGCTTTGGTAATTCCTGGAAGTGGTGATGACATTCCTGATGGGATCGTGGCCTGGAGAGCCCTAGGGGTGGGTTAAAGTGCTGCAGAGGTTCCCTTCGCTTAGAAACCTCTCCCCGTGCGGGGATTGTGGGGGATACTGAGGTGCTTGACTCATGGCTTTCTGGAGCAAGGGATGGAGCCTGTGTCTATATAAAGGGCACTGGTTTGAGCAGGGGTATTTTGGAAGTCTTTTATTATGGTTTTACAACATGGGGTGATTTGTGGCTGTTCTTGCAAGTCCTGCCAGGCCGAGGGATGGATTTCTTCCAGCTCCTTTCCTGTGTGGTCTTTGGGGACGGGACAGTCGTCCCTGCAGGTCTGCAATGTCTCTTCTCCCCATAGCATTAACTAGGAGCTTTAAGATCACCGATTCCAACCATTCCCCCCTGTCCTCCTTAGCAGCCTATCCCCACCCCAGTGCTCCACCTCCTTGGTATCGAGGCGTGTTTGCTTTTTTGGCTGTCTCTGGGTAACTAAAAACACTGCTGTGATTTCCACATCTTGGACTTGGCCAGGACCAAGCCTGTCCTTGCTCAACGCTGGCAAGAAGCAGGCAAGGCTTTTGCTGCAAGGCTTGCTACCAGCTTTGCTTTAGCACAGTTGAGAAGAGAATTTGGCTCAAGGGATGCAACGTTATCCAAGGGGCAGGAAAAGCCCTCAATGATTTGGAAACCTCACCCTTTCCCCATTGTCCTGCAGCATTCCCAGAGGGACAGGGGTGACTGTGGGCTGCACAAGCTGGGTTGAAAGCCACCGTTTCACATCTGCTTTAGCTTTTTGACAGCTTTCTCTGGCTCTTGTGTGCAATTAGCACTGCTCTTCTGTTACACGGGGGCCGAGCCTCTAGCAGTTTGCTTTGGAGAGTAGCTTGACAGCAAGCAGCAGTTGTATTGGGAAGGGCTGTTTCTCTTTGCAGACTGTGGCTTCTTGTTTATTGTCTTGACAAAGAAACCAGGATCATTTCTTGGGCCTGGAGCCACATTGCAGAGGATGCATTAATCAGACCCATCCCTGCCCGTACCAGCTCCGGTTGGTTTATTTCTGTCCTTAAAACCAAGCACTCTTCTAAGTGGTTTTTCTTACTCTAAAGCCTGTGGGTACCAAATGTAACAGCCCATAGCCTGTGCCCATTGCTCACTGATAGAGATGCTGTGATGTGCTGCCAGGAGACCCTCGGTGGGAGCATGGGACAGGAGAGGGACCTTCTCCTACCTCCCCACACCCTGGCTTGGCCCTATGGAGGTGGGGGATGAAGGTATTTGCTGTTTCAGCAAACAAGAGGCAGATTCAATTTGGCAGCTTAAGTAACCTCCGCTCCCCATCCTGCCTTGCTCCAGGCTCTCTCTCACCAAGTTTACTGATCCAACACCAGAGCAACTCGGGATTTGCTGGGCTACCCAAAAACTAGGGTGGGAGGAGAATTCCCCTGCCTCCCTCTTCCAAACCTGCCCATAGACCTCATCTGTGCAGATGAGGACACTCCGCTGGGATGTGGGAGCCTGCAAGGATGCTGGAGAGGGGCTCTTCATTAGGAACCATAGCGATAGGACAAGGGGTGATGGATTCAGACTTAAACAGGGGAAGTTCAGGTTGGAGATAAGGAAGAAGTTCTTTACTGTGAGGGTGGTGAGGCATTGGAATGGGTTGCACAGGGAGGTTGTGAATGCTCCATCCCTGGCAGTTGGACAGAGCCTTGGGTGCCATGGTTTAGTGTGAGGTGTCCCTGCCCATGGCAGGGGGTTGGAACTGGATGATCTTCAGGTCCTTTCCAACCCAAACCATTCTGTGATTCTATGAAGTGAGTGGTTCCTGTGGGTCTCCTCACCCTGCTCCGGTGTGTGTCTTCTCCTTGCCTTGTCCTGCAGCCTGTCCTGGAGCATGGCCAGTCAGTGCCCATGTGATGTGCCAACAGAGCAGTTGTGAGTTTGAAGCCACTCCAAGGTGAAGGGTTTTCACTCCTGCTGCCCTTGCTGTTGGTACAATGGGGTCCAGCCTGGCCGAACCTTCTCTGTGGGGAAGTTGCCCCCTTCTTTCATTTTAAACCACACTTAAACTGGAGTTAAAATCAAACCCTCCTAAAGCAGAGGTTTCTGAGAATAACTTTAGTGACTAATCCAGCCCCCCAGGCCTCACTGCAGGGGACTTTGCAGCTTTGGTTTTCCTTGCAAAGAATGCCCAGCATACATGCTGACAATTAGTCAGAGCACCCAAAAATACCCGTCAGCCCTGCAAGCTGATCTCCTTCGGCTCTTGGAGCTGAGACAGACACAGGGGTATGCACCGGGGGGCTTTGGGATGGGTTATTTTTAACGTGGCCACATAACAAGGGTGATCTGGTCCTCGCAGCCACCAGCACTGTCTAACAAGTGAAGGTGCACACAGCCAAGAGCTAATGTTGCTTGAGACTGTCCCATGGGCAGGGCAATGGGCTCGTTGTCCTGCTCAACCCATGCTCCAGGGCTGGCTCCTGTCAGCAATAAATCACTGCTCAGGACACGGCCCTGCAGCCTGTGCCAAGTGCAGGCAGTGCTTTGATGCTGTGCTGGGTGGCAGGGAGTCTTCCCAACTGGCATGCCAGTGCTCGGAAGGACGTGTCCTCATTGGAGCCGTGGCCTCTCTTTGCCCGTAGCCAGGTGCTTCTGCCCATCCCTTTGCTCTGAAGCTTATGCTTTACCCTTCTCTGACCGCCCAAGCTGGTTTCCTATCCTCGGTGTATCCCACAGCAGGAGTTTCTGCAGGATGCTTTGCCTGAATCCCAGTCCAGCCACAAACAGCCCCTTCTCCTCCTCCCATGAGAATAAAGCTCCTTAAGGGGAGCACCTCCTTGGGCTTGCAGAGCATTGCTTGTGTGGGGTTTTGGCTTGACCACTGCACTGTGTGGGCAAAGGAAGGAGGTCTGCAGCACCATCTGCCCTGCAGCTTCCCAGAAACAGGGTGTTTTGCTAGGAAACATCAGTCTAAAAGCGTTCCCAGCCTTTGGAGGAAGGTCTTGGGCATAGCCCATAGCACTCACCTTGGGAGCCTTGCTGTCAGGTGCTGCTGAATGAAGACAGGAGGATGGCAGGGCTGCAGGAAACCCATGCGGGGATGCTGGAGAGCAAGGGTGTTGTAGCTGATGCCTGGGTAGCTGCTAGCTTAGGACTTGTGGTGAGCAGATCTCCAGGGAAGGTGAATGACCCAGATGCAAGCTAACAGCTGAACCTCTTTATGTGCTCTCCTCAGTGAGCTGTTTAGCATCACTGAGAGCATCACTCAGCCAGCTGCTCTATGGGAAAGCAATGGAAAGCAATGAGGAGTGTAGTGGAGGCTGGGAAACACATCACATCATTCCAGTGCTGGCTCACTCACAACTTGGTGAAGCCCTGACAGGAGCCTTTATTGTGTGGGCATGGTGGGATTGTAGTGCTGTGAGTGTTCAGACCTCATGTGTCTTGGGAAAGGCTGCCGTGCTGCCTGCCTGGGATCAGCGTGGTGTTTGTTTGACAGGGACTTCAGCTGCTCTCCTCCCCTCTGAAGCCAGGGCTGAGCTGTGACTGGCAAACCCTTGAGCGGGCAAGAACCAGCTCATTTCTGCTCTTCTCCTGGCAGATGACCTCTGAGGGGGACTTCACATCTGGCTGTGATGCACCGAGGCTGCTTTGCTCTGCTGGGTGGATGTGTGTGTGATGCAGCCGTAAGGCTGCAGGGGAGGAAGAGGTGAGGGCTGTGCTTGGAGGCTTTTTAACCCAGTTATGGGCGTGATGCTCTTACACAGCATCTGAATCAGACCGGTCTTGGCAGTGCAGTGTGGATCTTTCTCCCTAGAAGAGAAAGGGAGCCTGAGTGTCCCCTTAGGGCTGGCTGGTGTCCAGGCGCATTCAGACCTGTGCAGTTCACGTCAGGGTGCTGTGGGCAGGCTGCAGAGCCTCCCAATCCACTGAGCAGTGAGCCAAGGCACAAGGATGCGGGAGGCAGAGCTGGAAGCGTGGCCCAGGTTTAACCCAGTGCATTTCAGACGAATACATTTGTCCTTCTAAGAGATTTTAGCAGAAATCTTCAACCTTTTGGGTCTGTCCCTTTCTGAGCTTGTACTGAAGGTCCAAACGCGATGGCAGGGACCGCAGCAGGCACTCAGCATCCTTCCTGCGGGAAGATACAGTCTTGGCATCTTATCTGTAGTACAGCAAAGAGCCGCAGGGAGGAGGGAGCAGGGGCAGGAGCAAACGGACTTCCTTGTGCTGTGGATTCAAAGCCAGCCCTGTCTCTATCTACACGGTGCCTGTGCGGCTCCTGTTCCCCACCCCGACACAGGCAGGAGCGGGGCCAGGACCTCAGCAAAGCCTTGGGTCTAGAAAGCAGCTCTTGGTTTGTGCACCGCTGGTCCCCGGGGCCTTTGTATCACTGCTGTCAGCACAGGCAGGGCTCTGCCACCTCGGCAGGTGATGGGAAGAGGAGCCAGTTGTACGGGTGGCAGCTGGGGAATAAACCGGGAGCTGCCTTGGGAATAGTGCTGGGAACGCGCCAGCCTGGGGATGGAGGCAGATGGGAACAGCCCTGTTAGGATCTCTTCCCGGTTTGCTGCTTTCCAGGTGTCTTTATTTCCAGCTCGGGTCTCTCTTGGCCATCCTTTCCTGTCCCTTTCTATACCCTCATCCTTGTCTCTTCTTATCCTGCTTTATTTCCCCTCTTTTGTGTCTACTCCTGCTATACCCGAGTTCATGAAGGGCCACACAGCTTGTGTCTGCTTCCTTATAAATCCATTCCCAGTTCTTCTATCCCTGCCTCCAGAGCTGATCCTAAAGCTTCCCCTTCATCCCTCAGCACACAGATGTGCCCCAGCTGTGGAAACAGGGAAGTATGGAAAGCACCTTATGTGCCTTTGCCAGGTGCTGCCCGTTTCCTTCCCCAGCATCCCTCTGAGACTGTTGTGTTGCCCGATGGCAGCCGTTTGTCCCCTCTGTCACTGCAGTGATGTCCTTGCTGGTTCTGCTCTGGATGTGGGTACATCCTATGTGAAGCATCGGTTGGAAATTACCTTTAAGATCATCAAGTGCAATGCGAAGCAGGGGATCTCTGCCTTGGGTTCATGTGAGTGCCTGCAGGATGCTGCAGGGGTGCGGAGGCTCATCCCTGTGTGCAAAGCAGGAGAACAGAGCTGGGGCTGAGTCCTGTGAAGCAGTTTTGTGATACTTCAAACAGAAACCATCCAGTTTTGAACCAAACCCTGTTTGAAAGGCCCTGGTGTCCTCTCTCCTCTTACCCCAGCTGCTTCTTGGTTGGCTTCCTGCAAACTCTGCCTTTACGTTATAAAAAGGAGAAAAGTTCATCTTGTTCAGCTTCTGCCTCAGAAGAGCCAAGGGAAATGCAACTGGGGTCTGCGTTCAGCTGCTCTCTGTGGGAGAACATCACATGCAACCCAAGATAGATGTCGAGTTAAAACTCAATACATAAAAAGCATCATCTGTGCTGTTACTTGGAAAGAAAGAAGCGGTGAGCATCTGTATGTGGAGGTGTAACCGCATCCATGCTGCAAATCACAGCCCTGTGCTACGGCAGCAGCAGCCTCCAGCCAGAATAAGAGCGTGGCGAGGTGGGAAGCAGTAACACAGGGCTTTGTGTAATGGGCAGCCCATAAACCGTTCCCCATTCAGGGAATGGCCGTTGTGTGTTACTGGGCTTTGCTGAGCAGGAGGCACAGCGTTACCCCAAGAGCTGGGCAGGTGCTCCCCTCCTGCTCCTGTTTACTGCTGCTTTCTTTGATGACGGTGACTAATAGCGCATCAATGCCTGGGTTATATCGGCTCTATTTAGGACTTTCTGCCCCTTGAGTGACAGCAGGATGTGTGAGCAAGCTGAGACTCCCAGGCCTTTTCTGGCAGGATTGTTGGGGCAAGAAAATACTCTGGAAAGCACAATGTGAATCATTTGTCTATCCGAGCGGATGACACGATGGCCCAACCACGCTGCTCCACAGTCAGACCCCTGTGGTGGGCTCAGGGTGTCCAGACCTGCTCCCTGGAGTGCTCAGAACCTACAGGGCAGGTTCAAAGGCATGAAACCCCAAGCCTGTGTTTCTGCTGTGCACTCAACGTGTCTGCAGCACTCACTGTTATGGGAGCTGTGGATGCGTGGTGCCTGCGTAGCAGAGAAGGGCTCAGCCAGGGCTGGCACCCTTTGTTTCATGGACTCAGGATGGTTTGGGTTGGAAGGGACCTCAAAGCTCCTCCAGTTCCAACCCCTACCATGGGCAAGGACAGCTTCCACTAGAGCAGCTTGCTCACGAGGCAACCATGTCCCTCCTTGGCACCTGTGCTTTACCTTGCTGTCACTTGGCTTGTGTGGACAAAGAGGGGCTTGGGAAGGAGACGGGAATTGCCCAAGCTCATGCAGCTAAAACCAGCCAAGAACCCAAGAGCAGCCGCATCCTCTCAGTCATTCCTCAGCCCATTCCTGCTGTGCTGGCCCAGGAGACCACAGATTCAAACAAAACAGCCTTTTTACTACAGAATGCACTGGGAAATCACCAGTGAGCTGTGCCATGCTGTGCTTCCCATGTCAATCCATGGTGCAGCTTCATGGGCATCAGCACGGCTGAGTCTTCCTCCTGCTTTTGGCCACACTTTCTCCGTCCCGTGCTGCAAACCCGCGTGCATTTGTGCACATGAAAGGCTTTGATGGCCAAGTGTCCATCCCTCCTCTCCACATGCCTCAGCAGTGCTGCCAAACCACTGCTGGACTGGGACTGGTGGGATGTGGCAGCTGTCGCCATGGCACAGCAGAGCTATTCCGCCTTTTGGGATGGGGAGCAAAGGTGACTGTTTCTAATGGAAACGCGAGGGTGTTCTGGGGGAAGTAGGAAGTGACTGAGGGTGGGAAGGGTGCCAGAGCTTTGTGTAGGGAACTGGAAAGGAATGAGAACGGGTGCTGGTGCAAGCGCTGCGTGCGTTGCCAAAAATGAACTCATGTCTGAATGCTACACTGAGATTAGCACAGGAAAACACCAGTTGTGAGGGTTCCTGTTACCAACTGAATTATGCAAACAATTTGCCTGAGTTTATAGATGAGCTGGGGCAGAGCAACGCTGGGTTTTTCCTAGCCAAAGTGTTTCAGTGCGCTGGTAACTTAGCACGCTTCCCAGCCTCAATCCGCTCTCCGAGTGGATCCATGCTGTCAAGCATGGCTTTCTCCAAGCCATGGTGGAGATGCTGACGTTGTGTGACACCTGGGGGCCCTATGGTGGGTGTGGAGGCCCAGAGCATCACCAAGCCCAGTGCTGCGGCTGGAGCTCCTAGGACCAGTGATGGGAAGGGATGATGCTCCGGGTTCCTGGCTGTCGCAGGGATGGAGATGCCGGTTGATGCTCGGAGGCTGGACCCCACTGCAATGGGCTGGCTGGGAGGAATGGTAAACATTGGCTCTTCCCAGTGGCTGTGAGGGAGGTGAGTGCCTTTCCCACGGCCGTGCAGTGAGTCAGTGTCGAGGCGGGATTAGCAGCTGGGTGTCCCTGGCCCCCGGCCCTGAGCGCGCCTCGCCTCCAATTGCATAACCCGGAGCTGCTGCATCCCCAAGGGAGCCCTCAAGCAGGGCTCCTGGCCTGAACCCGGTGGAGGTAGACGGGTGGGCTGGAGCTGGGGTCTTCCAGGGAGGTCTGTGGGCACTTGGGAGGCACCAGCCAGTGTCCTCTATGAGCCACGTGCTGGGGAATGAGCCCTTCTGTAGCGTTAGATGTTGGAGAGCATCCTTAACCATGAAACCCTGCTTTCCAATTGCTCACTTCGTACCACCGATGCCTTGTGCTTCCTTAGGGGAAAGCTGGAGGAGGAGCAGGGATGGTACTTTCAGTGGCAGTAAAACTTCAGTGCGACTATTGCATTGAGAGCACATTGAACCCATCCATGACCGTATCTGCTGGTACCCCTATGGGCTGCCAGCTGCATCCCCAGGGGTACAACCCACACTCTGCTTTCTGGACTGCAGCCCTTCCAGCTCCCATGGGGCTGTGATCCACCCCTTCCCTTCAGCAGTACAGACCTAACATTGGGTCTGTAATTCAGCTCAGGACTGTTTTGAGACACAATCTAGCTCTAAAGCCAAGGCCAAATAGTACTAGCGTGGGGTCAGGTTCCTCAGGCGCACTCTGCCTTTGGGACTAATTTGGGTGCTGAGTAGCTGGGCAGGTATTTACATGTGGCCTACAGAGACCTAGAGGTCTCTGGGTCCTATTCTTCTCCCTTGGATCACCTAAAATGGTAAGAATTTTCAAGGGGGATTAAGGTTGTGATCTCTGTGGAGGGGAGTGGACATCTGCTAGGAGTCCCATCCATATTAATAGCCTCCCTTTACATGTATGTTATCAAAGGGGGCAGCTCCTCATCAGCCCAAGAGACTGGGAACTCTGATACCTAAGGGGCTGCTGGTGACTTTGGGCTCCTCATCATGGCTTTCCACAGGCACACAGGTAAAGGGGATGTGGGGGAACACCCTGGAGCCCTGCTGCATGGGCAGGAAGGTTTTGCTAACAGAGAAAGAGCTTGAATGCAGGCTCCAGCCTCGGCAATTTCAGCTTTACCAAGTGATGGCAAATGGGCTTCTAACCAGTGTGGGGACTGGTGCTGGGAGCACGGTGGTGGTGGTGGCCCCATCTATTCTGTAAAGTGCATTAGGTATTAAGTGCTTTTGTATTCACTGCTGGGGCTCAGCTGGTCTTTGAGGAAGGCTATAGGTGAAAATGGGGGTGATGCTGCTCCTTGCAGCAAGCTTGCTACAGCAGTGAGGAGGGGAAACCCATCGCAAAGGGGGCCATGCGGAAGTCCAGGGTGTGAACCCAAGTGCTTTGTCCTGCTCTGGCAGGAAGGTTGGGCTTGCTCCCCTTTGTCTCGTACATGAAACAGTCTGACCCTCCCCACAAATAGGAAAGCGTTCACTTTTCCTTCCCAGTAACGCTGATTGGGATCTCTATGGCATCCCCATGGCACAGGGTGTGTTGTGTCCTCCAGCCCTGCCTAATCTCCTCTAGCCTGCCAATTGCAGACAATGGAAAGCTCTTGGGGGGTTCATAGCAGCTTATCTGATTCTGAGAAGCTAACCCTGTGTGTGTGTGTGTGTGTGTCCAGCATGCATTTACAATCCTACAGCACAAGGTGCCTTGTACAGGGCCATCACATCACATGAGACGTAGCCCAAGGGTGGATGCTGCAGGGGAGAGGGTGTTGAGTCTGGGACACAGCTCCTGTGGGCATCCAGCCAAATTGGGGCACAGCAGGAGCCAGGGGACAGTGGTGCTCCTGGGACGTGGTTGGGAGCATAGAGGCTCTTTAGATCTAGGGAGGAAAGTCAGGATGTGCTGTTTAGCTTCACACTCGGCCTCCCAGGACAAGGCAAGAACACGATGGTGTGGAACTGCCTGGGCTTTGTGTGACACAGGTGTGCATCATGCAAGACACATGTCTGAGTAAAATGTCCCAGCTCTATCCTTCTCATCTTCCTTAGGGGGCATTCTCTGGGCAAGGATCTGTGGGTTCAGTGTTGTGCTGTAATACAGAATAAGTGTCCCCATAGAACCCCAGCCTGGTTTGGGTTGAAGGGACCTCAAAGCTCCTCCAGTTCCAACCCCTGCCACAGGCAGGGACCCCTTCCACTAGAGCAGCTTGCTCCAAGCCCCTGTGTCCAACCTGCCCTTGAACACTGCCAGGGATGGGGCAGCCACAGCTTCTCTGGGCACCCTGTGCCAGCGCCTCAGCACCCTCACAGGGAAGAGCTTCTGCCTAAGAGCTCATCTCAGTCTCCCCTCGGGCAGGTTAAAGCCATTCCCCTTGGCCTGTCCCTACATCCCTTGTCCCAAGCCCCTCTCCAGCTTTCCTGCAGCCCCTTCAGGCACTGGAGCTGCTCTCAGGTCTCCCCTTCAGGAGCCTTCTCTTGTCCAGGCTGCCCCAGCCCAGCTCTCTCAGCCTGGCTCCAGAGCAGAGCTGCTCCAGCCCTCGCAGCATCCCCATGGCCTCCTCTGGCCTCACTCCAGCAGCTCCACGTCCCTCTTGTGCTGGGGCCCTTTGTCTCCAGAGCAGATGCTGCACTTGAAGTGCTGCTCTCAGCAAGCAGGGCACGGCGCTGTGCCGGGGTTTGAGTCCTCCTCAGCAGGAGGAAGCGCTCGGACACGGTGGCAATGGGGCCGTTGGGAACGGCTTTGGCACCCGGCTGAGGCACTTGGAGCTCTTCTTGCTCTCTATAACTTCCATGTTATCAACAGCCTCGTTACAGAGCGAGACCCGCTCGTGCCCCAGCCTGGCAATGGGAGAGCGGCACTGCCAGCCCTCCCAGCGCATCATTGCTTCCTTTCCTTTGGCATTGCGAACACTTGTTGTGCCAATGACCTTGAGGAGCGGGCTGGGGTGGCACCTCCTGTCTTGGATTAAGGAGACCCTTCTTTTAAGGGTATTCCCTGGTATTTATAGCGAAGCACACACGGAGGAGTGCTAGGAACAGTAACTGGGGTGACAGAGCAGGGGGTGCCGGGTCCTGAGCTGATGGAGGTGTCTGGGCCAGCGTGGGATGCGTGTGCTCGGTCTGCTGAGGGAAAAGGAAACTGATGGGGAGTCAAAGAGCAATCCCTGAGGATGCAGCTGTGGGTAGGCTATGGAGCGGCAGAATCGTCAGTCAAGGTTAAGTTCCAGTTCCCTTGGTTGGTTTCAGATCCCTGCTCCAAGTTCTTCCTTGGTGGTTTACCCCATTTAGCCGCATTCCCCAGGGACATTAACACATATCCGGTGCTAAGTGCTCTGCTTATCAGCTCTGCTTCAGCTCCCTTTGAGTGCTTCGGTTTCACTTCTTAGGCGAGCCGCTGGGATGCTGCCTTGTGGGATGGGATGCAGCTGAACTGGGAGGAACTGGAGCAGAGGCGATGGGTGAGGCAGGGCTGTGTGTCAATGCAGTAGCTTCATGGGGGAGGCACTGCTCAGGTCTGTACCCTTTACATGGAACCATAGCATCAAGAATGGTTTGGGTTGGAAAGGACCTTAAGATCATCCAGTTCCAACCGCTGCCATGCGCAGGGACACCTCACACTACATCCCAAAGCCTGCCCTGCTGCAGGGCAGCCCTGACCTCTGACTGCTCCAGAGGATGGTGTCAGGATAACTTGGGGGGCATGGAAGCCAATGGAACCCCAGTGTTTGGAAGATGGAAGGAATGGGTTGTGGGGAGATGCATGTGGGAAGCAGCAGATGCGCCCTGGGGACAAGTGGCAAACGGGCCCCTCTGTGGTCAGGTAAATGCTAGGGTTTGGGTTCCAATGGGTCTTTGTGCCAAATACCCTGACACTCGAGAAGGCCACCGCTCTGGCCGGCCACCCTCCAGCTGTAGCCAGAGCCATCAGGGAGCTGCATTTCGAGAGCACCCTGCCAGGGCTGGTGGCACAGGGACACCTTGCCTAAGGGGGATTCTCTGGGGAAGCATTGCTGGGTTTCTCTTGAGCTCTTGTCTCGTTGAGGGTCCTTTAGGCTGTGTAAGGATGGGAACATGCTACACTCACCCCTGTGCCCAGCTCCCTGTGTGTGGATCATGGAATGGTTTGGGTTGGAAGGGACCTGAAAGCTCCTCCAGCTCCAGCCCCTGCCACGGGCAGGGACACCTTCCACTAGAGCAGCTTGCTCCAAGCCCCTGTGTCCAACCTGCCCTTGAACACTGCCACAGGGGTTCCTGTCTGTCCATACTTTCCCTCTGTATCCCAAATCCCACCCCGTGGCTCCGGAGTTGAAGCCGAAACGGGGCTTGGGTCAGTGCCTGTCCCCAGGGTGCGTGATTCTGCTGGGGTTAAACAGGAGCCTCTCGACCAGGCTGTCAGCCCAGAGGCGCTGTGCTCTGGGTGTGATGCTGCAGCCACACAGCTGCCGAGCTGCCCCACGCAGTGCCTGGGGCTTGTTTCAAGTGCATCACCGTGAGCAGAAGCACAAAGGTGCGGTGCTTTGGGCTTTGGTGGCTGGTTTGGTCAGTGCACTCCCCCGGAGCTCCAAGCTCTGCATTGCTGTAGCATGGCTGTGCCACTGGGGTGGCTTCTGTGGCCCCCGTGCCCCGGTCTCTGGGTGAGCTGTTTCCATGGGGTGGTTGTAGGAGGTGGAATGGGTGAGCAGAGATTCAATGGATGGGCACTGCTCAGTGCATCCCCATCGCAGACAAGGACATAGGGGTGCCTTTCCTGGGTCTAGCTCAGGAATGCTACTGCTGAGGGCAGAAAACTCCTAGGAAAACGGGAAGCAAATGAATTCCCGGGGCTGTGTGTGATGAAAGGGGTGCTTTGGTGTGGGAGGTGGCAGGAGGCAGCAGCAGCTCTGTGTGCGTGGCTGCCGGTCCCAGCGCTAACTTGTCCGTGGGGCTGCTGTGATAAATGTGTCTCACGTTAGCGCAGGAGCATTCCATGGGGACACAGGGTTATGTTACCCCCCTGGGCCATATGTTCTCGGTTATGTGTTCTGGTTGAGAGCAACCCTAAACCTGAGAGCAGGAGCGTTTCGATGCCATGCGCCCTGGGCTCCGTGCAAGTGCATTGCTGCTAAATAAAGCCCCCCTGCTCGCTGGGGCCCTGCATAGTTTCCATGTTTCCCAGCTGTTTGTTTGTGGCTTGGACCGGCACAAACACAGCCCTCGCCGCAGGCTGGCAGCAGGACGTGGCCATCGCCTGCCCTCGCTCCCCATGGAGTGCAATTCCTCAGCCTCCAGCCTGCTCCCGGGGGGTTCAGGATGTGATCCCGGTCCTCACCTCTGCCGCAGCCGCCCTGTGCGATGGGATGCTCCAAGTCTGTCCTGCCTTCGGGAAGAGGAGCGCTCCAGCTTGTTCTGGCCTGATGCTATTGGAAGGGTGACGAGGAAGGGAGATGACTCCTGGAATTTATGTGCAAAGTAACAGTGTGAGGAGCACCTTGCCCTGCCCCAGCAGCATCTTGCCCTGCCATGGGGCAGAATGGTGCCTAAATAACAGCAACGCATCCGCTTGCAGGCAGGCACCACCCTGGGCTTTGCCTGTGGCTGTGTCAGGGCTGCTCGTGGGGCTGCCAGCTCCAAGGGAAGAAGACTTGGGTTGAAAAGGAGGTGAAGGCAGCAGCCACCCTCAGTTCTGGCTGGTGGGGACCTGTGGGGTTTGATGCGCACTGCTCCTCGGGGGCAGCAGCAATGGTCCTCATTCCAGCGTGGGGATTCCTCCTGCTGCCAGGCTGGGCCGTGCAGTTGGTGGTGGATCCAGGGCTGCTGGTGTGGGCAGTAGGGGAAAGTGGTGTGAACAGGTCCTCGTGCTGTAACAGCACAGCATCCTCTGTGGCTAATGGGGAGCCCAACAGGGTCCCACTGACCTTCTTGTGCTGTGGGGCACAGCCAGGAGCAGTGCACCCCAAGATCCCCATGCCCTGTTCCCATTAATAAAGGTGATGTGCTGGGGCTTGGAGCAGCCTGGCTGTTGTGCTGCTGAGCTCTGCCACAAGCAGGAAAGCAGCCCCTAAACTCCAGGGCTTGGTGGGGATGGCCTGAGTGAGGCTTGGTCCTAGTGGAAAAGGAGCTGGGGGTGCTGATTGATGGAGCTGAACATGAGCAGCTTGTGCCCACGAAGCCCCCAGCATCCTGACCTGGATCAGCACCAGTGCGGCAGCAGGGCCAGGGCAGGGATTGTGCCCCTGTGCTGGGCACTGGGGAGGCTGCACCTTGAGTCCTGTGCTCAGCTCTACAGGAGAGACGTTGAGGTGCTGGAGCGGGGCCAGAGAAGGGCAGTGGAGCTGGTGCAGGGCCTGGAGCCCAAGTGTGATGGGGAAGGGCTGAGGGTCCTGGGGGATTCAGTGTGGAGAAGGCTCAGGGGGGACCTGATGGCTCAGCGCCATGGGTTAGTGGTGGCCTTGGCAGTGCTGGGCAATGGTTGATCTTAAAGGTCTTTTCCAACCTGGTTGATTGGATGGAGGGGGAGGCCTGCTCTTGTCTGCTGGTTTTGACTCGAGGTGAAAGCCCAGTGGAAGGAGCCAGCTGGGAGCTGCACAAGCCTCCAGCACCTTGGAGGGCTGCAGCTGGGAACATGGGCTCTATTCTGCTGTGCTCGTGGCCGGGGGGACTTCTGCACACGAACTACACAGCCGGGGCTGCAGTGGGTCCGGCTGTGATGAACTGAGTGGCTCTTGCTATGGAGTGGTTGGGTATCATCATCCCCGCTTGATGTCGCATAGGATAATAAGCCCACGTGGTATCCTTCCTCTGCAGAAGGTGATGGGGAAGGGCTAGGGTGGGACTTTGCTCTCCTTGGCCACAGAGCCCATCCTGCCCCTGTAGGCAGGTATTTTGTATCTAGGATGGCTACTAAGGGGACTGATGGGGTTTGTGTTGCTGATGCCTTGTCGTATGGGGTTTGCGTGGCAAGGCTTTGGTAACGGGGGGGGGGGGGAATACAGCGGCGGCTTCTGTGTGAAGCTGCCAGAACTCCCTTGTCCAGTGGAGCCAGTGCCAGGCTCTGAGCTGGCCCCACCACTGGTGATGCTGATAGTGCCTGTGTGATAATGCAGTTAAGGGGGGGGAAACACCTGCACAAGAGCAACTGCAGCAGAGGAGAGGAGCGAGGATATGAGGGGTACATCCTGCAGCCCCCAGTGCCGGTGCAGGAGGAGGGGACAAGGTGCTTCCCCTGTGTTGTGTGTCCTAAACCACTGAGCTGGTACAACTGCCCCATCAGTGCTGCTTTCTCGAGGAGCCTGACACCATCACCCGCTCACTGCTGAGCCACCTTCCTGCTCCTCCCTGTGTGCACAGAGCCAGGAAGCCGGAGCAGCTATCGGGGTTTCAGTGCCGTGGGCTCACGTTGGCTCCTCCTGCAGGGCCTGGCAGTTACACCGTGGGCACCATGTCCGAGCGCTTCGACTGCTTCTACTGCCGCGACTCGCTGCAGGGGAAGAAGTACGTGCAGAAGGAGGGCCGGCACTGCTGCGTCAAGTGCTTCGACAAGATCTGTGCCAACACCTGCATCGAGTGCAAGAAACCCATCGGGGCTGACTCCAAGGTGAGCAGGAGATGGGGATGCTGATGAACCTCCTCTTTGTGCTCCTGGCTCTGGTCTGGTTGAGAGCTTCTGTGTCCTCGGGTGAGCCCCCCCCCGACCTGACGGGCCATGAACTGGAGCTCTGTAATAGGGGTGCTCACAGCAATGCTCGTTTCAATTCGGCCACATCCTGAGCAGAGCCCTGCAGGCAATGCAGCCTGTGCAGGATGCACAGAAACCCCATCTCTGGGCAAAGCCCTTGGGAAGCAAGGGGCTGAGCGCTGCCTGTTTGCCAGTCCTTTATTTCTTCATGCTTATGGCGGTAACAACGCACACCTGGGCTAGAGGGAATGTGACAGCCAGGGGAGCCCACCCTTACAGAACCTCCAGTCTCAAAGCTGTTGGTTTGAAGCATCTTTTGCTACCCCGAACGCCCACAGTGAATGTGACTGTTGTGAGTTTGGTTCGGTGTCCTTCCCTTGACTGCTTGCAGCTCCAAGCACTGACTGCAGATGTGCTCAGGTGCTGAGGCTGATGGCTTTAGGGCTGCTCAGTGAGTGAGAAGTGCTTATTGCTCCCTGCATGTCCGCTCCTTCCAGGAGCTGCACTTCAAGAACCGGTACTGGCACGACACTTGTTTCCGCTGCGTCAAGTGCTACAAGTCCCTGGTGGATGAGCCCTTCATGCTAAGGGAGAACAACAAGGTTTGGTGCGGCGACTGCACCACCAATGAGGATGCACCCAAGTGTAAGGGCTGCTTCAAGCCTATTATTGCAGGTACTGGTGCTGGGATGGGGTGTAACTGCTCTAGGGCAGAACCATGGAGGCTGCAGTTGGGGGTGTGGGCATCAAGGGGGAAGGCTGGAGCACCAGACCATGGGGCAAGGTCTCAGCGTTGCTCTCATTTGCCCATTTTATTCAAGTGCAGTTCACCCTCATGTGGAGAGCTCACCTCAGTCTCAAACCGTGTGTACCAAAGGCTTTGCTCTGTAAATCAGGGTCTCTTCTCCGGCTCCTGTCTGATAAATGTGATAAGTGAACCCAGAAGGTACAGAAATTAATCCCTTGTCCACATTACAGTTGAATGCATATGGCCAGGTCTTGCCTGTGGGTACATCACTGCATGGGGCGGGGGGGGGGGGGATTTTGCCACGAGCCTGAAGGCCCATGTAATGAGTTACTTCTGCCTCTTGCAGGAGACCAAAACGTCGAGTACAAGAAGATGGTCTGGCATAAGGACTGCTTCACCTGCAGCCAGTGCAAGAAAGTGATTGGATCCGGGAGCTTCTTCCCCAAGGGTGATGACTTCTACTGCGTCTCCTGCCATGAGAACAAGTTTGCCAAGACCTGTGCCAAATGCAAGAACGTAAGTCCTGCCCCTCTGCAAAGCCAACGCCAGAACTCGCTGTCCCGTGTCCTTCGGAAGCTAGGAGAGTAGAACAGGAGGCAGATGTACCAGTGCTGATGTTCCTTCCTTGAGGTACTGCTGCAAGCAGCTGGTGGTGTAACCCTGTGCGAGCCGATGGTCCTTGTGCAGTGCACTATCTGAGCAGGGATGGGGCAGCCACAGCTTCTCTGGGCACCCTGTGCCAGCGCCTCAGCACCCTCCCAGGGAAGAGCTTCTGCCTAAGAGCTCATCTCAGTCTCCCCTCGGGCAGGTTAAAGCCATTCCCCTTGGCCTGTCCAAAGCCCCTCTCCAGGTTCCCTGTAGCCCCTTTAGCTATTGGAAGACTGCAGGATTCCAGGCCAAAGAACTCCATTGTGCTGCACTAACTTTCATGGAACCCCTCCAGCACTCTCTCTCTTCCTCCCCACCACCTCTAATCCCATCCCTGCTCTTTGCCCCCTAGCCCATCACTTCTGGAGGCCTCACTTACCAGGAACAGCCTTGGCATTCCGAGTGCTTTATCTGCTCCAACTGCAAGAAGCAACTGGGTGGGAAGCGCTTCACGGCTGTAGAGGATGAGTTCTACTGTGTCGAATGCTACAAGGAATGTGTTGCCAAGAAGTGTGCTGGCTGCAAGAACCCTATCACAGGTACGTTGGAGTAAATGCAGCTTGAGGGCAGTGGGCACTTGAGGGCAGAACAGAGATCCCCACAGACCTGCTCACACCAGAAGCAGGTCCATATCGGAGGCCCAATCCCAGCAATTCACATGTGATCTAAGCCATGTGTTCTTGCTAGATGGAACCTGAGTTGGCAACTGAGCTCTTCACCCTTTGCATGCCTCAACTTTATCTCCTTCAGAACTCCCCCATCTAGAACAGTTCCATCTATGTCATTCTGGGAACCTCATGTGTACAAATGCAGTGTTTTATTGCCTCAAAGTGACTTCTGCTTCACTTCCCCATGTATTTTACTGGATTACAAAGCTCAGCCCTGAAATGTGGCATTGCCTCTCCTGCCAGTCCCATAAGACTTAAATTCCAGTCTGAGCCCATAGCAACCAAGGATGTTCAGCCCAACTGCTCCTTGCTCTGCATCCTTTCTTCAAGCTTGACCATTCCCTGGAGACAGGATCCAAGGGGAAAAGCTTATTGTAGAAATGAACCCCACAAGTCTTAAGCTACTAAGAGCAGTAATACTGAGCAGCCAACAGTGTAGTTCCAAGGCAATTTTGGCTACTGCTTTAGGCTTGTGAGACTGCAGGAGCATGGGATGCAGTTAGAATGGGAGTTGTTGCTTGGTGGGCGATCCCAGCCACGGGAACAGCTACTATCGCCGTCCTATAATTGTCTTCTCTCCTAGCAGGATTTGGAAGAGGAACCAGCGTGGTTAACTATGAAGATGAGTCCTGGCACGATTACTGTTTCAAATGCACAAAGTGTGCCCGTGGCCTGGCCAACAAGCGCTTTGTTCGCCATAACGGAAAGATTTACTGTGCTGAGTGTCCCAAACGACTGTAAGGAGCAGACTAGAGCAGAGTTTAGAGCCCTGCTTTCCCAACCAGGCCTGCAAAAGGAGGTTTTTGCATGTGAAGCATTTAAGCTTTTTCCATTTCAGTATAAGAACTAAAGTAGCCTCAATAAGACTGGGTTTGACTTTTGAAGCTCCTGCAGTATAAAAGCATGTAGCGCTGCAAAGATCTAACCTTGGTTCTAAGCAACTCGTAGTGTAAAGACTTGAAATGCAGGTAGATTTAGCAATCCACAGACTGCATAACCTGTGTGCGGCTCAAACTAGAACAAAGCTGGTTTTAACGTTGCCCGCTGAATGTTTAAGCTTGGCACTGAAATGAAGTGGGTTTGACAAGGCATGCAGTTCAGAAACAGAGATGTGAAGGTTGCACCTTGGCTCAGAGATGATGATTACGATGCTTTTACAAGTACATCACATACATGCGTTAATACATTACACACATCACATCATTAATAGCAGATCAATAATGAATCCCTTAGCTTAGCTACTGCATCAAACTGCAGCACATGTATGGAATGGCTTCACCTTACATATAACAAGGTTTTGGCAGTATGATTTAGCTGTAGTTAAGTTTCCATCAACTTATTTTAGTCTTGCTTTCTGCATGGTTTGCCCCAAAGTTTTACTCTTCAGCTTTTTTATATCCTTGTTCAACTGAGGCTGGCCAGCTACAATTATTAATCCATTAACACGAAGGAAATATTTCCACCCAAATGCACATGCATTTAAGAACTGCCTTTAAAACAGCTCAGAAAATGATAGCTCTCCTATCAGTGTATGGTTTATGATTTAATAAACATGAGACTTGTGCCTGCTTGGAGTCCTGCAGTCTGGAAAATGGGTTTTTCACTTACACAGTTGACACCTCTTGGGGCTGAGCTATTGAAATCAAGTCTCATGCATTGATACTGGCAAAGTCAAGAGTCAGCTGGTGTGCCATAGCACCCTTAAAGAGCTGAGAACCAAAGCACCGATTTCCATATACTTCTCTTTTGAATATATAACTGACACTGGACCATCTGCCACTAACAGCCTGTGTGAAAAAGCCCTTTGGAGAACATATGTGCTGGGACTGTCCATGCACAGATTTACTACCCTTCAACACTGGATAAGGTGGAGGTTTGTTTCCACAGTAATGTAATACAGGAATACTCATCAACTGGATGCTGCTCCAGTTCTTCATCCCTTTTTGTTCACAAGCACCTACCAGAAACAAAGTCCTTGCAAGAAAACACAAGGCAGCACCTTGCTGTATTCTTGATGGTCACTGGGTTGGTGCTGCAAGTGAAAAGCAAGAGCTTACACTGAAAAGTAAGTTAAAGAACTCAAGTTATGACCATGCCCTCAGCATGCACAAACACTGCAGGTGTTTGTTAGGCCAAATAACTTCCCAACCACACAAACACAATCACCAAAGAGGCTACTGCTAGTTTTGGGACTGCAGTGTGGAGCATTTACCAGAGCACAGCCCAAGGCAGGGATTGGAGACTCCCAGTCAGGTACCATTTAGCATTACAGAAATAAAGCATTGTTCAACTGCAAAGTTTATTTAACAGTGTGCATGTATTTACACAGAGCTGTAACAGACAACAAACAGTATCAGCACAGAGAAAAATCCCAGCATCTTTGCTGTTAGAATGATTGTCTCTGCCAGAGGAAACGGCTATCGTACAAAAATACATCTGTCCTTTTACCTAAGGCACTGCTCTAAAGGCTAAAACAGTTCTACTGCATTCAGAGGCGCAAAGAAGAGAGTAAGAAGGCTCAGTGAGGGCTTCCCATTGCAACTGCAATGTCAAATGTGTTTAGTTCCAGCGAAACCGTTTGTGTTTCACCACCGCAAGCACAGCTGCCTCTTGGTGCTTCATGGGAACTGAAGGATCAGCCCATGGGTTAGAGCAGCTATCCTGTAATCACTTATCCAGTATCCCTCTTGCAGGAACAAGGCTGCATTCTTACTTTTAGTAGCAATTTGTCAGGAGATGCTTAGTCAATCTCTTCATGCTGTAAAAAAGCAGCCCCGTTGAGGTTAAACATTACTCAATGCAGGCTTTAGGGGAAGGGAAATACATCTGCAGCTTGCAGCCACTGTTACAAAGCTAGAACAGGAACACATCAAATAACTAACATGGACAAAACATGACTTCGGTGGTCTAATACTGTTATGTACACAATAAAATAATACTTCCATAAGTGTAGATAAATAAGGACTTCAAAAGGAAACAGTTGTAAAAGCAGGACATGTTAAACTGCACGATGACAGACATCTCTGGGTACTCAAGGTAATACATTAGTGCACATGCTGTAAAATGTTCTGATGTTTGCCAATAGATTAAAACATATTAGTGATGGTCCAACAATACATTTGGAAACTGCCAATATTTTCACACTAGGACATGAGGAATTTAGCATCTCCATTCAAAACTGAAGACCTTCAGTTCTGCAGTTTTAAACAGCACCTGAACCAGTGAGGAAGAGCATTGTTCTAGGATGCTACAAAGGGAGTTCAGCTTTAACCGCACACTCAATGAGTCTTATTTCATCGAGTGCCAGTTTAGGAAGATGCAAAATGTGGCCAGGATCTAAGCAGAGAGCCTCCAGTGGCACACTGTTGTACATGATAGGAAAACTAAACCAGAGACAGGTTACTGTGAAGGGAAACAAGTGATACTGGAACCAGGAAATCTCTAACACTTAGCTAAATGAATGGAAAAGGAACATCAGCACGAGTTTCCCTGAACCGTTTCAAGGTGCAAAGCAGAGGTCTGGCATCCCTCTCCCTGGTGGTTTTTGTATGGTTTTGCAAACTTGAAGCTGGATAAAGGTAAAGAAGCAGCTTTTCAGAACAAGGCCTTCGGTACTTGGTAACACACTGGGTTACTGAAGTGCAATCAGGTTAGTTCCAGGTCTCTAGTGTGTGGTCACAGTTCTGTCCAAAGAGCAAAGAGAAGAAAACATGTAACCACCATAACTGTGTGCACGCCACATGGTCTATCAGCGCTGTTAGAGGCTACAGCCAGGCAGTGAGCACTGAGCCCCTTGGTTACTTACAGCCCAAAACCACTGCAGTAGCTTTTCCTTTTCCATATATGCATTATGTATCAAACCATATCATGGCTAACCATTTTCAAGTTCACCATTAAAAGGCAATGCTTTCTTTACTAAGAAGTTAATGACTGATCAGAACAAAACGCCATCAGCAGCATCACATTGAATCCAGTTAGTCGTGGCCTCAAGGGAAGTCTCGCTAAGGCTGTGCCCATGGGATGACAAGACGCAGAGTGACAGAGGAGACTCAGGAAACAGTTCAGGCTAGAAAAGTGCTACACTTTAATCAGAGCCAGTGCTACACATCACTGAAAGAAAATGTGGAGAGCAAGTCTTGCTTCTTCAGCTACCATTCATTTCCACTGTTCACACAGTCATTTCTCTCCTGCAAAGAGACCTCCTGCTGTGAGCACGTCCATTTGGGCTTTTGCTCCAACACCAGACAAGTTTAGTCCTACATGAACTAGCTTGCTGAAGCCTCTCTGACATGTTAGGCTGTACTGCATCAGGGTTTGGCTTCTCAAGTACATGTGGCTTCGGACACAGCCCTGCTTCTTTCAGGAAAATCCAGACTATTGTGTGTGCAGCTTTACTGCTCCTCCCAAAACGTAACACAACCGTCTGTGGAATTTAAGGTTGGTGTTACCCCTCCTCAGTGAGGGGAAAGGCTATTCTACAGTAAGTAGAGGACAGCTAATACCTTGCCAGAGACCTTTATAAGACCATGCAGGTCAGCATCATGAAGTTACAGAACACGGCTAGGAGGGGAAAGGTCTTGTCTGTAGAGTTACATCAGACACCTTTCAAACTGTTAGTATCTTCAAAAGTAACATGTGCCATTTAAGATAGATACCTTAGAAACAGCCTAAAATACAACAGATGGGCTTGAGTGCTGGTAGGAGATATAGGAGCTTCACAGGGGCTCAGCTGTGTCTTTGGAAGAGCCTTAATGTCAGGCCTTAGTTGCTGTCTAGACCAAGTCCCTAAAAAGGCATCAGTTGGTGACTCCTTTTGACAGGGTTCCAGTTACAAGCACTAAAGAAAGAGCTTTCCCTCCAGTCTACACAGTGGAAAAAGTGCCTTGAAAATAGGAAGCTGTAGTTAAGGCAAGGAGAGTAAAAAGCAAGGAAGTTAATTACCTAGCCAGAGGAAGAGAGGGAAGTCAGCTTGGATTACCTGATGAAGCATCTATAGGTTTGGTCAACGAATTCACTGCACCATCTTCCTCAAAAGCCAGTTTGGGACTAGAAGGTATTGTAGCAGCATCATTCAAGTTTTGATTACAGTTACCAGCAGAGATGCTGTCCGAGCTCAGTTTGGGTGACTTGGAATGTACCCCAACGTCAATAAACTCCTCAAAAGTCCATGAACTGGCTTTGCCATTAAGGTTCTGAATAAGTCCAGCTGTATGATCAGCTTCCATAACACCCAACTGCACCGAGGCATCCATAACCATTTCTTTCGCAGGATGGCTAGGGAAAAGAAAGAGAAGGGATACTTGGATTATCATCTCTGCATGTTTAACTTTTAGATTGATTTCAGGCCAGCCAATAGCAGCCTGCATGCTTTGCACATCCCTGAATATCCTGAAGGGCAATCCCAGACAAGCTGCCCCACAGGATCTCCCATTCAAGAGCCAATGGGGAAGAACGACTCACCAACACATAGCCACGTTTTACTATGCTGATAGCTTGCAGGTAAGGTCTGGCTCCAGTAATTTCCTATAAGCAAGCCCTGCACCATTAAACCTCTATTATAATAGTGTGATTTTTGACTTTCTGCTCCAGTTAAGACGTTTTAAAAACAAAACTGAGCCTCAGAGGAAAATTTAAAACAGATTCAAAATCTGATCCCAAATCAGAGTGATTCATTTTCATTCATTCTTCAGAAAATCAGGAAAATGGCTTTGTATTGCACCACTGAAGGAATGAGATTCCTTTATCATCACTCAAAAGAGTTCACAATGTCATTTCTAAATCATTAGCATTTAGATAAGCAACTGGGACGAGCATCAGAGGACAGATTTTCCAGTAGTAAATGGAAATGCTTCATGTTCAAAAAGATCAAATTTGGAATACTAAAACCAATTCCAACTATGGGAGGCTTTTATACTGTATCTGGTGTTTCACCACAACTGAAGATGTTCTACAGCTTTCTGTAGCTTATTCTTCCATTTCAGGTTTGCCCCCTCCCTCTTGTTTAATGCTTTGTTAACGATAGAGGGGTGCAAAGTTTGAGGCAAGACTACGTACACCACATTTAACTTCAACAGAGGGATGTTTCTTGTTTGATGGAGAACTGCTCTGATGGTAAAGCAGCCACCTACATGGACTCACCTGGCATCCTTCAGTTCAGGAACAAGTAGAGACCTCTCATCACTTTTCAAATCACTTCCATTCATAAACACTTCACTGGCCTTCACCTCAGACACCTCTTGCTCCTCAGACTCTGCAGAGATCAAGCTATGTGCAGTCTCTAAGCAACCCTCTGCCTCCCTCTTGACTTCCTGGAGCAGGTCAATGCCATTCAGCTTTCCTGGAAGTGGGGGGGGAAACAAAGAAGAGTTATAAAAGAGCTTCAGTAACAGAATTGCTATTCTAAATGAATAAACCCCAAGTGCCAAATGACCTTTTCCAGCCAAAACTTGAGGCACTTGGCTTCAACAAGCAGCCTCTAACAACATGAAATGTACTGTCCATCTTTAAAAATACACATGTAGAATGAAAGCATGCTGCCTGCATTTCACTCTCAAATCACTGTTGCATTTAATCCTTTTGTGGGTCTCTTGTGGTAGGGAACAGGCAATGATGTACTCTCTGTTCCAGCAGAGCCTCCCTGGCATTACTGGGACATAATGTCTCAGATGGTTACAATGCTATTACACAAGTGACCTTTTAAACATCACTAAGACACTTGAGAGCTACTTATAACTGGCTCTTCAAGTTTCCTTACCTGGTTGATCAGTCTTCTCCAGGCCCAGCTCTTCTTCCTCTTCAATATCCTCTCCCTCCATAGCCTCTGAGGCCGACTTCCCTTCATTCTGCAACTGAATTGCCAGTGTCACTCTGAATAACACACTACCCTCTAGTGTTTCACAGACAATTCAACCATAGCTCCTGTGCAGGACTAGCCCAAAGGCTAGGAGACACTCAGGTCACCCAGCAACACATGCTCTGCTGAGATAGGGCCTGCAAAGGAACGTGCGGGACCCACTGCCACCTCCTACCCACCAACTGTTCCCGAGCTCCTTTCCCTTCCTTTCCCCAAGGTGTATGCTAAATTGCCTTTCAGTTATATGAAGACTTGGGTCTTTGAATGTCCAGAGAAAACCAGCTACTCCTCAATGTAATATGCACAATTCAACACAAACCTTAGGTCACCACATTAACCACACTATATCCATTAATAACCAGATTTGCTTAACCAATCTGCAACTGCTAATGTCTGATCACATTGTTTTATAAGCCTTAAACAAAAACGCAAAGACTTGGTCAGAACAAGCAAAGCAGAAGTATGTGTGCAATGGGAAGCTACTGAAAAGTCATTTTGGTGCACCAGGACTTTGCACTTCACATGGAAGCCAGTTAGGGTAAGGGTAAGAAAGCAAGACAAGGCAAAGCCTTCTCTGGGAAGTACCTTGGATTCACTTTGATCTGATTTTCGTGTTCTTTTCATTATTTCTTCGATTCTCTGTTAAAAGAGGGAAAAGATTCACAATGACATAGAGAGCTTTAGAGTTCAGCATTCAGGGTTCAGTTTTCAATCACGCATTTTCCTATTTCATACATTTACTACTTTATTCCCCCTTTTTAAAGCTCACAAGCCAGAGCTGGGTTTTTTAACAAGCCCACACTACTTCTATTTAAATTCACTCTAACACCTCAGCCACCAATTCAGGCTGAGGAAGCTCTCTGTGCTTTCGAAGCAGCCGTACCTTTTTCCTTTCAAGCCTTTCCTGCATATTTTGCTGCATAATTCTCTCTCTTTCCAGCCTCTGTCTTTCAGCCTCTTCTTGAGCTTTTGCTTCAGCTTCTTCTCTCTGAAAATGAAGCAAAAAGATGAGAACACCCCATGCACAACTCACTTCCAAGAGTCAAACCCAGAGATTCTGGTTCAACAGAGACAGGAATATCAGACAACCTCTGTTTAATACTCCCATACACTGGAGCTAAATGCCAATTACCCAGCCACTGCCCTGAAATAGTGGTATTACTATGACATTCAGAAACTCATCTGAAAAGGAACATTAGGGGCATAGCTGTATTATGAGTATGCAAATGTTCTGAATGTTGTTGAGCTACTCAAGGCTCCAGCTATGCTGCAGGAGGAAGATTTGTGTCCAAGTGTTCAAGGACAGGTTGGACAGAGCCTTGGGCAACATGGTCTAGTGTGAGGCATCCCTGCCCATGGCAGAGGGTTGGAACTGGATGATCTTCAGGTCCTTTCCAACCCAAACCATTCTATGATCTGTCTAAGAAGGATAATTTATAAAGTAACAGGACACTGATTAAACCCTAAATCATAGACTAACTTAAAATTCTTGGCAGTCAAGTATTGCTACCAAGATACTTGGTGCTGAGCATCTTCTGTTCCTTCTACACAGGAAAATCTGTTCCAGTATGGTCAGAAAGACAGAAGCATAGTTAACACTGGATAATTGTTATAAACTTAAACATAAGCTTTTAAAGAAATGTTTAGACACATGTCAATGCCACCCAGCTCTTGAAGCACAAAGAATTTCATTGTAAAACTGCTTTGATTTTCAACATTCATCGCATTTAAAGAAAGTCCACTTGCTGTAAACCAGCTTCCTTCAGTTAGAAGTCTGTAAAGGTACTAGCTGTGGAAGATATTTAGCAACAGGAAAAGCAAACTAGGAAACACCACCCATCTTTCTTTTAAAGGAATGGAGCAAGCCAGATGACTTTCCAGACAGACAACCTCCTTGTAATCCACAGCAGTAAGCTGGTGAAGTGGGCTCAGTACAAACAGTATGTGTGCACCAAATAGCATCCCACATGGCTAGAAACCTTCCTGTTTCTGCCCCATGCTTGAATTTATGAAAGGCTGAAAGAAATATATATCAGATCATATAATCTAGAGCATGGAAATGACTTCAAGACATTCTCAAATCCATCTCAGACAGGATGAACTCTGCTTTACATCATTCCTGACAGAAGATTTGTCAAAACTGTTCTGTGAAAGAGAACCAAAGCCAACCCCCTTGAAAATGCATCAGCAGCTTGTGTGAGGGGCACAGCTGGAGCCTACAGATAAGCAGACCTGGTGCTGGAGCTCTGCAAGTTTCTCCTGCTCTTCCTGCTCTTGGCGGATCCTCTCCTCTTCCGCTTGTCTCTGTTGTTCCTCATTAGCCAGTCTCTTCTCTTCCTCCTGCTTGCGCAGCTCCTCCTCCCGTCGTGCTTTGTCCTCGGTTGCTCTCTTGGCCATTTCTTCTTCTCTGATTCTAGTGTTCCCAAGATACAGGTTACCACGGGGGTATTTATCTCTTGGAAAGCGTGCATGCACATGAGAGAATAGGAAAGCAAAACAGTTTTAAGTTATCCAATCACTAAATACCTGCGCAGGGATACTTGCTGGTGTGGATTTACAAATGCCACCATCCAGACCAAAGGAGAAAGCAGAATAACTTGGAAGAAACTATCTCTGAATACATAAATGCTGATGAAGTCGAGGTTGCTCCTAACAGAAATCTGACTGAGAACTGGATTAAGCAATGACTGTTTAATAAATACCACCAGTATCCATGACATGAATGAAGCTTTTAAACACAAATTTAGTTGTATTTCCTAACAGTTTCTTCTACAGTCTGAATTCCAGAGATACACTGGAGGTGGCCACTGCCTGATCACAGACATATCCGAGACAACATCCATAGCAGACTATATGCAAGCTTATGACAGCTTTATACCCATGAGTGAAACAGACAAAACCCGATGTTCCACCCTGTTCACAGAAGCACTGATTGGCGACTCCTGATCTATAATAAAGTTAGTCAGCACAGAGTTAAAAATTGCTCTTTAACAACTTCAATGCAGTGAGCCAAATACCCACTGATTTATCACCTTGAATTACCTGGCTGCCACATTTCTGATTCAGGTTTTGGATCACTACTATGAGATTTAATGTACATCAAACCTCTGCCCGAGTCCATCAAAGGGAAGTTTAATGCAGAGAGATTGACTACTTCAAGACAAATGCAAACAAAACAAACACCAGTGGTGTAAAAAGCACATTCTAGTTTTGAAATAAAGGCACCACTGGTGCCTGGAAGGAAAAAGCAGCAGTGGTTTGCACAGGGCCTATGCATTACATGTATACTGAGATACAGATTAACTATACACACAGCAACCTGCCCTACCTCCAACGGTGCTAGCACCTGTGTCAGCTTCATGAACTGCATGAAGGCTTATAGGAACTTGAATTAAAGCTTAGAAAACACACAGCTGGAGTGTCCATTCCAACCACACCCCAGCACTGAAAGCATTCCTTCCTTCTCCCGAAGGATTACCTTTCCTCTTCTTGTCTCTGAACTCTTTCTTGGTCTTCACGCTCTCTTTGCTCCCGTGCCAGACGCCGTTTCTCTGCCAAGATTTTAGCAGCTTCTTCAGCTGTGGTGGTCCCTGCTACTGTTTTGCTACTGGATTCTGCAAGGGTGAAGAGAAACTGCCGTTAGAAAAAGCCCCAGAAACATACAATGAAGATGTTATCACTGTGAGATGAGATCTTTCTTTTGGCCACTTCACTTATCTTTTCAATCAGTGCTCATCACTCAGACAGTATACCCCGTATCTAAAAGCCCACAAGAGCCAAAGGGAGTCCTAAAGAGATACAGAACCACAATATCTCACTGACACTCACATAACAACAACTCATTTCAACTACACTGATCCAGCCATTTGCCAGATGATACAGTTATTCTCCAATTACTACAGTACTTAAAACCATGTTTTTGAAGAGACACGTTTATTCTGTAACACTTACAAACACTTCAGAGAAAACTGAAGAAAATTCTGCACTGGGAAATGCACTTAACTGCCTTCTAATAAAAATGAACACACATGAGCAAATATTTCCTTCTTTGGTTCCATAACAGTATCGTTCATGCCTTTATAGTCGTAGAGCATCTTAGGGTGCAAATAATCACCATTTTATCTGGCCCTGAAGGCACACACTAATGACTTCAGTAATTCCATAGTGCTACACATTTGAGCAACAAATCAATTCCCAATTTACATAGAGATTGAAAGAGCTCCAACCACCAGGTTAGCAGCTATTTGCCCAGGCCTGCTGTTTATGTTTCATCGTGTCCTGCCTGGTGTTATGGTGTCTGAACATCAAAGATACTGTTATAAATTAACATTAGGAAAACAATAAACACATACTCTTGCCATTAGTGGCTCTCAATATATATTGAAAGAACGCTGATTTTTATCAGTTATTCCCACTCTTCAGAAACTGTTTACTGCACAAACTACTGCTGTTTGCAATGTGACTTAAGAACTCACCTGAATGCCCAGAGAATTACCTCTTGCTGTCAGTAGAGCAACAGCATCACAATGTTGGTGAAGACCTGCCTTGCTTCTTTTTAATATTTCACCAACCAGCACATGTGTGTTGGTTTAACACTTACAAAGCCCTCAAGTTAAGGTAATTTTAATGAACAATGACATCAGGGTTTGATCGGTTATTTTCCTTCTGACCTCAAGGCAAATCATTCAAAACACAATGCCATCATTAGGAACTTTAATACCTGAAAAGCTGCTTAAGCCCCACAGACACGTAATCACTGCCTGCAGCTGTAGGGCATTATTACAGAGTAAACCTTCAGTGGCTGAATCCCAGCAGTGTTTTGTGCCTGAACATCCCTCCTGCAGCCCTAGGAAAAGCAGTCCAGCACTAATGGGGTGCAGTCACAGAGCTGTTTTCTACCATTTAGATTTATCCAATGCTGAAAAATCAGCACCTCCCCAGAACACACATTCTGACTTGGGCAAAAATATGGTCACGTTGGTGCAAACAGGAATCAGCCACAAGAGCTCCAAATCTGAACTCAGCTAAAAGGGGCCCTGGTCCTCCTCCCTGAGCAGGAAGGGCCAGTTATAAGAACCATCAGCAGGATTTGCCTAGTCAAGACTTGCATGTGCTTTTCTTCCCATGCTCTGCACCTTCCACTGTTATTTAAAGAGAGGTTTCATTTAGTGTTGCCAGTATAACCATGACGAAATCAAGCTGCCTCTCTCCTCCACTACCACTTGAGGGTCTTGCCAGTTTGGACAAGTCACTTTTTACAGCAGAGGTCATCTTCTATAGTGCACTTCCACAGGAACCAACACAGCAGCCCTGGTTGAACACTGCTGCAATCTCAGCTGTATCAAAATTGGCTGACATTTTAAATGTCAGGTTTAATCTGTTTTCCCCCTCCTCAAAATTGAGCCTAAGTAAGACAACTCAATGCTCAACAAGAAGCCTAAAGGTTTTAGGCTTTTAAGTTACAGGGTTATAACATGATAATGATAGCTTGAAATACCTGGTATTGAAAACAACAGAAGAAAATTAGTCACAACTATTCAGAACACCTTGGATATGGAAAGAACAGGAGGCAGAAAGACAAAAGAAAGGGTAGGAAACCTCAGGTCTATGGGGAACCTTCCCATTGCATGTTGACTTTTGAAGCTTTATGGATGTTTTCCATATGGTTACTTCAATAGTGCTTTCATTTCTAAGCACCCCTTGTACAGTCTGTTTCCACAGGGCAGGACATGAGATTTCCCAATATAACTGATATCATGCCTTAAGCATTTTATAGTCAGCTCTATTTCCTTGGCTCCCAGCCATTCCCAATAAGAACTGCCTTTTTCTCAAAGGACCTTTTAGTGATGGAAGCAGAGAGAGGGAAGCAGGTAAGAGAAATGTCTCAGAACAACTGCGAAATGTCCTATTAATTGGATGGAGAGAAGATTCCAACACATTTCAAGGCAAGTCATTTATTCACAATTAATCTAGGAATCATATTCCAAAACCTTCACTACCCCAATACAAAAAAGCGAGGCTCCATGATAGTTTATTACCTATCATCATGCATAAGGTGAGAGCTCATGAAGGAGCACTTCTTATGCTTTAAGTTGAAACAAGCCTTTTAACTCTGAGAGAAGCTGCGAAAGGCTGTGCCAGAAGTGACAACTGCTCCAAGTCACTGAAAAATAAGAAGTGTTTTACTGCAGAACAGCATATTTCAGTTGGAAGACACAAAACCCAGGACACAGACTTGATTGCTGTCTGTCAGCAACAAGCAATCAAGTTCAGTTTGAAGGCGAAGAGATGGTATGAAGGTACAAGTGCACAAAGCTGAAACCAGGTTGATCCTACAGCACTTAGAGACTGATTTACCACATGCCATTCACCGATGTACTCTGACTTCAGAAGCTGCCTGGAATATGGTATTGCACCAACCCACAGGGTAAACTGCCTGCACAGAGGTGTTAAATGAGAATTGGCTTGAAAATTGAAAGAACTTTTAAAGAACAAAGATTTTTGCCTCACTTGGCAATACTGCAGTGTACCAAAACATTCAAAGAGAGAATGAAATCATCTCTATGTTGAAGAACATGCCCACTATTTCCTTATCTTCTGTGTGTCAAAGAAAAAGAGCTTTGCCAGCCCCAGTATGAGTCACTACCAAGATGAGTAGCTTGAGGATTAGCAATAAAATAGAAACAGGTAAACTGGGTTAGTACAGTTCCAGAAGTCAGTGTAGAGGAGACAAGGTGGGGCATCCAAGGAACAAGGACGGGCGTTCTTGTTCCAGAACAACTGGAAGTTACAGAAATAGGACATATTGTTATGGAGGTTTCAACCAGCCAATGACATAGATCACAACTGATGTTGCCCCCTCTGAGGCATGCAAGACATTTATCACAGTCACGGAGCACACTGAAGGATGAACAGTCTGACTGCAAAGATAAGTGATGTGACACTGAAGACGGATGTGTGACTTCATACAAACATCCACAGTGGGCTATGACACCCAGGCTTCCTTCTAGAGGAACACATGCTCAAAGAACTGTACCACAAATGAGTTCTTCAGCTGACTAACACCACATCCTGAGCAGTGTCAGGAAGAGCCTCAGAATTAACAGATGACTGCAGCAGCAGAGGAACGCACAACAGGAATGTACATGCAGCAACATGCAGCAAGCATGTGTTCCCACTTACCTGCTGTCTGAAGGATTTCCACCCCCAGTACTGCCCACTGGCTGTAACTTACAGTCCAGAGATCCCTCCTTTTCCTGTTAAGTCTCCCCTAAGTTCTCCAAAGAGAAACCTCATCAGAAGGTTCTCCCAGATTCTGCTCTGAGATAGTAGATGGCAATAGTAGGGACAGAGGCTGTGCTTACTTGTCGTGATGAAGAGGACTAAGAAACTAATTGCTTATTAGGTGTATGTCTCTCCTTAACCTACCATGATAATCTCTGAGTGGGACCTGTGAACTGGCCACTGTTTCCTGAGGCAGCAATGATTATAGGAACCAAGACTGAGGCAGCCTTGTAGCTTTGTGAGAACCAGCTCTGAGCCTGTCATGCACCAGTAGCTGATTTCTCCTCCAAGCAGGTCCTCTACACAAGCAATTTTAACAACTACCAACTGGACCTTTGTGTAGTTAAACCACTGACTTTGCAAACCTAAGCTAGGAGATCCCTCAGCCAGTGTAGTTGAAGTCCAAAAGGCAAACGGGATTTCTGCTTTCCTTAAAATTACAGTGCAAGCAGTAACATTGAAAGCTCCTGCCTTCAATCTCCAAGTGTTCCAACTACTGCACTAAAGCCCACAGCCAAATGTCAACCACATAAAACTATTGTATAATTAGCAATGAACAGCTTCTGCTTAAAGCATCTTTCCTTCCAGTGCTCTGCCTCACAAATGATTTCACCAGTCCTAGCCCACAACAGATGTCTTGAATAAGGTGTCAGTCATGGAGAAACACTCACCTTCTTTGGTCTTTGTGCTAGCTGCTACCACATCCCTGTCCACAGCTGGTGAAACACCTTGCTCTTGTCCTGTTCCTTCTGTGCTCTTATCCTTTGGTTTGCTCTCTGCTTCAGTTTTCTTTTTGGTAATGTTCACGACACCAGGAGTGAGAGGTGGACGTTGGATGGGTGCTGATTTAGAGACTGGACTAGGAGAGGGTGGCCTCTGTTTTGACATGCCAGGGGAAGGTGGGCGAGTCTTCTGCCTGTTGAAATAAGCAGTACTGTTCAGGGCTAACCCACAACTGAGGCCAGAAGTCTACTTTGGTTAGTTTACATCACCTACCTCACTTCTAAATGTAAATCCACCCATAAACCACTGGTGCCTTCCTCATAAAACTCAAATACAGGATTCCAAAATACCCTGGGCACCCAGACTCAATATTCATGGGCCAAGATCAAATCAGGTTTGCAAGCCCTGATGTCTAACTCCCCATCACCCTGTGATTCCACTCCAAGAACCTTCCTACACTGATAGAGGCAGCTCAGTCTATTCAGAAGCTCACGTTTCTCATTGCTTTTACTGCACATACTGGACAGAAAACTGGGTGCACGGTGTCTGCACAGAAGAGACAAAGGTTCAAGTAAGAGCTGCAGCCCTACTGCAGAAATCGGACCAAAAATGAGGTGCTCATGTTGTATAACATGGCATTGGTCATCCACATTCCAACAGCACAGCTGTCTTGAGATAGGAAGCAGCCTTCCTTTTGTTCTGGATGCATACCTAACTGTAGAAGGTGATGGAGGACGCTTCACCACATTAGCAGGAGAGGGGGATCTTCTTCGGGCAGACACAGATGGCGAGGGAGGGCGTCTTAAACCAGAACCCGGAGATGGTTTGTCCGTCTCTGATTTCTAAGGTGACACATCGAAACAAAACAATGCTCACTCTCTAGAGCACAGTACAGAGGAGTTGCTACCCCCAAACCCATACAACTTCTCAACAAGATGTACTTTACATTTTCTTTATGTCCCAAAAGACAGACCCAGTCAAATTAAACTCTGGGAGCCATAAGCAGCAAACAGTATGCTTTGGGATACCAAAGAGATCAAGAACCATAAAATCCCAACTTGATTTCCATACTGTGTTTCTTTAAGTCATAGAATCCCAGACTGGTCTGGGCTGGAAGGGACCTTAAAGCTCCTCCAGCTCCAACCCCTGCCACGGGCAGGGACCCCTTCCACTAGAGCAGCTTGCTCCAAGCCCCTGTGTCCAACCTGCCCTTGAACACTGCCAGGGATGGGGCAGCCACAGCTTCTCTGGGCACCCTGTGCCAGTGCCTCAGCACCCTCCCAGGGAAGAGCTTCTGCCTAAGAGCTCATCTCAGTTTCCCCTCTGGCAGGCTAAAGCCATTCCCTACAGGCCCTTGTCCAAAGCCCCTCTCCAGGTTTCTTGTAACCCCTTTAGGAACTGGAGCTGCTCTAAGGTCTCCCCTTCAGGAGCCTTCTCTTCTCCAGGCTGAACCAGCCCAGCTCTCTCAAATGCTCTGAGTATTTCAGTAAGCAAACAGAGTACTGAAGCAGGAGCCAATCTCGAGCTGTTTTCCCCCCTCCTGATTAATACAAACCTAATTCCTGTGGATTTTCAACAAACCTGGGTTGAATCTGGTGAACTTGCATCAGATGAAGATACAGAGGACTTCAATCTGTCGATGCTACGACTGCGCACGGGCACTTTAGGAGCTGGGACTGGGGAACTGATGGAACTGGCTGAAGCTGAACGAGGACAGAGGTGAGATTCTATAAAAGTTAGGAATTTGACAAGACAAAACGAGAACCAAGTGCACAGCATGAGAACAGGAGAAAAGGAAGAGGGAGAAAGAGAGAAAGAAAGATTGTGTGTGTTAGAAACCATACAGAGAAACACCCCAGGCAGCGCACATTGCAATGGGTCACGGACACAGACACCACCACCACACAATTAGTACTTTGGAAGCAACAGCACCAAGAATCAAACCATTCTGAAAGCAGCAGTCTGGAGTAGATAAAAATAAAATGCTTTTCCAAAACTTGCCTGAATTTGTGTACACCAGTGTTTAGTCTTAGTTAGGCTGCATCTAATCACAAATACTTCTGTTTTAATGGCTTAGCATCCTTCTTTACGAGTTCTTCGTGACAGGTTCAAATGTGAAGCAGGTTTCCCTCAAGGAGGAAATCTTCCTTCTTTCTAATGAGTAAATACTCGAGTAAATCACTGCGATAAAGCAGCATTACATTAGGCATCAGGGCATTGCAACCTTTCCTTGTGAAATAAGCATTTGTGCAACACTGTTCTACTTTCCCTCTCTGATCCCTTTATCACTACCTATGGTTGTGCCCTTTACCCAAGTCAACAAATCAAAACAGGTGGTGTCAAAGAAACCTACTGAGAAGAAAATATCAACCATTAAACTAAAGTACCTTTCCTACCTGAAGTATCTTCACACGTAAGACACTGAAAGCAACTGTACCTTTTAATTACTTTTTCACTAGCATGGCATAGATAAGCATACATAGATGTAAATATAGAGACTGGAGTTTTCTACAGCCTGAATAAATTGTGACAGATGCAGCACTTAACTCTGTAACTTGGAAAAGACATTTTATTTTTATATAGACAGCGTTTGTGCAATAATTGCATTCTGTGTGTGCAGAGCTTGTGCTAAAGCACAGGTACTTTCTACTGAAGTGAAGAAAGTGCCTTTAAGTAAACTGATGAAACCATGAAAGTGATCTTTAATTCAGCAAAAGTGAATAAGTCACATGCTGTCAGTAACAGTGAAAAAGATGGGATTTCCCCACATGACGTGAACTGAACTGTTCATGGCAAAATAAAAGTAGCACAGAGATGGGTGTGCAAAAACATGACCACTGACCACAAACCAGTACATGAAAAACTGATGATTACACAAGGGGAGCAGTGCAGAAATGGTCCTTGTTGGTACACCAGGGACAAGTCAAGTGGCATAAGACCAAAAATCAAGAGGGAATAACATACTTCAGAAGAAACAAGCAAAACTGGAATGCAAGTTGTAAGGTAAGAGAGGAGAAAGGACTCCACATTGGTTCCAGATACACATTTACTGGGGCATTATTGCAACCAGTAACAATTATCAGACATGTGGGATGCAGCTAGGGCTTGCCCACGAGGCAAATTCCTGTGTTAGTATTAAGTTGAGCCACAGAGTGGGCTTATCAGCTCAGTTTGAACCACTATAAAATTGCTTGAGCCAACAAGGGCTTCTCTATGATACCTATAGTATCTTCTCCTGCTAGTATACCTCTACTTCGACAGTCAGCATGAGTGAAGCCAGCCTGGGGATCCCTGTTAAGATAACCCCTTTGTCATCCTCCTACAAGAGTTTCTCCACACAAATAAATTTAGGCTTTGCCCTTATTCCTTGGAGCCTCCTGTGAAATTATACACTTGCTTGGGTTTTTTTCCCCCTCTTTCATTTCTTAGCACTGATGTCTGACCAGGATGTCTCAGATTCACCTGAGACTACAACCCAAGTGCTAAAGTCAGCTAAAAAATCAAACCCAACACCAGCATCTGGTTCTCTGCAGATCAGTTAAACTGGCACTGGAGTTTTAAAGCCAGTATTACTCTGTGGCTTTGTAACCTAAACATACAGCATAGCATATGAATTGGTTATTATACTCATCAAAAAAAACCTTGGGTAAGTTGTATTACACATAACCATGTATTAAGGGTCTTGATTCACACTGAGGTGTAGCACGGTTAGCAACTATCATGCAAGTTCTTTCAACTGCATAGGACTTTGAGGCTTTGCTGCCCTCCTGTTACCTGAGGGATCCTGTCCATCAGTCGATAATGTAGCAGCACTTTTACTCCTAGCTAAAGAGGCCTGTGTAGGGGCGAGGAGGCGACTGAGTACGCTACTGTCCAGAGGACTGAGTTGGGAGCGACGAGCTAAATGATGGGAACAAACCAAAAAGGATCCAACATGAAATCATATAATGAAAAAGACAAGCAATACAAAGCAAAGGAAGGCTGGGAGCATCGCTGCAAATCATAACAGGTTTGGAAGGAAAATATTGAAGTCATGGAGAGGGAAATCCAAACTGAAAGCACAGCAGGGTTAAACACTGCAATCTTATGTTGCACTTCTTGTCCTTGGCTTGCTTAACACCAACGTGCAAAGACTGGCACATGTACAACAGAGGTGAATGCTGAAGTCAGTCAAAGCACAAGAAGTTTCTGACCCAGCTTTTCAGGGCTATATGCTCTGAATGGCAGGAAAGGCTGCTCTGGCATCATGAACAGTAGACTTGCAAGTCAAAGTGCATGGTTACAGTCAGGCATCGTTTGCACACACAGATTCACACAGACAGCACCCATCACCCTCCCATACAGGAAAGATTCTAAAGCAGAGTATCATTTCCACTGCTGGCAAGGGCTGCTGAAAGGAAGGTTTCAGAATTGTTAACCCAAAGGGAAAAACAAGTTAGAAAAGTTGC
This sequence comes from Pezoporus wallicus, assembly GCF_028554395.1. Taxonomy (NCBI): domain Eukaryota; kingdom Metazoa; phylum Chordata; class Aves; order Psittaciformes; family Psittacidae; genus Pezoporus; species Pezoporus wallicus. The sequence continues at coordinate 973,598 of NW_026637336.1, read as the reverse complement.
TAGTCTTCAGCTTTAGGAAGAGTTCCTAGAAGAGAGGTTATCTGTAACCTAGTGGGGAATACACAGACCAAAGGAGACTGAAGTGAGAACAGGTTCCTTCCTTCACGTGCATGCACAAAGATTAGGCCAGCAGCCGGGACAGAGAAGTTGCTTTTAAACTGAATGATGGAAGAGAGCTTAAAAGCAAAGGTAAGATTTAACTAAGAAGTGTACACAGCAGTGACATTTTTACTCTTATATTTAAACCCATCAGCTTTCAAATACATCTCTCTCAAGCAGAAGACATTTTGCTATCTGCTTACAGTGCCAGTTAACAAACTCTTTGGTCCAAAGGGAGAAATTTATCCTTTACAAGTCTATCTTCACCACTGGGTAACTAAAAACCCATTAAAGAGTCCTAAAAACGTAAGAACCAAGGAAACCAGTGAAAGGTAACCTATCCAAGCTTTGCTGTGAATGGCTTTAAAAAGAAGCAGTTAGCTTTAGGAAACAACCACCTGGTTTTTCTTCCTTTTTCACTTTTTCTAGGTCGGGAGAGGACTGGGGTTTACTATTCACTCTATTCAAAGATGTGCTCCTCTTCTTGTCTGTTCCTCCTAGAGACCAAGCGTAAGGAAGATTATTTGTAACAGGACATTTAGATATATGATTCTCTAAACTACCATTCCCAACCTTTGCTTTTGCCAATCTAAACCCACTGCTCTAGCATTATGAACCACTACTTTCTCATGAGTTAAATGGTTTGCCTACCATGTGTCTACTCTCCCCCCACCCTTCCACTCTCCAGAGGAATGCTGCTGCTTTATAGACACAGTTACCCAGTATCTGGCACTGCAATGTGCATAACAATATTTATGCCACAGTGCACTGACTATGTGCACAGCAATGAAAACCTGAGTAAAAACACAATGAAACTGGGACATGGTTTAAAGTTAGAGAATCCCAGACTGGTTTGTGCTGGAAGAGACCTTACAGATCCAGCTCCAACCCCTGCCATGGGCAGGGACCCCTTCCACTCGAGCAGCTTGCTCCAAGCCCCTGTGTCCAACCTGGCCTTGAACACTGCCAGGGATGGGGCAGCCACAGCTTCTCTGGGCACCCTGTGCCAGCGCCTCAGCACCCTCACAGGGAAGAGCTTCTGCCTAAGAGCTCATCTCAGTCTCCCCTCTGGCAGGTTAAAGCCATTCCCCTTGGCCTGTCCCTACAGGCCCTTGTCCAAAGCCCCTCTCCAGCTTTCCTGTAGCCCATGTAGGTTTTGGAAGACCTCAAATACCAAACCCCTCAACTTCAAACATCCCATTTATTGCCTCCCAATTCTCAAAACAAACTGGTTTCTAGCACCTTTCTGTTCCACCTGTGCACCTTTGAGTGCTGACTGCTGGGAATGTGGAGGAACTTTGTTATTCAGTCTGTTTAATGAGGCACTTCTCTTTGTGGTACCTGGAAGTGAAAGTGCATTTATTAAGCATGTTGAAAAGCCCAGAAGTCCCCTCCAGCACCTGCCCCACTTCCCTAAGAAACAGAGTCATTAAATCACTTTGTCGTATGAATCCTTCACAAACAGGAAAACTGGACAGGGGAAGAATTACTCTACATAAAGCATTAATTCTGAGAGTGAATCTTCTGATTTCAGCCATCTTTTACCAACCAGCCATTTCTTCCTCAGTGCCAAGAGCAAGAATCACTCTAACTTGTGGGGTGATCTAAATGACCTCTACATCCTGACCATGTGGACCAGCTGAAGTCCTGTCCAAATATCTTGTCTTTCAGGCCACCTGGGATTTTCTCCTCCAAAGCAAATAAGGATTCAAAGGATTTCAAGTAAATCTGAAGTCAATCCCAATTAGTTCATCATTAGTGACTTTGTTAGCAGCTTCATTTGTATTTTACAGCCCTGTTTCTGACTCATACTCAGAGCTGAACCCTGCAGACACAGGATATATAAATATCATTTGAAATCAAAAGCAGTGACTCAGAGCCCTTGCCAGTATAGATATAGTCACTGATTTCCCTACCAGGCCTACAGAGTAGGAGGACAAGTTTTAACACTGCATCACCTTCCAGCATGAACCAGCAAAATCACTGTGAGCTGGGGCCATGGCAGGGATTCTTCCAGCACACCTCATTGGATCCGAAGCTGCAGATGGGCAGAACACTGCAGTACAGACCTAGGTGAACCTGGTTTTGTATTAAACACCACTTAGCTTGATGATGCTCTGCATCGTTTTGGAGAAACAAAACCAAAAGCATCTGGGATACGGATGAAACATTTGGGAAGAATCCCCATAAGGAAATCTTAGGCTAAAACAAACTGGTATGTGCTCATGCAAATAGTCTCTAGCTTTCTTAATAAGTAGATCAGGGCAATTCCTTGTGTTTCCTAATTTCTTTGGGGTTTTATTTGGAGAAGGCAAATTGCCATGATTTATAGAATGTACTGGGATGGGCACAGAGGAGAAGGCAGAGAGAACACGCATACGCAGAGGGTTGGTAAACCAGAGCTCTCATTCTCCACATCCCTGTTTAGTTGTGGGGTGCTGTTTCAAACATGGCAAGCTGCAATCAGGAGCTTCATCTACCCTGAAGCTGCAACTCAAAATGAGGCTGGAAATCACAGAAATTGGTAAATGATCTCTAGAGTGCAAAAGCTCCAATAAAAGTAAAGAAATAGATGGCTTCCAGGCCATTTCTATTCCTTGGTAGTCACTGGCACACAGTAACCCACCCAGAATGCTTGTGAGCAGGGGTGTGCACTAACAGTTTGAGTATCAATATGAGATTACACTCATTGGGCTAGGAATGGTGTCAGAGCTGCATGCTACAGCTGCAGTCATGCTAGACCTACAGGTCACAACAAAACAATCTCCCACCCAAAACACCTCCATAGGCATCAGGGGTTTTCCTGCATCCTCTATTTGGTTAAGGTACAACTGTAGTATGAAAGTGTGTGTCTACAGAGTACAGGACTGGCACAAGAGAAAGATGTCAAACCCAAGCTGATTTTTAACATCCCCCAGGCAATCAAATGACTGAAGCTGTCTAACAGAAGGCAGCAAACTTCAGTTTTGTACTACTTCTCTTTTGCTGAGATTTCAGGGTGTGATTTGAGGCATGCAACCCCCTAAAGATGATGTGAAATGATTCATGGATCAATATTTCACCCGAATTTGACTCTAGTAAAACGATTCCAGATATTAAAAGAAAAAGCCAGGAGTCTTTACCGTTGCTCTTCTCCTTTAACAGAGATTCACATCAACTGGGTCAAAGCCCTCAAGCTGGATTAACAAACTGCATGGAACGCATTTGAGATCAAGACATGAAGTGAGTTACACAGCAAGGGAGGAAGAGGAGCATCACTCCACCTCCTGCCTCCTCCCCAGTAGCAGCTCCCCTGCCACCAGGAGCCAGAGAAGCACTTACTTTGATGAGAAGCGTTTAAAAGCGCTGCGGATGATGACAACCGTTTATCCATGACAGCTTCTGCCTGTTTGAGGTTTGCTGTGGAGGTAGACCGCTTGCTGGCTGTGTGAACAAGTGCTTGCTTTAGCATTGAGCTTCGTACCTCAGGAAGAGCCTTTCACACGTTGCTGGGAGCTCACTGGGGAAGTATCACATCCTGAAAGCCAGCTCCACTTTTGCTCAAGGAGAAGCACACATTGTGTGTTTTGATCCAACTAGGGCCAGTTGTAACGGGCACACAAAAGACATTTCAGTGGAGGCATGCCAGGGTTTTGCACATATGTATGAAATACGAATCTTAAACCCTGTGCTCCTAACATATAAAGGCAAAAGCTACTGAGATTGTGTGTTGTTACCAGAGAAAGTAACAACGAAACCTTCATTCCTTCCACGTGGATACGGTAAACCAGTTTTCCAATCACAAGTTAACAAAACCAAACCAACTGCTTTTGGAAGGATAAAGACAAACAGCATTCCTGTTTCTGATTCCTTCTCAAGGGCTGCTGTGAATGTTTTAGAAATTTCCAATTTTTCCCTGTTATCTGATCCATAAGTTCATGTTTTCCATTAATTTTGCAACTCTTTTGGAAAAAAACCCCTGCCACACCAGGCATTAATTGTTCCCTTGCATGTGTATACACACAGACATATCTCCACACAGAAATCATCTCCCACATGGCACTACAAGCCAGATAAATACCTGCTTTTTAATGTCAAATAATGCACTTTCAGGATGAACACTACTCCAGAGTGTAAAAGCCTTGCAAAAGCATATACCCGTCGCTGTGGGAACTCGATAAGCAGAAAACAGTAATGCACACAAAGTAGGGAGGACGTAGCAGGATAACCACAAGGAATTCCATCCATCAAAAGCAATTAATCAATTTTCCTGGCGCACTGCACAGCAAAGAAGATTAATGTGAACTCATTAGTGCATAAGTACCAAAGGAAAAGCAGCACGACTCACCACAGAAGCAGCACCTTTTCCCTTTGGCCAGCATGCTATAGCATCCTTACAGCAAGCACAAGGACACAGGATTCCTATGTACAGCCCTGTCTCTGTATAGTACTTCTGACACCCATACCCAGCCTTCCTGAGCATGGGGCCTCCTGCAGAACCAAGTCAAGTGAAAACCACATTTTGGAGCTGAAGCTACACAAGTGGCAAGCTCTTGGGCAGTGAACAAGAGCCAAGCTCCCACGGGACTTATACCATGGAGAACTGGGGGATCTACCGAACCTAATTAAGAAACAAAGATCTGAGCTTAGTTTACCTTCCCAACACAACAAAAGAGGGCATTTTAGGAATGAAACCTGAGCACTGGGATAACTAAAACAGCCTTGAGAGGTTTTGTACATAACAAAAATCAGCAAGCTCCCAACCCATGGCTATGGGTGCTTTGGAAGGCAAAGACTACCCTCTAGTGTCTGCTCTGAAAAGCAAGCCTGGCTCCTGCCTCAACTCAAGTGTGTGAGCCTGAGGCCTCCAAGCATCATGGAGAGGCTTCGTACAGGTTTTGCCTGGTTCAGATTGGGACTTCTGCGCTTGGCCTGAAATCTGAGATGTCAACTATCCCCTGCTGAGACCCAGAGAGCACAAAAGTAAATCCTGCATTCAGAAAAAGGACACTGAGCAAAGCAATTCTATTCCAGCAAGCTGTGGGATGGGCTGTGCTGGGTGCTAGAGACAAGGGTGAAACTTCTAACAAAGTATCACAGAATCCCAGACTGGTTTGTGTTGGAAGGGACCTTAAAGCTCAGCCAGTTCCAACCCCTCCCCTGTGAAGGTACACTTTCCATTAGAGCAGCTTGCTCCAAGTGCTGTCCAACCTGGCCTTGAACACTTTTCAGTTTGCATTCATTGCCCAAGACCTTGAGAAGTCACAGCTTTTTTGATCAATACATTCACAAACGCCTCAAATATCTTTTTTGGGGGAGAAACAATACTTATATTAAGGGATTTGAAATGCAAGCAGCACATAGCACCAATCCCATGTGATACCAAATAGAAGGGGGGGAAGCAAACTGCAGCAGCAAAGCCAAAGCAAGCACAGGACTGCCCTACCCCTTGCCATGGGGTAAGGAGCTGGGAAACATGGTACCTTAAGGAAATCATTATGAGAGCAAGGAGCTCTCAATTGTAGCTTCTCACTGAGCTTCCCTGAGAGAGGGTCCTACAGTCCTCACTGAGGCTGGATAAAATGAGGCTAAATAGAGGAAGATTACCAGCCTCTCACTTCCTCCCAAACTTCTACTAGGACAAGGAAGCTCTTTATTTAGAAAGGAGAGACTCTGGCAGCCCAATTTCTATTCTAATGGCACGTCTCCACTACAGATGCACCTGAACATCTCGTTTTGCTTAGCAGTCATCACTAAACCTGCCTTGCCATTTCTACCGGCAGACCCACACCCTGCATGTTTCATCTCAGCCCTGAGCAATGCCATTAATGTAATGGTTGGCTTGGGGGCTTCCATCAGTTTCAGGCCATCAGTGGAGTACTTGGCGCAGTCTCAGTGAATCATACTCTGTACATAACAGAGAATGGCTGATGGCTGGTGAAATGCTCACTTTCCAGAGCACACTGCCTTTATCACCCACAACTGCTCCTTTACCAGCCCATGTTCCTAAATATTACTGCTGACACAGCCAGTTCCTGGAGTCAAACACAAATTCCACACTGTGTGGATGCACAAGTCTTAAACAGATACTGTAGTGTTTGACTGTCTCCATGTTTTCCAAACTGGTGCCAAGTTACCCACACTGATCCACCACACCTGAACATATCTGCTCCTCCTATTGCCACTTTATGATGCACAAGGTACAGCTTAAGTGCCTGTTGTTACATCAGGAGAATGTTTGTTGGAAGACATTTTAATGTGCTTCATAGAATAGTTTGGGTCGGAAAGGACCTTAAGATCATCCAATTCCAGCCCCCTGCCATGGGCAGGGACACCTCACATCACCATGTCACCCAAGGCTCTGCCCAACCTCAGCAGCACTGAAGACCATCTTCCACAATCAAAAGGACAGACAAGACTCATTTCCTCATGTAAATTGAGAGAGCAAAGAACATTATGTGTGTCATAAAGCTTAGCTTTAAAACTAGGTAAGGTAGAAAAGAATGGAAGAGGGGAGAAAAAAAATGGTGCTTTCTATATGTTAGGCAAATGTGATTTCCTAGATTCAAGGCTGAATGGCATTTGGTAACGTAAAATAAAGTAATTGGATTTGTATACGTAACCAAGCAACCCATGTTGAACAGGTAAATCAATCCAGTCAAACTGGCTAATTCTGAGGAAAATTAAGGATTCATGCTGTGCAGAGGAAGGGAAGAGAGAAGTTAAATAAAATACACATGCTTCTGCTGTGTTGCCAGCATAAGCCACAGTAGTTAAATCACACTCAGTCAGACTGTTCATTGCATTTTCAAGTCCCATATTGTCAGCATTAGGAGGCAGCTGGATTGAGTTAGTAATGCTGTGAGTATGCACACATTGTCACTATTTAGCTGGGTCTCAGCTATCATCTTAAACTAGCTGCAAGAACCAGTTTTGCTTAGTAAACATAGAGCCTTAACAGATATATCAGTGATCCAAAACGCTTCCCTGAACGATGCACTGGAAGTGCCAGAAATCCAATGAAAACATAGTTAATATGTAGAATGATGCTTAGGTAATGGACAGATCTGATTTGACACGGAAGGAGTATCAAACTGCACAAAGGACCCATTCCCTTACATGAAGTTTCAGCAAAACACCATTTGATTTTGCAAATGTTACTTCAATTGCTGGTGAAGCAAAGCAAAAGGAAACCAAACCAAAGCCTCCCATGTACTTTGTGCAAATCAGCAAACAATGAAAGGGTTCAAAATTGCCCTGATAATAAATAAAAGCTGAAGACTACCGAGCTAATTTGTATTCAAATACATGGCATGAAGAATTTCACTTCTCCTCCCCCATGCTGCATCCAGGCATCTTGGAAAACCCACATGCGCATATCCTTTCCCTGCAAATTCCCTCAGGATGCCATGACTTAAGCTGTAGTTTAATTAGCTGGGAGGGGAAGTTTAAAACATAGGGGACTGCTTTCTGCTTAGGGATCACAGTTGCTGCACAGCTGGCCAGGGTCCAGGAAAAGATCTATAAGGAGATGGTTTTCCTTAGTTTCCGAGATACAAGAACTCCAGTTTAAAAGGTTAGTAGTGAGTGTAAAGCAACAGAAAAAGAACAGTTTGGAAATCAATACCACCAGTTCCACCTTCAGCTGCCGTCTGTTGTTCTGCAGAAGAAGAAGGGTTGTAAGCAAAGTCACAAGGTCAAACAGGAAACAATACAAGTTAACCAAAAACTGGGGGAGCTGGGTATCCTAATTATAACTTATATCAAAGCACTTTCAAACAGGTTCTAAGTAAACACTTCAAAGTCAAGCAAGCAGACAGAAGACAACACTACTAAAACACACTTGGTACCAATCCACCAGTTCAGAAGATAGGCTGAACCAAAGCATTTTATGTTTCATTTTATTCCTGGACAATAACTTGTATGAAGTTACTTACTGGTGGGCTCTTCTAGTTAGCTAATAACAGGAAAAGATCCCTTCCACTGCAATCCTGATTTGCTGGTCTGATTTCAGAACGCTTACAAGCAGAAACTCTTATTGCGTGAAATAGGAAGCAATCTGAGCTCAAATAAAAGAGTGTTAAAATACATCACCTAATCTAGAATAGAACCTAGTGTCTGGACACTCCCCACTGCATCTCCTTACCCATTACTGGTCATTCACATCATCAGTGAGCATTCTGTAACTCTAAGGGTGTGTTTAAAACATTTTAGATGTAATATTACAACTGGGTAATAGTACAGCTGGGTTTTTTGTTCTGTTTATCATCAGTCTTATCACACCATCACATGTGCTGCATTTGAAGGACTCTATTTTAGCATTACACATTACAGTTCCCCTCATCTGATGACTGAGGGCTGGCAACACAATGCTGCCAGGTGTTTTCCCACGTGGCTTCTCTGAAGCTCTTCCCAAAGTTAAAAATAGCTCTAAGTCAGAGCAGCATTTCAGGGCAAGCACAGATAGGATCCTTTCCCTGACAGCTATGCATAGATCCTGTTGTAAGATCCTGGATAAGAAAGGATGCCCAGGTCCCTGTGAGCAATGCCGCACCTGCCAGTGTGGTTTTAGCCACTTACCCGTTTTGCTCTCCGAGTCTGGAGTTACAGATCCTCCCCAGGACCATCTCTTCTGTCGTGTTTCCAGTCGCTGACTCCGTTCCAAGGTACGATGCAGAACTGCTTCGTATCGCTCCTATCATCAAACAACAGCTCTATGAAGCTTGTAACTATAGAGTACAGCTATGCCAGAACACAGATTCTCCCCCTCCCAGTATAATTTGAAATGTTTCATCTATACTGCCTGCTAACAAGCTTTTGTTACAAAAACTATGATGCAAAGAACATTAAGGGCAATTAATGGTTTCGAAACACTGCAAGCATGATTAGGTTGAGCTGAAGCACAGATAATCTATTCTGCTCTTGACTTAAAATAGCCACCCAACAGATTTCCTATTTGGAAAACAGCATGACTGATTTTCTAAACAGGGATGAGCCCCAAAGTGAGCAAAAATAAGTGCTTATTCTTTAAGCTATTTATATTGTGGAGTTATTTCTAAAAGGTGGCAAGAATCCTCCATTATAAAATAACAAGTGTAAGGCTATTTGGTTTTCAAACAACTGCATAAGCACTGACTAAGTCTTAACAGATACTGGCATTAACAGACCAGAACCAGCAAGACATGAAGGCAAAGCTGTATAAAAGGCCAGGCAACACCAGACCTCAGCAACCACTGCTGGCAGGACAAAGAGGATGCAAAAAACCTTTTGTTCCTAGTCTCCAGGACCAGGAGCTGCTAATGGGGGCACTGGAGCTCTGAAGGTGAGCTGTAACCATGCCAGATTGATTCTTCTCAGCCAGGTTTCCATACACATGTCAACAACACATTTCTCTTCTGGAACAGTCATATCCCAAGTGATCTTTTGAAGCAGTATTTACTGCTGATACACTAATGCAAGATGCCAAGGGACTCATTATCCAAACTTTTCTCCCTCTTGAGGACACAGGACTTTTGCCATCTTTCAACACCATCTCACAACACAAACTACAAAGCAAACTCGGAAGGAAGGGAGGAACGATTCTGTCCCCTGACAAAAGATAAATCTGTCTGAAATACAAAGCTGAGCTTCCCCTCTTGCAGAAACCTGAACTGGAGCTAGCCTAAGTGCCAAAGTACCCAGACATTAGGTAATCCGTAGATGATATTTCCATGGAGGTATCTGCAGTGCAGTAATCTTCAAAGTCATAGCTAGAGACATAAGCTTCACTTTACAAACAACAGAGATCAGCCATCAGCTCAAGACACATACATAGTAAGTTGCACAGCTGTACAGAATAACTAAGTAACTGTTAAGAGAGGTATTGAAATCCTAGTCAAGATTCTCTTAGGCAGAAAGCCACTTCTTTTTCCATAGGATTTGCTATTGAAGATGATTAACTTGACTTGGCTGAAACACCAAGCAAGAATGTTGGAGATTTATGTATTTTTTGATGCACTTCTATCTACTAAATTTACAGCTATAGATGGCATCTTCCTGGCAAGTATTGCCCTAAGGTCACAGAATCCTTAGGGGTGGGAAGGGACCTCTGAAGATTATCTAGTCCAACCAGGGAGGTTGCTAAGGCAGGGTCACCTAGAGCACAGCCTAGCTGTTTTGAAAGTGATAGTTTTCTAATGTCAGAGTACCAAAGCCAAGATCTGCTTCCACTTTCTGGTTGAAAGCAAGGTTTACAGGTCAAGTGCACACTATTTTCCCCACCTGCTGGATTCTTCATGTGTAACTGTATGGACAAGGTCAACTTCCTCCAGGGACTCGGTGAAAGACATGGTTAACACCAATCAGCTAGCCCATGTCGTCTTCATCCCAGTGGCCACTTAAAACATACCTACCATCCTCCAAATTACATGAAGAAATGTACTATATAGCCTGAGGGGTAACACGTTTTGAAGCAAAAGGGATGCTTTTTACTTGAAGTAGTTGCTTAAAGGGATGAGACTGGATACTGCAGTCGAGGCCCACCCAAACATTTCTGCTTGTTCCCCAGCAATGTGAACTATTCCATGAAGTCCAAATGGAATATCAGTCTGAACACACCCAGAAGCCAATTACAGAGAACCAAACACCAGTGTAGAACACTGCCAGGCAAAAAAGGGTAAAATGGATGTATTGGTAGAACAATGGGACAATGGCTGGACTCCAAGGGCACAACCAGGCCCTTCATCAATGACCCACAGCAACTTCTTACAACCAGCCTATGAAAGCACACGTGCATGTCACGCCTTTATTGCTGACACCCTGGAATGACCCCTTTCAGCACCTGCATCACATTTAACACACACTAGAAAGTCTACTCTTCAAAAGAGATGGCATAACTTCACACATTTCTTTCTACTTTCAGCTTCTACCAAACTGCAATGAGCTCTGCAACTCAAATACCGCTCTGGTGGTCCACATGCAGTCAAAGCAAAGGCAAATTGCCAAGTAAGAATAGTCAATACACAGATCAAAGCAGCAAATGGTAACTACACATATAATATTATCAACTGCTCAACATACACAACAGATTGTAATTGAGAAGTGAAAGAACATGAGCCTCTTGGACCACAATGGGGCTCCCAGGAAGCAAGACAGAGAACTAACAAAAGCCTGAGACCTGCCAGCCATGCTGACTTATAAGCAGGATCTACAAAATACAGAAAGCAACCTAGAAATCTAAGAATATGGGGTGAGATTTTTGCTCATGTGAAAAATAACCAGTGACCAAATGCAGCTCCTGAAGGCCTGAGTGCCTCAGGTATAGCTAAAGCTAGGCATGGGACGGGGAAGGAGGACATGTGTCTATACAGCCCACTGCACAGATGTGCATATATTTTTATGTTCTAATACATTTCCCATTTCCATAGCTTCCTATTTCTAATCACTTCAGAGCACAGTAATGTAGGAAAACAACGGAGCATTTTCTTTCCAACTACAGAACTTTGACACGTGGTACCTTTTCCTCCTCGATTTTTTGTTTCCTCTTTTCTTCTACTGCTGCCCTCCGTTGTTCCTCTTTCTGCTTCTGTTCTTTTAGCTTTCTCTGCCTTTCTTCTAGCTGTTTTTCATACTGGAGTTTTGCCTTTCTCTCCTTCTCCAGGATCTGTGTCTCTCTGGCAGCTGTAGGTTTTTAAGGAAGAATTAGAATCAAACTTGACTATTCATCGATATTACAACACAACTTACAGGCAGGAGACTACCACAGAAAACTATCACCACTTAAAGCTAGAACATACAGCAAGATTAGCTTGCAGAGCTGGATGACACTGCACATGACAACAGAGGAGTCTAATTCTGTCTGCAGGTTAGGCTGGAATTAGAAACTTTCCTGCCATTAGACTTTACTGCCTAGACAGGAATGTCAGGATACACATATACCCTGTATTAAGCATGTATTTTTCTTCCCATCCTAATAGCAAAGTCTCTGTCGCTAAGTAGTGAGTACCAAAAGGCAGAATTTTCTATGTTGTGCTTTTCCTTTCTTTTTATAGAACAAAATACAGTGGAAAGCTTTAGAGCACTGAGATAGATGGGAAACCCCCCACAGTTACTGCATCCGAGGTCAAAAGAGTTGTGTCACTATTCTCCACAGCCTCCACCTAGGAGCAGCTGCGTGCAGTTCAACAGGAAGCTGCAAGCCCTGTGACAAAAAGCTCGTGGTTGAATACACACAGTGGAAGTATTTTCCATGGCTATGCAGATTAAACGACCCAAGAGACCAGATAATTACACCAACAATGCAGTACCTAGATATAAGATACAGATATAAGGCAGTATCTAGATATAAGGCACCCAAAATAATGAATTTATCTGTGTCCTAGTCCTATCCTCTCTCCATGTTAGGATAACTCCATCATTCTCACTGCTTGGCTTTCATGTTAAGAAACAAACATACTGGCCAGAGAGAAACCACTCCTCACAAGCTGGGAGACCAAGAACCAGAACTGCAGGGCATCCTGTGACCCTTTCATCTCTTGCCACACATACATGCACCAATTCACATCACAGGCAGCTTAAAGCTGGGCAAGTTTATGCTCCTCTCTGGGTCTCTGATTCTTTGCTAAGATAAAGTATATACTGCTGACACTTCAATTGAGGAGCCACTGCAGCATGCTAGGAAACAAGGGAAACAGTGTTCAAGGCAGTCAGGACATTCAGCTAGCTAAACCTTTTCGATCCACTCTGAATCAGTGTTCCCCAAACCTCAGTCTTTAGGGCTACAGGAAGGAGTTCTAAAGCTAAAAGTTTTACTTTGAGAAGTGTTCTTGGTAAGGCTTTCAGTAAGAAACGGGCTAAATTTATTTGCTGGTCACTCAAAAATGGAAGCTCAGAAGTGACATACAGCTTTAGGAAGCCAGAAATCTCTAGAAAGTTTTCCTCTCAAATTTAATAGTTCTTCATTCAGGTTCACAGATGGTCACTGATGCAAGACCAAGAGCAGACCTCGCCTCTTCTCCCCAGCAAGCTGGAAAACGTGACTGAACACGGAGTAAGAAAGTTATTCCTTTATCATAGACATTGAAGGAAATGGTGTTTGAAATGAAACATGAAAATACCTTGTTGCTTTTCCCGCTCTTCTCTACGCTCCCTGGCCAGTCTTTGTCTTTCTTCTGTTCTTAGAATGGAACCATCTATCACTGTCAAAAGGAAAAATGAACACATCCAATTGTCAGTCATTTCAAACATTCAAATTAGTAAAGGAAAAGATGAAAGTCTTCGCTGTCAAAAGGATAATGGAACTTCCCAAGAGGGACATACAGCACCAAAGCACTGCACATTCCATACAGAGAGAGTCAAGATGTAATCTGGAACGTTCACAGGAAGCTGAATACCCTCCTTTTTCCCTTTTCCATTCCCTCAAAACAAGCAATCCACTATTCTTACTAGGTACAGCAGAAAGTAGCCACAATATTAGAAGGCCCAATGCACACAGCCAAAAGAAAGCCTGAACAGAAGTCAGGTGCGTGGGAACACACCCATTCCAAAGCCACTTCTGATCCTCATTCTTGTACATATTAATTCCTGTGATCAAGAATTACAGGAATCCAGGACAACTCAACCTGAGAACAGATAGTTCACCCAGAATAACCAATTCAAAGTGCTGTGGGATAGCTAGTTTGCAGCCTAAGCAGAACCAAGATTCCTTAAGTCTTTGTGGGTATTAAGACTAAGATTTCAGCAAGAAGCGAACTGGTAACCTAATGAGAGCACAAAACCAACCCCATTTATCTTTGTTGTTATGCTCTGCTGAAAAGACAGGCAACTTCATCAACTGAACTGTGAGCAAGCCATGAGCAAAGACCTTCCATGAATCCCTGAACCACTGACGAGGTGCTTTGTGCTCTGATGCCTCCTGAAGAAAGAGCATCAAACTTCTTCTTGAAAGGAGTTTTATTCATTCCCTTGTGAACCCAGTACTTCATTAAGAACAATGACCAATAATTATACCTGGTTTAGTTGCCGTCTTTATATTTATTGAGGTCTGAACTGCAACAGGGCTAATGCCACTTTGGCTTCTTCTTTCTTCTGCTATGGCCTGGGCTGCAGCAACTGTGAGAAAGAAGAATTCCATAGTAAGAAAAGCTCTACAACCAAAATCGATTAAATAAATAGCTAAAATAAAGACATAAATTTCTATCTGAGGTTGCAAATACTTTTATTAAATAACTATCCTGGGGCTGATCAACTTGTGAGAGGAAAAAACATGTTAAATGAGACTTCAGACCTGGAACAGCTTTGCTATGTTAAAAACACCAGTTGCGAACCCTTATGTTTGAAGATGCGGAGCAAAGAACTAGAGAGTTTCCAAACTTGTATATGGAAAGAAACAGTACTTAGCAGTTATGAGTCCGACTTACACTTAATAATAAAAGCTCTTTGCTACCATACACGTATTTGCAGACTGAACACACAGATGTAATAGTCGATTAGCACTGGTAGAATCATCTTCTCATGAAGACCTTTCATTATTTCATGCCATGAAACAGAAAGTGGCTTAGCTGCAGAAAGAAAACCATTAAGGGAGGCTTACAGTGGACTTCTACACTGGATCTTCAAAAATAAACTCTTAATCATAAATTAAGACTCCAAACCAGTAATTGGAGCATTTGTGCAGAGACCCATTCACCTTAGGGGAGTTTCACCAAGGTGAGCACACTGAACTACGGCTCACAGTTCATCACAGAGAAATGAAATGCTGGCAATATTAATTCTGCTAAATAATTAACCCCATTATGAAGCCAGAGAGACTGATTTACACATCACTTTCCACAGATTTTCTTTATTTTGGCATCAGCTTTCACTTTAACTGATCACCTTTTAGGGTGGGAAGGTGAAGTGTGACAGGGAAAGCAGGCAGGGTAAGAGAGCATCAACCCATTTTCCTGCACAACTTTGTCTAGGAGCATCCTTACAGCAGTGACACCTTGTCTTCAGCTTGGCTGGCAGATATGGGGAGATCAACTTGATTCTTGCAGAGGAAGCAAGAGAACACACCATGTAATCAGCGAACAAGAGAGAAGTTGATGCCTGTCTTAAACATAAAAGGCAACCCACAAAAGCTACCTATAAAGTACCAGATTTCAACCATAACGTGCAGGAGGAATGGTGTTACTTTAAATGTAACACCAAATTCGACAAGGAAAGCTCTGCCAATGATCTCAGGCTTCCCTTTAATAGAGTAGTGCAGGATGCAAAGGAGGAAGGAAGAGTCTCCCTCTTCTCCATGCATTGCCATGACAACTAGTTGTGTCATGGTAATAACCCTCCCTAAGGCTGTGCCCAAGAACAATCACCTCAAAGTGTTTAATCCCATGTGATGTCAGTGATAAATGCAGATTACAATCCTTATTCAGCAACTCTAAGTTGTCACCCGCAGCTGTTGCCATGCCTTGAATTCATTTTTCATTGCAGCACCAAACAAACGTCTTCCTCAGTTCCATCCCATACATCTCAGAGCTCTTTTCAGACAAGTCAAGAGACCAGATACACTGCAACACACTAAGATTACCAACTGGCAAAGAGAACAGCTAAAAAGGCTCACCGTAATTAGTCAGAAAGCTGATTTACACACTGTTACATGTCACATAGATGGGCATCTAGCCCCAAAATGTTACCAACAAAACTATATATTCTCAACACAATTAGATGTGAAAACAGCCTGAGAAAAACTGGCCTACTGCAGGCTTTTCGGAAAGCAAAACCATACAGCTAGGGCACTTACATCCAATGACACCTTCGTAGATCAAGAAAGGATCAAGAAAGAACATGAGCTGCTTCAAATACCATTTCAAGTGAAGCCAATCCCAGAAACCCAGTTGCATCTTCAGTGTCCAGCGGGAAGGGAGGAGACCGAGGGTGTACAGGGAGATGGAGCCAGCCTGTCCGGGAGAGGAGCCCAACAGAATGAACTCACCCTACACCTACACCAGGCATAGTTAAGACCAGCACTGGGATTTTGCCTCAGCTCTCCAAGTTTAAGTATCCAAATTGACTGCAAGAAGCAAGCTGCAATTTAAAGAGGTGCAACATTCACCTTATTTTACTTGCAGAGGTAGCTGACGATGAGAAATCTTGCTGAACGAACCAGGCGTAAAGGATGCAGGGATTATGCCTTTATTTATTCATTTAAAACCAAACAAACACAATGTTCATGATTAGAAGGCACTCATTTAAAAATGTGTCACATCTGCAAAGCAATTAGGCAGTTCATCTTAATTAATTAAGGTTGCAAAAAAGTACCATAGAACAGGAAAGTGGGTTACGGAAACAGCACAGCTCGCAAAGGACACAGAGGTGTAAAGAGGCTGCAACTACTTAGCCAAAGGATTTTGTATGTCAGGGGTTTTTTGTATGTCAGTCAAAACAGTCTGTGTTCAATGCTTCATTATTTGCATAGAAACAAGGTGCTTACAAATTGGGAAGGAGCAGATTTAAAGGCACCTTCGTGTCACACAGAAGCAATCCATAAAGTCAGCATGAAAAATGAACTGGGGACGAGAAGAAAAGATTATTAAAAGGGGAACAGCCATCCCCCCAAGATAAAAGAGCTCAGTTTCACCAAGTCTCAGGTCAGCAGACAGATTTTACAGCCCTTGTCAATTTGATGATAAATTTACAATACGAAACTGTGATTTCCAAACTCCACGTTCGCCTACAGGATGCGAAAATGAACTGCACGCTGTTGTACCTTTCAACCTCGAAAAGAAGAGAGACTTTGCTTTAATATGATAAAAGAAATCTGCATTTTTAATACATTTAAATATCCTTTGGCACAGATGCCTCTCATTTTTTGGCCTAGCTTTCCATAATGAAAGTAGCATTGCCCATAATGAAAGTAGCATTTTCCATATCGAAAGCAGCATTTTCCATATCGAAAGCAGCAGCCTTCAACTGAGCAAAGCTTCCCTGCAAAGAATTCTCCACAAACTCTTACCTATCTCTGTAAAATAAGCTTAAGACTTCTGTAATTAAACAGGATAGCCCAGGATGGGAAATCAGTTAACAGCCATTTCAGTACAACCTGTCTTACTGAGGGGAGCCTGCATGGCCATACTCAGCGAACTTCCTGAAGAAGTCTCTTAGAGGCAAACATAAATCTCACTTCTATTCTGAGCTGCCCCTCCCACAGCAGTCACTAAAGGCTTTCACAGCTATAATTTGTGATCTGTATAATGTGTGCGCTTGTTTTACCGTGGTCTACCTTTAAATACTGATATTAATAAAAGTACAGGCCACACATGTGGCCAATAACAATATCTGCATTCATGCATAATAAAACAGGTATATCAAATGGTCAGGTAATTTGGGAAGCAGTTTTCCTCCTGCACCCTCATCACTGTTTCACGCTACGTGTGGGGCCAAGCATCTCATGGATAACCCAAAGCAAGGGAAGCAGCAGGAACTGGCTGCTGCAGGAGGCAACGTGCCAGACAAAGCTGACTCCCAATTCCACCTCCCAGCTGAGGCTCAGGCTGGAAGTCCCACGCAGGTACAGCAGTGCATCGCTCACTGAGCATGACAGCACTTCCTTTTGCTGATCAGGTTTCCTATATGCCCTAAGAGACCAGTGCTAAAAATAAAACCTTATTCCTATTTCAATCCTTGCACTGAGTTAATACCCTTGGCCCTTGGCAAGGCTGCCAAAGGACCCACACAGTTGCTGCTCTTAAACCTCCTTAAGGACTGAAACAGCTCCATCTCTTCATCTAGCGAGGTTTAGGGCTTCCATCTCGGTACCCACGACCCAGCCAGACACTGCTCCCCATGCCAAAGCAGAAGGAAGAGCAGAACATGCTGACTTTCACAGCAATCCTTCTGGTTCTTTTGGTTTAATGACTCCTTATGCAAAGCCAACAACCAAAACAATCCCAGACTAAGCCTTTGAAACAAAAGGTAGGAGGTCTCCTGAATGCAAAGCATTGTTGTGAATCTAAGCGTTTTCATAAAAGTTGAAAGCAGGTAACAAAAAGCCAATAAGAAATCCATAAACCAAAAGTAAGCTTCCAAGCAAAATGTCTCTGGATTTTATAGCAAATTGATAACATTTTCATCTTGCTCCATTACAGCAGCTAATAATGCTTGTCTAGCCAATGGCAATCCTTGTCAGGAACACTGTTCAAATCCTTTGTGTTCCAATCATTTTTGTCCATGCTTTCAGGAATGATGAGGGAAGTCAGCATCCAACTCGGAGATTTCTGTGTGCTGTCTTTTAAGCTGATTTCCACTCATTAATTAACACGGGTTAAGACAAACGGACACAAGATCATATCAGATGCTACCAAAATCGGGTACCGGTTTTACACCACTACTCCTTGTTTAAAGGACACCAGAGGAAGGATGCACCCTCACATAAGGTGGACAACACCAACTTCCTAATGATGAACAGCAAAGCCCTCTCAGCATGCACTCCTCTTCTCCCTGCTCTTCCTCTTCTTTCTGACTTGATCCTCACATCCCATCTTGGGGCTGCAAGGACTGCCAGGATCCATACCCAAACACGTGAGCCTCCCAGTAGGCACCCTCTGACGGACCAGCTGGAGGGCAGATGGCTCTCCTGTTTTGTCTGGGCAGCCACCAGATGGAAGGCACACGGATCTCCAGAAAGCAGTGCCTGCTGTCTCTCAGCTTCAGCAGGCCTGAAGAGCTTCCTGTTGTCTCATCCTTACTCCAGGCCCCATTCGCACACTTCCGTTCTATCTTTATTCCCTGCAGGGGATACCTGTTTTGTTATCTTTATGTGCTTTTCTCTCTTTAAGCCAGTTGCTGCAACTGCTTGTGAACAAGAATCTGGTTTTCTTCCCAATGTCTAAGGCAGTTTGGGATGGTTTCTTCAGCTCATCACAAGTATCAATCCCACTGGAAAACTCTTGACACAAGCATTCCTTTGTAGTACATGAATGAGCAGCTCCACAAATAAGTATTTGAGACCTATTTGCATGAATGTAAGCTTTTACTTAAACATCCACACTCAGATTAAGAGCTGGAAACATTTAAGAAACCCCCACATCATCAACAAAACACACCGTATTTCCAAGAAGGAAGCCTCCAAAGATAGAGCTGAAGCAATCTCAAAGCCACATTACCATATTCATTCAGCCTAGGGCGCAATCAGAGAGGCACCAGGAAGGTTGCTAGTTAATTTGTGGGTTGATCTCTGTACACTTTTCCTTAGGGGGAGCGCATAATCTAAACCAGACTTGAATGTAACACAAGCACAGACCAAAGAATCATAATTTGTCCTTGGAAGAATTGGCAGTCATCTCCAAACACTCTGTGCAGTCAGAGATGCTGTATCACTGTCCGACAGCCACATTAGGTGAGCACCATCCTTAGTCCAAATGCTAGTCTCTCTACTTAATGGGAAAAACAACCGGGCCTTCTGCTGCATTCACCTTCCCCTTTGCCACACTCTTCTTCCCCAGGGTTCTTCCTCACCATCCCGAAGACACATGGAAAGGCTTTGCATCATCCTGCAGGGTCCACTGTTTGGGGTTTTTAATCTTTCACCATCTGTTTTGATGCCATCACATCATTTGTACAAGAAGGTCCTCCAAAGGAGTCACCTCTCCACTTCACACATTGCCAACCCTCGGTGAGCTTTAACTCAGGTCATTCCCCTCTTCTACCTGGCATTAGTTAATAATCTGTTTATTGCATCGTGCTTACCAAGCTTATCTGCAGTGACTCTGCTTAGAGCTGATGCTTCCTGCATGAAGGACATCCAAGCCTCACAGTCCCAAGTGTGTTCTTTAGCAGCCGCGCACTGCTGTCCTGTCTTTGCCGTCTGGAAGCACAGTCTTAGTAAGACACAGCCACAGGGAAGCTGAAGCTTTGGAACGGTTGGAGCACTCATTATGTTTCCCAGTGAAAGAGCAAGGCACTGAGGTTGGGTAAAATCCTCCACCAGAATAAATTAAGGCTGCATTTTAGATGTAAAGAGAATTATTTCTGCACAGTTTCTGTGGGTTGGCAACTACAAACTCTTCTCACCAAGTGAAAAACAAACAGGAATTGCTTTCATCCACCTTGAGTGATTTCTTTGAAAGATATATTAGACACTGACTGCAACGCTGATGCAATATATAATGACTAAAACTCCCTTGTGAACCTTCCCAAGTGTAACATAAATCAGTAGTTACCTGCTTCTGCATAGAGGAAATTCCAAAGTAGCCTAATACACTGGACTGAAATGAAAGCAGTTCATAGAATAAATACGGTCTTACTTAATTTCAAATGGATTCACTGTGAAACTTAGTAGTTACATAAGTTACATTGCAGCCCAGGGGTCATCAAAAGCTGGACAGACGGAAATCAGCATCTCTGCTTTACTCCTCCAACACTGGAGGCTGCCTTCAACTGACTCCCATTCACCCTCCTGCACTGCCACTGCTACAAGTAACTTCGAGACAAACTCCTGCTCTCGTCTCCTCTTTCACATCTGTTTTCTCCATTGTATTTCTTTCTCTTATACTGCACTAGCCCTAACACTGGAAATCAGCTAACTTCTATCCACTACTTCCCCCTTTCCTGAGCAGCCTGATTGCTTTTGCTTGCTCCAAGCCTGTTCTAAATGCTTTTGTCCTCTTTGTCTGTAGGCTGGCTATTGTTTAATACATACACACAGCCCAAACAATGCCAGCAAAGAACACAGCCTAGCACTACAAGTCACAACGAACTTGAGGCAAACTCTGTGAAAACACCATTTTGAGATTTCTTTAGCTGGAAGGATAACAGCTTCTTTACATGACAGCAGTGAAAACTACTGCTTTTGCCTTCTATACTCAATGAATTTCTTAATAGCAACTTCAGAGCTCATTCAAACACTGTCTCTGCTCCAGAAGAAGAGGGACCGTATTGGCATTTACCCCCAAGACACCAGCCTTCAGACTCAAATCAAACCACTGAATGCACCAGAACAGTGATACAAGACACCGAGAGGTCCGCAGCGCACGTAACGCAGCAAACGCACTGTCTAAAACAAGACAGTGATGCAAAATGGATACAGGGCAAAAGAGACCAATAAAGAGACTCTATTTTTGCTTAACTCATTACCTACTGGCAGAGCTTTCAGAGAAATCTGAAAGTAAGGGGACACTTGCTGATCTGGTCTGGAGATGCCTGTCCTTGGTTTTGAATGTCCAGAACCCAACCTATACATCATTGATCAGCATCGTGCTGCAAAAAACACAGCCCTTTAAGAAATCCTCTTGGCAAAGCTAAGCAGAAGATAAACTTTCAAATGAATAAATGTGTTCTATTAAATATGTTCTTTAAGCATAAAGATTTCTGTTGGAGTTCTGTATTCTTGCAGCCAATCCCTCTCGGACTTGCAAGAACACTTGGAAGCTTTAAAACGCTTGCCTAGAGAAAGCAATTCACAAGCCACTACAGTATCTTTGCTCCCTCCCAAGATTCAGGTCAGTGCATTCAAACAGTAGAGGCTGTCTGTAAACTAAGAGCCAGTTAAGTACTCACAAAGCAGTATTTTAAGAGTTCCCTGTGAATTATGAAGGCATAAAACACCCCTCGGCTAGTGGTACCCGTGTTCTTCAAAGCCAACTTCTGCTGTGGATCCTTCACCTAGAAAGCAGAAGTTTCCAAGGGACTGGAAAATAAAAGTAATTTAGAAGAAAACAAGTGTCAAGCAGCAGCCTTCCTGAAAAGCAAACGCTTGTGGCCGTTTCTGTACCCTGTGAACACCACAGGAACATAGGGTGGATGTGCTGAGGCACTATGTGGGCAGCTGAGGCTTCTCTTCCAACCAAGAACACTTGGAGCAACATTTGATCTTTCGTACATGAATCCCATAGTCCAAGTTCATCCCCAGAAACTAGAACAGTCTGAATTTACTGGGCAGGCATATATGAACACATTGAAAGCCTATCATCAAGTAAGAATTACCTGGATGTAAGATGCATAGCTGGAAGCTACACGGCACCAAGTTATTCGTGGCAGACCAGGAATTTGAAGACCCTGGTTTGTTTTTAAGATCCCATCAGTCAGATGCAGAGAATATTAAAACATCATTAAAACTGCATGCTCAGAATTGTATTTGTCAGGGTATCCTTTCACAACAGGGCTGCAAGTATCTCCAAGTATTTAATGAAGGTTAAAAACAGAGAGCAGCATTTGATACCCCTAATGACTAACCCAGAGTATTTCTTCTGTTTATCTCATAGTAACCCAGGGCTTTTCTTCTTAACTCTTTTATCACTTTGAACCACTGAGAATTAATACTATCATAAGTACTGATATGTACTTTAAATACTCCTACCTGTTTTCTTTTTCTTTTATACACCAGTGTATAAAGAAGCAACAGTCCCTAACTGTAGTCACATTTTCAGGCTATGCACAAGCATAGTACAAGCCACAGTATCTCTGGGCTCTCACCATCAGAGTTATGATCCTTAGAACTCATTATTTGTTGACTACTTCCATCTGAATTGAAGCATGGAATCCAAATTTATCTTCTGCAATTTTAACACATGAAGAACTATGTCGAGAATGGAACATTCTGTATAAGCCATTTCAAAAAATAGGCTGCATATACACATGGTTTTGATTTTTCTTTCCAGCAAGGAGGATATCCTTATCTTTCTTGGATGATTTTGGAGAAATCTCAAGAATTTAAAGTTTGCAATTAGAATAAAACCATTTTTATAAACCATTTACAACTGGAAGTAGACTTCAAAATGTTAAGCACCTAAGATGCAGCATGCACCTTCATGAATCAGCATGCAATTATCCCTACTCTGTACTATTGCATTTCCATGAACAAGAAGAAAATGAAATTAAGGCTTGTAGCCATCACAATTACATTAAGCTCTCAGCCTGACTTGGGAATGTTCTCTCTCACCACTGGGATCTCACCAGCTGCTGAGCTGCTCTCTGCATTGACCGCCTTGGCACTCTGTAAAGCACTCTAACTTCTACTTCCACATGGGGGAAAAGGACATAGCGCAGAAAAACCTTAAAGACCTTCAACAAAGTTATTAGGAGTTGGACAGAACAAGAAACTGAAGCCAGACCTAGCAAATGCCAATTGAATGTCCCAGTCACTGGGCCCCCTTTGCTCCACAGATGGAACATGTACAAGTCATTCACACAAACACCACCAAGATGACAACTCAATGCCTTCTTTCCTGTCAATTCTGCATATATGTGTTTGGTAAAGAAGTTACCAGGAACTGTGCTCCAGGCAAGGCAGACAAAGCCAGTCTCACTGACACAGGAAGAAACAACTGATTAGATGGAATGAAGCTGTTATTAGATAGCTTCCAACATAACTAGGCTAGGCCATGCAGGTCATGGGAATAATGCCTGCAGCTAGGTTTGTTGAAAAAGACACTTCATTTTTGTCCCATGTCCTGAGACAGGTTTCCCAAAAGACCATTTAGGTATTGGAGAGGAAAACATACATGCATCATTTTAACATACTCTTTTGAACAACCTTCACAACAGTGATGCAGTATCCAAGTGGAAATCCTAGCTACAGTGCAGCCAAGCTCTGGCAAAAGCAAGTACACATTCCCTACTGTTCATACTACAAAGGACATAATCAGAGATGTTAGTATTTCAGTGAAAGTGAAGATAAACCAATAAATGTAGGCTACAATAGCTTCAACCAGAGGAAGTTTTATTCTGATTACCCATAATGTTCAAGAAAAAACACTCGCTGGGTAAACCACAAGTAAATGCCTATTCTCCTCAAATCTTGACAAGCTCAGCAGTGCTTACGGTATTAGAACAGGAGCAGAAATTCCTCTTCATCCCTGAAGGATGACAGCAACAAGCACGGATCACAAGAATGGAGTAAGCAACTGCTGTTTCTGCACTGCTGTTTCACAGCGTACAATCATAACTCATTGCTAATGCTAAGCGATGTTCATGCATCACTGACAGAAATGTTAACTGGCTTCTAGCTGTAGTAGGAACTGTACTCTTTGTAGAATTGCTGCTTTTTGTTACCCACCTGAAGGAAATAAGATTGGACAGGTGTGTAAGAGCAGACAATTACTGCAAAGAAATCACAGAACTGACACAGCAGGCATGATTTGACCTGCAGAATCTTAATTACAGTTGATATTCAGGAAAGAGAAGCACCTTTTCCTTACTTCAATAGTAGCTTTAAATGGCAAGAAAAAGTCTCTTTAAACTTACCCCATTGGTGTGGAAGTTAGTAACAAGTGGCACCACGGGATTCTACACTTTCAAGGCCTAAAATCCTTAACAAGCATCAGATCAAAGCAGTATCAAGAGGCTGGTAACAGAGAGCGGAGGCTGAATGGTAGCGTGGCCCAAACCAGGTTCCACCTGCTGTCTCTTCACATCTCCAAACAGCCGGTATCAGACTTGGTTACTGCTTGCAACCTCTCTGAACAGCAGCAAACACAGTGGCAATTATCTTGCAGATTCCACTGTTAAGCACGGGATGGCAAGGACCATTTCTAAACATCGTTTGCTTTCCCCACAGAGCGGGGGAGTGCCACTGACAAGCAGTCAGGAGCAGAACTGCAGCAGCCTGTACACTCGCAGACAGTATTGCTTCACATCAGCAGCGAGTTCATCCTCTAGCATGTAACTGCTAGAAGTGCTTCTAATGTAAACTGAAGTTCAGATTCTGGTTCAGTGACTTCTACCCCCTCGGGGGAAAAAAAATCAAGGTCTAGCCTTGCCAGGATCCAGTGAGGGGGTTTGGTTTTGGTTTCTAACATGATGTGCATATTAGAACACGCGCGTATCTAAAGGGAGATGGAGCTCAAGGAACATTTCACCTCTGGTCTTGGGATTAAATCAAGGTCATGACAGCTGTCAGCAAATATGAGTGCCCACTTTTAGAAGAGCTCAGGAGCCACGATGTAACTGCACCCAATGCACAAAAGAAAGCTCAGCAGTTCCAGCAGGCAGGATAAGAATCAAACAGACATGGCCTGTGCAGGTGAGAAGTGCTATCTTTTGGCAGCGTTCCTTCTGGAGCACTAAACTCTCTCCGCTTTGAAAGAGAAATAAAGAGTAATTCAGTGCTATTTCTGACAGACGACCCACTGAAGACTAAAGGCTGCCAGACAAGAGTTGTGCATTCACAACCTTTTGCCAGCACTCTTCATGTAATTACACAGGTACACTGAAAAGAATCAAGCAAGAAGCTATCTGAGCAGCTCCTGCACACAGTCCAGATTAGCTTAGATCAAACCACACTTCTCTTGCTTGATTTTTGTCTCGGATAAGAAAACGTTTATCTTTGCTAATGGCTCACCCACAAAGCCTAACGTGTGGAGATGTGCCATGAGATTATGCTTGGAACATGTATCAAGGATGCACAATACTCATTTATGATATTAAAGGGCCTAAAGAGGCACATAAACACACCCAAAGCAAAGTTTCTTTAGCTCTCTTAAGACAGCAGTTAAACAAAAGGGAAGGTATGAAGGTATTACCCCAGCCTCTGATTGGGGCTCAATGCCGCAGACTGCCCCTGCCTCGTACACCTGAGCTCTGAGCTGCCAGCGGCCGCACCGCACGGACAAACCGGCTGCAAACACCGATGGTTTGCAGCGAACTCAAGAGCCCCCCCAAGGAACCCGGTTAGCTCGGACCGCCAAGAAGCGCTGAAAACGGGGCTGTTGGGGTAACGAAGCCGCCCTGCAGCCGCTCGCTGCTGCCCGCAGGCTGCAGAGGTCCCAGCTCGGCTCTTAACGCCCGGAGGAGGAGAGGAGGCTCCACCGCCCCACAGCCCCGTCCGGGGGGCGGGCAGCGCCTCTCCCTCATCGCCCCGGACACAAAGCCCGGCGGCTCGCGGGCCCCACATCCCGCTCCCGGTGCCCGTCCACCCCGCCTCGGGAAGGGGGCCGGGCGTACCGCGCGGCGGAAGGCGGATGGGGAGGGGGGGGGACGGACACAACACCCGGCCCCAACGGCGGGCCCCGGGACCGCCCCGCCGGGACAGACCCCCCCCCCCCACAGCGCCCTTCCCTGCCCGCTCTCACCCATCTGCTCCCGCAGCCCCTTCAGGGAGGAGGAGGAGGAGGAGGAAGAGCAGGAGGGGGGAACCGCGCCGCCGCCCTCCGCCATCTTCAGTGCCGGGACGCGCCAGCGCCGGCCGGGCAAAGGGGGACGCGGGAGCGCAGTGCGCAGGCTCCGCGCCGCCCGGCAGCGCCGCCGCGGGGCAGAGCCGAGACGGGGCGGGGGACGGCGGGCGGCGGGCGGGGCCTGCCGGGGGCCGGTAGCGCGGGCGGGTGCTGCCCCAGCGGGGCCTCCAGCGGCGGCAGTGGGGAGAGCGCCACATCCCCATCCCCATCGCCATCCCCATCCCCACCGCCATCGGCATCGGCATCGCCATCCTCATCCCCATCCCCATCCCCATCGCCATCCCCACCGCCATCGCCATCCCCACCGCCATCCCCATCGCCATCCCCATCGCCATCCCCATCCCCATCGCCATCCCCATCCCCATCCGCATTCCCATCCCCATCACCATCCCCATCCCCATCGCCATCCCCATCCCCATCGCCATCCCCATCCCCATCGCCATCCCCACCGCCATCCCCATCCCCATCCCCATCGCCATCCCTATCCCCATCCCCATCGCCATCCCCATCGCCATCCCCATCCCCATCGCCATCCCCATCCCCATCCCCATTGCCATCCCCATCCCTATCGCCATCCCCATCCCCATTGCCATCCCCATCACCATCCTCAACCCCATCCCCATTCCCATCCCATCGCCATCCCCATCGCCATCCTCAACTCCATCCCCATCCCCATCCCATCCCCATCCCCATCCCTATTGCCATCCCCATCCCCATTGCCGTCCCCATCGCCATCCCCATCCCCATCCCCCATCCCCATCCCCATCCCCATCCCTATCCCCATCCCCATCCCTATCCCCATTCCCATCCCCATCCCCCTCACTATCTCCATTCCCATCCCCATCCCCATCCCCATCCGCCTGGAGCCCGCCTCCGGCTGCGTGTGGGGAACGCCATGGAAATGGGCATCAGAGCCATCGTGGTCCTGGCACTGAGGGGGACCCAGCACCCAAGGCCACCTCAGAGCACCACAGGCCAGGGAGGGGATGCCAGCTCGCAACTGGCCCACATGCTGGTGGACAGCGGGTGTTTTATGGCCCCACAACAACCACAAACTTTACCCTGCCATTAAAGATGATGAATTGGCTTCCGATCACCTCCAGCAATGTCTGGGGCAATGAGACACTATGAATGGTAAAGTCACTTGTCCAACAGAGGCTCAAGCAGAGGGGAAGCAGACTACATCAGGTCTCAGCTTGGATGAGACTAAACTTGGATGAGACTAAACCCAGTTTAGTCCCAACTTGGATGCTTTGGGGATGGTTCGGAGGAGTTACCGTGCTGTAGTTAATGCGGTGTTGGCCCGAAGCTGTGAAACCACACACAGTTGGAGGAGCTCACATTGGTTGTAGCTGTCAGTGCTGATTGGTGCTGCAGTCTGGGCTGCAGTGGGCTTGAGTGGCCCACGGTCTAAAGGTGAAGCACATCCCGTGTTTATTGGTGCTGTGGAAACTGAGGATCAATGGATTCGGAAGAAAGCAACAGCACAAATCTATGGGTTGAGTTCATAGAGGCCCAGCCTGATTTGGGTTGGAAGGGACCTCAAAGCTGATCCAGCTCCAACCCCTGCCCCGGGCAGGGACCCCTTCCACTAGAGCAGCTTGCTCCAAGCCCCTGTGTCCAACCTGCCCTTGAACACTGCCAGGGATGGGGCAGCCACAGCTTCTCTGGGCACCCTGTGCCAGCGCCTCAGCACCCTCACAGGGAAGAGCTTCTGCCTAAGAGCTCATCTCAGTCTCCCCTCGGGCAGGTTAAAGCCATTCCCCTTGGCCTGTCCCTCCATCCCTTGTCCCAACCCTCTCCAGCTTTCCTGCAGCCCCTTCAGGCACTGGAGCTGCTCTCAGGTCTCCCCTTCAGGAGCCTTCTCTTCTCCAGGCTGCCCCAGCCCAGCTCTCTCAGCCTGGCTCCAGAGCAGAGCTGCTCCAGCCCTCGCAGCATCCCCATGGCCTCCTCTGGCCTCACTCCAACAGCTCCACGTCCCTCTTGTGCTGCTGCCCCAGAGCTGAATCAGGGCTGCAGGGGGGTCTCCCCAGAGCACAGCAGAGGGGCAGGATCCCCTTCCAGTGAGCTGCACCCACTGTGTAACTGAGCGCTCACTGGCTTGCAGCGGGGCTGGGAGTTGTGTCCTGTGTTTCAAACACCCCTGGTTTTGTACATGTCTCCAGAAGAAGACAAAAAACCCCAACGGGTGAAGTGGTCCAGCCTGTCAGGAAACAACATAATGAAACCCCACTGATGGAATCCTCAGATTCTATTCTATGTTAACTTGAATTTGTCACTTAACTGTTGTGCTGCCTCCTTGGTTATCAGTGAATTCTGAATCTCTTCTCCTTTGGTCTCTGGTTTTCTGCTCCACAAAGGGTCAGGATAAAATAGCATGCTACAGCCATAGTAAAGGGTAGATTCTTTGGGCCTTGTGTGGAAAACTCCCTCTGCAATCATAAACGGGAAGTTTACCTGCCAGCAAGCCAAAAAAATACCCCCAAAACGAGAAGAATCCAGGAAAAAAGTAGCACTGGGACACTTTGTGCTTCAAGAGAGCAAAAAGGAACCTTAGGAAGACTCAGAGCACGGCTCCATTTTAACTTGAATCTTCAGACCACAGATTTGCCCTCTTCTTTCTTTCTTGTTTATTATACTGGCTTTCCCCTCTTTAACGTGTGTGTACAGTCGCCTTTGTTGTTTCCTCTCAGTGTTAATAGAATGCCAATTATTAGTAGTATTACTTAAAACAAAAGCTAAAAGGTGAAAACCCCTAAAGAGCTGGGGCCACATTTCCCAGGTTTGCTGTTACACTCTGCAGGAATAACACCTTCCCTCTTTGCAGTCTCCATGTGCTTTATACACATGCTGAAATTGAACTTCACCATTCCACGGAGAGGCATTCAGATGTTCCCCTCCTTTTACAGATGAGAAAACTGCAATCAAAGTCTCCAGTTAGGTCATGGACAAAGCAGCACAGCACGAAATAACCCCAGCCCGGATTCCTTGACTCCTTGCTCTCTATCCACATCTTTTCCCATCTTCCTTTCATCCCCCGCTATCAGAAAATGCCACCAAAATGATTTATATCGATTCTGTACAGCGTGAAGTACAGTCGGTGAGGTACAAATGAATGGTCAAACTACCTAACGGAATGTAATCCTGATGTTTTTTGCAAGCTCCATACGTAATGTGTAGTTATGACACTGTCCGTGTCTCTAACAATGAAGTGCTCAAGAGTGGTTTGGGGTGCCTTTGAATTTTGATTAGGTTCCATCCGTTTCCCTTCGCTCACAGTATTTCTTTACCACAATAGAAGGTGCCAGTGCCTATTTATCCACGTTGGTTCCTTAGATTACAAATGAAGACAATTGGCATGGGAGCAATCACTGCTGAAGAGAAGGCTTGCAAATGGAGCGGGCAGCTACAACCATCTCTGAATGAAATGGTATTTGCTCTTCTTTCTATTTCAGCAGACACATATACAAGTGGCCTCAGCGCTTGCAATGGAACACGTCTGACACTCTGTACATGCAAAGCTCCAGAGCAGAAGGTATAAATTACAGGAAGGAAAATGAACCTGGTGCTGCGCACTCGGGATATTTGTGGTAGGCCAGTGGAGGCTGTAGACTGAAAATATAAAGGCCACGCATATACAAACTCATGAGAGATAAAAGCACTCTGGAGGTAGAAGTGGGGCACTGTCCCTTCCTGCTCTCCATAGGTATCCATAGTGCTTGACATGCATAGCTTTTATCTTTAGGCACACAGGAACTGAGCTGCGAAGATCTGCCCCAGTGTGGGACACGTGGTATCTCTGTGTCCCATGAGCAGTTCAGGAAGGTTTGAGTTAATGTTT
Organism: Pezoporus wallicus; assembly: GCF_028554395.1. NCBI lineage: Eukaryota > Metazoa > Chordata > Aves > Psittaciformes > Psittacidae > Pezoporus > Pezoporus wallicus. Next base: position 943,553 of record NW_026637336.1, on the reverse strand, counting down.
GAGCAGTTGGGACTGTAACTTCCATCTTCTTTCCTGTTTAACCTTCTTTCGCAGGTTTTCGGTCATGCAATTACTGCTTATGCGTTTTTAGAGGAACTTCATTACCATTTTGACCTTGCAGCACTTGTAATCACCTTTCAGTTCTGCAGCATTGGCAGATTTGATTGCAGGAGTGATTTATTCTAACCCTTTAAAGACTGCCTCCCCCCCCTTGTCCATGTGGAAAAGTGAAGAATTTCATTTCACAGTCATTTCTTCCACCCGTTTAGTTTTCATGTCATAGCTTGTGACAAAGCCTTCCGCAATGTTTCAGGCCAAAACCCTGATTGGCATTGTCACAATCCCATATTGGCATTATGAGATCGGAATCAATAGAGCCCTGGCACTGCGTGCACTCTGAGATTCCAGCCGTTCTATACCAGCCATTTCGGTTTAAGAAACACCAAAATTAGTTGAATTAATAGTAGCTGAAATAAGTCAAGCAGAAGCTTGCACATGTGATGACCCAGGTGGAAAAAATCAAGCTTGGAAACCACTTAAGCCATTGATAGATCTGGGAAGGCTGTTAGGGGGAGAAACACCCACCCATCAATCTATTTCTTATCCTGTTTCCCAACTACTTGGCATCCCATGATATTTGGATGTTGTGCTTGACTGGACTCAGTCTGAAATCTGGTGTAAAAAATCAGTGCCTGAGCCTACAGATCCTGATTGCTTTGATCACTGAAGTGTCTGATAGCAAAACGTTCACGTGTATTCAACTTCACTGATGTCAGTCTCGCCAAGTAAGAGCAGAACTAAGAGAGCAGGGGAATTAGATGGACCTGTGTATTTGTATCTGTCCACAGGAGGCTGAAAAATGGAAAAGTATTTCAAAACGGGCTAAACCCAAAAGCTAAGGTGTTTATTGTGACAGATTATAGCGGGCTTCCTGTGGTGAATGGAACTGCCATGGCGTGGCTGCTGGAAAGAAAATTGGTGGTGTCAAAATGACTGTAGCTGTCCAGTCTTCTTTCCAAATGGGCTTTAACTGCACATTCTTGTTTATTACTCTCCTGCTGGGGCAAGTACCTGCAACAGTCTGTTACTAATGCAGTTATACTCCGAAGGGCCTCATTTCTCTTTCTTGGCTCAAGCTGACTTGTATTTCTATGGGTGAATAATCCTTAGATGGAAAATTATGTACTACCTAAAGGGAGCTACAAGATACCCTGAAAGGGGCTTCTGACAAGGGCACAGAGTGATAGGAGAAGGTGGAACGGCTTTAAACTGAAACAGGGGAAGTTCAGGTTAGATATAAGGAAGAATTTCTTCCCTGTGAGGGTGCTGAGGCACTGGCACAGGGTGCCCAGAGAAGCTGTGGCTGCCCCATCCCTGGCAGTGTTCAAGGGCAGGTTGGACACAGGGGCTTGGAGCAAGCTGCTCCAGTGGAAGGTGTCCCTGCCTGTGGCAGGGGTTGGAGCTGGAGGAGCTTTGAGGTCTCTTCCAACACAAACCAGGCTGGGGTTCTATGACTGAATACTGCTTAATATAAAAGATACAGAATCAAGACTTTACTTTGTCCCTGGTCCAGTGTATTCGTTAGTTACCTGGGTGACAGATGGAAAGCATTCCTACAACATTTGCATGCACTGCTTATGTGTTAGAGGGCAAGCTTAGAATTCAAATTGACCTAGAAAGTTAGAAATGTAGCGCAGGAGAAAATGAGGATGAATAGGGACAGATGCAAGATAGAACATTTAGACAGGAATAATTAATTGCAGAAAGCCAAGCCAGAGAACAGCCTGGGAAATCGGGCAGAAAATGATCTGGGATGTCACAAGCTGAGCATGAGTCAACAGTGCCATGGTACTGGGAAAAGGGAAGCACCCTGCCTGCGAGAAGGGTAGCCTCTTGGACACACAGCAGTCCTCCACGCAGCAAAGACTTTAGACTTGATTTTAATCCGGGAAGATTAATGCTTCACTTCAAGGAAAACATTATCAGGTAGGGATAGGGAAGCACAGTGGGATAGATTGCCAGGGAAGACCTAAAGGTCCAACATGGTCAACCCGTGTCTGGATGTGTAGCAGCCCAGAAAGGCAGGTCTGATCAGAGGGCAGGAGAAAGGACTGCATGACCTCTTGAGGTCTCTTCCAGCTCCGTTTCTGCAATCCTACAATTCCTGCTTGTGGGTTTGGGGCATATTGGCCAGAACAAGCATTATTCAATGTGAGGTTTGCAGAACTGCCAGCTAAATTTAGACAGAGCACACTAAGCAGTGACAGGAGATAAATGAGTTCAAAGGAAGACACTGTGATCATATAGGGCTACCTTGGGCAGCTGTCGGAAAAGGTTTGACACTTCAGTGCATGGCACCAGTTCTGTACCTTAGATCATCCTGTGTTGTATAACAGTTTTGTAAGGACAGGAGACCAATCTGTACAGGAAGGAATAAAGTGAGAAAGAACACGCACATGTAATATGTGTAGGAACAGGTCCACTCCTTTCCTGTCTGTAATCCTGTGCATGCCCACCAGTTCTCATTTCATAGAATAACACCTCTGTGTTGCCTTGGCATACCTATTCCCATCCAAATTTTAGCTATTACTCGCCTCAAAATGGGGATATAAAAGTCTCTTCTCATCCCTTTTCAGTGTTTCTGTATCTCCTTATTTATTCTGTGGCTTTTCATCCAAGCAGAAGCTCTCTCTGAGACTGACAGTTACTGTATTTATGTATGTATGCGTGTATCTGGTAGGTTGAGCGCACTGAAGACAGTGAAATAACAGTAAATAATAGAAGTTAAGCTCTTGGGCCAATTTTGTGAAGGTCATTGCCTAAAGAGGGTGTGTAAAAGCTGCATCTGTGCAACTAAACTGAGTGCTCAGGTGCTCGCTGTGTGTGTGAACACCTACTGCTGTCATCACTAGCTATTTATTTGTATTGCCACAGTGCCTAGGAGCCTCCAGTAATAGCATCTAAACAAGGCAGTAGCCTACTCCCTGCCCCAAAGAGCCTAAATGTGCTCCAGAATGTGGGATCTATAAAGAAGCTGGCTAATTGTTAGCTGTTTTATGGCTTGTTTCTGTCTTGTCCTGCTCTGATTTGGAGCACTACATTTCTCAAAGTAAAGATTAAAGTGAATCAGCTCAGTCAATTTTCTTAAGGTACAAGTCCTACCACACTAAGCCATTGCACAAATGCCTCCAGCACAATCTGGTAATTATTACTGAATCACTTGAAATGATCCCAAATTTTGATGTGATTACCATCAGTGGCGCTAAGTAACACAATTCCAACGAGCTCAACGCTGATACGGCAATCCTTATCACTTCTAACGCGAAACAGTTTAATCCGAGCATCACGTGCTGATGAGATGATCTGTTCCAGCAGTGCCTTTTTGTGGATGCTGTGTTGTTCCAAGTGGTGTTGAGATAAAACACCACCGTCGTGGAGAGCTGCAGTGTCAGGCTCGCAGTGCTGCGCATTTGACTGCGAGGACATCTTGGATGGCTCCTCAAGTCTATGTAATGATCTAAAACCTCTTTCTCATTGATCCCTGCCTAGAAGTGAGTACTTAAGGGAAATCTGAGGATACAGAGTCGTTTTCCAGCTCTCTGAGCATGAAAACACTTCTCCATAACTGAACGCTGTGCAGGTATTTCTCCTTCTAACAGCTCAAAGGTGGCTCCCGTTGAAAGATCAGTTTTCAAAGAAGTCTCCTTGGACACAAAAGAAGAACACTCAGGCAGCCTGTATTGTGTACAAAGCTCCTTGGCAGAGCAGAGGAAAGTCCCTGAGAGCTGCCTCACTGCCTTTGGAAAAGGCTCACATAAAGAGCAGGTTGTACTGATGGTTCTTAGCGCAAGGATGGAGGCTTTGTCTGAACGCTTTGCTTTCCTAAATTGATGTAAGGTGTTCGCTTGGAGTTTGAGTAGTGCCCGTAGTAAGGAGGAGATTAGCTGAGAGCATCTCCCATTTCCCAAGCTCCACTTAGACCTTTTGCTTGATATTGCCTCCTGCTCTTCCTAGATCTCTTGGCAAGCCTAGAGATAGCCACATTACATTGATCCCTTGTGCAGTTTCATTATAAGCAATGTTCACTTTCCTTCGGGAACAGCCTTTGCCTGGCAAAGGAGAACCAAGGCAAGAACCCAGACAGTGATGCTTATGCTGCTCCAGTCACAAAGGAGAAGGGAGGGTAGAAACTGCTTTGGAGCAGCAATGACAAAAGCCCTCCAAAACCCCCAAATCCAGTAATGATTTTACAAACACACTGAATAGCTGGAGCTAATTTAATCCAAATTTCAACTTCCTGCAGCATTTGGGGATTTACCTGCCTGAAAATCTTTCCTTTATCCCAATGCCATCAAGCTGCTGTTCCAAGGGGCTTGTAAGGGGAATCTTCCCCTAAACATGGGAGTGGGCACCGACAAGTTGTGTTTTAAGATGACTGCATCTAGTTTGCTTTCCTCTCTGTCAGAAGCCAAAGATGCTCTTGGTGTGAGATGGATGCTGTTAGGGCTGCACAGTAAGAGACCATATGTGTGTCTGGCACAGATGGGTGCTGGCTGCATTCACAGTGTCGAGAAGCTGTGCTTCCATTTCTTGTCTGGGACTTTCAATCTGTTAATTCTGCTGCTGAATTTGCCTCTCCCTGTTCAATCGATCCAACTTCACCAAGTTCAACATGGGGTAAAGAATGGGGTATCAGCCGTACCAAGAAAGAGTTTTAGCTCTTGGATTACTTAGTCCATTTTCAAAGACCAACTTCACACTGAAATAACACTTGGGCCAACACAGTAGTTCCTTTTTGTTAGAAAAGCATTTAGAGAAGAGGCTTTCGGAGTATGGTTGTGACTGAAATCTACCGTGTTCCTTCCTGTTTTGGCTTGGAGATTGCTGCTTCGGCAATTCCCACTGGCTTCCTCCATGGCTTAGAAAGACCCTGCTCTCCCAGGCTGCTTCACCATAGACCATACCTTGTCCTCCCGTGAAACGGGCCCTTGCTCCTGAGCAGCTGAACAAACTGGAGTGGGATCCTGCAGGGACACTGGGGGGCCCCTGCCACCGTTTTAGACTCTAACACTGTGAAGCTCCTGTATTCCAGCACAGAAAGAGGGCAAGGAGATAAATGACTCCAGTGTTTGTTTGTTTGTTTTGCCTAAAGAAGCTTCTTTGTGCGTGTATTCCACATGAGTATTCTTCTGTCTGTGTAAAATAGATCCCTTGTGTCTGAATTTGAGCCTCTGTAGATTGTTACTTAGGCAATGGCTTAGAAATACTTTAGAGGCATTATCTAGGAGCTTTTCTGACTTCTCTCACATATTTCCTCTGCCTCCCTGCACCCACACATCCATGCACACGCAGTGAGAGATGCAGGGTCAGATGCTCATCAGACTTGTGCTCATTTTACACAAACAAAACTCTCTTTTTGCACCTTTTTTCCCCCCCCTTTTCCCCCAAAGTCCATTTCGGACCAGTTAGACAGCTCTTGGTAAACACCAGCCCAACAAGAGGAGTGATAAATGGCTACACTTGGAGCTGAGAGCCTTAAAACACACGCATCAGCCCAGCTGTGGCTCTGGTTTTCTGGGCCTTAATGGCTTTCAGTATGACTGCTGTTAGCAAAGGTGCTAATAGAGCTCCTACCAGTTTATTTGCCACGACTTCTGCTTTCATGTGGGAAGGTTTCTGGCTCAAGTCAATGATGGTGAGCCTTAAGTGGTTTGAAATCCTGTGGTAAGTGGCCTAGGATAAATCACTGGGAACACAGTGTGATAATATCTGTATGTGGGTAAGCTCGGCTGCAAGCGTGTTGTTGAGGTCGCATGCTTTGTCCAGTGAAGAAGAAAGGGGGAGAGAAGTTTGCTCTGGGGGTGCAGCCCAGCACACGGTGGGGGGGTTCTGGGCTCAAGCACACAATGAAGCCAGGCCATGGGGAGCTTCTCCTCACCCAACACCCCCAAGTCCTTCTCCTCAAGGCTGCTCCATCCAACCTCTGCCCAACAAAGAAGCACCCAGTGCCTTGATGGATCTGAGCATTTAGTGCTCGCTTTCCACCATCAATACTGGTTCTTCTTGGTACGACAAGAACCTTCCCAGTGTACTCAGTGGGTTCCTGGGGGCATGATTTCCACCACTCCACTGACACAAGGTGGTATTAGGGCTGCATAACTCATATGAAAGGAAGTGACAAGTCCCGCAGTGGTAGGTAGCACTTTAGCTGTGCAGCTTCTGCTAGCAAGTGGGTGGAAGAGTGGATGGGGCTGGGTGGTTTCCATTTGAGGTTTCCATTTAGACAGTGACATTTGCCAGTTATTACTGCTCTGTTTGCATCTGAGCAAACCCAGTTATTCTGGTGTTCCACACCTGGAAATAGAACTGCTGTATTTCAGACCTCAGGGTAGTAAGTGTTGGCTGCTACTTGCTTTTCAGCCATAGTTCCTTATCTGCTTAAAGGTGATGTGATGAACCTCAGTTAGTTAGTGGTTGTATGGTGCTTTGAAATCTACACTACACTATCTAGCTTTTTTAGCGCTATAATAGTTCTATAGCACAGTGTAACAGTGCACAGCAGCACACTCAGCTGCATGCCTGAAATGCTTCCTGAGGGATAGAATCCAGGACTTTGTGTCCCCGTGACACAAGGAAATCAAGGAAAATCATCCTCAGTTCTAAATTTACCTTTAGAACAGGGAAAGCCCAGCTCAGAAAACCAAGCATGGTACAAATAGCTGTGAAATAGAACAGTGATGGGTCTAGTGCAAAACTTAAGTACCACCTGGTCAGAGAGCAGAGTACTTTGTGGAGCAGGACTGGAGGAGGATGGGGCAGGTAGAGCATCATCAACCTGCTCTAGTGGAAGGTGTCCCTGCCCATGGCAGGGGCTTGGAACTGAATGAGCTTTAAGGTCCCTTCTAACACAAACCAGGCTGGGATTCTATGATTTCTATGATATATTTCCAATTACTTCCTTCAATGTCCAGCCCAGGAGCCCCTGGCTGCTCTGAGCATGACTGCACAGTGCTATAGCTGTTCTTTCACTTTGATGTATTGGAGACAAGGGTGAATGTGACTTCCTCATTTTGCTCTTCAGCTAATGCTGCCAGTGGTGAACAAAATGCATTGCTAAATTAATAAGTCATAAAGTTTTTGGGCTCGGGCCACTAAGCTGTCTCTCTGCTTTGCACGCAAGTATGGGAGATATGTTAGCCCAGGGATAGAGTAGCAGCTCCAAAAGGCTGCAGTGAAATGCAATCTGGTTCTGACACAATGCAGCCGGTCAGGCCATCTGTGAGAAGGAGCACCCAAAAAGGTAACTGGCAAAGACTGATAATCCCCAATTGAGCCTTGAAAACTCAAAGCACCCGGCCTAGCTATTGGGGGGGGGAGCTTATGATGTGCAAGTGTGAGAGTGCTGGCTGTGGCACTGAGGCGTTATAGTGATGGCAAATGCTTAGCAATATGGGTATTTAGTTTGTATTTCCACTCTTAGTGGGGTCCACTTTTAGTCCTGGTCTTTCCCTGGTTCACCAGATAAGGAGATGTGTACGGGTGAACCAGAGCTGCCATGGAATAGGACTGTGGTGTGGTCCAAGCACACGTCTGTGCAGACCTCATTGCTCAAAGGATGCCCTGGCCATGCAGTACCAGCCCTTCAGTGTCTCTGAAGGCTTAAATCAGCAGAAAACTGACCCTGTGGAACAGAAAACCATGGAATGGTTTGTGTTGGAAGGGGGCTTAAAGCTCCTCCAGCTCCAACCCCTGCCACGAGCAGGGACACCTTCCCCTGGAGCAGCTTGCTCCAAGCCCCTGTGTCCAACCTGGCCTTGAACACTGCCAGGGACGGGGCAGCCACAGCTCCTATGGGAAGGGCACAGCTTCTCATAGCAGGACGGGTGGATGGTGTGAGGTATGGGCATGAGGGACCAGCGACGATCCCCCTGCCTGGGTGCAGCAAGCTGTTGGCTTCCCTCAGCTGTAACCCCATACTCACTCATGCCACTGGCTGGTGTCCAGCCCTCCCCCTGGCAGGGGCTATCTATGCCTCACACCTCCGTTCCCACCGCAGTCCCGGAGACAACAGGGATTGATGGAGAACCATCCTGGGGCTGGAGGAGAGCCCCTGGGGGTGTGCAGATGAACAGGGTACTTCACTGTGCAGTGCAGCACAGCAGGCGTGCCTCTAAACACCCTTATAATGTGGTTTCTGTAGCTCTGTGTGCCTTACATTACACGGGTGCTTATCCAAGAGGGAAGGCTGCACTGTTTCATCATTCCTTCCCCTGTGCCCTTCATTCATCTCCTCAGCTAAAGTGAAACACTCTTCATGGAGAAGCTGGGGCAAAGCAGGTCTCACCATGAGACCTTGCCATGATCCGGCTGACACATCCCAGCCATGCCCGGCTGTGGTGTTCATCAGGCAGGGAGATCAGCTCCCAGGGAGCAAAGCAGGGAAATGAAGGCCTGAAACGAAGAGAAAATCCAGATTTTGATGGGTAAAACCAGGCTGATGAGGGTGTACAATGAGAAGCCTGCAGACAGGACGGGGGACTGGCACGGAACAGAGAGCTGGTGGAAAACGTGCTGCATCACATCAGTGAGATGTGCCTAATGTCACCACCATCTACGGATGAAGGTCACAACATACCCTGGTACCTTGCCTATGCATCATTCTAGTCCTACATTGTGATGTATATACTAGCCCCATTTAGACAAGCTCAGATCTGTCCAGCCCAGGGAGGCCCAGCTCAGACCAGTTCAGCCACTCCAGCCCACTTCAGCCCAGTTTAGCCCACTTCAGCCCTGTTCAGCCCAGTTTAGCTTTGTTCAGCCCAGTTTAGCTTTGTCCAGCCCAGTTTAGCCCAGTATAGCCCAGCCCAGCCTCTTTTAGCCCAATTAAGCCTAGTTTGGCCCAGTTCAGACCTCTCCAGACCAGTTTAGCCCGGTTTGGCTCAGTCCAGCCCAGCCCAGCCCAGTTTAGCCCACTTGAGGCCACTCCATTTAGCCCAGTCCAGACAAGTTGAGCCCAGTTCAGCTCATTTTAGACTGGTCCAGCCCAGTTCAGAACAATGGAGCCAAGGCCAGCCCCGTTTAGCCCAGCCCAGCCCACTTTAGTCCAGTCCAGCCCAGTTTAATCCCGTACAGCTCAGTTTAGCCCAATGGAGCCCGGCCCAGTTTAGCTTAGTCCATCCCAGCTCAGAGCAGTCCAGGCCATTTTACCCTTGCCCAGCCCAGCTTAGCCCAGCCCAGCCCAGTTTAGCCCAGTGCACACCAGTCCAGCCCACTTTATCTCACTTCAGACACTTCACACCAGTTCAGACACTTTACCCCAGCCCACTTTAGCCCTGTCCAGCCCATTCCAGCTCACCCCAGCCCGTTTAGCCCAGGTTAGCCCAGCACAGCCAACTTTAGCACAGTCCATCCCGCTTTAGCCCAGCACAGCCCACTGTAGCCCAATTCAGCCCAGTTTAGCCCTATCCACACCAATTTAGCCCAGCCCAGCCCAGCCCTGTTCACTCAATTCAAGCCCAGTGCAGCCCAGCCCAGGCAATTTTAGTCCAATTCAGCCCAGTCCAGCCCCATTTAGACAAGCTCAGATCTGTCCAGCCCAGTGAGGCCCAGTTCAGACCAGTTCAGCCACTCCAGCCCGCTTCAGCCCAGTTTAGCCCACATTGGCCCACTTCAGCCCACTTCAGCCCAGTTTAGCTTTGTCCAGCCCAGTTTAGCCCAGTATAGCCCAGCCCAGCCTCGTCTAGCCCTGTCCAGCCCATTCCAGCCAACTTTAGCACAGTCCATTCCAGTTTAGCCCAGCCCAGCCCAGTTCTGCCCAATTCAGCCCAGTTTAGCCCTGTCCAGTCCAATTTAGCCCAGCCCAGTTTAGCCCAATTCAGACCTGTCCACACCAATTTAGCACAGTTCAGCAGGGTTTAGCCCAGTGCAGACCTCTCCAGACCAGTTTAGCCCAGTACAGCCCTGTCCAGCCACCCGGTGCAGTCCTGGTGCTAGCTTTGACCGCCTGCCTCAGCTCAGAAAGGAAAGGACAGCAGAAGATGTAGAGAGCGCGAAGAGGAAGTTCTGCAGAGCGAGCCCAGAGGGCTGCGCAGAGAGGAAATGAGTCAGGCAGTTGCTAAGTTAAGGCAGTTGCCTATTTACAGAGGAATTACAAGAGTTAAAGGGGTGCCTTAGGAAATTCCTGGTCAGAATACGCTGAGCAGAGTGCAGATGGCATGGGGATGCGCTTAGAATAAACGTGTCTGGATGAAACCACTGAGGTTTGCCCTGTGCGAGCAGAGATAACACAGTCAGCCACAGGCATTGATGGGACCTAGAAGCCACAGGACAAACCCATTTCTACCCTCATCAAACACTGGTGATGTGCTATAAAGCCAGCTCGGTCCAATAAGGCACAGTCTTCCGTTTCTCCCTTTGTAGGCCAGTTGCGACCCCAGCCTGGAGGAACTTGTATTGGGAAGGGACAGGCATGGCTCATCTTTCTGGCTTGTGAAATGGGGAGTGACGGGAGAGTGGTGCACACCATCTGCATGAGAGGTGCACCAGCATCACCAGCATCTTCAAGGCAAGATGTTCCAACCTGCCCGGCTCTACCTCTGCATGGCTGTTCCTCATTCTCACCAGGTATATGTGGTTAACTAGCTGGAATGGAGAGAAACCAAAAGTTCTTCCTCCCACTCGCATCTCCTGCCTACAATTAATGGGCAAAACACATTTCTCTCTGGTAAGCAAGAGACTAAGTAAAAAGACTCATAATATTGCTCAGTAATAGAATAAAATCTAGTAATAAATCGCAGGCTGTAAGATGTTACAGAGCAGGGCTGCCTCTCAGCAGCTCAGGCTGATGTGACAGGGCATACTCCTGCTGTGGTTTGGGTACCTGACTGCACGACCAGGTCTAGTGTAAGCAGAGGGAGGAACTTATATCCGCTCAGGTAACAATCACATCCTAGTATGAGCTGCAAAGCTTTTACAGGGTTTTGGTTCATGGTGAGTGAAAATGTTACTATTGCTTTAAGACATCCCCCAGTCACAGGGAATGAGAAAAGCAGGGATGACGTGACACTGAATTCAGGCTGTGGAAAACATCTTGGCTATGACACTTCTTTCTGTGTCATCTGGGCTTCCCTAGCAGAATAGTTCACACAGCTCAGGCAGCTGGATGGATGCAGTGGCTGCGGAGGAGATCCTGGCGCTGATGGGCTGCTCTCTTCCACATCTGCAGCCATATGGCCATGAGTTGTGATGGAACAAGATTTCTTCCTACTGCTTTTGTCTGCTTTTGGCCCGTGCTGACGGTCTGAAATAGCCTGTGATCACTGAACCACCCAGGTTTGGTGGCTCTCAGGGTAACCACATCATAAACCATGCAGAAATCCTCGAGTTATGGAGGTTTCCAGCCTTTAAGGAACTTCTCCGTGGGGATGAGGGTTTTCCGCCATCCACATGCATTGAGGGAAGCTCAATGGCCAGGTTGAACGGGGTTTGGAGCAAGCTGCTCTAGTGGAAGGTGTCCCTGCCTGTGGCAGGGGGTGGAGCTGGAGGAGCTTTAAGGTCCCTTCCAATCCAAACGACTCTGTGATTCTTTGATAAGCTGTAAATGCAGGAGACTTTATGAATGCCAGCAGGAGCCCTGTTTGGGAATACCACTGATTTAATGCCCTTCTGCAGGGTGGAGGGAGCAGACTGGACAGAAAGGGCAGAAGGGAAACCCCCATGGCACGTGGGGAGGAACAGGCAGAGAGTGGGTCCAGGGCATGTTTCCAACGCAAATGGTCCAATGCATTGGGATCCTTTATCTTGAAACCACAACCACCAGGCAGGGTAAAGTCAGAGAAGACTCAGACCTCAGTAACTTGAAGAGAGCTCCTTCTACAGGCTGTTATGGACATCCCCATCTTTCCAAAGTCCTCCTGCCTGGACACGGGTGTTCAGCTCAGATGAGAACCATTGCTCCATCCTGCTTATGTGAATATCCCAAAGATAGGAAGGGGGCGTCTCCAGTGTAACCTGGCACAGATTAAAGGCACAGGGCCTAGTTTGTGGTTTTGGTGTTCTTGTGCAAGAGAGGCTCTGTCTCAGTGGCACAAACGATTTTAAAGGTGACTTTAAGAGATGCCTGAGCCAGGTTTATGGTTCGTACTTCTCTTTGAGAAGGGGTTCCTGCCTTGTGGAGGGACGAGTGAAAATGATCAACCACTGGACAGTGTTGTGTTTGTCTGGTTTCCTTCCTGCACTGTACGTGTGGCCAGGACCTAGTCAGGACCATAAGAAGGAGCTGAAGAAGTGGAGGACTGAGAGATGCTGCAGACCAGCTCTCCTGTTCTGCAGATGGATTACAGAGCATTGCGAGCCGGGCTCCAGTCTCTGGGGCTCATACATTAAGCACTAATGTGTACCTGACAGGGATGCAATCCGGCTCTCCCTCCAGCTTGGCACACGGTACCTCCTCCAGGGCAGCCTGGCTGGGCTCGGGGCTCCCACTGCTGCAAAGCCAAGGCGATGAGCTTGGATCACCCTCGGTTCAGCAAAATTCCCTCCCTGCTCCTTGCGATTTTCCTCCTTCTTTTAAACGCTGTTTTTGAACAAAACAAGCAGCTCTCTGCCCTTTTGATGCTGCTTTTACTCTGGCTTCAACGACAGCGTTTGCCTTGCAGGTCCATCTGTACTACTTGTGTGAGGCAACAGTGACATCCAGTGGTCCCCGTGGTCTGCAAACACCTGCAGCATCGCTCTGATTCATGCCGTGGGATGAGCAAACGGTCTCCACTGACACCTTTCACTTCTTTAACAGAGTCGTTACATGGGGTTCTTCAGTGTAATTAAGCCCTTGCATGCTTTGTCCTGGCTGGAACATGGTTACACCTTTGACAAAGGAAGGATAAGGACTTGTGCAGAATAAGATATAAATAGAATTCCATGAGAAATAATCCCTCTTACGTATCATAAATACCTTAAAAAAGCTGTATTGGTGACTTATCTGCACAACTGCTATGGGATGTGGCTGTAAGCCCTTCTGCTATTGTATGTTTTTGCTGCGCTCACCTAGTAGGAGGCTGAACCCTTGCTCTAATCACCTGCTCTTTGTGCTTCTCAAGCCAAAGTTTAAAGTCACTCAGTTCTGCAGGTAAAAAGTATCTTGGGATGTATTTAACCAAGTTTTGTGGCAAAAAAAGAACCACCACTTCTTATCTCCTAGTAAGTACATGCCTGGGATGGAGATTCCAGTGGGGAAAACTGAAGAAGCTAGGGAAAGGAGGGAATAGTCCCTCCATCCCGCTCCCCAGGCCAAGCTGTGTGTCCAGGAGCATCCCCTTCTCCTGGGAGGTGGGGAAGCACTAAAGGCAAAGATAGCTTCATCAAGGGCAGCTAAATGCACCCAAGCACTTCACATGGAGACGACTGCAGTGACAGAGGTGAGGGGATTTGATCAGGGTCCCTGTCAGAGGTTCACATCAGCCTTTTGGATACGCTTGGGGCTTCCGATCCACCGTGTGCTCCAGTGTGGTAAATCAGCTTGTGCAGAGCAGCTCTTGCAGAGCAGACCAGGTGTCCTCAACAGCACCACGTTGTGGAGGCAAGCTGGGTTTAACCAGGTCATTTGAGAAGCTGTCTTTTCATTTCACACACCTTTTGCTACAAATCTATCTCTCCATCATTTGAACTCCCACCACAGCCACTCAGCTTGCCTTCCATTACCTCTTCCATTGCTTAAACATCCCACAAGGTGAGTCTAACACCACATTAACCACTCAAGCCATAAAGGACCTGTTCCAAAGCCTCCTAACACCAAATCACCTTCGAGGCTATTTCCCCAATCCATAATTCCAGAGGATTAGGAGGCGACAGCACTAATAAAGTCACTTCTGAGGTTGACATTGCAATCTGTGTCCGTCTCCCTGCTGCAGTCACTCTGGGGCCATTAAACCAAGGAGTGGAGTGTAGGTGTGTAGCATGGAAGCAGCACTTTCCATCCCAGCAATTCCGGGTTGCGGAATCAGGATCACTGCAGAACAGATGTCCAGATAAAGCTTTTACAGCTGTGTCTTTTGTGGTCATGGAGGAAAAATGAAGGGCTGCTAAAGAGCAGTAGCAGCATCTCAGCAAAGGCAGGGTGATGAGCTGGGGGCAAGCAGATAACAACTGGGGCAATCTTGGAGTATTGTGTGCAGTTCTGGTGTCCTCAACATAAAAAGGACATGGAACTGTTGGAACAAGTCCAGAGGAGGCAACGGGGATGATCAGGGGCTGGAGCACCTCCTGTATGAAGACAGGGTGAGGAAGTTGGGGCTGTTCAGCCTGGAGAAGAGAAGCTGTGTGGAGACCTCAGAGCAGCCTTCCAGTGTCTGAAGGGGGCCTATAGGGATGCTGGGGAGGGACTCTTCATTAGGGACTGTAGTGACAGGACAAGGGGTAATGGGTTAAAACTGAAACAGGGGAAGTTTAGATTGGATATAAGGAAGAAGTTCTTTCCTGTTAGGGTGATGAGGCACTGGAATGGGTTGCCCAGGGAGGTTGTGAATGCTCCATCCCTGGCAGTGTTCAAGACCAGCTTGGACAGAGCCTTGGGTGCCATGGTTCAGTGTGAGGTGTCCCTGCCCATGGCAGGGGGGTTGGAACTGGATGATCTTAAGGTCCTTTCCAACCCTAACTGTTCTATGATTCTATGATCTTTTCCCCATCAAAAGCCTGTGCCCAGGGAACGCTGCCAGGGTAAATTAATCTGACAGAATGAAACATGTCTCATTCGAGGGCCTGAGTAAATTGGATGCTGTGGTTGTATTCTGTAAGTTGGAATCATAGAATCATAGAATAGCATTTCTTGAACACCCCTCAACATCATAAAGATTTTCCCAAGGTTTCTAACTGCAAGATTCACTAAATCATGGTCAAAAAAAAGATTTTCTCCTCGCTTTGAAAGGAGAAAGGAATGAAAAGACCCAATTCTGTATCAAAACCGGTCTGTAACCGAGGAGTTTGTATGGGCTAGCTGCTGCCTGCCTCCGAGAGTACACGTGATATTTACATGCTTCAGGGTATTCTGTCATTGAAGGAGGTCTTGGGAGGGTGACAAGAAGGCTTCGTAGAACCTGTGAGCAGCTGTGAAAGGCACCAGGAGCTGAATCTGTGGGCTTGGTTTCCGAAGGAAAATGGCTGGTTGAGAAACATCCCGAAGAGTCAGCCACCCCCGTGCTTCCTCCCAGGAATCGAAGATTCCCAGCTCGTGGGCTTTGAGATGTAATTACAGTATGAGGAGGTTTGGGAGAGCTGAAAAGTCACCATAGCAACCTCCTGGCAAAAACGCTTTGCATATCCAAAGTAAAGCAGAGTGCGTGGCCCTGGTGAGTCTGGATGTGTTCTGCCTTCGTCTGCTGCTCCTCACTGCACACTTTAACCACTGTTTTCCTGCTCTGCATCCTAAGCGTCCCCGTCCCCTCCCCCAGAACTTCCCAGGAAGGATTTGACCACAGATAGATGCAGGATGCTGGTTATTAGAGCAGGCTCTGCCTGTGGCTTAGTGTTAAAGAGGAGATGCCCTCACGTGGCGCTCCAGCCCCTTTGCCATCATCTCTAGCGAAGCACGACCAACTTGTGCTGAACATCTGCAAACCCCAAACTGAACTGAAAACCTGAGAAACAGAGAGATGAAGATGGAGGAAGGGGATAGCTAAAACCTTCTCAGCTGCACTGGGGTTGCAGTAAAAGCTCTTTCCATAGCATGATGCCATGATACTGGTTTAATGGGTAACAAAAAGATGACTTCTAAAGCACCCACCCTTGAACAAAAGCCCTGTTTAGTCCCATGCTTGAAGAAAGGCTCTTCATGCAAGAGTTTATGTGAATACCAGAACCTGTGCAGCATGGATTTGATGAGGGAGTGCATGCCTAGTGATCCCATGAATAGGATCTCCCCATAAGAGAGCAAAACCTGCTGGCTGAGGCTGGTACATGGCAGGAGAGTGCTTGGCTGGGAGAGGGTCTGTGCTGGAGCAGAGGGTCTGGAGGAGCCAAGTGAACCACAGTGTTTAGCAGCCATGGGGGGGGCTTTTCCAGTCTCTTTCCAGTCCCTCTTATGTCCCTAACAAGATCCAGGGAGGGAGCAGAACTGCAAGATCACACTCTTTTTGAACCTGGCAATGAGATTAGTATCTTGCAGGAGGGAAGAAAGATCCTGGTTGATGCTAGAGTGCTGTCTGTTACAAATAGAGGCTATTTGGGGGAAAATTACAACTGGTATTCATTAGTGCAGTCACTTTTGAATCAGAAACAAGAAGAACTGTTCAGTTCTGTTGTTTCTTACTAATTTGTGTTTTATGATGCCCCACGTTGTGGACTTTGCTCTGGACAAAACTTATTACAGCCCTGTGACGTGCCGCAGGCTGGGAGCATAATGATTTGCTCCTTAAATGTTACTCCAAAGTCAGCAAATCATTGCTGGAGTAATAAAGGAGAAGGCTGGGAGAAGAGATTTGTTGGCACAACAGCTTTTCCAGGACCTAGGAAATGCGATTTCAGAACAGAAATCACTAGTTCTTCATCGCCTGACCCACTGGAAACATCCCAACACCCCATCTGATCTCTTCCTATTTCTCTTTGCTGGTCTTTTGGCATCTGGCAGAAGAAACGGGACAAGCACTCAGCAGAAATCCGCCTTGATTTTGCTACACAGGGAGGTGAGTTTTTGAGCAGCACCTTTTATTGCCGATGGTGTTTTTACAGTATGAATCACCTGGAATATGGAAGAATTCCTGCTTAGGTACCACAGGCTTGGGAGCATAATGATTCGTTCCTTAAGTGTTACTGCCAAAGTCAGCAAATCAGTGCTGGAGTAAGAAAGGTGAAGGTCGTGAGAAGAGATTTGCTGGCCCAGCACTAAATGGAAAACTGGGTGATGCTTCCTAACACTGTGAGCTTTGCAAAGAGCCGTTTTAAAGGGAATTTGGGAGAGTTGTTATTAGCTCAGGTGCTTTTATAGTTTTCTAACGTTTATCTCGTTCATAGTCTGGACACAAAGGGACAACTTCTATTTTGGCAGTGCTCAGGGAGTAGTAACCCTTAGTGGGTTAACCCTTTGTTGTTACTTAAGGGAGCCCCAGGGGAGGGCTGCATCTGATGCGAAGCCAAGCGAATCCATCAAACAGAGCTTGGCCAACTCAGACTATCTGAGGATCTAGTGCGTTCTTTACAGCCCTTTTATGTACCTCATTAGAGGCTGAAGATTTAACCCAGTGTGGTCCTAAACCAAGAATAAGCCCTTGCCTTTGATGCCTGCTGAAGCCAATAGAGAAAGCAGAGCACACAGGGGAGCGTGCAGGGCTCTAGGGGTGAGTTTGGGGCTGCCTGTGCACTCGGTGGCTCTGGTTTAACTGCAGTCATCTTTAAAGCACCTTCAGTCAAACTGAAGCACAAACTCATTCCAGTTTAGAGTGGCATATTTGCATTTTGCTTGTAGTGTTCAGTGGGTGCTTTGCCCTGGAACCAGCCCTTCCCCAGTGTGATCCAGGGCTCAATTAAACTGATGGAAGTTTGTAGATAAAGCTCAGCTGGGAGAATCACACAATCCCAGCCTGGTTTGGGATGGAAGGGACCTTAAAGCTCCTCCAGCTCCAACCCCTGCCACGGGCAGGGACACCTTCCACTAGAGCAGCTTGCTCCAAGCCCCTGTGTCCAACCTGGCCTTGAACACTGCCAGGGATGGGGCAGCCACAGCTTAACCTCACTGCTAGGGCTTTCCTTTTGTGTTTTCCCCACACCTGTAGGAACCTCAGCACTTCACACATGAACGCCTTTCCTTAAAGCAGGTGGAAAGCTGCTAACAGCTTTTCCAAGCTGGGATAGATGAAGAGTGTACATGCACCGTGTAACTGCATGAACCTCACCTCTTTCAGAAGGCAACAGAGAGCAGAGGGTTTGCATAGCCTTGTCTGACCTTTCCAGAGGCTCCTCATCCAGTGACTCAGCTTGGGCACGGCGAGTGAGGGCTGCTGGCTCCTGGCCTGTGTGTTTCAGATTGCAGGAGCAGGTTGAACTTCTCAGCCAAGCGTCTGCTAAGGGAGTGCTCACCAACATCCTTCTTTCAGAACATGCCTGAAGAATGAAGAGGTTCACATGTAGCCCCGGACTGCACTCTTCTGCCAAGGCTCTTTGCATCTTGATGGCTGCTGCTCACGTTGTCCTCCTGGCAGGTACAGTGAGCCCCCTCAGGATTAATCACAGGGATGTGTATCTATACACGAGCCCACTGCCCCCTTGTTCTGCCCCAGTGCAGCAGTTAGTCTTGATCTGGACCTCTCCCTTCTCACTGCAACTGCTACTGGGGTCCTTGTCCATGCCTAGGTGTATGTTGGCCTGCAGACCTACCACGATGCACACCCTGAGATGCTGGTTCAGTCTGGGCTGCAGATCATAGAATCATAGAATAGTCAGGGTTGGAAAGGACCTTAAGATCACCCAGTTCCAACCCCCTGCCATGGGCAGGGACACCTCACACTAAACCATGGCACCCAAGGCTCTGTCCAGCCTGGCCTTGAATGCTGCCAGGGATGGAGCATTCACAACTTCCTTGGGCAACCCATTCCAGTGCCTCACCACCCTCACAGGAAAGAATTTCCTCATTATATCCAATCTAAACTTCCCCTGTTTAAGTTTTAACCCATTACCCCTTGTCCTGTCACCACAGTCCCTAATGAAGAGTCCCTCCCCAGCATCCTTATAGGCCCCCTTCAGATACTGGAAGGCTGCTATGACATCTCCATGCAGTTGAGTAAGTAGGGATGAGAAAACATGCAACAAGTGAAATGTCAGGTTTTGGCTGCATTGCAGATGGTGTCCCATGTTTGGAGGTGAAAACCTCTTGGCTTTGTCATTATTCCCTTCTTTCCTTCCTGGGCGTCCTCCTGCATTTCTGTTTGGTTTCTTCTAGTTAGACTTTGGTTGCTGTAGAATAAGAGCTGTGCATTTACTCTTTTCATGGTGTTCTAGGGAAAGCACGGAGCTACTGTCAAGAACCAAGCTCCCCAGTAACAACCCAGGCCCTGGGGCAAGCACAATAAACTGGGCTTCATAAACACGCTCACCACCCTTTCGCTCCTCCATAAATCCCAGCAAAACACTCATAAGTTTTGTATTTCATTCTTGGACTTCTCCTCTAGAGTAATGCAGGGCACAGAGATAATTCATGCTTCTAAAACGCACCCTGCAGCACTGGAGCCACTTCCAGCACAAACTGAGGAAAGATGAGCTCTTTCCAAGCACAACCTCCGCACTGAAAGACTGAATTCATGTCCAGGTCTTGCCAAATGTTCCCACTTTCTCCAGCTTTGGCCAAAGGCTTCTAATCTGTGTGCTGTAAGACCCCCGCCATGGGGGTCTCTCAGTGTGTCTCTGCTGGGGTCATTCATGGAATGGGTGCCAGTTTTGCCAGTTGTAAATCCCACAGGCATTCCCATCTCTTGGAGAAACCCATGGGAACTGGCTTCTTACCCTTTGGGGCCCTGTAGGAAAGTACAGATGAAGACGGCTGTTGCGTTTTGTGCTGTAACGAATTACTCACTGGTGGAGCTACACCCACCTCCCTGCATCCCTAAAGCTCCACCATGGACCTTCTCCTGCAATACCCAGCACTGGCCCTGTGATTTCATGCACTCCCACTAAGGCAGAGGTGCTAAACACCCCTGGGCCTCCATGGAATGGATGTTCTGAGTCCTACGTACTCCCACTCGAGGGGAAAATGATTCTCTTAGGTGCAAACCACCATCTTAGCACCGAGTTGCAGCGGTGGAAGCCAGACCAGGATGGGGGTGCCTGTTCCACAGCAGTGGAGCTGATTTTAGAGCTGAGACAGACGTGAACGATAGCAGAGTGTTCTGTGCAATAGAAATGTCCTCCTCCCACTCTGAGCGCACGAGGTTACACCAGGACAGCAAAGCACCGCCTCTGATCACCTACAGAGAATTAGACTCTGTGAATAAATCATTTCCTTTTGCCTCCAATTTGAAGTGTGTGAAGCAGCTGGGGAGAAGCGCCAGCTACTTTTGCAGTCCAGGAGGTGTATAACCCTTAGTAGAAGTAGAGATTTATTGCTAGGTTATACTGGAGGGGGGGGGGGGGTTAGAATACCTGATGTGCATGGCTGGCAGGCAGGTCTGCAAAGGAACATACAGTAGGAAGCCCTTAATAATATGCTTATAAAAGACTCAACCTAATGGCAATTCTTATCTAGGAGAAATACACCCTGACTTAGTGAAGCACATGTGAGTGTAATGACACAAGATGCAGCTCACCTGAATAGGAGGGGCCTGGCTTACAATATAAGGCTGATCAATGACTGCTGGGATGTTGAATGTGGAGCTGCTTCACCCCCTGCAGAGGAAAGGTTGGATCCTGCCTTTGGTGCCTGTGTTCCTGTCTCAGTGTGTTGCCAATGGATTGGTGCTGCTATGTGCATGTGCACAGAGATTCCTGCCTGGGGAAGGGACTTGGCTTTGGCTGGTGGTGACCTCAGTGGGACTCTTCATCAGGGACTGTAGGAATAGGGCAAGGGGTGATGGGCTGAAGCTGAAACAGGGAAGTTTAGATTGGATACAAGGAAGAAGTTCTTTCCTGTGAGGGTGCTGAGGCACTGGAATGGGTTGCCCAGGGAGGTTGTGAATGCTCCATCCCTGGCAGTGTTCAAGGCCAGGTTGGGCAGAGCCTTGGATGCCATGGTTTAGTGTGAGGTGTCCCTGCCCATGGCAGGGGTTTGGAACTGGGTGATCTTAAGGTCCTTTCTAACCTGAACTATTCTATGATTCACTGAGTAGGAGACCATGGCAAACCCAAGGATCAGAGTAGAGATACACGTAGCATTGCACTGTGCTGCCTCCCGTCCCCATATACAACAGGTACTGAACATGGAGTGCAAAACCAGGTAAATAGAGTGAAAAACCCTTCACAGCTTGCTGGTGCCTCTGCCAAGCTGCTCAGGGACTGAAGTTGGCTGAAGTAGAGCCATTGCAGCTACTACTCCGCAGCCAGAGCGGGGGCTACCTGTGGGCAAGTTACTCACTGCCTGTGTAGGTCTGTGGTTAGTATTACTCAGAGAAGTTGCCTCTGTCAGCAAAGCCTTTTGAGTAGGATGTAAAGCTATAATGAGGTTATATTTAAAGTAATGAAGAAGAAAGATGCCCAAATGAATGCTCTGCAGCCTGAGAAAAGAACAGTCCTTATGGCTGGCTTTTAGCAGAGACCTTGACTTCACACCTCACCTGGGAGCAAAGCTCTTTATCAAGAGGGTGCTGAACCCAGACCTTTGCACTTGACACCCATACTGGACCATATGGACCCTGGATATGGATTCTGTATTGATTCCTGTTTGGCACATCTTGAGCACTTCAGCTGTTCCTTTGCAGAATTAAACTCCTCTTTCCTGGTAGTGTGGGTGGGCTCAGAATTCAATTTCAAAGGCAGCAGAAACTAGAAATAGAAGAAACTTTAACTTTTTTTACCCATAACTCAAGGAGGTACCCGCATGAGGTCCTACTGCAGCTTTTCCTTTGGAAGTGACATTTCCCTTCTTTACCCTCTTTCCTATTGCCATTTCCTTACAGAAGCACATTACCTGCATGGAGAAAGACTGGATTTATTGGGAAGGAATGATAAGTTTGTGTCTCTGGTGAACTTCAGCATCCCTCAGCTGTGCCAATTCACAGCATGCATTGACCTAAAGCGGACTGCCAACGTCAGCTCTTGGGCAGCCTTTTCCTATGACGCTAACAACTCCTCCTTGGACATCAATGATTTAGAGCTTGGGCTCTCTGGAGAAAACAAGCAATTGAGGCTCTATCTTTTTGGCACCAGACGGGACATTGAGATTGACCTGGCCCTTTTTGTGTGGTACAGCGTGTGCTGCTCGTGGGACACCAGGAAACAACTGCTGGAGGTCTACTGTGACGGTGAGCTCGTGCATAGCGAAACCATTGGCAGCGCTGGGTGCTTGAAACCCAACGGGAGCCTGGTGCTGGGTCATCTGCACAAGAGAAAGGATGGCTTCATTGTGCGGGTGAGCAATAGCTTCATTGGCAGTTTGTACTACTTCCAAATGTGGGACCGTGTGCTGGGGCAGGAAGAGCTGCTGGACTGCGCCATGGGCAACACGGTCAGCTGGGAGGAAGAGTATTGGGACTTCAGCAGCATCCTGCCCGTTGCGGACCATCACCTGCGCTGTGGTGAGTGTCTGCAGTGTTTTGTCTTGCTGGGGATCACACACAGAGAGTAGGGAACCCTCCACTGCTAAGGACAATAGCCTCTGAGTCGCTGCTGCTGTGATTGAGACCAGGAGCAGGCAGTTGTAGCCATGCTTACAGCATTGCCTGCCCACCCCAAACAGCAGATAGAGAAGTTGTGGGTGAGGGAACACTGGTTTGGGTTATCTCATCATTCAATCCTGATGTCTGTATGTACTACATGGTATTTAAACCACAAAGGATGAAAACAGAGGCCTGAGATTGCCAAACTGATTGATTTATGTAAAACTATTGACATGCCATGATATTCAGTGTTGCACAATAAGAGTGAATGCATATTTATTTATTGTCTGTAAGCTGATGGCTCCTCAGGGAGATTGGAGGCACAGTATGAAATAATTGCCCATTTCTGGTGTCCAGTGTGAGAATTCTAAGCATGTCTCCATCCAGGGCAGCACCCCCCGACTTCACCACAGTTCCCACTGCACTTTCCCATCTCCTGCTCCAGGTTTCATGGAACCGGGGCCCAAAGCTATGAGAAAAGCATCAGGAAATCCCTGCCTGCTGCTGAATCCTGTGCTGGGAGGGATTTCCCCCCACTCCCTCATTGCACACTCACTTGCTCTGCACCAAAGAACACGGGCACTCACAACTATCGCTGTAAATGACAACCTGCCCATCTGTTTCTTAGCTTCCTGCCCCATTGCCTTTACCCAGGCATTCTTCTTCCTGCACTGCCTATTGTAGGTGCTATTCCCCCATTGTGTCCCCGAATTCAAGCAGGATATGATCTGATGAGGAGGGAGGAGGAAGCCTCAGTTTCCCTTTTCCAATTAACACCTTTGCCCTTGGGCCATTCTCTCTGTGGGAAAGGCCTGTGCTTGTCTTGGCAGGGAGCTGGGAGAGGCTTAGTCATACTTGCTGATGAACAGTTTAGCACCTAAAATCAAAGCCTCCGCTCAGTGCTCCTGGACTTTGATTTTTCAAGCCCAATAACCTGAATCTGAGCAACTTTCTAGTGAGACAAAGCACATCAGAGAGAGGCTTCCTAAGGGCAAAGCATTTTCAAAGCACTTTTCCCCTCTAAAAGCCATCCCCAAGAACGGAGTGACTTCCTTTCGTTAGGATCCTCCAGTGCAGCCTGAATTGGACATTCACTCTGGAAAATGCTGGCCCTTCTTCTCCTCAAGGAGAAACACAGCATGTCTCACAAGTGGTGAACTACACCAGCATGCTCACAGGTTACTCTTGCTCACAGTGCTATGAACTGCTGGATCCACAGCGTTCCACACAGTGGGAAGGGTTACTGGAGTCGGATATTTTCCCAGGAGCAATAACTAAGACGACTGTTCTGAAGTCCTGGTTATAGAGATAAAACTTAATCATGTTTGGGAATCTGTCACGGGTCAGATCTTGGCAAGACCTTTGCTTCCACTATAAATCTACTCCTTATTTTAATTAACTCAAATTCATAAGCTAACTACTGCACACTGATGATACATGAGGTAGGGATGATACATGAGTGAGTGGTGTAAATACACACTGAGATTGATGTCCTGCCTGTCAGATAAGGGAAGCTGCACTTGGCTGCAGTTCATGTGATCCCATATGGACAATCCGTTTCTATTGAGTTTGCATGTAAGAAATAGCTGTGTCCAAGTGTTGCTCTGAAACGAAATGCCCTGGGGAAGTGCCATTTCACTGCTCATGTCATGTTAGTGCTTGTTAGTGATGCCCTACAACCATTACTAGCTGCGAGGTTTGCTTGTAGTGCTTATAGATGTTGTTTAGAGAGCTGTGCATTGCTTGGTTCACCTTGATAGTTAGGCAGCGGTGCTGGGAAGGGGGGGAACCTGCTTTGGTTTGGAAAGGCAGGACTCATTTAGGCAAAGTGAGGGAAACTTCTTGCATGAAAGCAGCAGGAAGCATCCTTACGGAGGTCTGTGGACCTTTTATAAGCAGTACAGTTATCACAGCGACTGCACTGGCTCTGCTTGAGAGCAGGAGTAAAGGTCTTGTCCTGCCTTTGCTTTTCCCCCCAGAGCTCTTGAAGATGATCCTTTACTTTTGCAGCTCAGCTGGGCCTTTGCTAAAAGCGAAGTGTGTGTTCTCATCCTCTCACTGACTCACAGTCTTCAGCTCTTCCTCCCCCTGCCTCACCCACACACCGATTCCTGATTTTCTTCTTAATTTGAAGTAATCTGTGAGAGGGATGAATCTAAAATACCTGAACATGAGTGCTTATGATGGAGAAAGCTATTTATTATTACAGCTCTCTTACTGGCTGGCCTAATTTTTGCTGCTCTTTGATTGGAAACATACATATTTATGTACCCTTACAGGGTGCCAAAGAACCCATTTATTAAGTTACCAAATCAAAACCCATGCGTAGGGCTTGAGAAATGTCAGCAGCCCAGTATTTCTGGTGCTTCAGACCCCATCTGTCATCACGCCTTAGCCCTTGTTTCGTGAATGGAATTACCATGCATGTTAATGGAAGCAAATGAAGTTGCAGGTGGCTGGTCCCACACCTGCCTGCTGGGAATGAGCTTTGAATTAACAGAGATTTGGTTTTTTTTTTCTTCAGGTGATAATAGGAAAAAGAAGGAAATGAGAATCTGTGGAGATGTCCTTGTGCTTTGCTTGCTGGGACAGGAGCATAGCACTCAGTGGGGTACATTTCCTTTAGAATGAGCCTGGGCTTTGGTTTTGGCCATTTCTCTATGTTATGTTATCTTCTGCTTCATCCTGGGTGATACCAGACATCACCCCTGAGGCCATGGGTTCTGAAGCATTACACTGATAACAGGAGCAGGGTGGAGCCTGTAATCACCCAGCTCCATGCAGATTCCTCTTATCAGGAGAGGATCTGCAGCACTGACACAGCCAGAAGAACAAGTTCAGCCTTGGCTGTACAAACAGCTTGGTTTATGGCTTGAGAAACCCTAGCCTAATATGATATCTGTGTTTCTGTAAGGAAAGAAGAAAGGATTTATTCCAGTGATAGGGCATGCGGGCCTCCCGTGTTCCCATCACACTCCCTCTATGAGAGCAGCTCTTAAATAAAGCCAATAACAAGACACTCATTTTCCATCAGCTTGAAACCAGGGGTTAATTATTTGTAGCATTACACTGGAGCTCACAGAACCCATTTCTGCAGCTTCACACCACAGGAAGGCACACAGGTTTCCACTGCAGGTTTGAACTGTGGGATTAGTCACTGGGGATGCTGGGGTTTGCTCTTTGTGTTCTCATGGCAGTATGTGTTGTGAGGATGGGGAGGACTTGGAGAAAAACCACATCCCTTTCGTTTCAGGTCCTTAGAGGAGTTCTTTTCCTTTGCTTCTAGGGTTTTGCTTGTAGTTAAGTAGATACTTCTGGCTCCTTGTTCTCTGCGTGTTCATGTGTACGTCAAGCAGTTAGTGGCTGTTGGTAGGAGGTCTGTGTATTGAGGATCTAGGTCTACCTTGCAGCTCGATGCTCTAACCCTGTGGATCTCTCCCAGATAAAGAACCAGCAAATACCTCTTATATCAGGTCCTGTTTCTGACCTATTGCAGGCAATGGCTTTTAAATCGCAGTGTGGCAGCTTGCTCCTGGGCTTGCCAGGGTTTTAGTTAAGAGTAAAGCAGAGTAAATCAGTCCTCTTTATTTCCCCAGCAGTTCAGTACTGTCACAGAAGCAAAAGGCCTGAGTAAAGAGGTGTCCAAATGAAAATCTCAGCTTCATCAAGCAGCATGGGCAAAGCAGGCTGCCTGGTTCCACAGCTCTCTGTACACCCTGGGAGCAGCAAGGGCTGTGCTGCACAGGGCACCGCTCTGCAGAAGCAGGTTGCAGGGCAGTCTGATCCATGGAACATCCTTCTTACTCCCCATCCCACTGCCGCCAGTGTGAGGAGCAGAGCAGCTCCCACAAGCTCCGAGTGTGCTACCTCTGCTAAGGATGCTATGATGGGGCTGAAGCTGCTGTTTAACCACAGACTGGCACCATTGAGGAACACTGGGAGGCTGAAGACTGAAGACTCTTGAGCTTTGTCTGCAAGAGGCAACTCAGAGCTGGACTTCAATGGCTTTTTTGCCTTCAGCTCTCCTTTCTGCTTTACAAAAGAATTTGAAGCTATTTAGGATCAAAACAGGAGGCTTCAAGTTGTTGATAGCCCCTGTGTCTGTTATGTCCATGGATGTATTGTCATGGATTTGAACGGGTCAGAGTATGTCTGACCCATTCAAATGGATGGTCATTGATTTGAATGGTCTGTTACATTTTAAGCACCCTGATTCTCCTTCCCTTGAACTCCTGTAGAGAAAACAATGTTTTCTGAACAGCCTTATCCTACTGATTTCCAACCACACTCCTTATTCACAGGCATCTGGCTTTGTGTTCCTGTGTTAGTTTATTCCTCTTAGTCAGACCTAGAATGTCAAGTCTCAGTCATTTGAGTGAAGAGAAAACCACAAAGCACCAGCACAGGAAGAAAACAGTACCTGTAGAGCAAACTGTGGTGATCCTGCTGATCTTCCAACACCAAGGCTTGTAATGTTAGCTGGTGATTTGGTTCCCTGCCGTTTGCTGTAGTCCCTGTGACAAACATGACCCGTTTTGTCCCCGTCTGCCTGGTGAGGTGGCAGATTGCATGTGAAATGTGAAAGCCCTATCTGGTTTGACAGGGTGATTCACTTCGAGGAAATCAGCCACAAATGAGTTCTTGGAATCCTTTCCTTGGAAAACAACAGGCAGGATGGCTGGTGTCTATAATGGGGACCCTTATGCCAGGTTAGCATTAAACCAGACACCATGAATATCACTGTTCATCTCACATTGCATTACTGCATGTTAACTGTTAGCACTCGGCGCTTGACAAGCTCCTTTCTTGGAGGTTGCACAAGCAAGAAGGGAACAGAGAGATAATGGCTCTTCAACACAAGCAGTGAATTGGATAATGGTGCATGAGCTCTGGTCTTCCTTGTGATCTCAACTCTGCCAATCCTGTTTTCTCCCTTGTTATGCTGTAGTTATCTCTGGACACATAAAAAACTCCATGTGTAGGTGTGCTTCCCCCCACTGCTTTGACCCCACAGAGGTCTGTGGAACAACAGCAGCTCTTTGCTATGATGACCTTTGCTGAAAGACTCTTAAGTGGGCTCTGCTCTTCCTTATCCCTTTGCCACTATGGATTCTTAGGCCTTTTAATGTCCTTTTCAGCAGGCTCAAGTGAAGCATCATCCACAAGGGCTCCTACGCTGCCCCCGTTGCCTCCGACCGGTAGTGCCAATGGTACCGTTCCAGGTAAGCACTAAATGAGGCCCTTTTAAATGCTGACATGCTCACCACTGACACCATAGCTGTGACAATTCAAGACTCAGTCACATGTTTAAGCCATTGCTGTTTAGCAAGGTATTGCCTGGCAGCAGATCCTCCTATCTCTTCCTATGCATTCCTTGCAGGCAGTAAAAGCCAACCCGGTGCACCCACAAGTATGACCCCCACCTTGTTTGCTAAGCTGTCACAACTCGGCCCTTGGGCTCGCTAATAACGTTTCTAGCAATGCAGCAGTCATCTAGACTTGGACACTGGGATTTCCCAAAGAGCCCCAGTGACCATGGGAATGGTTCAACGGAGGGGTGAGGAGACGGGAAGGGGAGCAGGCACCTTCTCCAGGGCGCATCTCACTTACATTCTCTTCTTACAGTCAGCTTCTTCAGCACCGAGATGAACTTTTCCCTCTTCTACAAAACTGAGAGAGCTCCTGATTACTATGACACAAGGAACCTCCTCGAAAACTGGGTGAGTAGCTTTCTTTTCTCACTCTCATGTCTTTCTAGCAAGTATCAGATGAGGAGGACAGCTGGTGGAGCACGTAAACTGATGGGACCACACAGAAATGAGTACCCATGTAACACTGCTGCGGTGTCTCAGAATCACGTTATCCAGCACGCTTTGAACAAGATAAAGTGAAATTCTGAAGGAAGGGAAAAGTGCTGATATTTTGCCAAAAATTGTAGCCATTTTCATTAGGATTGAGAAATTTCGATGGCAATTAAAATAGAGGAAGTATCAACAAATCAAGTTAATAAAAATGTCATTGTTTTCTTTCCAGTTTCGTATCATATTTACTGGAGAAGAATTTGTTGTGCCAAACTTTAAAGTCAGGTAAGCCTCCGGCTCTGCAGTGGTGTCACCTCCACCCTCTGTCCTGTGAGTGAAATTGCAGCCAGGTTCCAAATGACCGGTCCTGTGCCAAGGGTGGAAACCAGCCCCCCCTGAGCTGTATGATCATGTAGAACACTCACGTTTTGCTTGCTGGGCTTATTGACCTCAATATATATATCCTGCCTAATGCAAGGCTGCTAGGGCTGCTGAAGCCCTGTTTCAGTGGCTGCTTGTGAGTGTGAAGAGGTCACATCCATCCTCACAGTGAGGGTCTCGTTTGTGTAAGCAGGTACACACTGCCTCTTGCATAGCAGTGTCTAATGAAAGGATATTACAGTTCCCAAACACTGCTCGGAAGCAAGGCATTGTTGCCCAAGACTCCTCTAGGTCACAGCTTTCAGCCCAATCCAGCTTTATTCCATATGAAGACAGGCTAAGAGAACTGGGGCTGTTCAGTCTGGAGAAGAGCAGCTGCGTGGAGACCTCAGAGCAGCTTCCAGTGTCCAAAGGGGGCTACAGGGATGCTGGAGAGGGGCTCTTCATCAGGGACTGTAGCGATAGGACAAGGGGTGATGGGTTCAAACTGGAACAGGGGAAGTTCAGGTTGGAGACAGGGTAGAAGCTCTTCCCTGTGAGGGTGCTGAGGCGCTGGCACAGGGTGCCCAGAGAAGCTGTGGCTGCCCCTTCCCTGGCAGTGTTCAAGGGCAGGTTGGACACAGGGGCTTGGAGCAAGCTGCTCCAGTGGAAGGGGTCCCTGCCCGTGGCAGGGGCTGGAGCCGGAGGAGCTTTAAGGTCCTTTCAACACAACCCATTCTAGGTTTCTATGATTCACATCCAAACTGTGAGCAGCTGGGAGGGACATTTAGCAATTCATAAAAGTATCACTTGCACAGACATGGGGTGTTATTTCATGCATATTTCGACTTCCTACTTTCTTCTCCGACTCCCACAGTTACTGTTTGCTGTACAACTGACAACACAGCAACACGCTGCACTGTTTACACGGGGTGAAGCCAATTCAGAAAATCATAAGGGGGAGATCCCATTCTGGAAGAAGCATTTTTTTGTCAGGGTGCATATCTGTTACAGCGTTTGGCCTTGGGGATTTCTGTAGCGACACCTAGGCTGGGTTCAAGATGACTCCTCAGCTGCAAGGTCTGGCTCCTTGGGGTCACGAGATAAAGTCTTTAGGTGATAGCAGAATGGGGCATGTTATATGCTTGCTCTGAAATAATGATTCTATTCCTTTTTGCTTGCAGGGGTAATTATCCACAAAGCAATGTCTATAGCAGGTCTCATGTAAGTAATTTCTTAGTTTTGAGTTAAAAACTTACTTTTTCTTATCTCTCCAGGGAGGATATAGTAGTTGTGTGGCTTAACATTGACCTTCAATCTGGTAGGTGTACCCCATTTAAAGAGCTGGGCTGGAAAGCCAGTGTGTCCTTGTAGAGACTGATACGTTCTGTGCTCTCTGCGTGAGGCAGCATTGATGCACTCTGATGTTCTTTTATCCTGATGTACCTCTATGGAACAAAGGCAACTCCAGAGAGTCAGGCCCCAATAGCATTTAAAGCAATAGGCTTTATTTTAAATGAGGACACTGAGTTTCTGCTGTTTGCCTACCTTAAAATCCAACTTGCATCAGTTGATTTTAACCAGCTTCTAACTTGCTGTGTCTTTCTATGCGAACTGAAGGCGAAGCTCAAGCAGCTGTCCCAAAGGTAAGACCCATGGTTATGAACTGGGTTTCCATAGCTCGTATTGATTTCATTTTTTAGGGTGAGGAGGAATTATCTCCTCCTCAGCTGTTTTAGTGTCAGAGTAACTGTGGAACCTTTAGTTGCATAAAGCAGAAGCAGAGTCAAAACCACAGTAATGCTTGACTTGGGGAAAAGTGTTTGAGCATCCAAGGTTTCTCTCTCATACACCATATCCTGAGAGGATCCAAGTGCTTCCATGGCAAGCTGGGAGGTTTGTGCTGCAATGTAAGAGTTGGCTTCAGATCCTTCACTGGGGCCAATGCCCAAGGAAGCTGCCAGGATGAATCCCGCACCTCTTCTGCAGGACATCCTATTGCCCTCTGACCACAGCCCAGAAAAGGCAGGGGAGCTGGGTTCCCATCACATTTGAGTGGTTGAAAACGGCTTACAAAGGCCATGCTTAGTGGGGAACAGTCATGTAGAGACAGGAGTGAGCTGGGAACACTTGAAACATCCCTGTCCTAAGGACATCTCAATTCTTTGCCCCCGGTTAAATTAAAGGTCCATTGAGATGCTCTATCTACAGCTGAAAGCGGTCTCTTTGCATCTTTCTGCCTTGCCTGAAGCCATCCAAAGAGAGACACAGTCATTCCAAACCTCCTGAAGTCAGCAAACACAGTTACCCAGAAGATACCAGCTGTTTTGAGGACAAAAAGCTGGAATCCAAAGGAGATACTGAAAGCAGTTACTTAAATCCCAGTTTTCCAGAGACCTTGGCATCTGCCACCTCTGTTTGGACACAGGGGTACCCAAGCACCTCATCATTTTATGGCTAGCTCACTCCAGACTTTAAAACATGGTTGATAAATGCTTACTTGTGACAAAGGTGTTCCTGTGCCAGGATAACATGAACAGGAAACCTCTTGTGGTACTTATCACGAAGCTATAAAAAGATTCCTGTGTCTGTATTCCCAATAATTCATCCTTTATAAAGCATCTCCAGTGATAGGGTACTAGTGTGCATAAGAAGCGACACTTGCCATTGGACTGCACTTATGGCAAACAAAATACATACCTAAATTATCCAATTCAATATACTTTTCTGGGTTACTCCTTCATTTTGTAGTCACTTCTAATTGTGGAATGTTACTAATATGGTAGCCTTGTTTGTGTATCATGTTTGTAGCTACATCTGTAAGGCCATTATAAAGGCCGCATCACTTGAAACACAAGAAGCACTGAGTCTCAAGGTCAAGCAATCCTTGAATGGCACTTATGAAGAGGGACTATTATCCTTGTATGTGAAACCTGAAGATGTGGCTGTCAAGCCAATAGGTAATGTAATACTTCATTAAATGCTCGTTGGAAACCACATGCTTTGTAATTCTGAGGACACTCCCCACCCTCACAGCAAAGAACTTCCGTATATCTAACCTGTGTCTACCATCTTTCTGTTCAAAGCTGTTCCCTCTTATCTCATCACTACTTGCTCTTATAAATAGTCCCTCTTTAAGTTCTCCAGTTCCACTCTCTTTGTTGGTTTGGTTACAATCTCCATTGCTCCTTAAAACACAGAAGGAAGCCAGAGAGAAGAGCTATAAAACTGTACTTGGACTTCAAAAGCACATCTTATACCACAGACTTACAAAAGATCATCTATTTATTGCAGCCAAATAAAGCCTGGAGGAAGGGCACTGAGGGGATAATGTGGGGCAGTGTGAAAGCACCTTCAGATAGGTTAGAGAAGCCTGAAGGATGTTCTGACATTAAATATGGTTGGTGATGCTGGGAGAATGACGCTTTACCTGAGAACTGACCTTGCCAAGCAAAAGAGAAGAAGGCTGTAGAAGAACAGATGAAATACTTCAGCAAAATGCTCTCTTGCAGCCAGTAAACTTGTCAAATGCTCCTCTCCAGTCTGCAGATTACAGCTCATTCCCAACAGGAAAGGAGGCCAGAGAACAGTGTGTTGGGGGGTGGTGTTTACCTTTCAGTTATTCTATCTTTTGAAAGGGATTCTATGTGTTTCTTCCTCAGCCCTCATGGATTGTCCAGAAAGCTTTTCCCACACAACCTACAAGGGGAATTATTCCTGGCCGCTAACAAAGCCAGCGGCCAAAGCGGCGGTGAACTGCAGGAAAAACCCTCTGCAGTCTGCTGAGAGGAGCTGGTGAGTGACAAAATCATCTCCTTTTGGTTCCTGCATGGAAACGGGAGGGAGAGCCAAGCTCGGAGTGGTGGGAAAGGAGATGGCAGCGTGCCGTGGCGCACAGCACCGCCGTGCCAAGGAAGATGCAGAGTGTGCAGGGATGCTCCAGCACAGGCTGCGGGAGAAGGGAGCCCTGCATCACTTCATCACCTGCAGCAAGCACAAGCAGCACTTGACTCTCTGCTTGAGCAGGGAGGGGGAACGGATGCCCGGTAGTGGTTTGTGCCATCCATTCACAGCTCTGCCTTCCAGTACCTCCAGATGCATTTCAAATTGCTCTGGCATTTGGGCTCTGCTCCCACTCTGCTAAATGAGTGCTAAGTCAGATCTGGCTTGTAAGTCAGCTTTAAAAGTGGGCTAAGTAATGACATTGAATGTACCTGAGTGGGAAATATGAGGAACATCCATTAATACATGTTTTTTTCTTGTAACAATGTACATTGTTTTCCTTTTTCAGTGGAATTAATATTGAACTGGAGCAAGCTTTTTGGAGGAAACCAGATTTGACTGAATGTAGATTACTGGAAGAACTCCCAAATAATATCTTAGACCTCCAGGATACCATGATAACAGAAGGTAAGGCATCAAATACTTCAGTGATACAGTGAATTAAGGTAAAAACAGTTATACTTAGATAATGCTTATGTTAGACATCTGAAGAACCAAAGCAATAAGGTTGTTCTATGTGCATCCTGCTCACCTGGGCATCTTAAAGTGGTTTTAATGTAGATGAATTTTTGCAGGTGCTTCAAAATTCTCTAGCAATCACTTTGAAGACTTGTCTCAAATCAGAGATTAGATTTAGAACAAAGTGAATTACTGCTGAATAACATGACAGGTTTTGCCTGTCTATGTTACTGCATTGAAGTAGTTGATAATGTTGTACAAAGAGGCACTGATTAGTGTATGGAAGCGAAAAGTTTGTGCTGTAATTCATGTAAGCTCTAAGGTGACCTTTAACCGCCTGATTATATCTTTGCTAAGCTATGCAAACAGTACAAGTTGTTTGAATGGTGAACAAAACCAATACCATTGCTCATCCACCTACTCAGCAGTGGCATCAAATAATAGAGCCTTGAAAGAGATGTGCAGTTGCATGCGGGCTGTCTGAGTCCCCGGGTGGAAAACTGCTTCTATAAAAACACTGAGGAGAGATGATGAGATGGTGAATGGCAAATACAGCTTTTCAAACTCTATCATTCAGAAATGGCTTTTGCTGCTGCCCTGGTTAAGCAGCATTTGGGCAGATAGGAAGAACTTGTGTAAATCTGAACTCCAAAATCTGAACTTGTAAGCATGACCAAAGCTAAAAGTAAATGTTGCTTACAGGTAACCTTTAGAATCTAAAGGGAGGTGAGAATATTCTGACTCCTTTAACATACAAGCTGAGATACCCAGGTCTTACTTTTTGCCAGCTTCACTGATATGTTGAGGGCTCATTGACCTACTCTTAGGACATAATTCTGTAGTAGATTGGAAGCATTATATCCATATGGAAAGAGAACAGAAGCAGACCAGTTCCTTGCTTTAACATGGAGGCATTGAGCTGTATAGCTAGACTGTACAAGTAGACATATAGCTATGCCACGTAAATCACCCGTGCTTTCTTCTTTTTCCTCAGAGAATGCACAGGATGTTGCAGAGCAGATTCTATACCTCTTGCCAAATGCAACCCTGCAAATGGAAGAACTGGAAGTCATCACAAGTAAAGTTTCTGAGATTGTAAGGCTTGCAGACGTGAGCGTGGCACTTGCAGAGTCCATATTGTCTATACTAAACTATATTTTGCTGCAAGAAATAGAAGACGAGAACATGAGAAAAGTGACCAATAGGTAAGTAAGATAACAACCAGAAGTGGCTTCCTAAGCTACAAAGGCACCATGGAGTAGTCCATTAAAGTAGCACCACAACACTTAGCAATATCCATACTTGGATCTTAAACGTGTTTGTGGTTCTTAGCAGTAGAAACTGGTTATTGTGTTGGCAAAGGTGCTTTTATCAGCACCAGCTCTGCAGAAGTCACCATCAGGGTTGTTCTCTGTGGGCATCTCAGTCTGGAGGCAGAGCAGAGATTGCTGAGCTGCCATCTCATCTCCAAGGTGACCTTCACATCCCAGCACGGAGGGCTTCCAAATCTACATTTAGGATCCTACATCCATTATGTGATCCTCACCCGTGCTAAAATTGAAGTTGCTAGATAACTTTGAAAACATCTCTGTCCTTTGAGATCTTAAAGGTGACTCAACTGTCTATTTAAAGGCAACTCAACCACTTGGTTTTGAAATGTCTGTTCAGAAAGCTACTGCCAGCCTCTTCAAAGGCAAATGCAAGTACAGAGTTCACCCACCTCTGGTCTGGCCATGGCAGCTTACCCACTTCTCACTGCACAGCCTGAAGCTCCAAAGAGGAGGGATTATCCTACATTGCA
This sequence comes from Pezoporus wallicus, assembly GCF_028554395.1. Lineage (NCBI taxonomy): Eukaryota > Metazoa > Chordata > Aves > Psittaciformes > Psittacidae > Pezoporus > Pezoporus wallicus. Next base: position 908,844 of record NW_026637336.1, on the reverse strand, counting down.
CTGACCGCTGCTAACCAACAGTGTAAGGATGCTGCATTCATTGTATTAAAGTCTCTCAGCATCTCTCATTTTAAAGCCTGATTATCAGTGATTTTCTGGTTTACTTAAGGTAAACCAGTACTTTAATAAGAAATGTCAATAAGAAATATTCAAAGCAAGGGAAGTTAACTTTGCACTGAAGTTCTAGGTGAGGCATGGTGTAGGCAAGAAGCCAGTTGTTCGCACTGGACACCTCTGCGTTGCCTTTTCAAACTCAGGAGGCTGCAAGGAGGAGTAGTCAAAACCAGCTTAGAAAATCTGTCAGGGAGAAAGCAGTGAGCAGCATCGTGATCCTTTCGGCTCTGTGCTCTCCCTTCAAAATCTACTGCACCGCAGTGTGTGGAGAGGGGGCTGTGATAGCTGCCAGCACTCAACACCTCTGCCTTCCCAAATAGGCTGGGAGGGGGTTTAAGTGAAATGTTTACTGTGGCTTCTCCCATGAAATACAAAGTTTTAGGGACACAGATGATGTTCTGATAGGCCCTGGAGTCCGGATCCTTGGGGGAGCGAGCTGGCAGGTGCAGATTGTAATAATAGTGCCTTCACAACTCCAACCTTTGCTATTTTCACTTTTCCATCAATCAGACCTTACTTTAAAGCACCAAAGAGCACGACCACTGTGATGATGCCTGCTGAGTCCCACCATGACGATACCCTCACGAGAGCTATTATGCTGCTTCTTCCAGATCTCAGCAGAGACTTTGCATCCCAGATATTCTGGGGCAGTTGAACTCTAGGCTTTGCAGCTCTAGGGCAGTTTTGGGGCTCCTTGTGTGTTTGGGACTGATGATGCATGAAGAGAGCACCAGAGCAAAGGACAGTAAGGTTTTCCTTTAGTCTCTTGGGGGCAGCTCTCTTGCAGGTTTTCAATAGGGTATTATCCCTTTTGCATCTCTGAATAGCCTTAAGGGAGGCCAAACAAGACCTGGAGCTGCCTCTGATGCTTAATACCCAGGAGCATTAAGCAACCCTAATTTACTGCTTCCTTTAGATTCCAGCCTCTTCTCTCTACTTAGAAAAAGCCCACTGATAGCAGGGCCTGGAAAGCCTGGAAATCTCTATCCTCAGTGATATCCAGAGCTTTCCCTGGCAAGACCCTGAGCAAATGACCTGTGTTTAAAGTATTCCCTGCCTGGGGAAGGCAGGAAGCTGGATGTCAGAACTCCAGAGGTCCCCTGCAGACTATATTATTCTGGCTCTGATATTTCACTGGAGGTACAATTAGATGACTGCAGACAATCAAATCAGCAGGTTTTACAAGTCACTGCCTTCCAGATGAAACACAGTATTTGACTGGGTGTGAATTTAGACTTGGGTCTTCCCAGAGCCACCTTGTGTTGTTCCTATAGGAGGGTATCATTCACCTACCAGACTTTAAGCTTACAACATGCTAACTCAACCATCGTCTGACCCTGTGCCAGACAAAATGCCATCCACCCATTAATGGACCCATTCTGCTCTAGTGATTGCTCCTTATGGTCATAAATCACAGCAGAGGTTTTTAACTGCTTCTCTTCTCCTGGGTGCATATTAAGAAGCCAGCAGAACGTTTCAAGAGATGTATATTTCTTGCTTCTTCTCCTTCTTGCTGTTGCTCTTGGTAAAGTATCCTGAAGACAACTGAGGAGATGGGCTATAAGGTGACTTACACAGAAAGAAACACATCGGTCATAACCACTTCCATGGCTCTGCTGGTAACTCGTCCAGACCCCAGCACGTTTGGAGGGCTGGCCTTTGGCGTTACCTCCTACAACAGAGGCCTGGATCTCAAGGTGAGAGCAAAATATCACCTCGGGGACCACCGACTCAACCAGACAATCCTGCTGTGTTGTACCATGGCATATTCGACCTGAGGAAAGCGGCTCTGAACACATCATCTCTCTTCCCTGCAGATCAACATTCAGGAAAACCCTTTCAAAGAGGCCTTGGCCTCGGTGTTTTTGCCAGAATCACTGAAGAAATTCCTTGGGATCAAGCACTCTGACCCGGAGAAGCGTTCCAAGATCCAGTTTAACTTCTTTGGCACGACTTCACTCTTTGTGGTAACTACAACTCCTACCAAATGCGAACACAGCAGGAATCAGTTCTGCTGTTCTTGGTGTGTGCTAAAGAAAAAACCCAATAGTTTTATCTGTTCTGGGCACATTTAGCATCAGACTGATGGAGCACTAAGAACTGTGCAGGGAAAATGTTCCCAGGCAGCAAAACCTTCTCTGCAGCAAGGATGCTCTGAGAGGTGTCTGTAGACCTCAGACTTGGTGCTCACTGTCTGTAGCTAAAGCTGTTCTAATACTTCTGTAGGACAAGAACATCCCTTAATCTTCCCCTGCTGGTGAGCCCTTGCTTAAGGAACATGCATAGTACATGTCAAATAGCATTGAAATAACTTCAAGATTTATGTCTTCATTAAAATAACAGCATTTAGGGCTATTCTACTACTTGCTGTTTTCTTATCTCAGGGGGGAGTGGGTGAATGTGATTTAAAAAGGAGAAATTTCTTTTGGTATGATGGAGCAATACAGTGTGCTGAGCAATGCTTTTCACACAGAAGCAGCACTCCTCATTGTGTCTGCTGCCTAATGAGCTTAATGATGTACAACTGGATGTTCTGATGTACTGAAATGATTATACAGCTTTCTCAATCCAGATGATGCATCTGAAACTCTGCTCTGCTTCAGCTGCTCTGGAGACTGCGCCTGAATATGCAACTAATTACATTTTCTAATGAAGTAGCAAGTGGCTAAATGACATCAGGCATCCCATGTGTTCCAAAAAATACAACTGAAGAAAATGGAAGCAGGGAAGAGCTTGGGTTTTACTTTTCATGTGTGTATTTTCCCACTGCAGGATGGCAGCTTAACGAAGGAGAGGTTGAATACTTATGTTGTGAGTGCCAGCATTGAAAATGCATCAGTTCAGACCCTTAAGGAGCCTGTGACTATTACTCTTCAGCACATAGACCATAATACGGTAGGATGTGTTCATGTTATCAGAGACATGTTGAAGTAGAGCCTATTTCACCTGGCCTTGCAATAAGCCATCAACAGAACAAACGAGTTTAGACCATTTTGCTGCCTGATCTCTCTGTGATCATCAATCCAAATGCTCACAGACCACGAAGATGTTGGTATTTAATTCTGCAGTTAGCAAAGCTTGCATCTCCTCTCTACTAAATCCATGCTTGGCAGCAAGGGGCATTTCATTGTTTCCTTGTTTTATCTGATTTTTGTCCAAGGAACAGTTGATTTGCTAAAAAACTGCAGGTTTTGGATTTGACTGAAACCATTTGTAGTTGCTCGAAATCCAGCGAATTGGTTTAGCCACCAAAAGAGGTAAAAGAAAAAAATCAAAGCATTGCACAGATATCTTCAAAATGAATTTCTTCGGTTTCAAAATGATGGTTTGAAACTAAAATCTACCTTAAGTTATTTTTAAATGAGCACAGGTCAAGCTTGGTGACTGAGTTCCCCCTTAGCATTTGTGCGTTGCCCACCTTCATGGCCCAGCCTCCATGTGAGTATATTGCAAACTAACAGCAGAACCAAACTAGTCCATGAGATGAATGTGATTAAAGTTCAAGTTAATGAGAGCTTGAAAATGCTGCTTTTATGTCAATAAGCTCCTTCCAGTCAGTTCTAGCAGATTATCTGTGTACCCAGAGACTTCATCTAGATAACCCCCCCTCTTCCATCACTTTTACTCCACCATCTGGCACCTCTCAGACTTTTTTCCTTGACCTTTTAAAATTATCCTCATTAAATATTTAATGGAATATCATCCTAACCTACATCTTTGGCTCTCTGCCTCATTATATTTGACAGTCTGCCGATCACGGATCTTATCAGCTTATCTGTTAGGGTGGCTTCCTGGAAACTCTGTGCTTTATTAAACTTTATTAATACTGTAATAAAAGAAAATGAATCTGTGCCTTGGGAAAGTTTGTTGCAGCATCATGAGTAATAAACTAGAATGTCCCCAAGAGAAAACACTGCTTTGGATACCCATTTATATCTGTTCAGCTCTATGTGTCTTCCCTGCCTGGCTTCAGAATGGGAACATAGACACTGTAAAATAGAAGCTGAGAACTGTGGGGGTTTATTGTGTAAAATCTCAGGTTGTTATTGTAGTCTTAGTCATAACTTGTGAAATTCACTGGTAATTTGGTATGACATCTCCGAGAGCACATGAAGCCACTGAGATTAGACATAGGCATCCGTCTAAACTGGACAACCTGTCAGATTTTCTGCTGTCCTTAAATACTACAAGAGAAAAGGAGACTGCTAAAACTGGGAAAATCACTGACTCCTGGCATTTCCCTTGGTAAAGGGCAAGGTGAAAACCAGGAGTGGCTTGGAGCAAGCTGCTCTAGTGGAAGGTGCCCCTGCCCATGGCAGGGGGATGGAGCTGGATAAGCCTTAAGGTCCCTTCCAACCCAAACCAGGCTGGGATTATATAATCCATCTGATTCCCAATGAACTGCTGGCATCTTCAGTGACCTGCACATCTGCGAGTACACATGGGTTATAGGTGTGCTGACTGAATGTCACAGCCTTCTTTTTCTCTGCTTCCAGGGGAATGCAGCGGTGCACTGTGTCTTTTGGGACTTCGAGAAGAACAGTAAGTGTTACTTACAGAGCTTCAGGCTTGATCTGTCTCCAGCAGCACAGAGCCTTTGGCTCCTTGACGTTGCAGCTTACAGCTTTGAGGGCGTCCTGTTGAGTCTGTGCTGCTGACTCTTGTTGGTACCTCAGGAATCACTGTTATCAGTAGGAGACATGTGTGGCACTGTACAGAGATGCATCCACATGAATAAGAAGACTTAGCCTAAGGAAATAAAAGCAGAAATGAAAGGAAATGTGAGCTGATTTCTCGTAGGTACTTCAGGGAAGTCAGTGGGGCTTTGCTGGTGTTAAGTCTTGAATATGGCTCGAGAGAGGGAAAGGGAACTGTGTATTGGGTGAACTCAGAACACGTGGGAGAAGTTTTCTCTGCACTTCTTGGTGTTAGAATATCTATTTTTAAGAATCAGAAGCTGAGTTCTGAACGCATCATACATGCCACATAAATAGGGACATAAACTTAATCTTACCAGGGAAGATCTGGCTTTTTCAATGCTACACTGTGCCTAAAGAAACCCTCTGCCCTTGCCTTCTGTGTTTGCACATCCTGCAGCGTCATCTAGTCCAGCACACTCTTCCTTACCTTCTTGCTTTCTCTGTGTGCAGGCATAGAAATGACTTCAAATATTTCTGCATTCACCAAAGGCTTTCAGCCAAGTTTTGAGATTCTCAGGCAACTACAGAAGAAGTGCTCCTGTGTGAAATCTCACTTGTGTGCTGCTCAATGACCCTGCAATCTGTACCAACTTGAGCTCGTATTCACACATTCTGCAGGCTGCGGAGCTATAAATGACTGAGCATGACTAACTCTCTGCTTAAAACTCCCTTTTTCTCTATTACACAGATGGACTGGGTGGTTGGAATACGTCAGGGTGTGAAATGGATTCTACAGATAGGAATTATACAATCTGTTTTTGTAACCATCTTACCCATTTTGGAGTCCTGCTGGTAAGCATTGCGTGAATCATCTCCAAGAGTCCCGTGGCATTAACCAAAGTCATCACTAGTTTTGGGGAGGGATGGGAGATTCAGAGCTATACAAGCTGTTAGTTATCTGCAGGTTTGTCAAAATCACCATTAACAAACCAAGCAGTTACAATAATTGGTTATGGTATAAAGTCCTCTAAAGGTCTTCATTAGACATTTAGACTTGCTGTTAGACAACAGACTTGCTTCAAGGCAAATTCATTTCACAAGATGTAGTTTGGACTTCTTTTGCAATCATCAACTCCATTAATGTGTTATTTGCTGCATTGGAAATACTGTGTTAAGCTTACTTCCTGTCAGTGGCAGCTAGTGAAGTCACATCTTCCTGCAAGTGGAATCTGCGCTCTGTCAAAAAGGAAAGCTTCATATAAATATGGGAGATGTCATTTTAAATCTATACTACAGGGAAAACTGCGTCTAAAAGCTGAATGCCAAACCTGAGATGACTGCCTGAGAATGGGCTGCAACACATGCAAAGGGATAGGCAAGGTCAGAGCAAGCTGAGTAGGCTGAAGTTGTCTAATCCCAGCAGGATACAGCCATCGCAACGGGGTAATGCCAGCCCTATTACCTTCAATAGCAATATTAATGGAAACCCTCCAAAAGTCACAATAAGCAGGATGGAAATAAATTTCTTTATCAATATGAAAGGTGGAAATGAATTTTCATTATCTGTTATGGCAAACAAGAGTGATTTCTTATCTTGTTACGTAGGACTTGGCCCGGACTGAGATAGATACCACACAGGAGCGAATATTAACTCTGATAAGCTATGCAGGATGTGGTGCTTCTTCCCTGTTTCTGTGTTTAACACTGGTGACATATCTAGCCCTTGAGTAAGTCTGATCCTTTTTCCTATGTCCTTTTTACTCCTATTGCAATAATGAATTTGAAGCAACTATCAGAAGGTTTGGTGATATTTGGTGCTGTGATGCATAGGAGGGAAGATGTAAATGTTGCTTTATTTTAACCCATGACCATGGCAAAATAAGAGGGATCCAAACACTCACGCTTCAATACAAGCCCTGGTCTGAACTGCTCAGCAACTTCCATGTTCCTCATTTTCAGTAATTTCATAAACTTACCCACTGGTACAAAACACTCATGAAGACACAACTTATCGAATAACAGAATCCCAGCCTGGTTTGTGTTGGAAGGGACCCCAAAGCTCATCCAGTCCCAACCCCTGCCATGAGCAGGGACCCCTTCCACTAGAGCAGCTTGCTCCAAGCCCCTGTGTCCAACCTGCCCTTGAACACTGCCAGGGATGGGGCAGCCACAGCTTCTCTGGGCACCCTGTGCCAGCGCCTCAGCACCCTCACAGGGAAGAGCTTTCTGCCTAAGAGCTCAGCTCAGTCTCCCCTCGGGCAGGTTAAAGCCATTCCCCTTGGCCTGTCCCTACATCCCTTGTCCCAAGCCCCTCTCCAGGTTTCCTGCAGCCCCTTTGGGCACTGGAGCTGCTCTCAGGTCTCCCCTTCAGGAGCCTTCTCTTCTCCCGGCTGACCCAGCCTGGCTCCAGAGCAGAGCTGCTCCAGGCCTTGCAGCATCTCTGTCGTTCATCTCATACCACAAGAACTCAATCTGTAACATAACAAACACCCATTTGTGCTACTTGGCACTAGTGAATGCACCCAGCATAAGTCCTGCAATGACAACCCTGTGGACCTTCCCATTCCTTTTAGAAAGCTGCGGAGAGACAACCCTGCAAAACTCCTGCTCAACCTTTGTGCTGCGCTGCTGATGCTGAACGTGGTCTTCCTCACCGATTCCTGGCTGGCCTCCTTCAACCAGCCAGCTCTCTGTATCACCGTGGCCGTGCTCCTTCACTATTTCCTCCTTGCAGCTTTCACGTGGATGTGTCTGGAGTCTGTTCAGTTTTACTTGGCTCTCGTCAAGGTTTTCAATGTCTACGTCCCAAAGTACATCCTAAAATGCTCTATTGCTGGCTGGGGTAAGTAAGCACCTCTTCTGTAGGGTGTACCTGTTGCTCCCTGCATGGTCACATGCAAGGAAAGGTGGAAGTGGGCATAAGGAACTGCTTTCCCTACCCCTCCTGCCCTCTTACAGGGATGCTTTATCATGGCATCTCACAGCAGTGTGTGTGTCTGAGGAAGTATGAGCTGCCCACAGCCTTCACCTCTGCACAGGTGATGCTCAGAAGTGATTTTAATCTCCTTCTCTAGGCTTTTTACCTGCTATTCTATGCATGATTCCCCCATGGGGGCTGGATTTGGCTTTCATTCATAACTCTCCTGAGGACTTAATTCATTCACTTTTCCTCCAAGAACTGAGCATCAGAGACTTGTTTGGGAGAAACATAACCAAAAGAACTCAAAATACTGGCTCAGCTCTTAAGAGATGTTATCAGAGGCACTAACCCAGAGCAGAATCTGATCTGTGTGTTTTGGGTTGCCATGAGATGCCATTTTAAAGGGGTTATTAGGCTTTTGAATGTCATCATCCTTACCCCTAGATCTCAGGTGGCACATAGTAGTTCTCAGCCCTCCGTGATGGTGATATTGGTGGCAGCCGTCCCCAGCAGAAAAACCAGGACTGAAAGAAATCCAGGAAATGGGAAGTGGGCTGAAGGGAAGACACTGCCTGGGAAACATCTGTTTCTATTGGATCTTAACACAAAATGCTGTGGTCTGCTTATCTCGTGCCGCTGCTGTTTGTACTAATCACTTAATTTCATTGAACCAGATTGGATCCCTTCTGGAGCTGTTTGAACACTCACAAACATTTTGCAAACACAGATATTTTCATGCCTACTCGTTTGTAATTTACATAAATAAGGAGATTAAGCCTGCTCTACCATGCATTGAATTACACTTGTCTCAAAGGGGATCCTTAGGGGTACGGTTTGATCCAAAGATGTCCGAGTCTGCTGTGTACCCATCAGATTAGCTGACATCTTTCCATAGGCTCCATGTTTTCTTATTAATCTAAGTATTTCTTTTTCTGTTGTCTTCCATACTAGGAATACCAGCTCTCGTCATTTCTACTGTGCTCATTATAAATAAAGACTTCTATGGCGATGGATCACTCTCAGAGAGCAATCCATTCAGCAACTTGTAAGTATAAGCTTTTTGATGGTCAACAGAATATCTAAAAGACACAAGAAATAACCAGAACAACTCTTCTCTGGCTTCGGTCTTTTCTCCCCCATCTTAATCCTCTCCTTTTAGTGGTTCTGGTTCATTGGATCAGTTTGGATGTACAGCTACTACATGGAGTAATTCTCTCACACCAGTGGACTGGGCTTGAGGACAGGGAGGGCTTCTGCCAGTCAACTCCATGTGTGCTGTCTGGGAAATCTCTTTCTTTACATGACATTAGCTCAGTCTGATGTATATGTCTCATTCTCATGGATAACTCGGTCTCATTTGTATCTGCTCCTGCATGTTCTAAGTTCCTGGGAAAACCTAAAGGCAGAATAATGGCTTTGGATTTTGCACCTTTGTTTCTGTTTTTTTTTTAATGTCAATTCACTGTCACTGTCTCTTCATCATTTCCAATTCTTTTATTGACCTCATCTCACCATCCTCCCTTTTCCTGGGGGAAAAGGCTGCATTCTTTCATCCTTTTTAAAGAAGGATTTTCCAGTAAAGAATGCTCCATTTTTTCACCCGCTTTCTGTTTGGCATGATCTGATCACTTCCTGGGGAAGATTACCTGGGATATTTGAATTCTATCCCATCAGAGAGGCAACACACGCCCAGGACACCTCAGAGGGAAAACTGTTACCCATCTCCAGCAAAAAAGGCAGTAAAACTCACTTATGCCTGAGGAAAAGCTAACCAGGGCTCATCTCTGTGTTATCCTAATGAAGTGGTATTTAACTCAGTTTTCCTAAGGCAGGGTTTCTTTGTGTATGTAGAACCATAGAATCCCAGACTGGTTTGGGTTGAGGGGACCTTAAAGCTCCTCCAGTTCCAACCCCTGCCACGGGCAGGGACACCTTCCACTAGAGCAGCTTGCTCCAAGCCCCTGTGTCCAACCTGCCCTTGAACACTGCCACAGATGGGGCAGCCACAGCTTCTCTGGGCACCCTGTGCCAGCGCCTCAGCACCCTCACAGGGAAGAGCTTCTGCCTTATCTCCAATTTGAACTTCCCCTGTTTCAGTATGAACCCATTGGCCCTTGTCCTGTAGCTACAGTCCCGGATGAAGTTAATTATTAATATTAGTATAATAAGAATTATATTTACGAACATTAGTACATTAGTTACATTATGAAGTTGTGTAACGATTGCCAGGTTTATCTGAATTTGGCAGAAATATTAAAGTCTCAAAGTTGAATTTCTGTAACATCTGTAAAAAAGGCAAGTGTGGAGACTCTATGGATGTCCTCACTGACGGGAAGTGATTGCTGTTAGGGAATGCTCCTTACTAGGGTTTGGAGAACCATACAAGACACTTATATCGGAAACCAGGCTTCCTTAGTTTCATTGCTCATAGAACTCCTCACTGAACACGTACCTCCCTTTCTTGCAGCTGCTGGATTCAGGAGAACACAGTGTTTTACATCTCCGTTGTGGCCTACATCTTCTTGATATTTTTGATCAACACAGCCATGTTCATCACTGTTCTCCTTCAAATCCACTCCATGAAATCCAGGACACTCAAGAGATCCAGGTTCTGGAAACGAAGTTTTCTCCAAGACCTCAAAAGTGCTTTCAGTTTGATGTTCCTTTTGGGCTTAACTTGGGGTTTTGTCTTTTTTGCCTGGGGAGCAGTGAGGATATTGTTCTTATATCTCTTCAGCATCTTTAACACCTTGCAAGGTAATATCTGAATGGAATACTGTTACAAATACAACAGTTTAGGGCCATGGAACAGAAATAAATATGCATTATCATGTAGTTCAAGCATGGGGAAGAGGTTATATGGCTTTTATGTTACAGTGTTTAGCTATTGTAATGGGAAAGCTCCATTGCAGTGGGATGATAGTGGTGTTTAAATAGTGTTGCTGGGATAGATATACTAGTAAAGATGCAAACTCATGCCTGTGAAACATGGGTCCCAGTAAATTCATCCTTTTCAGGGTGGCACAATCCTTTTCATCTGGGCACAGAAATGGTTGATAGAATCTACAGTGACTTGCAGATTATTTTGATACCAAATCTGCAGAAAGCTCTTCCCATTACCCTTAGATGTGCACAAAGGACTCGGTGCAGTTCTGGTCCAGGTTCCACCTCTCTCTGCCCATACATAACCTACTGGTAACTGAGTGGCATGTAGAAAATGTAGGAAAGGGGCAGCAGGTTGGAGAATCCACCTGAAACCCTGTGAATTTCTCTGCTTACTTCTTTAGGGTTCTTTATCTTTGTGTTTCACTGCCTAATGAAGGAAGAAGTAGTGAAGCAGTGCCGAGTACACTTCTGCTGGGGGAGATGTCGGCGGAGTAACTACTCTGGTAAGCACTGAGGGGATTTGTTTAGCTTCACTCATAAGTCTTCTGCTGCTTTAAGAAATAAGGATCCCCTCTACAGCCCTTCTGCATTGCATTGGATAATTGCTCCTTAACAGCTCTTTATCCTCTTCCAATAGCTGCTGATGTGATATGATGGTGGCGTGACAGCACGCAGTCAAATGTAGATTACCAAAAGAGGTTTTAGCTTGGTCTCTAATTCTGTTCTCACATTCAGTGTTCTCTTATGTGAGCTATGATTTTGGTGGCCTTCCAGTCTTCATAAAGCTGAGATTTAGAGATTTAGGTAGGATATTGGACATAGCAGTAGCTAACTTTCATGTGCAGGAGCAGGCTTTGCTCAGCCTGGGAAGAACGGAATATAACCACTGTCTGGCTATCTGAGGGGTGGTTGTAGAGAAGAGACTCTTCTCAGAGGTGCACAGCAGGAAGAGGCAAAGGACATAAGCTGCAGCTATGGAAATAGCCACTATTTATAAGGAAACACACTATTTCAGAAGGAAAGTAGTTGAATAGATGCCAGTGGCCTGACCAAGCTGATCCAGCTCTGGGCAGGAGGTTAAAGTGAAGACCCCCGAAGGTCCCTTCCAACCTAAATCATAGTAAGATTCTGCTATCTGCCAGCTCAGCAAGAAATAACAAGTGCTGTGGCTTGTTCTGGGCTACCCCAGCAATGCTGATTCTGCACAGAAATGTGGAAGAACTTGGAGACTTCAGTACCTCTGTGTGCCTATCAAAAGTAGTTGACGTTACAAATGGGTATACCAAAGGAGAAGGTAAATCAGTTGGTTTAGTGTGTACCTTCTGTCTTCTTTGATACGGCCTTATCCAAATTAGATTGGGTCACTAACTAGGAAATAGAAGACTGGGTTGCTGGTACAAGTGTGACAGAGCCAGTGTGAAAGCTAACAGCAGTTGTGCTGCACAGGGACCCATGGCTTCAAGGCAGGTACAAAAGTGGCACAAGAGGCAAGCACAGACCATTCTCCTCCCTGATTTATCATAGTTTGAGATGTGAATATAGAGAAGTTTATTCCTGTGCCTTCCACTTTCTGATTTCAGACTGGAATGGGTCAGGTGCAGCTGCTGGATCTACACCAAAGTGTTTAAACCCCAACTCACCATCCCAGGCTATGTGGAATCTAAATTCTAATGGAACAAGTTCCATGTTCAATGGTTCAGATTTCCTTCCCAGGACTTCTTCAGATAGACATTTTAGGATGGGTAAGAAAGTGTGCACTGGTTCCATGTGGTGACTGCCAACTCCCAACCCATGGCAATAAACAGGAGCCCTTTCATTGCTTTGTCTCTGCCAGGCTTCAGTTTGGGGTTAATGGCTACATTACAGATGGCTTTTGCTGTACTAAGTAAGTCCTTAAGATCCTGTTGTATGGCTCTTCTGCAAAAGGAAGGGAATTCTCTGCTCAGTTTCCACCTTAAGCACCTAAGAGATGTTCTACCCTGGGCCACCTGGCTGTCATTCTCATGGGACATACTTCCAGTCTGGGAGCACTATAGCTTCTCCCATGCATTCCCAAAAGAGCAAAGACCTTGGGGAGCACAGAAAGCTGAGCAGGACCTGCTGTGAGCCTGGTTAATGCAGGAGAATCCCAGCAGGAGGGTTTGCTTTCCAAGGTGGAGAAATTGCTGCAGACCCATGTTCTGAATTAGGAATGCTTTTATAGGAATTCTGACCTAAGCAACTATTCCCGGTTGCTTTTGGAACCACGTTGATTTCTGTTATTTCCCCAAAGTGGTTAAATGGGTGAGTTCTGCACAGACACGTTTCTTTCTAAATAGATTAGAATGGAACATTATAATGGAAAACTTCTCATTCTTTTCCATAGCTGAAGTTCATTCCAACCCCAGTGCTTTGCTCCCAGAAGACGCTGAGACCAAACATCCTTGCTCACAAAGAATATTCCCCATGGATCCAGGGCTGCACTATCCACCGAAAGCAACGTTTCTTCATTGATACTGAATTTGGTTTCTTCTGATGCTCTAAGGATGGTTCTTTTTTTGTGGCATGTAGAAATAAACATTGGTCTAAAGAATGACTTCTAATGTAGAGTTATCACTCTGAACACAATTAGAGAGCTAAGCCATCCCTATAGGGTGCTCTAGGCTTCAGTGGAGTGGCACTACTGACCACGTAAGGAGTTGGTCCCCCAGTGTTTCCGAGATTAAACAGAGACTGGAATCATCCTCTTCCTCATGGTTCACCCTTCTCTGAGTTTGTCCTCTTTTTTCTTCTCTTTACACCCTCCTGCCATCCCTGTGCTCTTCTCTTCACTTGATTCGTATCCTCAGAACCTAATACCCATACCACTGAGTTTCAAGCCACAGTTTTGAGCCTGTTTGCTGTCTCACGCGTGGGTGTCAAAGTTCCCATCAGTGTCTTTCCTTCCTTTTTCTTTGGTGGACTTTGGTCCACTTATACATTAAGAAATCTGACTCAGTTTCCTAAACTCTTCCTTCCAGTTTCATGTTTTTACTTTCAGACGTGTTGGCGCTGCTGGCTTACATACAGATCTCAAAGGAGATGTAGAGGCACGTTTACATGCTTGCCCCCTACCAAAGGGGAGCTTACTTTCAGCAGATGGGTTTGAATCAGTAACTTGCCTGCACAATCAAATCCTAGTTTCAGTTTTGAATGCCCTTCTCTGTATCACTCAAGTAAAGGTTTGTTGATGATTGCTAATAGAGTAAAACACTAACCTGCTCAGATCACAGAGAAGTAACGAAGTATAGCGGAGCCATGTCTTAGAGGTGGTATGTACGATAGCGAATACAAAAGGTTCTTTCATTCTGTGAATAACTCCCACACAGCAATTAGTAGGAAAAGATGAGTATTTCAATGTACAGTAGCTGCAGCCAGCCTACTTGAAAGGAGACAGCTCACCTCCCCTTCCTTGACTTTCTGGGAGTAACGTTAGCATTGAAAACATACAAACAAGTTTCACCTCGGACCCAGATGTTTTCACTTGGAACTGCTTTCATCGAGAGAGAAACTGAATGTAAAGTATGTTGGACACTTGAACTAGCATCCTCTGCTTGTATTCTGTATTTTCATTAGTAAACTCTTTGTTCCAAATCCTGCTGCTGAATACAAGTTTTCCCTGCTTTCTGATGAGAAGCAGGACATGGTGTGCCATGGTGCTGTGTGCTAGGGCTGGGCCTGGGTCCCCTTGCGTCCCTAAACGGGCTACTGTATACCTAAAGGGGAGTCCTGGGTGAGGGAAGAAAGGAGGCTGTGGAGGTCTGTACAGGAACTGGGGCAGGGGGGAATGGCTTTAACCTGCCTGAGGGGAGACTGAGATGAGCTCTTAGGCAGAAGCTCTTCCCTGTGAGGGTGCTGAGGCGCTGGCACAGGGTGCACAGAGAAGCTGTGGCTGCCCCATCCCTGGCAGTGTTCAAGGGCAGGTTGGACACAGGGGCTTGGAGCAAGCTGCTCTAGTGGAAGGTGTCCCTGCCCGTGGCAGGGGTTGGAGCTGGATGGGCTTTAAGGTCCCTTCCAACACAAACCAGTCAGGGATTCTATGTTTCATTACACTCCTGATAAAGACAAAATGCACCGTGGTTTTCTAAAGTTTTTGCTAATTGCCTTCATAACAACATTCAATTATTAGCAGCAACAAAGATTTGGATAAAATCTGGAGAAGCAGTGAGAAAAGTGTTGGAATACTGAAGACTTCTCAGTCTTTCTTGGACAGAGCCATCAGCATGTTCCCTGCTTTAGAGGTGGGACAGAGGGAAGCAGAGCAGGCTGCATGGATGGGCCTCCATTCTTGCTGGTGATTTGATTTTTCCATTCAAAAAGCAAAAGCTGAAGGAAATGTTTTAAAACCTGTCAACTTCTTATGCAAAATGCTAAGTGCTATTTGCTCTCCGTCATACGTCTAATAGCTTTTCCACCTAACCAGTGCAGCATCCCTGGTTCAAGCACGGCATTGTTTTGGTTGTCAGCCGGAATGAGGATGTGTCATTTTCTTTGGGCTGAAATTGTATCTTCAGCACCTATTACATTTGCTCTACTCTAATGTATCTACACCGACATTCTGCCACAGAACTGTGCACTGAGGGTTTGCACAGGGAGAGGATATGCACAAAGTCAAACCCAATGCAGAATTCCCATGTGCTTGTGGTTCACATCCTCATCATTCTAAGGGATGGGAGCAGCATCCGCAGCTCTGGCTTGAGCGTGACCTGATGAGCAGGAGCGTGCCAGTGATGCACATGCATCCTCCTCCCTGCAGGCTGGATTGTATCAGTTGGCTCTGCTCCCTTGCTGAGAAAACAGCAATCTGAAAGCTCCCCTGATTTCTAAGTCAGTCTCATTTACTCCTAGATAGCTTATTTTTAGTGATATACACACACCAAGAAATGCGTGCTCTATTTTAAACCAATGGAAGGAGGATTTCTGACAGTATAGTTATCTATGGAGACAATTATTTAATGTCAGATCTCAGTGGGCTGTTAACAATAGGTTAGATGGTGCAGAAGAAACACAAATGATAGTAAAATCACTGCAGCAGCTGGGGTGAGTGGGGCAAAACCCTCTTCACTCCCATCTTGCTGTTTAGACCAGCATGGAACCACCACCCTTCATACCAGTTAAGTCAGTGGATGCAAATCCAAGGTCTAAGCAGCTCACTCAAGGGTCCCTGGAGCCTTTTCACATCTCTGTATGGACAAGCTGCCTTCCAGCTCAATGCATGTACCATGCTTTAACAACCATAGATAGAGAACATTACACAGGATGACAGGTAAAGGTCAGTGCAGCTTGTTTAAGTTTATGAATCTACAGCAGTGGTTTGTAATACACTTTAGCAATACTGATGCCCAAGATGTATAATTCTCTCTCCATTTAGCAGACAGTTATTACTGGGGCAACAAAAGGAATGTCATTATGAGAAATGAGTTAAGATTAAAAATCAAAACACTGGGAAGATAATTACCCATTGCATAAGATGATGGTTAAGTCTTAATGCACAATACTGTGTGCTTCGAGGTATCAGAAAGAATTTAGCATGTAATGGCACTCTAATGGTTCTAAATTAAATGGATTATTGAGCATTTCAAGGATGTCCAAAAGAATTGTGCTTGCTGTATTACTCCATTGCCTGCTTGTTGCTGTAATGGAAGGAATTCAAAGGTACATTCCAGTGTTTATTTTTCTCTCTCTTCTAAGAAATGACACCAGTTTTTCCTCGCCATTCCCATACTGAAACCGGCTGAGGAAACCCTTGGAAAAGGAGGCTGGAAGGGATGCAAGAATGGAGAAACAGGATAAAAGGTATTTGAAGCCATTGATTAATGTCAGCACTTGAGATCCTGTCACAGGCAGACTGAGTCCCACTGACTCCACTGAATAGCCTGGATTCAGACATAGCAGAAGTGGAAACAGCCCTGGGTGTGTTAGTAACTTACTTTAAACATGGCCTGCTGTCTCTGACATTGATGCTCACTTCAGGTGTACATTTGGGCTTTCCCATTCAACACCTGGCTGCTTGAACACTGAGAAATGGACTGGGAATAGTCACACAAGTCACACAGCCCATATAAAAGCTGTCAGATAAAAGCTTCATTCTTAGTATTGACATGAGTTACGATACTGTTTGTCCCCTCCTTTTTCCAGCAGGTCGAGGGAGGTGTAAGAGGAATGTGCCTGTGGTGCCCCAATGGCAGAGTCCTGCTCTGTGCTGAACAGGCTGGGCACATGGATAGCATTTGGGCTCATCTGTAGAAGAGATCTTCATCTGAGAAAAGCCTTTTATGAGAGAGGATGCCACAACAGCGACTACCACAATGCAGGGCTAGGATAGACAAGCTGTTTGGTATCTCTCTGCTGTTAACACCCAGAGAACATAAACATCAGTGGAGAGACAGAAAGATAAACCAGCCAGCAATAAACAGATGGCCATGTTGCTGGGGGAGACAATCAAAGCAAGGGTCGAAAAGGAGTTTGAGATACAAAAGAGCAATGAAGACAACTAAATAGTTTTATGCAGAAAAGATACAAATAATGACCTAAGAAAGTGAGTTAAAATAATCCTAACCCCCCCCACCCCAGGCTGGCTAATGCAGCTGCAGTTCACTTTTGTGCTCCTGGCACTGTAGCTACAAAGCATTTTGACATACTTGTATAAATAACAATCAATGCAGCATGACCATTATTGCAATGTATGCTGAAATAACATCATTACACTACACAAAATAATTACCATTTTGGCAAGTCTGCTTCTGTGATGGAGGGAAGGTTTTGGCTCTCCTCTCTGTTTTTTGGCTTGACACACAGGAAATGGTACCCAAAGAGCTTTTTCTGAGCGGGTGACTCTATGCAGCACATGGGACTTCAGACAGGATTCACACTGCATTCAAACAGACGATTCGCATTAAAAACACAGCTAAACGCTATTCTCTTGAGTATTTGACTCCATTTTTTTTGCAGCATGGAGCTCAAAAGGAACATTCATTTTCTTCGAAGGCTGGTACTTAAAACAACAGCCAGAATTACCCAAATTGCTTTTCTCTTCACACCAGAAGATACTGCTCTAAAAGAATGCCTTAGAGTTGTTTACTGGTTACAATAATGACGCCACTCTTTTCATTTTCAGCTGGATTTGCACAACTGAAAGCTATCAGAATCTGTGTTTAAAACATGGTGTTTTTTTCCTGCCTGGTTTCTACCCATGTCAGTATCGAAGAGCACACAAAACGAACAGAAACACTGAAATTCTACCCTCATAAACAAATTGCAGATTTCATGTTTACTGGATGTCCTTCAGGCTGTTGTTTGGTCTTGAGAATGTTATAGAATCCCAGCCTGGTTTGTGTTGGAAAGGACCTTAAAGCTCTTCAGGTTCCAACCCCTGCCACAGGCAGGGACCCCTTCCACTAGAGCAGCTTGCTCCAATCCCCTGTGTCCAACCTGCCCTTGAACACTGCCAGGGATGGGGCAGCCACAGCTTCTCTGGGCACCCTGTGCCAGCGCCTCAGCACCCTCCCAGGGAAGAGCTTCTGCCTAAGAGCTCATCTCAGTCTCCCCTCTGGCAGGTTAAAGCCATTCCCTCTTCTCCTGTTGTTACAGTCCCTGACGAAGAGTCCCTCTCCCCTAATGATTGACTAAGACAGTATCTTATGCTCCATAAGAAGCGAATGTGGCTGAATAGCTCATGGAAAAGGAGCTGGATGGTGCCCGAGAGCGGCTGGCCACAGCCTTGCAGAGACTGAAGGAGGCTGAGAAGGCAGTAGATGAGTGCGAGTGAGGAATGAAGGTTCCTGCAGTAATACTATTCTATGATTCTATGATTCTAATCCCAGGACTGTAGGAAGAAGTGTGGGAAACGAAGGAGCTTCCTTCTGCCAGATTCCCCCAAGGAGGCAGAAAGCCGGGGAAAATACAATCTCTCAGTAGAAAGAGAAACCCAAGCAGAGAGAGGTTCATGCTGCTGTGAGCAGGGTTAAACACATGCACTGTGTCCTATTAGAGACAGAGCAGGGAGAATGTGTCTGTGCTTCAAGGTAATGCAGGCTTCCAAAGTGTGAAGCACCAGATTGAGCATTCAGGGTCATATACATTCTATATACATGAATTGGGGTCTAGTTTGGAATTAACAGCACATGTAACCAGGTGTAAGCAGAATTATAAACCCTTGTTACTTTCAGGGGCTGCTTTCACCCATGGCACATGGTGGTGTCCTTAAGAGGTTTAAATATGGGTTGGGAATGTCTGTCATCTTTCCCTTCTAACCTCAATTATCCCCAGACCAACTGTTGGGAACATCTCATAGCTCAAGAGCCTCTGGTCCTCTGGATTATCTCTTACACAGAGGGGTGTTAGTTCAGGTCCTCCATCCTGCTGTACAAAATGATTGAGTGACAGAATAAACCGAGCCTCAGATTTCATGTTGTCAGCTCTAATCCCTCTGATGGTTCTGAAAGCCTTGGGGAACGTAAGAGGCTGGGATCTATTCTGCTCACTGAACTTTGGTGCATCAACCAACCTTTAGTGCAATTAGAAGCAAGTAACTAGTTTCCTTCATCCTAAATGCCAGTTTCAGCTAAACACCTGATGTTTCATTCAGATGCCACCTTTGAGTATTCAACACTTGGTGGAAAGAAATCAGTTGCTGGTGTTTGTTGATGCCCTCCTTCTCCTGCAGAGGAAATCTAAACATTTTATGTAAGTACCTGACATTAAGATGTCACAATCTGCTACACTCACTGAACTCTAGATTAAATATAATCCACAGTACTACGCCACTGTGGGTGGACAACATAATTGGGCATCCTCAAAGGTACCTAAATGTGTGAGCAACCTACACAGTGTGCCTGCATAAGCTATAGTATGGTTCATCATGACAAGAACTTCTCTTCTAAAAGCACTCTAAAAACAAATGGAACTGGAATGTTTAACCCATTCATCCTTTTTGGATCAGTGACTCCTTCTCCCACCTGGCCACAGCTTCAGTCTGCTGACCATCTCCCATCTGGTCTACCACCATTCGATACCGATGGCATAGTTGTGTTTGCAAGACTGGGAATGGGAGAGGGAAAATAAGACTTTTCACAGGGGAGTCTTTTTGAGTCAATGAAATCAACTTGATTTGGTGTGGCTGTGGCTGTGTGCAGCTGAAGATAAGACTGCTTTTGTGATCTGAGCAGGGAACCTTCTCCACTTGAACTTCACAGCTGAGAACTGGCTGGGGGAAAATACCCTCCAGCCTGAGCCTGTGATCTTCATTTTCAAGGCATTAAGCTCAGTCCTTTGCTATCTTTTCCACTTGCACTATTTAGAGATTCGATCTTGGCTTTCTTAGTTTCAGGAGATTTAACTAAGTAGGTCCCATTCCTTGTACCTTATTTATTAAAGATAATCAGGAGCTCATCATAGGGCAGAGTTCAAGAGTTGACAAATTTAAAGATAAGAAACCACATAGTACTAACATGGTTGATCGAGGCAGCATCAGGAAAAGTTGGTTCTCTCCTAGATGATCTGAATCATTTGTCGTACCATCCAAAGCCAGTAACTACATGGATTACTGCAAGATAACAGGCTTCTGTATGGCACCTATAAACCTGTTCAAACTCCAGCATGAGTTGTGGTTTCGATGGCAATGGGATTATTTCAAGGGACAAACCTAATCTTTAATGTAAGAGTTAGCAGGGGTACGGCCATAAATATCAACCTTATATTGCCTTTTGGAAGGTTACTGCATTTCTGTGATAAATGGATTAAACAGAGTACAGACAAGCACAGGCTGTCTCTATGGCTTTTCCAGCAAACACTATATTCTGAGTTATCTGTCATTAAGATATACTGTAGAGCTTTGTGGTGAATTAGTCTATTCTATGCTTACCTGTACTGCTGAGAAAACTATTTCAGGTTTTCCTTTGATTTCCTTCTTAGAGTATACTGAGAGATTTTAACAATCATTTGCAACCGATGCAAACCCTAATGCTGCAGTAACCACAAGTACTTGCCAGATACTTCCAAGAGAAACCATCCTTTCAGCTAAAATCTTTAAAGAAATTCCACTTTTCTCCTTTCCTCCTCCCTCTCTGCTCCACCAGCTGAAAAGCCAATAACAAAATTCTCCACCTCCTACACAGTTCAGAACAAGATCCGTGTGCATTTCTCCTAGGCATGTTTTGAAACCCAGAAGGGGATGAAAGTAGTTAATGTGCCATGGGAATCTTAATTTCAGCTGCAAATCTGTATCTTTCTCTTGCTGATATGCTGGAAGCTAAATGTTAATGTTGTGATTGATTTAAGTCCAGCCTGGGGAGAAGAAGCAGTTGAAGAGATGTCTCAACTATACTCGCCTTCAACTAATGAGACTTTGCGTGCGTCTACAGACGGTACAGAGCTGAAATCGATCATTGATAATGAAACCACAACCGAAGAATGGACCGAAGACTCCTTCCCAGGATTGGAAATACTGTGCACCATTTACATTACATACTCGGTGATCATTTCCGTGGGGCTCCTTGGAAATGCAATACTCATCAAAGTCTTTTTCAAGATTAAATCCATGCAGACAGTTCCAAACATCTTCATCACCAGCCTGGCGTTTGGAGACCTCCTGCTTTTATTGACTTGTGTGCCTATAGATGCCACCCGGTACATCGTGGATACCTGGCTCTTCGGAAGGATTGGGTGCAAGCTGCTGTCTTTCATCCAGTTAACCTCAGTTGGAGTCTCAGTGTTTACCCTGACTGTTCTCAGTGCTGACAGGTGGGTCTGATGCAACTCATTTGCCAGGAGATACCTCTGGGGTGAAGCTAGAAACGAATAAAAGAGCAGAAGTGATCAGTTTGTGCATGTTTTAATTGTGATAGACCAAAAACAAACCCCAAATCAACCATTCTCCCATTTCATTTTAAAATGTGTCTTAGAAAACTCAGAGCAGTTCTTTTTAATGGAGTGAAGTGAGAAAGGCTCTTAAAAGTCTTCTGACCTTTTATTAGCTTGAAGTACAGTACTACGGGGTTCTTTTCCTCTATTGTACAGAATGGGGAAATGGCTTAATGCAGGGATAAGACAGTAGATTGGTGCTATCTAGTGGTGCACTAAAGTAGTCAGGGAAGATGAAAAATAAACCTGAAAACGACTGAGTGGAAATCCTTTGTCCTGTGCGCTCAGCGAGGCTTTAAATCCTACAACATAAAAGATTGACATATGGGGATTGCAAGCCAAAGGAAAACACAGAACAGATTGGGGAACAAACAGATGACTCTCATGCCTTGATGGTTACTGCAGCACTACACAGTAATTTTCAGTTTGATGAGGGCTTAGTGTGATGTGACACATTTTGAGTATTGTCTCTTAAGGTTCTTTTACCTTTTCCAGAGATTCTTCAGCCCAGAGGTTCTGAAATTAAACTTAGGTGATGAGGAGAGCACTGTTAGATGGGATCAGCACTCCCATCTGACTGCTTTGCCATGCACTTCCTTCCTGAATGAACAAATCTAAGATGAGATTTCAGTTCAATCAGCATTAGCATGCCAAGGAGCAGAAAAACCTGAAATAAATATTAATATTAATAGAGAAAAAGACTTCCATCTTGTATGCCAGTAACTGGATTGTATCTAACAGCAAGTCCAGAGTTTAATCAATGCTACTGTTACTGTACTCCAGCACAGGAATGGCCACACTGCGTGAGACCAAGGGTCCATGTAGGCCAATACCAGCCTCCAGTGTGAGGACCACAAAAGACACATAGGAAGAGTAAAAATCACTGTCCAACACTACGCTTAAGCCCTAAGCCTTCAGATCACCTCCTGAGCAAATGAGGTTTCTGTTTATTTAATAACTTCAGGGGATTTCTCTTGTAGATCCTTGTTCACCCTCTTCTTGTACTTGTTTAGCATTGATTTTCACTGCCTGTTGCATAAACAACTCCGTTCTTTTACTATGCTTTGGCTTCATTTGATGACCCTGACTCTTGTGCCAGAAGAGACAGCGATTATCCCTATCCATCTCTCCAGGCTATTCATGTTATATATCTATTCCATGCTTACTATGGGGGGGCTTGAGTTAAGGTTTGCAGAGCAGCACATGGTGTTTGAGGGTTGCATGGACCAGAGATACAGATAATTGCTTAATAGTCTCTTTTTCTCTTCATTTTTTTTTTCCATAATAATTCCTAACATTTTGCTTTCTTGCTGTTTCTTTAGGGTTTGGTGTGGGTTTTAAGTCCTGCTGAATATTAAGCTCATGTTTCCAATGAACTGTATATTATAGCTCCAAGGTCTTGGTCCTGTATGATGTCAGTTCAGATGCAATCATGGACTAGATGGCCTTTAAAGGTCTCTTTCAACCCTTCCAACCCCAACTATTCTATAATTCTATGATTTAGACAGTTAATTCTTCATGGTAGCTGTTATGTAAATACTCTATGCTGCGTTTTCACAGGGTAACTATATGATAAACTTAGTAAGAACATCAGTCGTGCCGACTATCATGTTCCAGTATGCTAGAAGAGTTCCAAGTCAACAAAACCAGTATGTATTCGATAAAGAGCAATCCAGCTTCCAGTTTTCTATGTAAATTTGCCTAGAGGAGAAAAAGAGCAGATCCTCAGGTTGTGCAAAATGGTACAACTAAGCTGTCACATCCTCTGGATCCTTTTTCTCTTCTTTCTCCGTCATCAAGAGTCCCTGATACTCTGGGAGCAGGGTACAATTTCCTTTGTGGCAGTTAGTTCTTTTCCCACATCCCATTTTCACACAGATTTTCACACATCCATCGATTTACCCAGATTTTTCTCCTATGTCTGACTCAGTCCACATGCTGCAGAATCACAGCCATGAATCAACAGCAGTGTTAGCTCCTGTTTTATACATATGAATGAGTACTGGAGTATTGCTTGGAGTCAGATCACTGCACTCATCTGGGGTCTTAAAATCATGGGAGAAAGGAGGGGTCTACGTGCTTGGTTTCATATACTGATAAAACAGTTAACCTATTTCATACCTTTACCAGTTGTACATGCTAATTCCCTCATTTACCTTTCTAGGCAGCACCATAAACATAGGAGAGATGACTGCCTTTACTGATCCTAATCCAAACTTAGAAGTCATCTTTACTTAGGAAGGCTTTAATGACAAGTCCTGCCAGCCAAGTCATTAAAATACATGTTTAAAATTACCTCCTGTATTTCCATCTTAATTACAAAGAGCTGTTTTCATATCCAAGATGATTCTCCCACCCTCAGCTTAGCGAGAACAGGGATGGTTTATCCTCAGGTTCGCACTGTCGGTGCTTGCGTTACTCCTGTGTTCCTTCTGACCATGGTGTTGGTTGGTTTTAGGTACAGAGCCATCGTTAAGCCCTTGGAACTGCAGACTTCAGATGCGCTCCTGAAGACCTGCTGTAAAGCGGGCTGTGTTTGGATCGTCTCCATGATATTCGCTATCCCAGAGGCTGTCTTCTCCGACTTGTATTCTTTCAGCGACCCCAAGAAGAATGTAACTTTTGAGGCATGTGCCCCCTATCCTGTGACTGAGAAGATCCTGCAGGAAGCTCACTCCCTGGTTTGCTTCTTAGTGTTCTATATTATACCCTTAGCTGTCATTTCTGTCTACTATTTTCTAATCGCCAGAACTTTATACAAGAGCACCTCCAACATGCCAGCAGAAGAACACGGTCATGCCCGTAAGCAGGTAAGCTATGATCAAGCACTAAAGTGTGATTAAGTCTGAAGTCTTGAGTACCCAACCTTTACCTGATAATGGAAGTTCAATCCTCCATAAACTCAGCTCATATTAATAATCCAAACTCCACTATGCACATGCTCATGACTCATTAAGGTGTGAGTGTGTGTGCTCTCCTAGAGAGGGATGGAGTTTGTTTTGCTTTGTTACAGCCATATTAAACTCAGGAGTTCAAGTGTTGTATTGTAAACAGAGACCTCATCCATGTGAGCTGACACATTAACTATTATACGTAAATCCCAGTCTAGATGAGCTCAACATGTGATTTATAATGGAAAGGGAATGTGTGGAAATACCTTGTTAAATATATAGATTTATTTTTCTGTTGGTTTCTTGGGTTAGTTTTTGATTTTGGTGTTTTGGAGGTTTCTTGGGTTAGTTTTTGATTTTGGTGTTTTGGAGGTTTTTTCCATTTTGTGGTGGGTTCTTTTTTTTTTGGTTCCTAATGGATTTAGCTTTTTAGGCCCCTTTGAAAATGAGCCCCAACTACATAAACCCATGGAACTAATTGCTATTAACACCAGATCTGCATCACTTTCTCCTAGATTGAATCCCGCAAGAGGGTTGCAAAAACAGTGCTGGTGCTTGTTGCTTTGTTTGCCTTCTGCTGGTTGCCCAACCACATCCTCTACCTATACCGCTCTTTCACATACCACGCTTCTGTCGATGCTTCCACCTTCCATCTGATAGCTACTATTTTTTCCCGTGCCTTGGCCTTCAGCAATTCCTGCATCAATCCTTTTGCTCTTTACTGGCTGAGTAAAAGTTTCAGGCAACACTTTAAAAAGCAAGTCTCGTGCTGTAAGGCAAAGCTTCGTTCAAAGCCTCCCAGTGCTACCCACAACAACACACCGACCAGAGCCCCATCCATCACAGGCAGCACGTGTGGCTCAGAAATCAGTGTTACACTGCTAACAGATTACAGCATCACAAAAGAAGAGGAAAGTGTTTAGCCCATCTGGGATGAAAAAGGATAGAAACCAAGCTTTGAAATCAAGCCCCCACTACTGGGATCCGGGAAGGAGGTGCCTGGCTATGGCAGAGTTTTCATCAGGAGTTGGGGTTTTAAAATGTACAATAAAGAAATCAAACTGTGGGGGAGAAGAAGCTGCAACAGCTGAACATCCCAGCATAAGCTCAAAGGGATTGTTCATGTTCCCAAGCATGACCATGGATCCCTAGCTGGAATTCCTGGACTGGGCAGGACAGGAGTCAGCAGAGTTGGTGCAAGAACCATTTGTGAGAATGGTTTTGTCCTTGGTGACTTGTTCTTTGACTTGTGACTGAGAGCTCCCTCTGTCACGTACTTGCATCCACAGCAGGCAAGCAAACTCACCTATGGTCCTAACACCATCAAGCAAGAAGATTTCTGATTTCTTTTTGTTGTCCTGAATGTTAAAAATTGCTAAACTCATCAAAAGGCACACTAAAATGAAAGAAAGCTAAGGTTTGTAGTACAGTGTAGTGAAAGAAGAATAAGCATTATGGACCAGATCTACACCAGCCCTTGCTCTGACAGTGATTTACTTTGAATCTCTGGGTAAGAACTGACTGCTGTGTAAAGAGCTTCCCTTCTCAGCTCCTAAGGAAGTCAAGGGAACCAGCCAGTGACTATCTCTTGAGAAAGCTATCATCTTTAACCATACTTGTAACAGTCTTTGCGATCTATGGGTAAAGCATCTCAGCAGTGCAGCACTCCTCATTGTTCCAGTGATTTAACATCAAGAAACTGAGATGGATCTGTATTAAAGTTCTATTTGGATTTACAGTGCACTTCTGAAGCGAGCTGCTCAAACATCCCCTCCCGCCTTACTTTGCTCTGTCTCCCAGAGTCATCTTGAGTGTACAACCTGGATCTCTCTCAGATGAAACTGTGTGTCCAGGCCACAGAACCAGACAAGAGTGAGTTTGAGGTAAAGCCCCCCAAAAGCGTACAGTGTGTGGGGATCAGACTAACCCTTTACCTCCACAGATCCACTCCTGCTGTAGTGTACGTGGTCATATCTAAGTGATCTGCATATTTTCAAGCATGCTGGGAGAGTTTGGTTTTTCTATTGTACTGATTTTCTACTCTTCGAGTTGTTCAAGCAGGTTCCCTTTGTAATATTCAGACAGACTGCCTTTATGAGGTAGGCCTTCTAATCTCAAATCCACTCATTTTATGCCTCTACACGCAGAGGCAAGTCAGTGACGGCCTATCATGGGCAGCCTGTGCATCCCTAGAAGGCTCAGCAGGGCTGCTGGCACGGACTCTCTTCCCATCAGGAAATACAGGAGGCAAATCTTCCTACCTCCCATTATAAGTATGTTGAATAACACTTATCTTTATGGATTTTGTGTACCCTGAACCTGAATTTTGCTCTGTGAGAGCTGGTGGTAGAAAAACCCAATAGATTTGCTGTTGCTTAAACTAAGGGACTTCTATCTCAAACCAAGATATTTGTGCATTAAGGTACAGAAGAGGGTTGCAACATAGGAATTAAACAAAATAGTGCTGGAAGTTAGAGAATTTCTCAATTCCAGGAATTTCTAAGCCCTCCAGCTGCACAGAACCCCTAGCAACACACAGCTGGAAATCCATCCATCCATGCCCCAGTATTTGAATTCATTACAGGAGGAGAAAACATATTTGCAGTCTGTTGACTGCCCTCATCAGAAAAATAAGCCCAAACTATAAATCCCAAAGGAATTCAACCTCTGTCATTGTCTTAAATGAGTTTCATGACAGTCCTCTTTAATCTCATCAGGCCTGACCTCATTTTACCATACTTCTCATGTTACAAGCTGCGAGGCCATAAGCCCTAATTTTCAAATGGATTCTCCATTTCATTGTACCAGTTTTACACTAGGATAAGACCACTGAAATGGAACTATAACAGCACAGAAATACCATTTATAGTAAAACAGACTCAGGATACCTTCGTTTACTTTCTTTGTCTTAATAGAACACAGTCTCCAGTAGTGAGCTGTGTACAAACACAACAAATATAAGGCACTGATATCTTCCCTTTCTCTTTTTGTCTTAATGGGGCTGCAGGGTGAGACTTGAAATAAGGAAACAAGCCTAAACACTTCTGAATCTCCTTTTATCTTCCTGGGTCTTACTATAGGAAATTCTAAACAAAAGACTAAGTCAACCAACACTACAGTTCTATTATTCTAGCTCCTTACAGCCTTTGGAAAACAAACCTGCCATGTGTTACTGGACTTCACAATTTAGCTCCATTGGAGACCAAATTTCCAACTGTAAAATCCTTGGCTAAACCTCATAGGAGCTTTTAAACCCCCCAGTTTCCTAAATCTCCATTTGCCTTGCTTTGCATGCAGCTACTTTTTGCTTGTCCTCTAACTGGATAGCCTATCTATTGATCTATTGCTAATAGATCCTGTTACAAACCTGATGTTTCTGCTAGATGCTGCACATGTTTCGGTTAAAGACTGGCAATATTTCAGCCAGAAGTTAACTAACTCTGCTGTATACTTTAGGCTTTCATAGTTCTGTACATTGGAATCTCCATGTACTGGAGTGATATTCTGCTTAACACTTATTTTTAGCTAAACAATCTGATATTATTTATTCCATCTATTGCCCCAATATAATATCCATAAAATCTTTCCACATTACCATAACTGGATTTAGGGGAAAAGAGCTGTTTTCTCTGCAATCTTTCTCAGGGTTCCAAAACCCAATTCTTTTACCCTTAGGTAACACAAGCGTAATTCCATAAGAGCATATGGGATTAATATAAATTTACAGAAATATTGGCTGTTATTTAGCAAAGAACTGGCATGAATAATTAGTGGTTTACTATTTATATCCTATTTATATCAAGGTAGAAAAAAAGGCACAAACTACTGAAAGCCAAGACTCCATCAAAGGTCTCGTTCCTGTGGAGTCCTTAAGAGTGAGTAAATATGATTTCTAGGATATACCTTTTTTATAGTTTCTCTTGTGAATGAGACAAGCCCATTAACAGTTTGTGTTAATGTAACATTTACAACTGACATTCACCTTAGCAGCAGCTTTAGTATCAGTACTTTAATTTGTGCTGTCACTATTAAAGCTCACTCAGGAAGTACTGCTTCATTTCACACAGTTCAATGTGGCTTTCTGCTGACACTCTCATGTGCTTCTGCTATGAATACAAACCTCAAGAATAAGCTAACGTTACACACAGCTACAGCACTTTATTATTTCAATTAGTGTTACTTATAATTAAGTCTCTAATCAGCATCAGGTCATGGGTTCTGCCACAGATGGTCTCCTCAGTGCAAGGTGAACCATTCTGTGGGATTTCCTTTGTCAGCACAGGGAAGGCTATTGAATTTTTAGCACATCTGGCTCTAGTGCTGTCATTTTTCACACTGTGAAGACTCCTCTTCACTCTCACTGCTTTGTATAACAGCTACAGGCTCCAGCCCCATGGAAACCCAACAGAAGAGTTACAAAGAGTAGAAACCTCTCTGTACTTAATCACTGGTTACTGCCTCCTTGGTTTAACATAACAAGGCAATGCAAGAAAAGAGTGATAACTCTTTACCTAATTAAATATTAGCTAGTGAATTGCTGGTTCCCCTCTGGTAGCAAAACACCACTTTAGGAAAAGCAGGATTGTTATTTGTAGTAGATGGTACCTATATCAGCTCTGATACACCTCTTGTCACAGAGGAGAGTCAGACACAGAAATAAGTTATCCTGCTAACGTTTCCTTTTAATATTCACTTTAAGACATTGTCAGGATTTAAACACCATTTCTTGACAGCTTAGCCTGATGTGAGCTGTGTAACACTCGAGCTCTTCACACCATCCCCACAACACACAGCTTGCAGCAGCAATGCTTGTGCAGCTACGAATTACTCCACGTCAAGGATGTGATTGAAAGGAAAGCTGTACTTACCAACAAAAATGATGAGTTTCCAGACGAATCAGCTCCCTGAGCTGGGTCACTGAAGAGGAAGAAAACAGATGGTGGTGACATGGTAAGAAGCTCTGCTGCAGTAGCTGCCGCCACGCATGCTGTTATCTGTGGAAGGTGTGAGGGAATCTGAGGTAGTTTGTCCTCATAGCTACACTGAAGTGTGCAGATCAGATTTACCACCCACTAACCCTGCTGCACATAAGCATGCTCCCACTTCCATTGGATTGAGATGAAAACTGGATCTCCTGTTTCCCAGGATGATGCCCCAGTGCACACTAGGGAAATCTGTACTATGTGGGCACAGACATCACTACATTTACTCAGGTGACGGATGTCAAAAACCCTGCCAAAACCAAATGAGCAGTTTCAGACTTAAATTATATCACTCTTACAGCGTTTAAGGCTGTGATTATCTTACTTCCAACATATAGCCAACTGCAAGTTCTGTAAGTAAGCACAGTTTCTGTTAAGCCTCTCATGCTCCTCACCAAAACCCAGTACCTATTTGAGACCTAATACAAATGCCTCTTAAGCTGTCAGTTTAGAAGTGATCACAAACCAATCTTTGGACAACCACTGTAATAGCCCTGCCAAGACAAAACTCTTGAAGCATGAAAGATGCCCTTAACCGGGATGGACACTGCTTGTGGAACAGCCAAAGGTCACTACAAGTCTGTATTTATACCCCCAGCAATTTCACCCCACGGTCTGTTGCCCACACAGTTAGTTGATGTCGGTCCCTTCTTACAAAGCTCAGCACTGTGGTTTTGACTTTATTATCATGCCAGTGTGTATGACAGCAAATATACCTTCATTCCTGGAATACTCATTTCCAGAAAGGTTTTGCACTGAAGGTAGTTTTCATTTCTGAGTGGGAAGATGGCTTTGCCACTTGTAACCAGCCTCAGTCAGCTTAGCTGTTCATTTAGAACACAGGCACTGCTTCAATACCCGGGGTTTACAGCTCTAGGTGAAATGTTGCAAAACAAAGCCTAAACAGTTTGCTTCTTTGCCCTCTAAATAAAAATATGTTTAAGTACATACAACTTTAGCAATTAAATTTGGTTTTCATGCAACGCTGCCTGGAGCGCACTGTGAAAACCACTAGATGGCACTGAATGAAAGTCTTTTAATGGAACTGATTTGAGTAAGCATCCATAGACAGGTCTCCACAATGATTAATGACGAACTGCAGGCTTCGTTACTGCAAAGTGACTCAACCATTTGAAGATAAGCCCTCTGCAGCAATACTTCGACCCCTTCCGAAATGAACACGGTGATCGTAGCTGGTTGCCCTCAACCTGTTACAGCCCAGTCCTGTTGGAAGCAGATACATGTCATGGACTGGTTTGAGTTGAAGGGACCTCAAAGCTCCTCCAGCCCCTGCCACGGGCAGGGACCCCTTCCACTAGAGCAGCTTGCTCCAAGCCCCCGTGTCCAACCTGGCCTTGAACACTGCCAGGGATGGGGCAGCCACAGCTTCTCTGGGCGGCGTTAGCGGTGTCCAAGGCACAACAGGATAAAGCACTGCTGCCTCTTATCGTACCGCACAGGGCCCACGGCTCCCTGCCCACAGCAGGCCGGGAACAGACTTTAAGCTCAGAACTTCAAAGCCAGCCGCCCTTATACCTTGGCCGTGCCTGTGGTGCAACAGAGCCCCAGAGCCAGGGCCTCTATTGCGGCCCTACCCTGTGCCCCCGCCCGCCATCGCTGCGAGCCCGAGCCCCAGCCCGCCCAGCCGTGGGAAGGCAAACTCCACCCCTCAGCCCGGCAACAACCTCTCTCCCGCCCTCCCTCCTTCCCATTGGTGAGGACGGGAACGAGGAGTTCTACCGGCAGCTGCAGCTCCAGCAGCAGTACGACGCCAAGCCCGAGCCCGGCGGGGAAGGCGAGTCCGACCCTTTCACCTACGTCGATCCGGCCGATGGAGCTGCCTACGAGTGGGACCGGGAGAAGAAGGCCTGGTTCCCCAAGGTGGGTGCGGGCGGGCCCGCTGTGAGGCGCGGCCTCCTCGCCGGGCCGCGGGGCCTTCGCTCCCTCCCGCACGCCGGCCTCTCCCTGTGGCGTGCCCAGGATTCCCCGCGGAGGGGCGGGTGTGAGGCCCGGTTGGTGCGGGGCCTCCACCACGGAGCTGTCTCGCTTGTGTGGCTCAGCTAAATGTGTCTGTTGCTATATCTGTAGTCCTGAAAGTCTGGTTTTTATAGGCAAAACCCACAGCAGCGCTGCCTCCATCTGTAACCTGACCGGCTGATGGCTGCTCTCGCGTTGTGAGGAGCTGTAGGTTGGCTTTTCTCCTTTGTTGTGGATCTGCGGAACTTACCGTCCTGGCATGAAGTCACAGTTAGATCTATGGGCCTCCGGTTCTGTCTTGGATATGTTTGCGTTTCTTTATTGCAGGAGCTGCGGAGGTCATAGAATCATAGATTCACAGAATGGTTTGCGTTGGAAAGGACCTCAACATCATCTAGTTCCAACCTCTGATCGTTGTCTTTCTGTGGGCATGAACTGGCCTGTTCTAAATGAAAATGGAGCAGTGTATTCCTCTTTTATTATTACCTGAAAACAATGCGTGTGTAAAGAGGTCTCCTTCCCTCTCCTTAGAGCTTGAAAAATAAGTTGTTCAGAACGGTTAATGTTCAAAGGGACCTTAAAGATGTAGTTCCAGATTTAGTTTAAAGGCCTTCCACAGAATGGAAACATCTTACAGTTTTTCATCTTGTTTTTGTTATCAAATACTTTGAGTATAATAAATGAACTTACTGTAACAGCCTGGTTCTTCAAGGTGCGAGGGAACATAGGTGTAATGTGTTGAGCCAAGCTGCAGATCCATGAGTGACATGGTAGAGTTGTTACGAATACCAGTGAACAAGGGCAGTTACTTAATTTAGAAGTATTAAGACATTTTATAGCATATACTTGATCAACGTAATGCACCAGTTCTTATTTGTGCCTCTGAATTCATTGTAGTTCAGGGAATGAGTGAGGGTGAAGCCTTTAGTGCCAGGTTTACATGTGTGTAAACCTAGTAAGGTGTCCATGTAGCAGTAAAAACGTGGAAAATACAGACTCACCAAGTGGAGCAGTGGGGAACCGAGTATCCCTGGCTCCATATGGAGGACTGTATCTAGTGAGCACAGTAACTTCTTGTAGTGTTGGAATGGTTTGGGTTGGAAGGGGACTTAAAGATCATCTGGTTCCACCTTCCCTGTTCCTTCCCCTCTTTTTCACCTCTTTTTTATCTCTTCCTTTCAGGCCTTTCCTACCTCAAATTTATCTCTTGGAGAGGAGATAACATTAAGGGCTGGACAGGTTATGTAGGAACAGCAAAGTTGATTAGTAAATATGTATGGTAGAAGTTGGTGAGGACTGATTGTGAAGCGCTGTGTGTCAGAGATCTAGCCACCAGAGTTAGATGTACTCTCTGAGGTTACTTCATTTTGCTGATGATTATATGACAGAATGTTGTATCAAAATAGACTTAAGAGACTGCAGGAGCTAAAAGCTGAAATCCTGGCTCTGCTTCCTGAGCAGTAACAAAATCCCTTGCCTCTGTTCTCTGACAAAAGATTATAATAGTCTGACTGGTCTAAATAAGCATCATCTCCAGACTGGTATTGGACTGCTGCTCTGCTCTGGGAATAGAGCTGAACTTCTGCTAAAGCTGATTTCAAAGCAGTGCAAGAAGTTAATGCCATTAACAGTTAACAATCCTCAGCAAAGACTGGAGACAGTCAAATATTCACAAAAAGTGATGGCAACTTCATGCATTATTGATGAGTTTTCTTTCAGTGGTGCTATATTGATGGATACCGACTTCTTCTAATCCTTCACAGATATAGCACAAAATCACATGTTGAATTCATCTGTCTTCCTTCAGCACTTGCTATGACAAAACACACTGGCTGTTGTCTGGAAGCGCAGGGTATCTGTGCTTCATTTGGTTAATCTATTCCTTTCCATTTCAGTGTGACCAGTAGTAAATTACATGCCAGCATGGCCCTCAGTATTGTATTTCTTTTCCTATAAGCTTAATTGCCCCAAACTGTGCAGCTGTGGAGATAGAACTGATCTCTCTCTCTGATGTTCACCACCAGAAGTGGATAGAAGCCCCAAGTAAGAAATTCTGTGGGTGCTTGTTTTCCATGTGACTTAAGTTACAATGAAAGCCTTTCTACTTGCATAAATTCCTTTATGCCTGAAAAAAAAAATAAAAATTTTAAATTGAAGTAGTTAGTATATATGGTAAGATGGTAGCATATTATGGGGAAAAAAAAGCCTCTGTTGTTGACTGGCAAAATTTGTCAGTCTGTGGTAGATCATTTGCTAGGAATAAATGTAGCTTTACGTGAGACTGTGTTGAGAAACTATACTGCTGCAGGAAGGTGCTTAGTTGTTGCAGGTTTAATCACTAATTCATCAGTAGGTTCTCTGATGAACATGAATAATATTGTTCACCAGAAACTTTAAAAGCTTCTTAAATCTCTTGATTTCATCAATTGGGAAGCTAAGGCTTTGCTAATATTGCTGGTGTCATGTGTAATGAACCTGGTTAGAGCACATGAGCCTTCTTTTCCTCGCTAAAGGTGGTTGCATTCTTTTTCTCTTGACATTATGTCATGTCTGTAAGAGGAACCACTTACATTCCTGATTGAGGTGTGTTGCAAGTCTTGTTTCCTGTGGGAATTATTGCATAGTAAACTTACAAGGGGCTATGTGGTATCTTGTGTTCTTCATGGCAGGCCTGTTACTATCAACTCTGTGTTTTTGATTTGTCAGAATAAAAGCTTGGAGTTGAAACATCGAGCATCAAATCATTATGGCAGATATGAGCTTGCATCGTTATCGTTGGCACCTACTTCTGTCTGCCACTACTTAAATTCCTACATCTGTGCCACTCTTAAAATAGCTCAGTGACAGTTTTGTTCCCTGTTGATAGAGATGAAGCAAGTGCAGCACAGGTCAGAATCAGGTACCATTTTCAAAGGTTAAGGCTCAGCTTTGGGAATAAATCATTTCAGTTTGGGTAACTTCAGAAAACACTTCACAGCGCAGTGATCTAGCAAAAGCAGCTATGATGTATTATCTCTTTCCATGTTACTGCTAATGGTTAGTATTATAATCTACCTGGCTGGAAATACTGGGCATAATTTACGGGGTGGTTTTAGTTTTGGTCTCTACGAGGTAGACATTTGCTAATGTTGTGTTATATCCAAATACAGTCTCTAGAAAGGAGCAAGGGAATTCTTTGTGAGAAGGATACAGAGTGTAGACCCTTACAAACAGTGTTCAGATATGTCTGGAAGTGCAATATTTATTGCCTATCAACACAAACATATGTCATCTCCAAGAATGTTTCTATGAAAAGGCAGATGCCTACAAATGTCAGTCATTCATCATGTGTGGAGAAGTTGTTGGCTCACTGTCAGTGTCACTTTATCTCTTCCACATGGCCTGGAGTGCTTGGTTTCTGTCCTTCAGGTAAATTCATTTCACCCAAGCAGAACACTTTGCTTAAAAACAGGCAGAACTTGCAAAGTGTTTACTTAAAAACTTCATGTGCTCTATGGGATTAGTATGTCAGTGTAGTTCAGGTAATGCCTGAGCTGGTTCTTGTGGCTTTACAAAGGTGATTTCAAGTACTGTTACTCTCTGTGCCGACAGATTAAAACCTGACCATCCTCTACCTACCATTAAACCACTTAAAACCTGAATTTGTAGTTCTTCAAAAATTTGGATTCACTTTCCTCATTTGTTTTCAGATAACAGAAGATTTCCTAGCAACGTATCATGCCAACTACGGCTTCAATGCAGAGGATACAGACAGCTCATCTGCTTCTGGCACAGCAACTGAAAGTAAGCAACCAGTAAGCTCTAAGACATCAGGAACACAACCATCAGCAAATGAGAAAGGACCACAGCAAACAGATCCAAAGCAAAAAGCAGAAAAACGGAAGCTTGAGCCAGGTAAGTGACAAAGGGTTTCCCTCTGTGTAGGCTTCAACCTGTATAGTCCGAACTGGAAACTGTTTGGTGTTACCATGTGCAGCAAAGATATGGATTGTTCTGAAAGTTTCCAGAATGGCTTTAAAATTGTGTGGTACTTCATAGGTATCCTCCTGAGACTGTACACATGGTGGAATAAAAGGCAATTTAAAGCATGTTCAGAGCTTTTTCTATGAGAAGCAAAAAAATCAGATGGGATGGAATATTGCTCCCATGTTTAATAGATTAGCATAACTGAATTAAAACTCTTTGTTTTTAGGATGGTTTCATGTTGAAGAAGATAGAAACACGAATGTTTATGTGACTGGTAAGAGTATTTCTTTATATACTTGAGCTAAAGATGGTAAAAGGTTCGTATATATCTCACTGACTTCTAATACTATCTGGTCAGTCTGCCACTTGCAAGCTAATTAACCTTCTGTTTCTGAATGTGTAATGTCTTTGTGACCTTTAAATTGCAGATGGGGAAGTTAATATAAGGGACATACTCTATGCTTTTATCTTTTAAATGTGATATTCTGGGAGCTATTATTATTCTGAGAGATATTAGCGTCAGCCAAGACTTTAATTTCTTTAAAGTAAGCTACCACCAAGAAAAAAATTCCTGTGAGTACCTAAGGAATAGGATAATGAGAACAAGTTTATAATAAGGTAGTGCACTGATGTATGCATCATTGAATATTTTAATACCTAAAGGGTGTACAAGAAGTCTGGAGAGGGGCTTATGGCAAGAGTCTGTAGGGACAGGCCAAGGGGAATGGCTTTAACCTGCCAGAGGGGAGACTGAGATGAGCTCTTAGGCAGAAGCTCTTCCCTGTGGGGGGTGCTGAGGCGCTGGCACAGGGTGCCCAGAGAAGCTGTGGTTCCCCATCCCTGGTGCTGTTCAAGGCCAGGTTGGACACAGGGGCTTGGAGCAAGCTGCTCCAGTGGAAGGTGTCCCTGCCCGTGGCGGGGGTTGGAGCTGGAGGAGCTTTAAGGGTATGAAGTAATGTTTAAAAGGTAGTACCAAAAATACATGTCCCAAGGGCAGTGGTTTCTTATGGTGTATGTAAAACTTTGTCCTTGAGATCTTTCATTTAAAGAAATACTGTGGGGTTTTCCTTCTGATGAGGTTTTGCAAAGTAATAGAACGTACTGAAGCCTTCTGTTTGAATTGATGTTGCAGGTTTACCTCCAGACATCACAAAAGATGAATTTATACAAGTCATGTCAAAATGTGGCATCATTATGCGAGATCCTCAGACAGAAGAACACAAAATCAAACTCTACAAAGATAAGGAAGGAAATCTTAAAGGAGATGGTCTGTGTTGCTATCTAAAGGTCAGTGGTGCACTGCCGTGTGGTTTTCCTTCCCATTGAAGATACTTATGACCACTGTTTTAGAATTATACTCTGAAGATTCTTTATCAGAAGTACATCTTAAAATTTAGGGGTCTGTTTTACAGGTTTATTCCAGAAATGCCACTTACCTGCTTGTGCTCTTCATTTGTTTCCTCTTAATCCATCCCCATCCTACCCCTGGAGATGTCCATAATACTTGCTGAACATGTCTCTGCATGTTCCTGTCTTGTCTGCATACTGTAGTCCTATATTTACAGCTGAGTAAATATTGATTGAGAACTGGTTAGATTCAGAATTGTTATTGCATTCTTTATTAACCTGTAAAAGTTCAGGCTGCAGGACTACTTCCTTCATGTGTTTTACTGGTGAATAATTTGGGAAGTCGTTGCTTGCAAGTGCAATGTGCTTTAATGCTGCAGAAAGCACCAGGCAGTGTTAAAGCAGCTGCATTGTAGTCTGTGCTATTTCTGTACTTTTAGTAGTTGGGGCTGTTCAGTGCACAGGTATAAAGAGTCTCTTATTCTAAAGGACTTCATCAGCTTGCTTGACCATTGCAGATTAATTTCTATGACATACTTAAATGAAATGTATGCAGTTGCTTTTGGGAGCATTAATCTGCTTGTCCTGAAGCCAGGACAGTGCTATAATAGTGTTGAAGAAATACTGGGTTTTGATAAAACAACCATTGCCAACTAGCTGCCTGTCAAGACACTTGGAAGAGATGTGGCATTATGGTTTAGAGTGAAAGGAAATTGATCCGTAGCACAATAATCTGAATTAAATATTATTGGAATAATTTGACTGTGCCCTGTGCTCTAAAGCTTGTGCTCTGTTTTATCTTCAAATAGAGAGAATCAGTTCAACTTGCATTGAGACTTCTGGATGAGGCAGAAATTAGAGGCTATAAATTGCATGTGGAAGTTGCAAAGTTTCAACTGAAGGGGGAGTATGATGCAAGCAAAAAGAAGAAGAAATGTAAAGACTACAAGAAGAAGTTGTCTCAACAGCAGAAGTTTGTATCCCTTATTTCAGTAAAATATTGCTTGAATTTTAAGGCTGTTAGTAAAGAGCTGCTTTCTTTGGAATGCAATGCTGAGAGTTATGCAGAAAGTGAAGTCTCACCTGACAGCAAAATAGCCTAAAAAGCACCCATTTGAAGGGGAGGAACTCCTAAATTAGATGTTGACATAATGATTGACGCATTAACATCATATATAGGGAACCAAGGTACTTGCAGATCTAGAAGAAAGCATTACAACTCCAGGGAGGTAAAAGTTGTTGGGTTTTTAGCTCGGTGTGTGAGAGTGTGCAAGTCTTGACATGGTATCTAGGCTTTGATGAGGTAAAAGCCCTCTGTCCACATATTGTCTCTACCATGCTTTACTACTTGCAAAGAGCAAGAGATGCTGGCTTCCATAGGGTCAAATACTAAAATATATGTTTATGTATATTTAGGTTACATATAAGGCAGAAGCTCTTCCTTGTGAGGGTGGTGAGGCGCTGGCACAGGGTGCCCAGAGAAGCTGTGGCTGCCCCATCCCTGGCAGTGTTCAAGGGCAGGTTGGCCACAGCAAGCTGCTCTAGTGGAAGGTGTCCCTGCCCGTGGCAGGGGTTGGAGCTGGAGGAGCTTTGAGGTCCCTGCCAACACAAACCAGTCTGGGATTCTATGAATGATTTATGTATATTTCCTCTGTGAATGTATAAGTACATTAAAACCTCAAGTGCTTTGTAGAAGTGGTAAAACCAAATGCTTACTGCTTTCTTTAGATTAATAACTTAACCCTCTGTGTCAAAATACATGTTTCAGTTGCTGTATTTCGAGAAATTAATGATTCTTTTTCAACAAATACTTGTAGAAACTGAAGAGAGCCGCAACAATATCTTCTTACTGTTGCTTCATTTCATTAGACAGCTGGATTGGAGGCCGGAGAAGAAAGATGGTGCAACTCGGATGCGACATGAACGCATCGTTATTATCAGGAATATGTTCCACCCAAAGGACTTTGAGGTAGGAAAGTGCAGTTTGCTATTGTATGTTGTGCTGTTATAGTTAATGTATATTCTGTATATACATTATATATATCTATTATATATTTGTGTATATTATATATATTGTATATTTTCTGCTATAAGAAATACAGCAGTTCTCATCTAAGCAGAGGAGAGCAAAATTAACCTTAGTTTGGGCAGGGTTTTTCCTGTGCCAGGCATTTGCTTAACATTCATTCACCTATTTCCAAAAAGCAAGCAAAAGCAAGTTGGTATGACACCTTTTTCACTGTGTGTGTAGTGACAATACTCTTTGGGATGGAAAGAGGAGTAACCAGTATGTTAGAATGCAGAAACTGGCACAAAATAACCTTATTAACAAGTAGCATGTATTAAATTCACATAAGGGCTGGCTGCCAACTCCCAAGTGGCTTTGAAAAAGCAGCATAACAGGACTTCATTTATGAACTTTTAATAGATGGGAGATGTCTTCCATTGGTGATTGAGCAAAACCAAAGTGCTTCTGTTGAATTCAAGCTGTGTGATTGCATTGCAGGAGGATCCCTTAGTGCTAAATGAGATCAGAGAAGATCTGCGGACAGAGTGTGAAAAGTTTGGTCAAGTGAAGAAGGTTCTCATTTTTGATGTAGGTATTTTTGTACATGTTGTGTTGGCACAATGTCTAAATGTGCAAAGCATTTAAGATTCTTTAAATATGAGTTTTAATTCATTAACCATGAATTCAATTTAATTCATTAACCATTTAATTGGTTTGTGTCTTTATTTCATGGCAACTTGACCTAATCTTTCAGTATTTTAAAATTAGCTGGTTTGGAAATGAATTCCTATTCTATTTCACCCAATGTGAAGGCAAACTTTAACTCTTCCCAGTAACTTGGAGGCATGTCACAAGACTGTAAGTTTATAATCCCATTTATTTGTAGCTAAAATAGCTGAAACACTGGTTGTTTTCTGTGTTTAGAAAGTCTGTTCTGCCTGCAAATAGAACAAGATGCGTAAACCTGCAAATTGTTTTTTTCCAAACACTATTCTGTATGATTAGGATGGAGCTGTATCCAAGTTGATTTTGCTACACAGTGTAAAAGATGTTGGATAAATTCACTACTTAACCTGTTAAACCAAAGTTGTCTCTCCTTACAGCGACACCCTGATGGCGTGGCCTCTGTGTCCTTCAAAGAACCTACAGAAGCTGATCTGTGCAAGCTGACTCTAAATGGGAGGTGGTTTGGTGGCCGTCAGCTCAGTGCTGAAACATGGGATGGTGTAACGGATTATCAGGTAGCCTTTCATGGTCCTATTTTATCCAATACTTCTTCCAAACTGCACACCTTTTTAATTTGAGAAGTGCTCGGTGTTCTCAGCTCCATACTCTTCCCCTGCCCTGGCTTGTTTCTCCTTTACTGCTAGTGTGTCTCCAAATATTCATCCTTATTCAGTTTAGCAACGATGTAAAGGACCTGTTTGATGCTAAAAATGATGTGCTGGAGATGTCAGCTTAGAGAATCAGCCAGTGGATGTACAGGTCATTAGTTCACAGTCAGCGGGGCTTGAGATACCACTGCAGTATAAATGTGTGTATAACTTTATCTGTGTAAATATTCATTGTTACAGGTATGACTTAGTAATGATGTATATAAACCTATCTTTAATAGGTGGAGGAGACTGCAAGAGAAAGGGAAGAAAGGCTCAAAGTGTGGGGATCATTCCTAGAGGATCCTGATGCAAAGGAGCAGCAAACAGCATCTGATTCAGATTCTGCAACAAGTAGTGTTAAACTGCCTGAAGGCAGGCAACCTTCAAATGTTAATGACACATCTAAGGAGGATGTAAATGCTGAAGCCCAGAAGAGGGAGAATAATGGTGAGGGCATTAATGAAGATGGAGCTCCATCTACAGACAGCAGCCTTGCAGGCAGTGATGATGAAGCAGATACATAACATCTTCAATGCTTTCTGAAAGCATGGGTTTTAGGGTGGTGTTCAAGTTTATCCCTTTCTTCAGGGTGACTGCAGACAATATTCATATGAATATATGCATATTAGAATGTCATCAACTGTGTGCTTTGAAGTTTTCATTAAAAGCAGTATTTAATCAGGTTCTAAAAGTTTGTATTAATTGGCTGTTCAGGTAAAGTAACTCAAGTTGCCAAGAATGCAGTAAAACTCATCAGGCTTCTTTTGTTCTAACTATGCTTGTCAGTGTTTCATGATGTAAGTGTAGAATATGTTCCAACCATTAAATTTATGTAACTATATGTAACTGAAGTAATGCAAAGCTATTACAAGATTTGTGGATTATACTGCTAATTTTCCTGTACTCCTTGGAACTCAGTATCTTACCCTTAACTTCTTTTCCAGAGTACTCTGGATCGTTTGATGGAACAGATGCTGTGATAACAGTACAGGGTGAATGGATTGGATATGCCTTAAGTAGCAAATGATAAGAGTAGTACCAAACTTAAAGGAAGTGGAAGACAATGTTGCCATAGCCAACATAAGGCAAACTGAGTGAAGATAGGTTATTAAATCACAGCATTCAGGAAATAATGTTTTATTTCCCCTGTTTTGATTTTCAGTTGATGCTTAGATCTTCTGTTGAGGCTGGAATTAGCCTAGGAGACTAGAAATGCACGAGCACACGTGTTCTAGGCCATAATGCAGTCAGACTGATCTTAAACTCTCATGGTCTATACACAGTAGGTATGCGAAGTAGGCTTTTGATTGATGTCTTGACTTTGTTTAGTTTTTGCTTTAACATTAGGGTAAAAGCTTTCATTGAACGTTGTTAGAATGGCGAGTGTGAGCTCTCGCTGATGTTTTGCTTTGGCTTTTCAGAGTGGGAATGGTCTCCCATATTTCATAAAACTTAAAGGCTTTTGGCAACTTGAACTACAGTTTGTTGTGCAAAAGTTAGAATACTTGAAAATATGCTTTCAAATACTATCATTTTCTATGGAAAAAGCAAATGTTAGCCCTCTTAGAAATATTCCCAAAAGCAGGACTTAGGAAACATTCTAATTTTAGATATCTTAGTAAGAATAACTTGGGGGGAGTCATTTTGGGCCTAGTCATTCTTAATTTAAAATCCCATTACTTTGATACCTAAGGGTAGAAGAAGATGGATTTAGGCACCAAGCAATTAAAACGGTGGTGCTAAATTCCTAGCACATTCTTTACATGGATGGTGACAAGTGTGCATTTGTAAGGAGGATATTGTAAGGGTTTTTTAATTCTCATTGGGTTAATATGAATGAAAGAATGAATATGCAAGACCGCATAGATGCTGATTCTTGTCTTTCCACCCTCAAGTATTCAGAATATTCTGTAAATTGGTGTGTTCAAACTTTGTGCTCAGATTCCCATCTATATTCTATCCCAGAAGTCTGTATGATATTTGAAGTTTGTTTTGTTCTCTTGGTTTTGGGGTTTGGTTTTGGTTTTCTCTTGTTTTAATATGTAATCAAAACATATGGGTCCCTATGGCAACCAGAGCACCTAAGTTAACACTTGCCACTGAGGTTATTAATTACATCTTTTCATGATGAAATACCTGGTCTTACAACAGAGATGATATTTGAATTCAGGATTTAAAAGCCTGGAGGCTCATTATAAGCTGGTATGATGAATTTCCAGCGCTGGGTTGTGTTATACAGAAGAGCTGTAACTGTTGCCAGCTAAGAAGGTCCATTGTCTCATCTTTACAAGTGTGAATTACAGCAAAGCAGGTATTTTGAGCAATTCAGGGCATCTGAAGCCCTGCCTGGTTTGTATTGCACCCAGTGGCATATTCACATTACGTCTCTGGGTTGTGTTGCTTCTGCCTTAGTTATTTTTATTGCTAATAAGCCCCACAGACCTTTGAGGGCTGGAAGTTTCTACATATGAAGAGTGTGATGTAGTGTGATGGGTATTGCTTTCAGTGCTCCTTTTTTTGCCTTCCAGCTTCTAGACTCCAGGCTTTAGATCTGTTACTCTTGTGTTTTGTTATGGGGTTTTTTGAGAGCCCAGTCATATAACACCCTACACAGTTAAATCATATGTTTTACAGTGGAATTGCAACAGCTAGAGAGAAACTTACTGACAAATGTATAAAATTGTACAGTCCTATGAAGCCTTATCATGGTATCAGATAGGCAAATAAGGTTAGTGGTTAGTGTTTGAAACAAGACTTTGGATAATAAAGAACCATTCTATGTGCAGTAACCTTCCTCTCTCCAATTGATGTACAAATATGATCGGCTTCCTTCAAAAGTCCAACGTGGTGGTAGTGTTTTCACCTTGTCCTCTAAACCTCCAGCTGAAGTAGAGCACCCACAGAGACCAAGACCAAATGCTTTCCTATTACCTAGGATATGTAGGAGAATAAAAGCTCTTCCCATGCAGATACATTGTTCTGAAGCGTGGTATTACACTCAAACAGGCATTTTCCTTTTGTCTACCTCTGTTATTCCCCAGTAAAATGTAAAAATCTATTTTTCTAAACTATTCATTGAGTTCTTGAGGCATTTATAAGTCTATGGAGAGGTTAATGCAGCTGGGACTTTCTTTTCAGCACATACATTGAGACCAAATTCTTTTGATGTTGCCCTGTTTTTTAAATGGTGCCGAGTTTTATAAATCTGAACCCGAATTAAACATTTTCACTAAATACTATTTTAAAGTATGATTATGGGAACCTTGTAGTATAGAACAGTGATGGTTAATACCAAACTGTAACAAACCTGAAGCTGAACAAGCCAAGTTGCTTTTTAAACTTACATTTTTCTGACTGAGCAGCAGCAGAAATTCATTGGGAAGAAGTGAAAATCCCAATGCAATTTTCCCTATGTGTATTCCTTAATTAAAAGTGCTTTCTAATGACTTGCCTTGCTCACGAGAAAGGACAAAATCAATCCTTTTGCTTAGTTTCTCCTTTTCCTTAGGCTCCATTCCAGTGTTCCAGTGTACTTCATCGTCTTCCTTCATCCCAAGGATGATGGTGAGAGCTTCATTTCAAGGCAAGCTGTCTCCTTCCCTCTGTATCCTGCTAACAGTAACTAGCAGCACCTTGGCCCAACTGGGGTTGCTCAGTTTTGAACTACAGAAATGGCTGTTTCTACTAATTCACACAGTGTAAGAAAATGGGATGCGAAGCCACCTCAGTATAACAACAGGGAAAGTATTAACTGATGCTTCAGCATAATTCACCATAGATAATCACTTCCTTCACCATGCCATACAAAATCAGTTGCTTAGCTTCAACATACAGTAGTAGTTTGCTTTCCAGTGCTGTTTAGTGGCTTGCGGGTGAGGGAACTGTACAGTTACAAGTAGGAGAGGAGCATTGAGAAGAGCATGGCCAAGGTAGACAGCTGGAAGCGAGAGGGCACATAAGTTGCAGCGGGTTCTCGAATGTTCGTATCCAGCTGTAAAGAGAGAATTAGTTTCATTTTGCATCAAAATGTTTTTATCTGTTTCTCCTGCTGACTTTTGGAATTGCTTCTTTTTTTTTTAATTGAATTTCAGTCCCTTGTACAACTTCCATTTTGTATAAGGATTGCAATTCACTTAAAATCCTTAGGATGATAAATGCAGTGCATTTTAGCTAGGACATGTCCTCACATTATTCAGTTAAGGCTAACCTCTATTTACAACTCCAGATCCTTAGCTTGAGTCACTTGAGGAAACTTAAAGGTATTGGATGCTCCATAGAAACCCATACTTGCCTTTAAATTTTCCAGGAAAATGAATATTCAAGCCCTGAGTTCTTGCCCTGTGTAACCTAAGTGAATTCTAAATAAACCCCACCATATCTAGAGATGTCCTTTGGATTTTAAAGTCATTTTCTTTCTGAACGTGAGGAAACATACTGCAATATGAGACGTGAATTCTGGACGTTGTCGACTTGTGTTGAGTGGACTTGTGTGTATTTTAGTGCTCATTATACAAGGCTTGAAGTCTTTCTGTCGGGAGACTCTGAAAGTTCTGTATTTATAGGATTACAAACTCTTTTGCAGCAAATCGGGTTGGGTTTTTTGCTCATTCTGTAACATGGA
Source organism: Pezoporus wallicus (assembly GCF_028554395.1). Taxonomy (NCBI): domain Eukaryota; kingdom Metazoa; phylum Chordata; class Aves; order Psittaciformes; family Psittacidae; genus Pezoporus; species Pezoporus wallicus. The sequence goes on along the minus strand of NW_026637336.1, from coordinate 864,238 downwards.
AGCCTTTTGTTAGATTAAACTGGACAAGAAGTTGACTTGGAATTTTTCTGACAGGTTTTTTTTTCTTTCCATAAATGCCTCATTTTCATTTATCCTTTAGAAAAACCAACATTTAATCGTCCTTGAGTAATATTGGCCTGTGAGAGCATCTGAGAATCCCTGCATTCGTCTTCAATTTTGTTTCTTAAAGGGGTTGTGTTTTATACTACCTTTTTAATAAACAAACTCGTGAACAAAACAAGTCTGTTCTGATGAGTTTGGAGATCATGTATTTGCCTTTTCTCCCTCTCTCAAAGGCACCATTGCAGTTGGTGAACAACGACTTCAGTTTATTAAAGTCTGTGTGTTAACACGCCAGAGCTTCCCAGCTGGAGGCCAGTACATGTGTTGCTGAAACTGTAAGTGCTCATGATAGCAGTATCTGAAGGGGACCTACAAGGATGCTGGAGAGGGATTCTTCATCAGTGACTACAGTGATAGGACAAGGGGTGATGGGTTCAGACTGGAACAGGGGAAGGTCAGGTTAGATATAATGAAGTTCTTTACTGTGAGGATGCTGAGGTGCTGGCACAGGGTGCCCTGAGAAGTGGTAAATGCTCCATCCCTGGCAGTGTTCAAGGCCAGGTTGGACAGAGCCTTGGGTAACCTGGTCTAGTGTGAGGTGTCCCTGCCCATGGCAGGGGGTTGGAACTGGATGATTTTAAGGTCCTTTCCAACCCAAACCAGTCTGGGATTCTATGATGGGACATGGTATTTGTTCCCTCTGTATGGCTTTTTTTCTTCAGTCTGGATTGGTATGTGGATGGACCCTGAATGAAGACAAAAGGAGCAGAAGGACCATCTGCAGACACCGTAGTTACAGGTGGTATTGTGGAATTTGGGTGGGTTTTGTTAAGAACAAGCCGAATTTCCAGTTTTGTTCTCAGGAACTTGGATTTTAATGTATTTTCCCCCTCTCAAGGCTGCACACAGAGTGCTTACAAAGCTCTGGAAATCAGTTGGTTTAGCTCCTGTATTACAAAGGAACGGGGCTGATAATCCTGTTTTTGCCCAGTAGTTGTTTGAGGTGTTCACCTACAAGCCATCCAACACACTGGTGCCTTAACTTGTGTGAAACAGATTCATGCAAGGAGTGAATGATGAAGGTGTTGAGGGCAGTGTCTCACAGTGGAACTGAGCTTACGCAAAGAGTGTGTCAATAAAAGCATCATCCCAGGATATCTTCCAGCCTTGTGGTTGAGTTGCTCTGGGAGATGGCAGAGGGTGGATTTGTGTGTGCTTAGGCAGAGGGAATAGGGTTGTGCTCTGCTTTCTGGGTGAGTAAACAAACTTAAGCTACTGCATGAAAGACATCAATGTATAAATGTCTCCACCAGTTTGGTGACTCGCAATCCCTGGTTTATTTTTCCATCTGAGACTGGCAAATTTGGCCCTGATTCAGCATTTCCAAGACCTAAGTGGTCTGACAAAAAGCCTGGAGAGGGACTTTGGGCAAGGGCCTGCAGGGACAGGCCAAGGGGAATGGCTTTAACCTGCCAGAGGGGAGACTGAGATGAGCTCTTAGGCAGAAGCTCTTCCCTGTGAGGGTGCTGAGGCGCTGGCACAGGGTGCCCAGAGAAGCTGTGGCTGCCCCATCCCTGGCAGTGTTCAAGGCCAGGTTGGACACAGGGGCTTGGAGCAAGCTGCTCTAGTGGAAGGGGTCCCTGCCTGTGGCAGGGGCTGGAGCTGGAGGAGCTTTAAGGTCCCTTTTAACACAAACCACTCCATGACTTTATGAATGGTTGCAATTGGGTTACTTTGTTAAACTGCAGAAAATCCCCACACTCTCAATTTCTTGCTACAGCCCTTGCAGAACAAGAAGGATGGTTTTATTTTCTGACGATTTCTTAAGTCATTTAAGCAGATCCACCAAAGAAGAGAATGAGGATTGGTTATCCAGGGATGGAGACAAGGTGATCTTTACCTTCTTGTGGACATTTGTAGTTAATATACTGTAACCCGGCACAGGGAAGTCCTTTATGATCCCAGCCAAGGTTGGTTCTCTGCCATAACTTACCATCCTAGTGTAAACTCTTCTGAAGTCCAGACACTGTCTTTATTGTGTACACATTGTCATGAAAAACAACCCCTGCTTACAGTCCTGTTTTCCTCATTCCTGAAACCTCCTAACCCGGTTGACTCGTCGGAGTGCATTTCATGCATTCTTAGCAGATGGGCTGAAGGAAACGCCTAGTTCGCTCGCAGCTAGAGGCTAGAAAGCATGTAAGGAGTTCATGAACGCTGCTTGTCTCCTCTTGCAGTCACTGCAGAGTGCACTCAGCCTGCCGGGGGAAGGATCCCAAACTGCTGGGCACAGCATGAGCATCCCACATCTGGAAAACCCCACTGGTGTGACGCCGCTGCTGACAGCGAGCTAAGGTAGGAGAATCCAGTGATCATTTCAGCTTGTGTTCACTGACTTTCTCAAATGATACTTGAGGAAAGCGAATGTCTGTTTGTTAAGTGATTGCTCAATACTTTGGAAGTGGAACGTTTCTGTGTTTTATTTATGCCCATCCCTGGCAGTGCTCAAGGCCAGGCTGGACACAGGGGCTTGGAACAAGCTGCTCTAGTGGAAGGTGTCCCTGCCCGTGGCAGGGGTTGGAGCTGGAGGAGCTTTAAGGTTCTTTCAACCCAAACCAGTCTGTGGTTCTGTAATTCAGTTTTAAAGCTCTTCTGAGCTGTGTGAAATGAGGAGCTGAGTTCCCTGTCTGATGCTGCAGTGATGGGAAATTACTATTGCTAGCAAGGCTGAGGAACTCCCAACTCGCACACATGGAACAGCTGCTACACAGCAATAAACAGCACTACAGCAGCTTACAGTTAATGCCACAAGCAAGTTAAGCATGTTAATAAAGTGGTACAAAGACCAAATAGCTGCCTTGCACTGAGTGAGGACCAGGGAAAATAGACCTCTGGGCCACAGCTAATGCTTCCTAAAGTTTATATTGCTGTGGAGCAGTGGAGCAGCATAGGAAGAGCTGGGTTGCTCCTTGCTGTTGAGGTGGCCTCATGTACTGTTTCTTAGGCTGTATGGTCCCTGATGACTTTGCCAAGCTTTTATTGCTTGGGTTGGAATTTACAATGGCAAGTGCTGGCCTCCAGTTGAGCAACCAGAGAGTTTCCTAACCTAAACAGTGGCTTGCTTTCTAAAACAAGACTGGAAAAGAGTTTCTCTTCCTGTGCTTGACGTTCTTCCAGTTGTGTTTGGCTGGGATGTGCTAGTTCCTGCTCCCCTCGTGGGCCTTGGGATGGTGCTTGAAGGAAGAAGGGTTTCTGGTTGAAGCTTTCTCTGATTGGTAAAGCTTTGTCAGTTCTAAAGCTCTGAAAGATTGTCTTCTGAATCAGACACCTGTTAGAGCATCCCTTTGCATTTCTAACTGGTGACAAACCTGCGTGCATCCCATCCCCACTACTGTGTCTGAGTGGACCGGAGGCTGGAGCTGAGAAAGGATGCAAGAAGGGTAAAGCAATAGAAATCCTAAAATGAGGACTAAGGAACTATTGAGTTCATCAGAAACTGGTGGTTAATAACAGCGGATTAGTGCTAATTGAGGAAGGGTCCATGAAGGGGGGATAGGTAACAAGCAAAACTAGACCTAGAAGCAAGTGATAAACATGAGCAAGAGGTTTGTAGATGAAGGCTTAAGCATAAAAAGGGACATAGATTATGCTGGATAATCTCAATCCTCGTATTTCTGAATGTCTGAGTACTTGGCTTTGCAGCCTGAACAGTCTTTTCGTGCATAAGAAATGCTAAGAGACCATTTGGAGGCAGCCTTTGCAATACTTCGGAGTACCCTTTGAGGCAGGGATGAGCACAAGTTGATTGGGAAGCTTGGGATTGGGGGGGGGGGGTATGATTAGAAATCAGATAAAGGTATGGGAATAGGTTAAGCAATGCTGCATATTGCAGGATTGGATGGAAACACAACTCCAATGACTCATCAGTTTTTATATGATACAGCTGGGTATTGACTGAAGCATCACAGCCTCCTCGCTACCAAGGTAAAGCAGTTATGCTGTGTGGTGTGATGAGCTGACAGCAAGACTGGAAAATGGCATGGAAACAGCAGGCACTCCTCCCTGCATTCACAGCCTGAGCACTGCTACACATGATCTTGATTACAGCAGGATGCCTGAGCTCTGGCTGTAGAACTCACTCCCCTATGGCCAGAAACTGCAGAGATGCATATAAACCATGCTTGTCCAGGGCAGGCAGTGATGCTCCTTATCCTGCTCTCACCCTATGTGGCAGCAGAGATTTCATAAGGAGGACAAAAAGGAGTCTTAGAGTCTTGGGCTGGCTTCCTGCAAACTATTTTAGAGTCATTCTTGCCTTAAATCCATAAGCCCTTGTTGAGCTACAGGGTACGTTTCAGCAGTCTGGGTGTGTGGTTTAGCAGTCTTGCTACCAAAGTTTTAAGCAACTGACAGGCCCGACGTGTTCCTCAGGTTGTTTCAAACAAACAAGAGGTTTTGCTTGGTTTGTTTGGGTTTTTTTTACTTGAATTTGCTATAATTTGAATTTCCAATCATAATTTCTGCCTTCTTCTAATAGGTGAAGCAACTACTGTCAGGCATCTTGCTGTGGAAGTCCGTGCTGACAGTGCTCAAGGTACTTTGAACTTTACCTTGTCTGAATAAAATACTCATTAGAGATTACTATTTAAAGCTCTAATGGGTATTTAATGTTTCATTTCACTCTGTCAGTATGGTTTTTGAACAACGCAGAGACAAGAGTTGGGCAAAGCAATCCTCCCAGGGAGGGATCCCAGAGGAAGGAATTCCCCTGGTGGGGGAATCTTCATCAGGGACTGCAGTGATAGGACAAGGGGTGATGGGTTCAAACTGAAAGTTCAGATTACATATAAGGCAGAAGCTCTTCCCTGTGAGGGTGCTGAGGCGCTGGCACAGGGTGCCCAGAGAAGCTGTGGCTGCCCCATCCCTGGCAGTGTTCAAGGGCAGGTTGGACACAGGGGCTTGGAGCAAGCTGCTCTAGTGTGAGGTGTCCCTGCTGGTGGCAGGGGTTGGAGCTGGGTGAGCTTTAAGGTCCCTTCCAACCCATTCTGTGATGCTATAGGTTCACCCTGAACATCCAGGACCAATGCAACCTCTGAATTATTTGTCTGAGTGCTTCAGTTCTTTCAGCACATTTCTATCCTCAGGGCATATTTGCACAGTGCTAGGGCTATAAAGGCAGGGTGAGAAATGACAGCATTTCATTCCTCAATAGAGCCAATGCTATGGCACTGACAGGTAACTCAGACAAGGGTGGGATCCATCAGGCTCTTTGCATCTCTGAGCCATTCACTGCTTTCAAGATGCAGTATCCTTTACTAAGGTTGCATATTGTATGGTTTTATCAAACTTGGATCTCTCCACCAAAAGATCCTGTATTGAACAAGTTAAAGACTCACCGGACTCGTTTTGATTGGGGAAAATGCAATCCCATCACAATTCTGTGAAATTTAGTACATTTTTATTGAAAGGTTTCTCCTTGCATTTTATACTGCAAGTATTCCATCTGAGAAGTGTATAATGAGATCAGTGAAGAAAAGGTGTGTGGAATAAGCAGAAACCCAGATAAAGAATCTCATCTTACTAGTAACAGTTGGTCTGGCCCTACCAGTTTCAAGAGGGAGACGGGCTCACCGCTGATGGTGCACTTTAAGGTGAACAGGATGTCTTTGACTGCTCTGGTTTTCTTTGGCAGGGGCTGGTGGTTACTGAAAATGGAAGAAACAAGGAAGCTCTCTCCAAAGCCGTGTAAAAGCAAAGAACCCGTGAAAACAGAATGGGGCGCTCAGAGCGTTGTGTTTACCTATTTCCAAGGGGATATTAACAGCGTGGTGGACGAACACTTTTCCAGGGCTCTAAGCAATGCCAAGAACCCCCAAGACCTGAGCACGAAGCACAAGGATGAGACTGTTGTCCTGAAGAACGGTGAGCTGCTTTCTATGCCTGAGTGTGGCTTTAGGCAGGGGGGAATTGGCTTTCACTGAGAGTTTAGGACATAGTGTGCTTACAGTTGGGGCCATGTGCAAACAGAAAGCAAGAAAAGCTTGCAAAGCCCTGGATTATAAAGCTGGGACTTCCTGAGTAAATCCCTGTGTATTCTGGGGTGCTTCCCAGGCTGTTCGTGGGCCCATCGGCAGGACTGGGTCCTCATTTTCCAGCCTAGTGTCTCCATCACTGTCGGATGCACTAAGTGCATGATGACTTTAAATAAACAGATTATGGCAACAAATAATCTTGCAATAGTTAAAAAGCTGCCTATGCCCATGGCCTGTAAGAGAACACATCAAATAGTTATTTGAAAGTACTGGTGGTGGTTTAGTCTGCTTTTAGCATGAGTTTGTGGTTGAATTTGAAGACAAGCAGCACTATGGAGAATATATATTTATGTGAAATGAATATGCAGTTTGGTAGTGTTCCTTTAGAAGGCCCTTGGAATTTGCCTTGGGAGAAAAGTAAGAATTGCTGAGACTTCAGATGCTTTCTTTCTCTTTTAAGTAGATAGCGCGTCGCCCCATCAGTGGAATTTCTCTGCACATTGTTCCAAAGCATATCCATCATCTTCTGCACCAAGCGTGTCCAATTCAGGTCTGAGTTTTGCTGCTGCTGCTGGTCTGGCAGGCCAGTACCAGCCACCAGCTCTGCGGAGTCATCCAGCCCAGCCTGCAGACTTATGGCCTTTCCCTTCGATTGGGACTCCCAGTCTCCCCAGTTCTGTGTATCATCATCATGCCTTGCCTGACCTGCATGTGGGAGATGAACCCGTCTCTGACAGGAAATACGGTTCTCTTCTTGGTCTTCTGCAACAGGAAAAGTGCCTAACATCCATGCAGGAATGTCCCATGAAGCAACACTCAAGTTCTGCTTGTATGACTGGACCTGCTAGGTTACAAAATATAAGCCAAAGTTCAGCTCCTGGGGGAGGTAAGGAAATACTATCACTGTGTTCTTTGATGGCATCTTATGGAAGGAGACAAAAGAATACAGGCTGTTGTTCCTCAGGTTCTCAAACTGGAGTCACCTTCAGCCCAGCTCATAGCAATGTTTTGCAATAGATAGGCCAGGATGTGTCCTGTGGTACTTGGGATGGATGAGCTCCATAGTGTGGCTTCATCAGAAACTATGCATTGCCCACTTGCACAATATCCTCCCTCCTGGCTTACATTAGGGAGCTATTTTAAGTGAATATAAACATTATTCACAGTGCTATGAGGATCAGGGAGGGGTGGCCAGGTAAGAGCCTTGAGCAGCCTATTTTACTGTGTATGGTTTGTAGCTGGGAGGATTTGGATGGTGGAGAGGGGCTCTTCATCAGGGGCTGTAGTGATAGGACAAGGGGTGATGGGTTCAAACTGAAACAGGGGAAGTTCAGGTTAGATATAAGGAAGAAGCTCTTCCCTGTGGGGGTGCTGAGGCACTGGGTGTCCAGAGAAGCTGTGGCTGCCCCATCCCTGGTAGTGTTCAAGGGCAGGTTGGACACAGGGGCTTGGAGCAAGCTGCTCTAGGGGAAGGTGTCCCTGCCCGTGGCAGGGGTTGGAGCTGGAGGAGCTTTGAGGTCCCTTCCAACACAAACCATTCTGTGATTCTATGACTGGGATAAAGGGGCTTCCTGGTTGGCCTTGCCATGTTTCCCAGTTAATTGCTGCCTGCCATGAAGCACTGCTGCCCTGCTGGCAAAGGCACTGCTTGCCCGCTGCAGTAGATCTCCCCGGGCTAACACAACGCACACAGAAGTGATGATTGTTCCCTATTTATTACCAACAGCGAGCAGGAACCCCAATCCCAGGTACTGCCAGCACACAGAAGGAAGATGGCTGGTGCCTGAAGTCCATTTCCTGGGATCTTACATCCCTACAGGCTGCTCTGACGGGTAAAATTGCTCCGCTGTGAGTAATATCTGCCTTTGAGAAGCACTTTGGGATCAAGCTTCCTGGAGCCCTGTTAGGGTAGGCCTGCCTTGCTGTTCCTGGGCGTTACCCACACACATAGCTTGGCACGGGCTTCCAAGAAAAAGGGTTGTGAAACTGTTTGGGGAGTCTGCTGGAAAAACACAGCGTGTCCTACCCGGTGCTTCTACATGGAGGGGAGCAAGCAACCCCAAGTCTTAGTGTCTGAACAGCAACCAGCTGTGAAATACCTGCTGCTTGCCCTGTTTCTAATCTGCATCAGCAGGGATTTGGCAGAGCATGGGCTAAAAGCTGTTGTTTCTACCTGCAGGCAGGCTTACCCACAGGTCCTCTTCTGAGGCTACACCAAAGCTCTGGCATTACAAGGACCCCAGCTATAGGTGTTTTGCTCACCCGTTCATCTGAAGTGTCTAATGTCTGTCTGGAATACACATTTGCTGCTCATGGTACATGGGTTTAGCTGAGGCTGGGTGTATGTGTTGCATAGGCTTTTTGCAGCTGGTAAATGACAGTCCAGTTACTTTAAAGAGACTGTTTGGATGTCTAGGGTCTAATTTAAGAACAGGGTTAGGTGCCCTCTTCCCCCAAGGGGGCAATGTGAACCTATTAAGGCTTGGGAGCCCAAGGAACAAACTCTCCTCCAAAGAAGGACATGTTTCATGAAGCCAGTGTTGGGATCAGAAAGGGAAGCAATGCTAACAGGGGACTCTATTCATGGAAAAGGAAATGAAACAGCTTGATGTCCCCCAGGCAGCATAGAACCATGGAATGGTTTGGGTTGGAAAGGACCTTAAGATCATCCAGTTCCACCTCCTACCATGGGAGGGATGCCTCACACTCATCAGTTAAAGCCTTTTCCTTCAGGATGCTTCCAGGGCCTTTCTGACCAGTGAAGGAGCCTCTCAGGACATGTGTAACAGCACACATGTGCTTATCCAGGATCCCCAAAGGAACAGATAGGAAACAGCTGGCCCGTGTTCACAGGCAGGCTTTGGCAAGCCCCTGGGATCTGTGCATTTGTCAGGCTGTGGGAGTCCCTGTTTCTTGGCTCTCTCTGTTCAATGCACTTCTCCTTGCACTGTGTCATGTATAAGAACAGCTGATATTTATATTTATGGGAGTGTGGATTGCTGTGCCAGCCAGCACAGGGTTCCCCAGCACCTGCGCTATAGGCTGGGCTGCAAAAGCACAAGGTTGCGTTAGGAACTGCTGTCTGCTGCTAGCCCTGTGCTGCATCGCTGCTCATCTCCAGTGTTTTCTGTCTTTTAAGAGAGGAAAGCAAGCTCTTACCAAGGCTCAGAGAATCCCAGCGGAAGCCACGCCACCGCAGGTGAGTACTGGAGCCAGCAGCACTGCAACAAATCGATGCTCACCTATGAATGATACCTTGCTTATGCATGAAGAATTAAAGGTGCTTCCTTGCTTGCTTCCAGGCTCTATTTCCAAACCTTGTTTTCCCCCAGATAGACAAACCACCTCCTATAACTATGTTGACAGTGAAAAGGGAAAGCATTCTGTTAAATAAGATACATGATTTCTAACCCCACCTACTGTCGTTCTTGTGGTTCTACCATCAATATTCCTCTTCACAATGCCTGTTTTACACCAGCTGTCCCAGTTTCAGATCCCAGAAAGACAGGACACCCCTTGCAGTGTATCTCAAGCGCCCAGTTTCAGGCTGAGGTCCCTGTTGGACCTGTGTGCTCCTGTTATTGCAGCTTTCACCAGCAAACCCACCACTGGTGGGAGAGCTGGTCAAAGAAATGACTTCCAAAGTGTTCAGACTTCCATGTATTTCTCTGTTCAGACCGTGTGTCCTGGACAAACTGAACACAGTTACACCCTGGTGTTGGTTCTTTGCTGTGCAGTATCCAGGGGGTACTTGGGAGGGCTCATCCTGGTTGTTCTCCTAAGGGCCACCTTGCATCAGACCCAAAGATGCGATTTTGTTTGCGCCAGCTCTGCAGAGATTGCAAGCCTGTGTTTGACCGCCCTGATCCTGCTGTGTCTTTCAGGCATTCAGATCCACGACAGAAGAAGAGATTTGTACTTTTAGCCACTGGAGGGTTCTCCTTCATTCTGAACGAGGAAGTTCTTGCTGTGAACTCTTACTATTTGCAACTGTGAACCAAGAAGGGAACTGCAGCTATTCCGTGCTCTCTCTGTTGGAAGGATACACATGCTATTTACTAGTTGAGGAGTGAAGAATCAACCTTTTCTATACAGTAAATAATTTCTAATAGCTGTGGGATTAAACCTGACTTTGTTGTGAAGAAATATTGTCTACTGAAGGCTTTTCATGTAGCCCTCCTGAAAAGACTCTTAGCACTTCTTAATCCATGTATTCACTTACCATCTCTTGATAAGAATCACAATTCTTATCAGTGCAGTTTCTAACTGGAAAGTGCAGGGATGCAGTTTGAATTTGCATATGCAGATGAACATGACATATATATATATGAATATGCAGATGAATTTGGCATAAATTCAGTGCTACAGGTTCTCAGCTTGATTTGATACCTCCGTATCGTTTTAAATAGTCTTAGGCCAGGGGCAAGAGACTTCCAGACAACCACGGGTCATGCTTATGGTTTGGAAGTACACTGATTTGTAACCATACTTGCAATTCATAGGGGCATTCTTCAGAAACTATATAATGTGCATATGCCCAAAGGCTCTGTTTTGCCTTCTTATAATGTATCCTCTAGAAAACAGTGATTTAACACTAAATCTGGGAGGAAATTTGGATCCTTATTAGGTGCAATTAGAATACCCTTGAGCAAAAGCTGGAGGGGGGAATGTTCTATTTTCCCAACCTCTCTGCAGGCTTAAGAGCTTCTGACCAAGCAAAAATCAATTCCTCCATGGTAGCTGCGTCCCACAGACCTCAGAGGGGCTGAATGTGGGTTCCATGCAGTGGCATCCATGAACCGTGCATTGATCCTGCACGTTCAGATCCCCTCCTTGCTTCACCACTCGCCCTTGGCAACTACATCTGCTGAAGCTGCTGGGAGTCAAACGTCCTGTGACTGGTGTTCAGGTCTGTGTATGTTCAGGTATGCACTGAAGAGAGACTGCTCAGCCTTTGTTGTGAATCCTAAGGATAAAGATTTGGGTTTCAATTTTCCTTATCCATTAGCTAGACATTAATAGACGCATGACAGACATAGACATTAAAGGAGCATGATAAACTTATCCTGCCAGTTCTATGCAGTTGCTTAAGGAAATTTGACCTTTGAGATCTTAGGCTTGTGATCTGGGAGGACAAATCTACCTGGTAGAAGTGTGGCTGTTTACACCAGATACATGCTGCTGCTGGTCTGCATCAGTTATAGCACCTTGCGTAAGTTTATAAATCACTGGAGCGCAATAACTTTTGGTGCTGTTGGTACTGATTTAAAAGAAAGGATTGCTTAAATCCCGGTTTGTAAGTGCATACATGAGCCAGAGCCACCTGAGGCCACGTGTGAAGGGGGCTATTTTAACCAAAACCAAGACTGGGTAAAAACCATCATGTCTCCCTATGGGTGAGCACCAGCAAGTCACTTGTTTGTAATAGTTCCATAAAATTGCCATTCTTCTCTTTTAAGTTTAGGAATATCTCTCCAAACAGTTTTCTTTTGTCAGCCCAAATCACTTCATCCCTTGATTTTTAAGGCTACGTGGTAATATAATGGGAGGAATCAAAGCTTTCCAAACTGTGCTCTGTGTATCTGTTTTATCGGTGTGTGTTGTAATTCCAGTGAAGTTATTGCTTCCAACCAGTGAAATATTATTTTGTCTCCCTCTGCCATTTTTCTTCATGGAAAATGTTTAAATCATTTCTCTCTAAGGTCTGAAAAGCCATATAACACTACCTAAAACTCCCTGATCTCTTCATCAGGGGCTGTAGCGATAGGACACAGGGTAATGGGTTCAAACTGAAACAGGGGAAGTTCAGGTTGGAGATAAGGAAGTTCAGGTTGTTCCCTGGCAGTGTTCAAGGCAAGGTTGGATGGGGCTTGGAGCAACCTGCTCTAGTGGAAGGTGTTGGGGTTGGAACTGGATGAGCTTTAAGGTCCTTTACAACCCAACCAGTCTGGGATTTGGTGATTTAAATCTCCTTAAAATGTAGTGCTTTTTGGAACAGTTTGGTCCTGTGCGTGTCACCGCTGGGGACGCTGAAGGTGACAGAGCCAGTGTTCATGGTGAATCAACCAGGTGGAATTGTACAGTACCGGGTGGGAAACCCCTTGTTTTTAAATGCAAGGACACAAACCATCAGTGACTCTACCTTGACATGGCAATGCTTTGAGCCATTGCTGCAGGGTTTGGCAATGCCACGTCCTCACCATCCAGCTGGGCAGCAAGTGCCCGTGCAGCCCCCAAAGGCCGGTGTCCTGTCCTGGTCCCCATCATCATCAGCTCCATGAGCTCTGCTCCAGGCTGGACACCGGGTGCTTGCTGATAGAAGAATGAGGACCTTGGGGACAGAGGCTTTGCTGCTCCAGCATTTTATCTTACACCACTGCAGCAACACGCACCGGAGCGTAGCTGGGTTTGTAGGCATCCGACTCTTCCGCAATAAACAGGGTTGGCAATTTCCCTTTAACAATGTAGTGTGAATAGAGGTTTGGACGTTTCACAGCAGTTCCTTACAGCAGTAAGCCTTTCAATATGCCTGTATATAATATATATGTAAAATACAGATTCCTCTCCCACGTTGTTTGCCCGGAGTGGAGCGTTTCTTTTTGCCCTCAGGCCAGCGCTGCGTTCCCGATGCTGCCGCACTGCCGTCACGCTCCCGGTGTCTTCATTCCCATTCAGTTCCTGTGCTCCTCTGCTCAGAAGGACTTGGCAGGCAGCACGCTGCACTCAGCAGCTGCCAGCTGGTCCTTCCCACGCTGATTTTCAGTTCCTGCTCGGAATGCAGCAGTCGTGGTGGTGACGGGAGGAGAAGGGATGCGGGATGTACCCACTGGAGCAGCATCTGACTCCCCGGCCACTCTGCTGAGCTCTGAAGAACAGGAGGACAAACATGGTTGGGATGTTACATTTCCTGGTAATTTACTGTGGGAAATCACTGTTTGCCTTCATCCACTGCCTTCATCACTGTTTGCCTTCATTGGGTACCACTTCTGAAGCTCTAGTCCAGGAATAACTTCTTTGCAGAGATGGGTTTTCCCTTATCTTTTCCTGATGGGCAGATGAGATACAGACTGCATCCTCCATGAGCCCCGTTCAGAGATGAACACAGATTAAACCCCTCCAGGGCTTCACATGCCTTCCCTGTGAGGAGGCTGGGGCTTGTTTGAGTAAGCCACAGGAACTGTTGCACATGTCTTCACCATGCATAGCCCAGGACACAGCTGGGTCACGTTTGCAGGCACCTTGCTTTGTCTTCTCACGTGGGATGGCCCTGGTCCAGCTCCTCCTCTGATGGTCAGATAAACATTGTGGGTGGCTGGGAGCAGTGGGGCTGGCTGAGCTACTCCACCCCAGTTTAGTCACTTGTTGCTAGCGTTAAAAATAGTCCTGGGTTGTGGTGACAAACAAGAGACGTTCTCTTGCTGTTAAAGAACACTTTAATTCCATCTCTGTTAAGGTGTCGATTGATTTCATAGAATCATGGAATGGTTTGGGTTAGAAAGGACCGTAAGATCATCCAGTTCCAACCTGCTGCCATGGGCAGGGACGCCTCACACTAAACCATGGCACCCAAGGCTCTGTCCTACCTGGCCTTGAACACTGCCAGGGTTGGAGCATTCACCTCCATTGGTATTTATGACTGTGCTGTGGTTTCTCAGCCTCTCTTCTGGCAGGCTCTGGCAAGCAGGACAGTGCTGCTCCTGTCTGTGTGAGGGGCTCAGAGGCACGCAGCGAGGCTGAGATCCGCCCGTGGCGTGTCAGCACTGGTGAGTTTGCAGAGGTTTGAACTGAAGGTGGGTTCTGCAGTACTGCAAAGGGCAGAAGCAGCAGTGATGTTTGCACAGGTCTAAACTCCTTATTTTTACATCCAGAATCTCGGCAGTGATTCATGGGGGGAGACCTGAGAGGAGCTCCAGTGCCTAAAGGGGCTGCAGGAAACCTGGAAAGGGGCTCGGGACAAGGGATGTAGGGACAGGCCAAGGGGAATGGCTTTAACCTGCCAGAGGGGAGACTGAGATGAGCTCTTAGACAGAAGCTTTTCCCTGTGAGGGTGCTGAGGCGCTGGCACAGGGTGCCCAGAGAAGCTGTGGCTGCCCCATCCCTGGCAGTGTTCAAGGGCAGGTTGGACACAGGGGCTTGGAGCAAGCTGCTCCAGTGGAAGGGGTCCCTGCCCGTGGCAGGGGTTGGAGCTGGAGGAGCTTTGAGGTCCTTTCCCACCCAAATCAGGCTCGGATTTCAGCAAAAACTGGGTGCAAAGCGGTGGTTTTGGTGCCTCGGTTGCTGGGAGGAGGATGCTCTCACTTCAGCATCACACACTGTGTAAGAGGGCTGCGTGTTACCGCACTGGCAGTATTGCTGTGCAAGCACCCTGTTTGTGGTCACATCATGCAGATCACCATTTCTTTGCTGAGGGGGTGCAGAAGCAGCTGAGGGCTGTGAAGTGAGTGCTGGGCTGCAGCGTGGGGCCATGGGGCTCTCTGGGCCAGCTCAGAGGATGCTCTCGGGTGTCTGGAGCCATAATGGAGCGACCCCAGCTGTCTGTAAACCAGCTTGTACATTGTGCTCCCCAAAACATGGTCCAACAAGAGTCCCTCTGAGCGCCATGAGCTCCTCAGCATCCACGCTGCTGATTCACCCTGCCCTCACAGCCTGGTTTCCAGGCAGGGGTTAAGCTGGGTGCAGCACTTCCAGTGAGCAAGGCTGGCCCTGCAAAGCCCTTGCACCTCCAAAGGTGGCTGCTTCCCCAGCCTCCATCCTCACCTCTGTACCCCCATCACCCCAGCCTGCGCTTTGCAGGCTCTGGGTTTGAGTCTGAGCAAAGCAGTTCCCCATCCCTCTTTCTCCACGTGGCAGATGCTGGGTACAGCACAGGGCTAGGTATTAGGAAGGTAAGTATTATATAAGTACATACACCTGTACTTATAAGTATGTAAGTACAGGTAAGTATTAGGAAGCAGGTCTTGATACTGGAATACAACAGTATTTCAGCCCCTACTTACTGCCTTTCCACCTGGGACAGGGATAAAGCAACAGTTTCTATGCTCTGTAATGTAAATCACTCCATTAGCTCCCAATGCTGTGTATTTAGCAGAGGGAAGTGTCACTTTAGGTAAATCCATCTGCCAAGTGAAAAACCAAATGGGAGAGGATGGAAGGAAACTGAATGTACTGAACATGCAAAGGGCATCTCTGGTAACTGAGCACAGCCTGAAATAATCCTGTCCTGGCTGCCTGGCACACGTTGCTTCCCTGTGTCTGGAAAAGCACCCCCACATTGCACAGGCTTCATCTGTTACCCTGTGTTTGTAGAGTCAGAGATCACAGAATCCCAGCCTGGTTTGGGTTGGAAGGGGCCTTAAAGCTCATCCAGTTCCAACCCCTGCCACAGGCAGGGACATCTTCCACTAGGGCAGCTTGCTCCAAGCCTGTCCAACCTGACACTGAACCCAAGATGATCCAAGTCTTGCAGATACCACTGAATGATGTGGTCAGAGGACAGCCCTTTGCTTTGACCTTGCAGAAGATCAACCCTTCCTTGGTCTTTAAACATGAGTTCCCATGAAGGCCTTGAAAGTCTGTTTGTCTCTAAGGTTTGTGGACCCCATGCAGTCGCTGGCCCCACAGAGCAGCCCTCACATCTCAGTAGGTCTGGTTGCAGCTCTGGAAACCAAGACCTCCAGGTTTGTGTGGGTTGTGAAGCAGTATGGACTAAAGCAGGAAAGCCAGGCTCTCAGGAAGGCATGAGGAACGGCAGTGCTTCTTGTGAGCTACCCAAATACCATCAAGCCTCAAGCATTAGCTGGGTAAATGATATTTAACAGAAGCTGCCATGTGCAGCTCCACCAGCATGAGGAACGCTGCGTGCAGTCTGGGTCCTCAAATAACTGCAGAGAAGAACACAGGGGCTAATTAGAAATGATGGGCAATTAAGCAAGTCCTCCAGCTGGACTTCTTAATGCTTAAAGAAGGGGTTTTTTAAGGTAGAATAAGTAGACTTGAAGGAAAACGTGGTTTAAGTCAAGCTGTCACATAACTCAAACCTCTGATGCGCATGATACCATCGCAGTTCCGCCCACCGCAGGTTGTTTGTTGGTGCTGGATTTGTGCCATGTTTTAAGAACAGATTAGCATCGAAATCCTTTTTTCCCCTGCGCCAGTGACAGCTGATGGGAGGTGTGCAGGGAACAGCCAGCCATTATTCTGCTTGTGAATCATAAAGGTACCTTGCTGCAAGAGCAGCATCAAGGACGGCGCCGCGCTGCGGGTACGCAGCACTTGAGGTCTCCGTGTAACGCAAAGGTGGGTGATTTACTGTGAGTAAATGGGCTGGGGCAGGGGGTGGTTCCACTCTGCCTCATGCAGGATCCAAGCACCCTCTCCTTGACCTCAACATTTGCTGACAGAGCCCGAGAGGGTTGCCCAATGCCTGCCCTGGGCCATTCCGACTGTTCTGGGTTTGTCTGGATACGTAGGACCAGGATTGTGGTTGCGTCATTTGTCCTGTTTCATCCAAAACACTCCCATTCAACTTATTAGTTTGATTGAAGCATCAAATCTATTTGCATCATCTATAAGGTGGCATATTGACCAGAGCGGGTCAGTGGGGCTCCTCTGCCCCACAAGGCAGGGCTAAGCTGCTCACAGTGCATGACGAATCTATGCCTGGTGTTAAGACAGGTCTGATGTGGAGGCTTCTACATCTGTCCTTCAAAACACACTGCTATGGACCTCTTGTCTCACAGGAGCACTCATGGGACAGTGCAATGATGGGGAAGATCAGGGGGCAAAGCCACGCTGGAGATGAAGATGTGGGCAGGAAACGAGTCAAGGGATGCACTGGCATCATCCTGCAAGGCATCTCCGTGCAGCATCCTCTCAGCACAGGCACAAGAGGTGATCCCCTTCCCTGCATTGCCTGCCCACAGGCTGTGTAACGGTATCCCATAGAGCAGCTTTATTTACTTACTTGTTTTCCCTTGCTTACCCAGGAAAGCAGCCTGGAAACTCCACTGGGAAATGCCAGTTTGGGAAGCATCTCTGGCATCAGCCCGCAGGGCGCGGGTGCTGCCTGGGCTGCTCTAGGCAAGATTCCCGCACTGACAGTGTGCAGGGCACAAAACACCCATAGGAGTCACTAATGAGAGCGGCTGCCTGTCTGCTCGGGAGCACTGGGAAAGGGAGGGGTTTCGGGGAAAGAAGAGCGTTCCCTCTTGCTGCTCCTTGCCTGGGAAACGTGCTTCCTGTGGCTTTGCAAACCGGGGAGGGCAGGAACCCAGAGCCGGGTTTATTCCCTTGTGCGTATCCATCCCCTTCACCTCCCATACACACAGCTGCAGCATGCACCGGTACTTGCTTTAACGCGGACTGAAACCCCTGAAGGATCTTCCGGCCTGATTCTGGCAGGAGAAGGATCTCCTGCCTGCATAAAGGCTTTATGATGGCAGATCCAAACTTCCATGGGATTCCTGCCCCTGCCTCCGAACTTTGTTTGTGTCAATATGAGCAGGAAATGTTGCACATCTCTGCGGAGGGAAGAATGAGTGCATTGAGTCAAGCCGGCTCGGTTGGAGCAGCTCAGGGACTGTGCTCTGCATCCTTCTTAGCAATCCTGAAAGGAGGGAGAGCAATCTGTAATTAAAGCAATACATATGTAAAGGAGCATCTGCCACACAACCAGTTCAGCTTCTTTGTGTTCAACACGGATCTCTGTTGATGTGTTATTTGTGGCTTACTCTTTGTATGTAAGGGTGTTATTACACTGGATTTTGGCTTGATTTAAGCAATTAAGTGAGTCAAATCCTTCAATTCATTTGCAGGCTGTTCGAAGCTGTTCTGTTGGCTCTTGATGGGTGTTCCTGAGGCTGCCTCTCAGCTTGCAGCTACTCTTATGATTTACCAGTATTCAGAAGCAGGTTTGGGTAAATCAGTTCAGGTTTTCACTGACCAGATGTGCTTGGACGTGAACCTGAGAGCCCTTCTCACAAACCTGGTTGGTTTCTGTACTTCTCTAACAGCTCTTCTGATGAACGGCTTCAGTAGCTTCAGTCCAATTCCTTGGTGGCTCTAAGATCAAGTAGCTCCATTTCAGTTTAGCATGCAGTAAAAGTACTGAGAGCCTGAGGTCTTTGTGGCATGAAAGAAGATGCTCTTATTTCAGTGTAGGAAATGAGCCTGGGCTTGCATTTCCTGATCTCTCAATGCTGCTGCTTACTCTGTGCGTAAACGTGATCCCTTATTCTTTGTTTCTTTCCAGGGCCTGGTTCAAAGCTTGGAGCTCCCTAAATATCTCTTCAAAACCATAAATATATGAAAACCAATATCATCGTATTGGTGATTTTGCTGTCTGTGATCACTCCTGCTGCAACGAATGGCCATGGTGTGCAGGGCTCGTGGGTTGGACTTGGGTGTGGATGAGCATCTCTTCCTCCTGAGGTGTATGTCCATGTTCCTAAGCTGGAACTCCAGCTGTGCCAGCATGGCTCAGTCAGGAAGGAGGCTTGGTCTGTCCTGGTTAGGTGTCTGTTTTGGCTGCAGCAGGTTGTCACCATGTGTGCACAGTACCCTGTGTCATTGGATCATGCAATGCTGCATCTCTCTTCCCTTTGCAGGATGCTTCTCCTTATCTCCTGCCTTGTGTTGCTTCTGTGATGGGAGAATGGGATCAGTGCAGACAGCAAGGGGCACCTCTGGCTGCTTCTGAATATCAAAGCTCTTGGAGGTTATTACAGGCTGAGAACATTGGGGCTGTTCAGCCTGGAGAAGAGAAGCTGCGTGGAGACCTCAGAGCAGCTTCCAGTGCCTGAAGGGGGCTACAAGGATGCTGGAGAGGGACTCTTCATCAGGGACTGTAGGGACAGGACAAGGGGTGATGGGTTCAAACTGAAACAGGGGAAGTTCAGGCTGGAGACAAGGAAGAAGTTCTTTACTGTGAGGGTGGTGGGAAACCGGCACAGGGTGCCCAGGGAAGCTGTGGCTGCCCCATCCCTGGCAGTGCCTGATGGAAGAGGGATCATGCAAAGCTCATGCATGCTCCAGGCCTTAGTCCTCCGAAGGAGGCAGTAACAGACGGTGTGCAAGCCACCTCTTCTTCCAAAGGTCCCTTTCCCACAGCTAATGCCCCTTCCCAGGGAGCTGTGCTGTGTCCTGGCGCCGCTGTCGAATGGCACAGCGTGGGAAGCGAGCTTCCCACCAGGTTTAGCTTGGAGAAGTGCCACACTGCAGTGTGGCAGCAGCAGAACGAGCGAGTTCCCACTGCCAGGGAGATGGAGACAGTGGAGCAGCTTGACAAGGAGCCGACTGTTGGGTGAAACAAGGGA
The DNA here is from genome assembly GCF_028554395.1 of Pezoporus wallicus. Lineage (NCBI taxonomy): Eukaryota > Metazoa > Chordata > Aves > Psittaciformes > Psittacidae > Pezoporus > Pezoporus wallicus. Next base: position 844,830 of record NW_026637336.1, on the reverse strand, counting down.
AAACAGTGCTTCTGTGGCAGAGTGTGAGCAGACTGTGGTGCTCCCAGCTCAGGGATGCTGAGGGGTGCAGCAGCACACACACAGACACCAGGTCTCTCCTCAATGCAGCTCTCTGGATGCAGCCTCCAGTGTAGTGAGTTACAAACCTTGATGGGCACAAGATGGGTCCTTAATTTGCTTGGTTATCAGCTATCTATCTATCTATCTATCTATCTATCTATCTGTATCTATCTATATCTTGCAGGTAGGCACTGGATCTTTGGTCTTAATGTAGGCTGTGATTTATGCTCAATGGCTCCTGAGCTCCAGCAGGGCTGGCATCACACTACAGCCCTCGAGCCGTGTAATGGTGTGTGCTGAGCATCACGTCACCCCATCCTGCATCCCCTAGCAGCGCTTGTGCTGTTAACCAAAGCTGCTGGTCAGTGTGCTGCCAATACAGGTGACTTTCTCTCCTGCCACCACTGAACCCTGTGGGGACAGAGCAATGCAGGAACCAGTCTGCTGAGTGCTTCCTTGGCCTTAATCCCATCCCAGAGCTGCTGAGCTTGGGGCCTGGTGCTCACTGGGCTGATGTATGAAGCGCTCAAGGGTTCTTCATTAATTGTGTGTGTGAATATCCCCAGGACAGCTGTGTAAGCTCAAGAGCATCTCATTTCCCATGTGGAGCTCTGGCCTTTTCCCTACCTGAGGCATAGTTCCATGAGTATCTCACTGGTGTCTTGCTACCCAGCAGGAGCCACCACGTCGCAAAAGGCTGTAGCAGTGGCTGTTAGAGAGGAAACTTCCTCCTGCTTATGGGAAGTTGACCCATCCTCTGAGCACTGGCTATCCACAGGCTATAAGGAGGACACAGGAGCAGTGTGTGCAAGGGGGTTATGACTTGTGCTTCCTCCTGAGTCCTTGTATGCAGCCAGAGAGGGATTTCTCAGGGGGGTTGGAAATCTGCTCAGAGCTCTTTGCTGTTATCCCACTGATATCAGTGGCCTTTGGCCATGACCTGGCCTGGATTTTGGTGGGGACAGCCTGAAAGGACATAGCTGGGTTTAAGTGCTGCCCATTGTGTACAGTTAATCAGAGTGAGCTTTTCTATATGGTTCTTTGCAGGCACAGAGAACCTCAAGCTCCAGCCTCCTGAGAGGTACCCATCCATCCTTACCATGCAGGGGGGAAAACCTGCTCTACACCTCAAAGGGAGAAGTCCCTTTGAGCTCAGGTATGTGAAGGCAGGGGATATGAGAGCGCTGGGTTTGGACTGAAAAGCTTGCAGGATCGTTTGAAGACCATTCTGACAGACCTCGGCTTACAGAGGTCAGTGGGGTTTTCTGGCAATAGCAGACCAAGAGGTCACTTTTACCACTGAACTCCTTTGAGGCTGTTTTAACAGCAGCCAGTGCTCGGAAAATGAGCCTGGTAAACACGAGAAGAAGGTTGTGCAATTGCCTGGTTTTGTGGTTTGTTAGAGTTTTGCATGGGTGGGCACTGTGGTGTGAACCTGCTTTCAGTTCCACTGATGCTCTTGCTTGCAAAGCTGAGGTACAAACCTCGAGTCCCCTTTTCAAAGGCCCTGATGGATCCCAGGGGCTGGATGCAGGGGGGAATCAGGGGGGATTTTCCTCCTGCACCAAAGGCAGCCTGTCACTTAGAAACTGTCTCTGCATCACCCTTGACATCACTCCGGGGTAAAGGCTGGACTTGATCCTAAAGGTCCTTTCCAACCTGGTTGATTCTATGAGTCTTGATCCTGTGGCAGTGCCATAGACTTTCATGGTCCAGCAGGCAGGCAGTGGAGATGAGATGGGGTGTATGTGTGTGGCAGCACTGAGACTCAGCACTGCTCTACACCGGTAGCTGCAGTGATTCAGCTCTTGAGGATGAGGGTGGATTAGCCAGTCAGGAAGCCAGGAAGGGCAGTGATGCTCCTCAGCACCAACTGCACTGCAGAGTGGGAAGTGAATGGGGCTACGGGAAGGCTGGGACCTTGTGCTGGGTTTCCCTTGGCTGCTGTCAGACACCCACCCTCTACCACCCTCTACCACCCTCTACCACCCTCTACCACCCTCTACCACCCTCTACCACCCTCTACCACCCTCTACCACCCTCTACCACCCTCTACCACCCTCTACCACCCTCTACCACCCTCTACCACCCTCTACCTATCACCCTCTATCACTCCCTGTCCTCAACAGGAGATGGACTGCAGCCTCACCTCCAGATGCAACCCCCTCAACCAGCATTGCTCTGAAGATGAGAGCTGACAGTGATTTGTTTCTGTGTCCACTGAATATACTTGGCTGTTCCCATCTCTGGATCTTGACTCTTCCCAGCAACAGCAATGCCTCATTTCACCAGTGATGAAACTGAGACCCGTTGACTTATCTAAGGTAAAGAAGCAACCAGACACAGGCAGCAAGAGGAAGCCAGTTCCTTGCCTTCCAGATCTCTCCACCCCTGTGCCCGCATCCTGGCCAGCTCCATGCAGGGTGCAGGGAGGCTGCTCCTGAGGGAACGAGCCGGGATGTGCCCTGGGTTGCCTTTCCTTTCTCTCACACCGCTTTAGCCCTGTTTCCAGAACACTTTCCCCACCTTCCTGTCACAGCCCTGACCACACTCGAGTCTTACGTGCATCGATTTTCTTCCTGCTCAGCACAGTTCCGTGACGGCTTCAGGTTCATCTTCCCCTGCCTGAATACTGGAGGGGGGGGAGCAATCCTTTTCTCTGTCTTCATTGTTAGTGCCATTGGGGTGTTTTCCTGGAATGAGGCGTTTGGGGTTTTCCTTTCACTACCTTTCGCAGCAAGTGCCCACTGTAGTGCGCAAGCTGAGAGCATCACCTCGGTGTCACGGTTCCCTTCAGGTGCGCAGGGGGTTTTAAGCCCAGGATTTTCCACTTGCAAATAAAGGTTGTTCTTCTGCTGCTGAAAGGGAAGGACAGCCCGTTGGCTGGTGATTCATTCAAGTGAAGGAGCCTGGGATATGAGGAGCTGCTCGTAGCCCCCATAGCTGGGATATGAGGTGGCACAATGAGGTCCAAGGGGAGATGGGGATGTGCTGCCTGGGACTCTGGCTGAGCCTGGCCATTAGCAGGGAAACTGAAAGCCCACCTCCAATTTGATGTCTGGATCTGACCCCTGGACCCATAAGCAGCACTCACATGGCTCTGTCCCCCATTTATCATGCATGAGATAGGTTTGGAGGAGTCTTTTTCCAGATGAAGCTTCTTCCTCTGGTGTGACTTGATCCTGGGGGAGTTGCATGTGGAGAATCACATCAATTTTAGGCTGTTAGCCCCATTCCCTGCTAAAACAGAGTGCCTGAACAAGCCGTGTGTTGCTGTAGCTCTACAGGAAACCTCTTGGTAGGATGAAGGCAACTGACACCCAGCCCCCAGCCCATCACAGCCCGAGTGCAGTGGGACAGGAGTGGGAGCAGGGTCCCATGAGAGGGACCAGTGCTCCCATCACAGCAGCTGCTCTTCTGGCCCCTGGGGTAAACATGAGATGAGCTGAGGTCTCTTCTCAGTGCTCTGCAAGAAGGCTGCAGGCTCCCACAAGCAGCGTGCGTCTGTACCCAGACACTGCAGCAGGTTTGCCTCCAGCATCAGGAGGATGCAGGGGCCAGGGCTGCAGCATCTCCTGTCATCGCGTTCCTGGAAGGATGGGAGATGCCCTGGTTGTGTGTCAGGGCTGGGATTTACCCAGGGTGGAGCCACTTCTTGGGAATGCTTTTTCTCCAGGCTGGAAAGGGCAGAGGGGAATGTTGAAGCTGGGATATCTGATGCCCTGCCATCACCGGGCACATCTCTTGACCTCATTATTCATTTGCAAGTGTGTAGCATCTTTTGCAGAAAGGATGCTTAGAAAGAGAAGCACCTTCAAATTGATGTTCCTGGTAGCACCATCCCACTGCAGCCCTCCCATGGGAAGTCTCCGTTCTGCATCTGCTGCATCCCCAGAGCCCTGCAGGGAGAGGCGGTTCCTGGCCTCTGAGGAACTTGACATTTGTCATTGTGCTGCCACCATTTTGCTCTGCAGAAGCCCCCTGGCCACCTCCAGATGTCCCTCAATGATTTCCTGGTGTTTCCACACTCCCACGTAGCACACATGAGACATGAACTTGGTAGGGCGTGAGCTGGGATTGGGGTGCCAGTGATGTCCATTTCCTTATGTCTGGATCTGTGCATCCTTTGCTTTGCAGTGCTGGAAGGAAGGAGGTGCCCCAGTGGCCAGGATCCAGCCTGGGACACTCCTTCCCACGCTGCCAGGATGGTTTCTATAACACCAGGGATGTTCTGTTTCCATTTCTGCACACGTTGTTTCCTTTACCTTCACTGGTGAGGTGATGCTGAGCTGCTCGGGTTCCTGTGCGCAGCCCGGGGGCAAGAGTTCCTACGAAAGGGGTTGCCTGTGCCACTGTGGCCATGAGCAAAACCAGCTTTGCACCACCTCGGACCATGGCATCGGGGCTGCCAAGCTGGCTTGGGGCTGTCACTTGCTGTCTTCTTTAAGCAGGTCTTGTCCCTGGCCTCAGCACTAAGAACATTCCGATGTTGGCAGCAGCCTTTGAAGCTTTACTTTGCTCTTCTCCCCACAGAGCCCTTTGTTCTGCAGCCTGAGGACTACCCTGAGCCATGCCCACATCCTGGGGCACGGGGCAGGTGAGGCTGCACACGTGTGCCCGGCTGCAGGGCTCCTCCAGCATCACTGCAGCATCATGTCCCAGCATGGAGGTCCTTCATCTTTAGCACCAGCTTTCCATGAGGCTGTGTGATGGAGGGGTGGACGGGCAGGGAGGAGAGACAGAGAAGTCAGTAGATGGCAGAGTTGGTTTAGCATCTGCTCGTTGCCATGTCTCGTGCAGGCTCACAGGGATTTTAGGATGGATTTCCTAAAATCCAACCCCCAGAGCATCACAGCCTGTGGTGCTGGGACTGTGGGTACCACTGCGGTGTGTACTGCATGCTGGTGAAGGTGACACTGCTCTGCCTTTGCATCGCTGTGCAAGTGGTTCAGGATGGGGTTTGCTGCTTCTGACTGTGTGTGCCCCGTCTTGGTTGGGCTCTCAGATGGAGCAGGGTGACTGTGTGTGGATTTCCACCCCGGCACAGATCCCACCTTCTCCATGGGGATGGTTATTCCCAGGCAGGGGCTGAGGATTGGCTCCCCAAAGCCCTCGGATCAAAGCTCCTTGTCTGCTCCTCACCCCTTTGGCTGCTCACCTTTGCTGGCTGATCTGCCATCACCAGCAGCATCACTCTCTCTTGCTCCACATGGGGCTGTGCATGATCCCAAGGGAATCCCAGTGATCCCAAGGGATGAGCAAAACCCCCCAAGGGATTCCAGGGCCAGCAGAGGTAGAGGGTTAAGGCTGGAACAGGATGCAGTGAAGAGCCACGGAGGTGATTCTCTTGGTGGTGAAGAAAGCCCCATGGTGAGAACCTCGTGGAGGTCGATGTGTGTGAGGTTTTGAATGAGTGATTTGCATTGATGTTGCCTCTTCAGGGGGCTGTGGTTTAATGCAGGAGAGAAAGGCAGAAGACGAAGTCACTGGCTGCTAAACCAACCCAGGGACATTGCCCATCTCTTGGTCATTTCCAGTCAGGATCCAGATTTGCTGCAGGACGTGTTGGGGCCATTGAGCCAGCCCAGAGCACAAGGGCTCACTTCAAACCTCTGGCTACAGAGGGAAAGGCTGTGTCTCACCCACCTCCCGCATCCACCCAAAATCCTTGGCCTCCATCCATCCCTTTAAGGTCCCTTCTGTCCCAAACCAGGCTGGGGTTCTAGCTTTGGCCAAGAGCAGCAAAACCCTCCTTAGGGCAGCACGCAAACCCTGACCTAGGGGCACATCCCACCCATGTGGCTGGGGATCCCCATGGGGCTGCGAGAGCTTGAGGTTGGGTGGCTTTGCCATGGGCAAGGCTGGCTTTGGAAACGTGGAGCTCATGGAGTGCTTGCAGCAGCATCCTCCAGGACCCAGCCCCACAGGGTTTCGCTGTAGCTTTGATGGTCACAGGCTCCAGCACCCCTGGAAGCTGCTTTTGGTGCTTGGCTGAGTGAGGGGAGATACATGGGATGCTCCCGGTCCCTTCCGCTCTGACTCAGGCAGCAGGGGCTTCTTTGGCAGGGCTGGGGTTCCCCCCACCAGGCTCTATTTTTAGGAAGCCAGAAGTAGGTGCAGCTGACACAGCAAGAAGTTTCTGGTGCAATCTGTGGTTTCACAGCTTTGGTGAGGCTCAGCATCAGCAGTTTAGCGGGTGGATGCTCTCCATGCAAGGCTGGCATCACCACCCTGATATGGCATGGAAGCCATGTGCCCCTTTGGGGTCCTTAATCCTCTGTGGGGTCCCTGGGGCTTGTTTCTGTGCCTTTCCTGGCTCTCCAGCCACTTTGATCCCTTGGGAAAGGGCACCCATGGGTGGTACAGGAGGACAGGGAAGCGAGGAGGGAAGGGGGTACAGGGGATGATGGCCATTGGAGCAGGGTGGATCAGAGGGACAGCATCACCTCAATGCCATTCCCTGCAGCTCTTTCCTATTGCTCTTTGCTGCTCTGGAGGGTGGCTTGGAAGAGGCAGATGCCTCTGGGGAAAATGAGGTGGAGGTGGTGCTCTGCACCCTGCTCCCATCAAGCTGCAGGGCAGCAGGAGCAGGGTCCAGCTCGTGTTCATGTCTGATGGAGCCTGGAGCTTCTGCTGACCTCCTCATGGATGTCTCCATGGCTCACCACGGCCCTGCAGCCTGCCATTACCACCATAGCGGCTACAACCAGCATCTCTTCTTGCACAGAGAGACATGAACACTGCAAGCACTGGCACCTTCAGCTCTCCCTGAGGCTGCCTGTTGCTGCTCTGCGCTCCAAGAGCTTTCTCTCATTCTTACCAAGGTGAGAAAGGAATGGAAACTGCCACGCAACCGTTCCTTCTCCTGATGCTGATGATGCTTTCTGCGGTGTTCTGGCTATGTCTGTTCCCTCTTCCTCTCTGTTGATGGTGTTGTCCTGGAGATACAAGAGCTCAGAGGATACAGGAGAGGGAAAAACCTAAAGAAGTGACAAAGCAAACGGTGGGGAAGCTCAACTTCCCCTTCTGCCAGCGGCCCTGTGCTGAAGGAACTTCATTGGGGTTTCTCTCCCTTCTGCATCCCTCTCACGGCATTGCAGCCAAACTGCTTTGGTGACTCAAAACAGCATCTCCCTTTTGAATGCATTGTTCTCAGCCCTGCCCTGCACCCAGCTTCTGTTACTTGTGGAGAGCATTCGGGGTGAGCAGCGCAGCTGAAAGAGCTTGACACGAAACCACAGTGGGCATCGCAAGCCAAATGAAATCACTCCTTTCTCAGCAGCTTTCACCTCGCTGCCTTCAGAAGCGCTCCCGGGCAGGCGAGCGGATGTTTTCTCAGTATACAAAGCTCTGAGCACCGAGGACAAGTGGAGAAAACGTGTTGTTGATGAGCGGAAACAGCACGACTGGGTCAATAGGAATGCAAGCGATGGATCACATTTTCCCATCATCTCGGCCAGGGTGGGATGTACGGAGGAGCTGTGCCAGTCTGGGCTCGCACGTGGATGGGCATGGTTACAGGCAGAGGGTTTGGGCACTGAAAGAAAACCCTGTAGCTGAGCTCATCGATGGTGAAGGTGTGACTTCACCTTCCCTGATGTTATCCTATGCGGGCAGACTCTTCCCTCTGTTGCTGGGCACTCCTTCCTATCATTGCACTCAACCATGTGTTGTTCCCCAAGGCTGTAGCATAGAAACTGAGACTGGTTTGAGTTGGAAAGGACCTCAAAGCTCCTCCAGCTCCAAGCCCTGCCACAGGCAGGGACCCCTTCCACTAGAGCAGCTTGCTCCAAGCCCCTGTGTCCAACCTGCCCTTGAACACTGCCAGGGATGGGGCAGCCACAGCTTCTCTGGGCACCCTGTGCCAGCGCCTCAGCACCCTCCCAGGGAAGAGCTTCTGCCTAAGAGCTCATCTCAGTCTCCCCTCGGGCAGGTTAAAGCCATTCCCCCATGTTCTTACAGCAGTCAAGGGGTCAAGGACATGCAGCCATGATGCTATCTGGCCTTGCCATGGGCTAACACAGGTCTTGAGTCTTTCTCCCTACCCTTACCATCCACGCGGCCAACCTGGTGATGTGGGGTGGTGGATGCAGCTCCAGAGGGCTTGCTCTGTGCCATCTAGGGCTGGATTGCCAGTGTGGAGCAATGGTTTCCTGCAGAGAGCTGCCAGCCTGCTCTCCGCGCTGACAAACCCCTGCCAGGATCCCTGCTGTCACACTTTCCACCCGGTCTCTCCCGTCAAGGTGACAGTGACGAGCAACTCTCAGTTTCATGGTGTGCAGCACAAGCTGGCCAACCCTCCGATGATGCTTTGTACCGGGTACCCAAACCCTGAGCCTCTCCCCATCCTCCTCACCGAACCCAGCATCCTCCCGTGAAGCTGCCAACAGCTCCGGCCTCCCCAGCAAGCTGGATGCAATGGGGCCAACAACATGTTTGGGGTTTCCGGCATTACCTCCGAGTTCTTCTCATTTCAGTGAAACAGCGAGAGGGGGAGATCCAAAAACGGCTTTGAGAAGAAGCCAGGGCTCAGGAATAGCAGTGTAAATCCTCCCCTGCTGCTCTCTGCAGTGCTTATTGATGTGGCTTCGCACGTTATCGCTGCCTCTCAGTCCTGATGCTCTGGATTCAGGGAATGTGTGAAGCGATGACTGCCCATGTCCTTTTGTAGAGACCTCCCCCAAACGTGAGTGTTAAATTCAGAGGAAGAGCCTGGAAAATGCTGGTGAGCACCGTGAGGCTGATGCACTGGGGGAGTCTCTGGGGAGCCATGAAATGGCTTTTTTGCATGTGGCAAGCTCACCGTGGCAGGGACCGTGTGCGGGAGCCTGATGTCCGACCAGACCACTGCGAGGACGTTGGGGCAGGTTTTGCCAGTGTCTGTCCAGAGATAAAGCCCATTTTAACACATAAAGGACTGAAAGCAGTGCCCCCAGGCTGTGTGTGGGTTTGATCCCATGTACAGCAGAGCTTCAAGCCCAAGGGACCAGGTCTAAAGCCCATCAAAGCTAAGGGGGACCCCCTTTTGCAACCCAACACTGTGCATCCCCAGCACTGTTTGGGTCACCTCATTGCTGTCACGACGATGCTCCTGTGGTGCTTGGGAAGCCCTGGTGGTCTGGACAGCAAGGCAGCCCTTGGATGCTGAGGGCATGTGAGCATCCCTTGGGACATGGGCACACAGGAGCTGGGACCCCAGGGCCACTTTCTCCTCTAGAAGGCAAAACCGACATTGGGGAGCTGCCCTGGAGCTGGCAGCCCCATCCCAAAGCTCCCCTCATTGCAGAGGGGTGACGGTCCTGGCATGGTGAGGCTCCAAAGCACCATCCAGGGCCTCTGCCTACCGCTGCCCACGAAGGTGCCATCCCACACGTGTGATTTGGGTGCTATATTTAGGAGCAGGGTGACCTGTCAAGGCTGCAGAGATGTTTGTGCTCTGTTACCAGCTCTTGCATTTGCAGCTCGAGCGCCCTAACCACACAGGACAGGATGCGAGGGAGAGGGTAGGTAGCAAAAGCGACTGCTGGACTCCATCCTTCAATGCTCTGAGCAGCCCTGATGAGGTGCTGTGCACCCTCCTCTCCTCTCCTGAGGCTGCAAGCAGTGAGACCCCTCTGCATTTACACTGCGTTATTGGTGGTGCATGGCTGCACAAGCATCAGATGCCTGAAGAGCCTGGGGGCAGGATCTTGCCTCCCTGCTGCTGGCTGGGGAGGCGTGAGCACATAGAGGGGATATGGGTTGCCCAAAGTTGCATGGAGGTGATGCTGGGGCGTCAGCAACCAGCACCCCCAACAGCCCTTTTCATGCCCGGTTGTGTAGGTGGAGGTAACATGGGTAAGTGAGGACAGAGTCTGTGATGGCTTGTGCCCTTGGGTGCAGGGTGAGCACCTCGCTATGGTGTCACTGAAGCTGTTTAAAACTCATCTCTCCAAAGTGATGCCAAGCACCAAGACCCAAAGTCCCACTGTCTATTGAGGAGCATGAAAGCTGTGCCCACACTAGAGGTGCAGTGCCCATGGAGATGGTCCTTTCTCCAGCATCATCCAGCCTACCGAAGGAGAGACGTCACCCATTGGGAGCACAAGGGAAGGCCAGAAAGCAGCTCAACCTGCCAAGTGTATGCACTGCAAAATCACCCTTCCCGTGAAGGAAACAGAGGGTAAAAAAGCTTTCTTCCCCTTTTGAAAAACCACTGATTTTCTGGTGCTCCCCAGCCCCTGTTCAGCAGCTCTGTCCTTGTATTCATGGTCTCCATTTCTCTGACGGCAATTTGTCATGAAACTTTCATCCACAGCAGGGAAAAAAAACAACCACTGGGGCATAGTTTGGAGTGTTTCGAGGGCAAATATGAATATATGGAATAATATATCTCTCTGCTTCTGGTTGAGAGATAGGAAAAAAGCATGGAAGTGCACCAAAGAAAGTCTAAGCAACCTTCTTTTGTTGTGGGAGATGGCAGTGAACAAACCTACCCACTACGAAGAGGTTTTTCCAGGAAGTGTAGGTTGCTGCAGCCTGTATCCCTTGAGCAGCGGGTGCTCACGCAGCAGTTCTCATGCTACTTGCAAGCGGTGCATTTGAAGGAGCCCCAGCACCGCGCGTGGAGGATGAACGAACCCTACAGCCCTGCGACACCCCGAGCCATGAGCAGCACCTCGCCCAGCACCATGAAAATGCTCATGGGCTTCCTCGCTCTATTTATTGTAGCGCAGACAATCGGGACCGTGCTCTTCTGTTTGTATCTTCACATGAAGATGGATAAGGTAAGTGGAGAAATAAGGTGGTCTGCGTTGGGTTGCTAACGCGATTTGCCTTCCGCTGCGGTGAGGTGTGCTCACCCAAAGGATGAGCATGGTAGAAGATGATGCCGGACACTGGATGGATGCAGGAGTGGCATTTATTGCACCCATGTTCTCATTTCTGTTTTAATTTGCCACTAAGATGTATGTAAGGAAGAAACCTGTTCCCTTTGTTAACAGAACAAGAATGGATCGATGAAGAAGATCCATTAATAGCAAACCATGGCCAGTCCAGGGAAAGAAGAGTGTGGCTTAAACACACAAGTGGCTATTTTAGGTTCATTGGTGGATTTTCTGGTGACGCTCATCATGAGGATTGGGGGGGTCCAGAAATGCAGCTTTTTTTAGTGTTTGTATGTGTGAATTTGACCAACATCCCACTTTAGATGCTGTTTTTCTGGTTAGAGAAAAGAAGTGGACCTTAGTGCTTGGCCTTTTAGTGAAGCTTGGCCTTTTAGTGAAGAGACACGGTATTGGTGACTATGTCTTCTACTTGGGACAGTATTTACCAGAGAATTAAAAGCTAAAAAGCTGGGTTTGATATTGCCATGACTGCACGATGCTTAAAGTCACCAATCATCTGAAGCTACTTTCCTCCAAACCAGAAACCAGCTTAAGAAATGGAGTGTGTCTAAACCCAAGAACAAGTTCTCTGTACCAGATACAGTGATCAGATCATCATTAGTGTTTTTTAAACACGCTGTCTCAACTTAAATTGACATTTAAGTGGGTGACTTCTGATCTTCAAGGGCAGGAAGCAACCCTGAACTAGAGAGGCTGAAAAGACAGGGCGGTAGAAGGAGACTTTACTGCATGGAGTTTGCAGCCTGGGGTGAAGGGATGAGTAGAGGGTCCCCAGAGGTAGCTGAGATGCAGATTGATCGATCTATATCTATCTATCTATCTATCTATCTATCTATCTATCTATCTATCTATCTATCTATCATCTATCTCTCTCTCTCTCTCTGGCTCTTTTTATTCTGAAGCTCTTGGCAGAATTCAGCCCCATCCCACAGGTTCTTTTGGTCCCTGGCTGCTCTTTTAGTCAATAAGCAATCTGAAACAATGGGACGATGCCCTGCATGGGCAGGGCAGTGTGGAGTTGAGGGAGAATCCCAGCTGGATCCGAGCTGGGATGGACCGAGCCAGTTGCTGAGATTTCTGTGCCTGTCAATGCAGGCAGGTGGAATTTTGCCACTTGCCTTTTGGAAAAAGCACAGTGGGAAACTGAAATTCATGATCAAGGTGATAGAAAACACAAAGGGATCCTGAGTAATCCTCCTCTTAGCCAGTGGTACCAACCAGGGTCAGCAATTCCCAGGGGATGCGGGTGCGGATGCCGCACCGGGCGGCTGCTGGGAGTACTTGGTACCCACAGTCTGTCTGCCCGGCTCATCCCAATGCTGAACAACTGACCCTGAGCTTTCCAGGCTGTGATATATCCCTGGCAGGAATACAGCCATTGCAGGTTTCCCACTTACACCCCATTCACCCTCTCTTTTCTCCCGCATCGGCAGATGGAAGAGGTGTTGGACCTGAATGAGGATTACATCTTCCTGAGGAAAGTACAGAAGTGTCAGACAGCAGAAGGCCAGAAATCAACCATATTGGACTGTGAAAAGATTCTAAAGGCCTTCCAGGACCTCCAGTGCAAGGTATGCTGCTGTTAGATATATAAAGACCACACTGAAGATGGAGGAGGGCTCCAGGCACAGAGCCAGCTTCACCCCATGGGTGCCCTTTGCCCTGGGGCTGCACAGCACATGCCCCTCTTTACACTGGGTTAGTTTTACACTGGGTTAGTTTTACATTCTATTTTTATACTCTATTGATAGAATTGAATATTCTCCTCCATTTTTGCCCCAAAATGGTTTTGGTCAGCACACATCCAGCTGCAGGTGGGATCCCTGCGGAGTGATGCTTAGAGCTTGTGGTTGGAGGGATGGAGCTGCAGCCACCCTGGTTCTGCACTCTCATCCTGGTCTGATAAAGGTTCTTTTCCTGATGTGTGGCACCTTGCCCCGATCCTGTGGGGATGCTTGTGGCCACGCAGGTGTCCATGAGGGTACAAGGCTTGGGCCAGGCAGCACAGCTCCCATCAGACAGTGAGGAGGAGAAGGATGTACAAATGCCACTCCATGGGCTCAGGGATGGTACCTCCAGCCAGTGCAGAGGCTCCTCATATTTGGGTGTCAATGCCCAATGACACCAAACACCTCAGGTCTGCGTTGGTACCCATCTGACAACAGAAAACTGTCTTAAGATGAGCCCTGCTCAGGAGTCCTGAAAACCCCCTCATGTAGGGGCAGGGATGTGCCCAGCTTGCTCTCCAGCATGGTTTTAAATGAAAAGGAGATGGTTTTTTGTTTGTTTCTCAAATAAGCCTTTCCCATCCCATCATTTTAACTGAACTAACAAAGATCATAAACCCTACAATCCGCCTCTGCCAACAGCCAGTCCATGGCCATATGTGATGCTGGGGATGGTACTGGAGAGGGGACTCAGTGTTACCATCTGCACAGAGCTGGCAGGGCCATTGGGGCCAAAAAGCACCAACCCAAGAAGTGGCGAGAGCATCCTTTATACAAAAGCTTTCAAAATGAGGGATTTGTACATCCCTAAAACCCACCCATGTGTTTTTGCTGTCATTACAGGACAGGGGAGCCAGCAAGGAGCAGCCCAAATTTGCAATGCAGAGAGGTGAGTTCCCTGGTGCTGTCAGTGCACCCGTGCCTTGGAAGGGGCAGGAGGAGTAGCTTGGCCTGGGAAGGGCTTTCCTTCACCCTGCCCAGCACCAGGGCATGGCACAGAGGCAGGGGATGGGGTTGGGGTTTGGGGCATCCCTATGGGGGTACCACTGTATATGGAATGGGGCTGGCAGAGGGGGGGGCACTGGCTGTGGCTGTGACACCAGGGCGGGTGGCTCTGGGTGCTAAGGTGCTTACATCAATGAAATCGAATCCACAATTAAATCTGTGGCCTTGTTGCATTGCAGGCCACGAGCACGAACATCCCCATTTGATGCACAAGAACGAGACCCCTGTGGCAGGTAAGGAGAGAACACATCCTCTTCCACGGGGGCCCAGTCTCCTCCATGGGCTTTATCCCCCAAAGGCTCCACCTTGAAGGCAACCGAGTGTCTTGGCTGAACAGAGGCCAGATCCTGCCTTGCTCCAAGCTGATGGGGGGGGGGGGGGACTTTAGAGACTGTATCTCTCAGATGGATTTGGCCCATAGACAAATAAAGGTGGAGCAGTCCCTGGGCTACTATGGAAACCAGTGGGTGCCAAGGCACCAATAACCCCGACCTTCCTGCATTGCAGTGGAGAAGAGGCAGCCAATTGCAGTCCACCTGGCAGGTCGGAATATCAGCAAGAGGGTCTCAGGTAAGACAGATCCACTTGGTACTGCCTTGCCTAGGGAGCCAGTGGGACACGGCAGCGTCCATTCCCTGGCCTGTGATAACTGCCCCATGGCTCTCTAAGGGCAGGGACAGGGACTGTATAACTCCAGCGTGAAAGCTGGAGCTGAATTCCCACTGGTCACATCACCACCTGCACCTCTGCCACATGGGGTTCATGCATCCCATGCCCGCTGTCCTCAGTAGCCTTATATAAGCCTTCCTAGAAATATATATATATCTCCTATAGATCCTTCCTAGAAATGCACTGCAATGGCTTAGCCTTTGCAGTGTTTTCTATGAGTGGAAAACCATTTCTCTTTGTATTTAAGGAAAATCTTTTAGACTCAGAACGCAGCAAAAATGCTTTTGTTCTCCTGGCCATGTCTTGCCTGGCGGCTGCTGCAGGAGGGCTCTAAGCATCTTCTCACCCGCAGTGGTCCTGGTAGCACTCTGTGACTTCATAGTCACAACATAGATAGGTCCAGGCAGATTCAAGCAATATGCACTTATTCACAGCCATGGCCACGTTAGGTTTGAGAGATGCATGTGAGTACATTCGCATTTGTGCATCCCTCGGCACAGACCGTGGTTGCTCTCACATCTCCCATCCCCAGCACAACCTTAGCTGAGGGGCATCATCCGAGAGCGAGGATTATCCAAGTAAGAGCGTGCAAGTCATCCTGTGCCATGGATTTCACAGTCTGGGCACCTCTGCTTTAATTCTGGACTAACTGCCAGTAACCAGCAAGTGCTCTTTGCACCCCTGACGCAGCATTTCAGCCAGAGCTCAGCCTGCCTGTGCAAAGCTTCGTGTCAGATAAGATCAAAGAAGAGAGGAACTCGCTGCATTTTCAACCTCCCAGCTTGAGCCCTTGTTGAGCCTATAAAGCAGGTTGAAATTGCTGCCTGGAGCTTGGCGTTGGGCACATTGGAAACTTCCCCATGGGATGTGCAGGCATGGCCCATGGGCTGTGTGCATCCCCAGGACCTCTCGTGCCACCCTGGGACTGTGGAGCCTGTTATTCCTCTTGGAGCCAGGTTGCTCTCCCTCGCTGCTCTCACTGGTGTCTCTGTAGGCTGGGGAAGGTCCAAAGTACCTCCTGGAGGCTGTAGCTGAGCTCAACCCCTATGGCCATGGCTTCCTGGTCTCTGTATTGACCTATCTGTACTGACTCCAGGGGGAAGGCACGCTCCTGAGCTACTCTGATGACACTGATAGTGTCCCAAAAGCCATGGCAGGTCTCCATGGGCAGTGGAGGCAGCATCTGCCATGCAAGACCCTTCCACCTCCACACCCTGCTGGGGACCAGAACTGTGGGATGTTTGATTTGCTCTTCCTTTGCAAAGTGTCAGCACTCAGATGGGAGAAGCTGTGCGTCCTGGGATGGGAGCCTCTGAAGATGGGAGCTGCGGGCTGTTTTGGCAGTGCCACTGAAAGCCATGGAGATAGCAACCCCATAGGGCAGACACGAGGGTGTTTGGGTGGCAGTGGCAACTGTGTGCAATCCTCCACCCTCAGCGTTTCCACGTGGTTGGATGGAGGAAGCACAATGCTCCTCTGCTCACATCGTCGATCCAAGGGTGCCAATGCTAGTGACCAGAAACATGAGTTAAACTTGTCCTGGTCTCAGAGAAGGGGATGCTGCTCCCCTGGGCTGGGGATGGTGGTCTGGGGTAGGCAGGAGCCACCCCTGCACCCTGCAGCAGACACAGGCTGTGATGCCAAACATCTGTGGGGTGTCCCCCCCCAAAATCAGCCTGCCAAATGGATGTCTTTCTCCCAACTCATCTGCCATGCTTTCCCCCTACAGTGCTGGAGTGGGAGACGACGATGTACGGCCCTACGAGCAACAACTTGATAACCTACCAGGAGGGGAAACTGAAGGTGAAGGAAGCAGGACTCTACTACATCTATTCCCAAGTCAGCTTCTGCTCCAAGAAAGCAACTTTGGCACCATTCACCCTCTATATTTATTTGCATCTCCCCATGGAAGAGGACCGGCTCTTGCTGAGAGGACTAGACACACACGTAACCTCCACGTCGACCTGCGAGCTCCAGTCCATCCGGGAGGGAGGTGTCTTCAAGCTCCGGGAAGGTGACATGGTCTTTGTCAACGTGACAGACTCAACACAAGTGAACTACCGCCAGGGCATCACCTACTTCGGCATCTTCAAGCTGTAGTGAGGAGGGGACCGCCCTGAGCTGGTCCTGAGCTTTCCCTGTTTCCCCTATTTATGTCCCTCTGCCTCTTTGGTTTCCTTGTTTCTTAATTTGTATATTTTGTTATTTATTAATGAGGACCAAGGGGCCCTGAGAACACAAATGGAACAAAGTCTGAAGCTGTTGTTGTTTGCACCTCGCTTATTCTTTCATTGCCACCTGGGTCCACCACTGCAAAGGTGGATTGTCCCCGTTGTGTCACAAACCAAACTCCATCATCAACGTATCTTTCCTAACAACGTAGGCCCCTCCATCCTTCGTACCTATCTCATCTCCTGTACCAATCTGCTTGCAAAACAGCAGCGGAAAAAGATGAAAAGGCTTAGGAAGGTCTCTTCTAAGGGAATCAGTCAGCCGAGCGCTGGCCTTACGCGCTGGCTGGTGGTGATGCATCCTTGCCACCCTAACTGCCTGCTTTGTCTTGAGAAAGCCCTTTTTCCGCTTGTGCCTGTCTATGAAACTCACCCAGCCTTCTCATGCAGGGTGACACAGCCTTGGCCAGGTACATGAGGGACGACTGGTGGCTGATTTCAAGCTAGAGTGTGAGTAAGGGACCAGCCGTGCTCTGCTCTCATGACCCGAATCCACTCACCAGCCTGTCCTCCTCCCACCTCTGCAAGTAGAAGGCATCTTGGCCACCATCATCAGATTTGGACCTGCCTCCTCTCGTGCGGCTCCACCTATTCTAAGAGGAGGACCAAGAAAGCAGGGGGGTGGCAGGACCATCTGTGTCTTCCCAAGCCCTCCAAGGTGCTTGTGCACTTCCAAGAGCATCTTCTGTCTGTCCTCAGGGAGGACGTGCCCACAGCATCACTTTACCTGGAGCTCTAAGAGAGCAGGACTGTGCACACAGGCAGGAGTCCCTCTTGGGCAGGGGGTACACTGCACACTAGGGTCTCCCTGACCCTCTCCTCCAGCCTGGCCTGAAGGGAAGGTGAGCTGAGCAACAGCAGGGCCCAAGGTTGTTGATGTGGTATTCTTCAAAGGCATCTGAAGGTAGCAAAGGTGGCAAGCCTGGAGCATTTGGTTGTACAGGTCACACTGGTCAGAGTGCAAAGTTTTGGGAATACTGCTGGAATCCAACCGGTTTGGAAGTGGAAGAGCTTTCAGATGTGGCCAGTGCTTAGGATTTGCTTGGCTGGAGGCTGCAGGTCTGATCCTAACACGGTGGTGGGATGGTCTGCACAGGCCATTGCACTGCTGGATGCCAGTTTCCAAGCAGGGTCTCTTACTGGGTGCCTTGGTACCAGCCTTACCTTGGCACTCCTTGCTTGGTGACAGCCCTTTCCCCTCGTTGGGGCAGGGTTCCCATTGACAGGGTCTTTTAGGAGGCCAAATCCATTGTGTGCACCCCTGCTTGGAGGCAAGGGAGACTACTCCCCCCAGTTCAGTTTGGGTTGGGGGCACTCATGCTATGGAGCAGTACTGGGGTAGTCAATGGGAGCAGCCCACCATGAATGGGCACCTCCAGGGCATCCCCAGCTCCTGCAGTGCTTTGGCCTGTGCAGATTAAGCTGTTGGGGGTTATTTTCCTGTTTTTTCATGTTGATGATAATTTGCAGCCCAGCTCCATTGCTTGGAGGATGCTGACGCTGCTTGTGTTGGATTTGGGTCGTGCAAAGGGGCCCTTCGGGAGCTGGCATAAGAGAGGGACCAAAGGGACCCTGTATGCATTAGGAAAGCAGGATGCTCTCTGGTTAAAGCCTGGATCTGGCTTCATGGGGACATGGGAGTGGAGATGCTCCCTCCAAGATGAGCCTGGGGGATGCCTTCTCCTTATTCTCATGCCCAGCACCACCTCTGGGGCACCCAGGGCTGGAGGTGCCTTGCTCTGCCTCTTCCTTGAAGTCCCCAAAGCACCACTTGGGTCTCCCTTGCAGACTTCAGTGGTTTCTGCACCATGTGCTCAAGTGTTTTGTTTGCACTTGTTCTTTTTCCTGCTCTAAGTGCTGTGTTTGGGAAGGGAAAGCAAGATCCAGCGCTTGAGTCTCCTGCTTCGGCTGAGAGCACGGCACGTCTCTACCAAAGAGTTAAAAGGAGAGGAGGTCTTGTCCAAGCGGTAGACCAAAGGAAATCCTGTCACCACACCTAAATGCCAGGAAAAACACACACACCAACTAAAGAGAATAAAACCAGATCTCAAACAGGCAGGAAGTCACTTATCTACAGCATCCTGCTGGTGCCGCGGGGAGCGGCTGCTTTTCCATACAGCATCCTTGGTAGCACAGTGCAAGCAGGGCTTGAGGGATGGAAACGCATCTCCTTCCTCTGCTGCAGGGTGATGGTGGGAGTAATGCACCCAGTGCTAGCAGCATCATTTGCACCAGTATCCGCCCCAACAGGTGATGCAACCATGGGCGCTTTGAGCATATCGGGGATGCCCAGAGCATAGTGGTGGAAACGAAGGAAGCAGCCCCGAGAGCCAGGAAGTGATTTTTTGTCCTTCTTTATTTGTTGAAAATGTCAATTAAAAAACTGTTCAAAATAAAAACATGTTAGAAAAGTTGAACTTGCATAAGTAGTTACAGTAAATAAACCTACATGACAGAGAGAAACTGGAAGGCAGCGGACACAACATCCATCTAAAGACAGACTCACTGGAACCTATTTACAAAGCGCTGTAAACAAAGTAAATATGGAAACATTGCTGTCCATCCGGCATGGCTTCTTTTCCTTTTTAGTTAAGTTTCTTGTCTTGGTTTTTTTTGGCTTCTAGCTCTTGACAAAACGCTTGATCCAAACAGTCCCAGTGTGCCCTCCACCACGTTACACCTCACACACATGCATATGTACACAGCACAGGTTTCAACTCAACCGGGGGGCAGCGAGGAACCGTTTTTACCCTCTCCTTGGAGTGTGAATGGCCCTTGGTTTGCTTCATTCCATGAGCTGCACACCTAAACCTGGTCCCCATCCCACCTCTGGGCAAGCAGGAGGACAGGACAGTGCCAGGGGGTCTGGATATGGCATCCCGGAACAGCCACATCCCATGTGCAGCACCATGGGATATGATTAACCAGCACAGCAGGGCCTGACTGCCAACCAACCCAGTCCACGGTGTGCCTGGGTAGGGATGTGGAGAGCTGCCATCCAGAAGGGATGCTCTGGAGCAAAAAAGAACCTCTGTTCTGGCCTAAAAACAGCTTTAAGAGGGGTTCTTTTCCTGCTCCTTGTTTTGGAGCGTAGCTCTCCCCAAACACCATTTCTGGCTCAACTCTAACTGCAAGGAGGGAGCTGTAATTATTGCCTCTGTTATGTCCTTCATGACCAACGTAAGCCATGAACTCATGAGCTGTGGTGCGTCTGCACACCCTGGAACCATGCTGCCCAGTGATCCCAGTGATATACATAAGACTTATCATTAACAGAAGGTTACTTTTATAATGCTGCTAAGGAAGGAAGGAAAAGTTGTTCTAACTGAGGGCATAACACCAAATAGGGTGGACATAGCTGATACATATGCATGTTGTCTGTGTGCTGCGTTCGAGGAGCTGTGCAGGAATCTGAGGGGTGTCGCACATCCGTGCCCCAGGAGCATTCCAGCTCTTGTCAAAGCATAAATAACCTTCCTATCCCAAGGGAAAGTTCCTTTTCCCTAGCAGAAAGCCCCTTTGGGGCCATGGGGGGACAAGTGGCCATTGCCTACATTCCCAGCCTTTGGGAAGGAGCGTCGGCGAGCCTAAGGTGAAGGGAGCAGGGGACCAGCACATTTGGGGGTGGTGTTGGTTGTCAAGCAGTGTCTATATTTCATACAGAGAAAAGCCTGTCCTGCGAGGGGAAGCACAGCAAGACTCTAAACTGATACGATACCTGGACACTCAATATGGAAACAAAGCAGGGCAGAAGGAGGTGTGGGTCATGCATCAGGGAAGGGATGGGGGGACAGAAGAGCAGTTACCTGTTGTGCTAATAATGAGCTGTCGGGAGGCAGCACTGCGCAACACACCTTTCCCATGCGCTCTGACAGGTGCTCCAGCTCTCACTTCCCCAAGGAATTCCAATGTCTTCATGAGAATTGCACATTTGAATCAGGATCAAGGCCACACGGGAACCACAGTATTGCTGGGCTCTAAGTTCGCTACAGTCAACTAATGGGGAACAAGAAGGTGGATGGGAAGAGCTTCCCCAGTTGTGATTATCTGAACAGAGGAGCACGGTGCTTTTTGGTTTCTGCTCAATGCCACCTCAATAATGTTTTCATTCAATAAATAGGTACCGGTGCTTTTGATAAGAATGAAAGCATTAAAAAGTGCTCAAGCTTCCTCTTAGGAAACTGCTGCCAAACCCTTTGTGAGCAGCAATCATTTAGCAGAGTTTGTATTTGCTCCCAGTAGCAGGTACGATGAGGTATTAGTTGCTGCAGATGAATTGTGAATCATGGACCGCTTGCTTACTGGTTTAGCTGTGATTGTTTCTGCTCTATTTCCTTACTGCGTGGAAGGAAAACTATGGAATATTTTTTTTCTCTAGGACTCTTTTTTTTGGTAACAAAATTCCCCAAACCAACAAAATAAGGAGCAAGAAGAGGCAAAGGATCCAGTTCCACTTCCCAAAATCACCTGAGGTCACACACCACTGCCAGCAGCTTCTCCCCTTGCTCAGGCGATCAGGGACGACTTGCGCCCCGTGTCCTCCCTGCCGCACTCATCCGTCTGCTTCAGCAGCCTCCTCACCAGCTTCTCCAAGTCCTTCCTGGATTTCAGCTCTTCCTCCAAACACTGTTTCATCCTCTTGTTCTCCTGCGAGGTGAGAAATAAAGGAAGGAAGATGCAGTCGATGCCCACATGCACTTCATGCAATGAGGCACTGCCTGGTGCCTCCAAGGTGATGAAGCATGAGGGACGTGTCATGTGTTGAGGATGAACAACACGGGTTACTTGTGGTCTGATCCACTCAAGCAGTCCCTTACTACCCTATGGACCTGCACAGAATGACTTTGAGCAGGCAGAAGCATCCTCCCGGAAACATGATTTTAGCCTAGGTTGGAGGACCCTGTTCCTCTGGGGTGCTCTCTCCCCACCTCCAGGCTTGGGGCTGGAGGGAGGAGGATGTATTTCCTCTCAGTCTACAAGAGCTGGTAAACACCAGACCCCTAGAAAACAAACACTCATAGAGCCCCAGCCTGGTTTGTGTTGGAAGGGATCTCAAAGCTCCTCCAGCTCCAACCCCTGCCACGGGCAGGGACCCCTTCCACTAGAGCAGCTTGCTCCAAGCCCCTGTGTCCAACCTGCCCTTGAACACTGCCAGGGATGGGGCAGTCACAGCTTCTCTGGGCACCCTGTGCCAGTGCCTCAGCACCCTCACAATAAAGAACTTCCTTAGATCTAACCTGAACCTCCCCTGTTTTAGTTTGAACCCATTACTCCAGTCAAGTTGAAAGAGCTTTTAGAATAGGGAGAAAGTTTTATGTTACCACAAGGACCAACTGCTCCTGCCCTCCTACTGCCTCAAACAATTGCATGCTGACCTGATTGAGGGAGCTGCAGGATCACACCAGCAGTGGGCAAGACTCTTCCTGGGCACCAACCAGTCCAAGACAACAACCCAGTATAGCCTGGGTGGCTTTTGCTCGGCTCCCAGCACAAACAATCCCCTTAAATTACCTGCTTCAGTTCTTTGACTTCATCTTTCAGTGCATAAACCGTGTCAACAAGGCTCCTGCAAAGAGAAATGCAAGGAAAGAGCTGGAGTGCAGCGAACCAGCAACACGCATGGGAGGTTTTGTGAGCGAGGTGCTGATGGGGATGGTGCTTCTGCTTTGCAAGCATCAAGCTGCTGCCACTGCTGCTGCCTATGAGGGGACTCTGGAAACACAGCTCATTTATAAGCCACTGGTCCAAAATTCAAGGCTCTCTTCTCAAACCTCGAGAAAAACACCTTGCTCTGCTCTCTTGAGGGTATCAACAAAGGTCTGTGGCTTTGGCTTCCTTGTTCATGCTACTGCAATAGATACCCATGAGTTTAGAACTGGAAATGCCCGAGTATCCGTTGTAAAACAGCCTTGAGCCCCTTGAGGTTATGCTGCAAAGAACCAAGCATGAAAGGAATGCACTGTCTGGGTGAGGAAAGGAGTGGATCAGCGCAGTCACCCAGCTGCTGAAGCTACATAGGAGAGCCCTCACAGATGGGGTGCCAGGCAGCAACCGAGGGGCAGCAGCACCCCACTATGGCAGTAGTTAAAAGAGCCACTTGTTTGGTTCTGTCCTGCATCCCGATCAACCAACTGGCTGTCAGAACCCAGTTCCCAGACTCCCAAGGGCTGCAGCCACGTCAGAGCAGCTGGAAGGCGGCTCTGCTCCTAAACAGGGCCAAAAGAGCAACTGGAATAGCCCGGTGGCTCCTGCCGGCACTATGGCAGCAGTCGGTGATACCAGCAGAGGCCAAAGGAGAGGGCCTGGGTTTTCCAAGTCTTCCCAAAAAGCAACAAGGGATCGGGAAGCAGGGAGCAGCAGCGCTTACTTTTCCTCCGTGACAGTCTGGCCGTTGCTTCGTGTTTCCTCTATGATGATTTTCTCTTCCTCAGGAAGAAGGACTTGGGGGATGGAGTCTTTACGGGAGCCTGTGTATGAGAGTTAATCATCGGGATGGAAAAGGGGGATGCGCCCCTGATGCCCTCCTTCTCCCTGCCCCTCTGCACGCTGGAGCTGCAGCAGCCTCCAGCCACCTGCCATGGTTAAACACAGGCTGATGGGTACCGCCAACCTGGAGCTAAAACAGCAATGGGGGAGTTTTCAAGAGTGCTCACTGCATCTAAAGCTGCATCATGACTTCTAAATGAGACCATTCGAGTAGGGTCAAGAGCTCTCAGAACCACGGCCCCTCTTTTCCACATTACAGTGATTTAATTTGCCATCTCACCAGCAATGATAAAATAGTTTTATTTCCAGAGCTGAAGCTGTTAGGTTCTTATGAAGCAACGTCAACAAGCAGCTGATTGAGAGATAATACTCATGCTTCCTTTCTAAAGCTCTATGCAACCCGAGATTACCATCAGGTTGTCAGTGCCGACAGCCACAGGACCTGACTAGGTTTGCTTAATTCCTTAGTGCTGGTGAAATAGCTGTGTCTCATCTGCCCTCCTACCTCCTTCATTCTCTGTGTTTAGAAGAAAAACAATGGCAACTAAACCACTAGGCAGATAAAGCTCCCTTATCTTGAATACCACAGTTTCCAAGCATGACTCTCAGTGCTGTATGATGCAACCCTCTGTTTTTTCCCAGAGGGGTTATCAGTGCTGTGGGCAGAGTAAGAGCTAAACAATGTGGTTGTGTGCCCACCTGAGCTGAGAGCTTGCTGGAAACCTGCCCCGGTGCAGTATGCCTCGATCACCTTCAGGATCTGAGCATCTTCTTCCAGCGCAGCGGTACCTGTCAAACATTGCAGACAGCAGCTATCACACAAAGTCATGTTCTCCGTGTTCATCTCCCCCAGCCTTTGCTCCCAGGTCCCTTAAGAGAAGCAGGTGCTGCTTCCTTGACTGACACTGCCCCTGGGACTTTGTCCTATTCCCCTTTGAGATCCTGCTGGAGTGAGGCCAGAGGAGGCCACGGAGATGCTGCGAGGGCTGGAGCAGCTCTGCTCTGGAGCCAGGCTGAGAGAGCTGGGCTGGGGCAGCCTGGAGAAGAGAAGGCTCCTGAAGGGGAGACCTGAGAGCAGCTCCAGTGCCTGAAGGGGCTGCAGGAAAGCTGGAGAGGGGCTTGGGACAAGGGATGTAGGGACAGGCCAAGGGGAATGGCTTTAACCTGCCCGAGGGCAGACTGAGATGAGCTCTTAGGCAGAAGCTCTTCCCTGTGAGGGTGCTGAGGCGCTGGCACAGGGTGCCCAGAGAAGCTGTGGCTGCCCCATCCCTGGCAGTGTTCAAGGGCAGGTTGGACACAGGGGCTTGGAGCAAGCTGCTCTAGTGGAAGGGGTCCCTGCCCGTGGCAGGGGTTGGAGCTGGATGACAGCTGCCAGGACACCCCTCTCTGCCAGTGGACACCCCTGCAGGGAAAGAGCCTTTTTGTGTTCCCATGGAGCCTGTTCCAGGACCCACTGGCATGGTAAGGGTTTGTCCCAGCTCTCAAGAGTCCTGTGATCTTCAATTTTGGTGCCTGTTGATGCACAGTTTTACAGCAGCTTTTATGTACTTGGAAGTCGTTCCTTGGCTTTGTACCCAGAACAAGACCACCCCCAACCCAAGACCTTGTGCTAGGATGGCAGCATGTCTGGAGATCTGTTGGAGGCTTCCAGAAGCCTCCCATGCTCAGCAGCACACAGGCTTGCTTCCAACGTGGGCATCCCATTGTACCAAGGTCCCGTGGGGATCACTGAGTACAGAGAAGCCTCCAAGAAGAAAAGGAAATCACAACACTCACTTTTCCGGATAACAAACTCTTCATCTGATGGTTTTCTCTCTGTTTTCCTTTTTGGAAGAAACTTCTTCATTGTTTTGGGACTTTTGCTGGAATCCTATAGAGAAACAGACCCTCGTGTTTAACCAGATTAAGGGGCAGCTCTAACAGCAGAGCAGCACAGTTGAATGCAGCTACATCCTCGATATGCACGACACTTGAGAGAGCTACAAAGCAGACAGTGACAAAGTTGAAGACAAGGATGCTTTCTGCCTTTTCCATGTGCTGGTTGTGGCCCACTGCTGCCTGCAACAGCAGTGGGGATTGCACCAGGACAAGCCCCATAGCCAAAGATTTCAAACGCATTCACAGCACTTTTAGTCTGCTCACGTTGGTGGTCTTTGTTAGAGAACCCTGTAAGGTCATTTATTTCCTTGGCTTGCTTTGATTTCCCATATAAAACAGCTGGCAAATACTATTGCTCCTAAATGCATTCATTTGAGAGTATAAATCCCACACACATACACAGAGAACAAACACGTACACATGATGTTAGTGTTTGCTGTCACTCCACAGGTAAGAAACACAAGCTTTTATCTATCTCCTTCACTGAGCTACAAGTCTTGCTGATTTGGAGAGAATTAGTGTATTAGTAGGTTACATGCAATACGGATTTTGAGCAGGAGGGGCTTGCCAGGAAGTTTAAGACCATAATACTAAATCCTTCTGGAAAGTTAACTCAAAATGTACTTGCCAGCCACTACTGACTCAAGATAACTCACTGATACAGCCAGGCAAGGGGAGGGTCATGCAAGCACGAGAAGCGTGAACAGGAACAAGCATTCTTTGCCACAACAAGCCAAAGAGAGATGTGTCTACCCTTACCTTTAAGATATAAGACATCCTCTACAATGAATATGCAAAGAAAGAGAAGATGAGTGTGAGAAATTGATGGTTTTATTGACCGGGTCCATTAAATCCACAATTCTAAAACACATTTCAATGTTAGTGATTAATGTGGCACACCCTCCGTACTGCTTTCAGAGCACTATCGACATGCAAAGGAGCACGGTGGCATGCAGAACTGAAAACATTATATGTGAAACGCATGGTAAGTGGGCATTAATACACTCTAAACACATAAAAATAGAGAACATGCCTCCTTGGTTAGTAGTAGGTTTCTGTAGGTGCTGGTTGTCTCAAACAGTGCTTATAATGCAGGACCCATTGGTACCAGGAATGCTGCAGCCACCCTGCTCGCCTGGCTCCATCCGAGCCCTGGGGTGCAGCTTAGGGCTCAATACCAGCCCTGTGGTCTTCAACCCAACCCAGCCAGGGTGATGGGATGCTCTGCCCACCCTGGTGCTCCCAGGACAGCATCTTCTCCAAGGGGACCTCCTCGGAGGGAACCTGCCATTGACAGCATCAGGCACCAGCATCTCCCTGCTCTGCTGGCAGGACAGGGAGCTCCTGGACACCCCACGGAGGCTCCCATCCCTGGGATGCTCAGCCCAGGGAGCCATGTGGCTCTCCTACAGGTCTGACCAGCCAAGTCCTGAGCCCTGATGTTACAAACCCTTCACCTAAGGCAAAGCAGGCCACTTCAGATAAAGAAAGAAAAGAGAGCAGAAGAAACCATCTGTAAACCTGGGTTTTTTCCCTTCTCAAACCTGAATCCTGACACAGGGCTTTACGCACAGCACCTGCTCTGTCATTTCAAATGGTTACTGGAAACAGAACAGGAAAAATGACCCAATTTCAATGGAAACAACACGAGTGCCGTGCAGTGCACAAGCAGGCTCTGGGGTTTCCTGAGCACAGCGAGGTACAAGGAAATGCACAAGACTCTGCCAGCCCGTCCTACACTACAGCTGAAGTCACACTGGATGTCTGAACATCTTATCCAAACTCCCCCACTCACTTCCATGCAAATAACCTTTGCAACTTTCATTATCCTTCATTACAGGAAGCACGGAGCTCATTTTGTGCCCCACTTTAAATCAAAAGCAGAGAAGTGAAATAGGAGTGATTAGTGATTGAGCACCCAGAGGGAGGGATGAGGAAGATGGAGATCTGCTTGGGCCAACAATTAAGCTTATCTCCCATCACAGGCTCGTGTTCTCCTTTGAGAGTATGGACTGATCCTACTCCGCCTCTGGTGGACCCATCGGCCTTTGGGTTCCCACCAACGTGGCCAGCACAGCCTGTTCCTAAGCAAACCACACAATGGGTCCTTTGATACCTTGCATGCCACCATGCAGCCTGCAGCAGCATCCCATTCTGTCTCTGTGGGGCATAAACCTCGTGCCTAGTTGTGACACTAAGAGTTTAACTCCTGCTCTGCATGAGGGGACAACTGAGAAACTGCAAAGCACCGTGGTGTTAGTGATATCACTCAATAGGGTGACATGGTTTGGTCTGCCTTAGAAATAAGTATCAGCCTTTCACTTTCACACCGGAAAAGTTTCTCTTCTTCTTTGCCTTTCTAGCCTATTTTAATTCACCATGCAAGCAAGCACCAGTTTAGCTTACGTTATGGATCCGGACCATGCAAAGATCAAGGGTCATTTCCAGTCTGCCTGGTTGAACAACTAAATTCCCACAGTGAAATGAGCTCTTTTACACCTTCTAAGAAATCAAAGTAACCCAATGCCATGAGGCTACCTGAAATCTCTACCTGGAGCAGCAAACCCACAGCCCCCTCGGCTGCTGGCTCTCCATCCCTGACTCCTGGGCCCCCATCCCCCTGGGAGCCCAGGCAGTGATGCTCCCGGTGCTGCTGTACCCAGAAGAGCAGCTGACTCAGAACCAGAGTGCTCATTCAGGAAGGGGAACGTCACCCAAGCTGCTGGTGAGTAATCCCACAAGTTTACCGTGAGGCAGGGAAGGAGAGCGTTGCAGTTGCAGCAGGGGGGTGAGAAGCAGAGCTGGGTTGTATTTTGGGGTTCCCCACGCCACCTCCTAGCTCCCAGGCTTGAGGTTTCTGTGGAGGAAGCGTTCCTTGGGGCTGCTGCCTCCCATGCAGGCTATGGGTGTGTAAAACACTGAGGTGGGTGGCGAAGGAGTGCTGCAGGAGCCCTCCCTGCTCCATCCACCAAAACACAGGGTGGGAGACATGAAAAACATCAACAGGCTTTTCTCCTCCTCCTCCTCCTGGTGCAGCATCGCTTCTCCATCCTGCA
Organism: Pezoporus wallicus; assembly: GCF_028554395.1. Classification (NCBI taxonomy): domain Eukaryota; kingdom Metazoa; phylum Chordata; class Aves; order Psittaciformes; family Psittacidae; genus Pezoporus; species Pezoporus wallicus. The sequence goes on along the minus strand of NW_026637336.1, from coordinate 816,832 downwards.
GCACCAGCAAGGCTGGAGCTGGAGCACATCCCAGCAGGGAACCCATGGCTCAGACTAAGGCAGGACGAGGAGAGGATGCAGCTCCACCACCCACCACGGCACTGCCAAAGGAGTCAATGGGACACACGCTGCGGGACCTGCAAGCACACGTGCTCACGCTTCACGTGCAGCACAAAGCCAGCCACAGCGACAAACGCCCATCACAGGGCTGGGGCAAAGCTTGGCAGAGCCATTGCTCTCAGCATCCCATCAACCTGAGCTGCTGTGCCCCCGCTATGGGATGAGAAACCTGGACACGAGCAGCAGGGATGCTCTGCAGGCACACGGGGTGGTTACCTCTTTGTAACTCAGCGCTGCCGAGGGTCTAAGTGGAGGAGCAGGACGGAGGCAGCTCAAGCTCCAGGGCTTGAGGATTTTGGGGGGTTCCAGAGGCCCACGGGTCTGTCCGGCTGAACTAAATGCCTGGGAAAAGAGATGGGAAGCAGATGAAGGCTGTTAGCCACCGAGCAATGCAGGGGTGGACAAGAGTTCAGTGGGCAGGATACACGTAGAATGGTACAAGCACGACCCAGTTACAAACAGAACTGCAGCATGTGTCTTATAGCTGTACCTCAATATCAAGGTGCATTCCCTCCCCAGCATGAGGGAACGCTGGGCATGGAGCAGATGGGGAGATGAGACACTCACCGAATGAGCATTCCAGGACTGTGTTTTGGAGATGGTGTTGCATGTCCCCTTGGTCAGCCTTTGCAAGTGGTCCAGCCATTCGTGCAGGTCCTGGCTGGAGCTGCAGGACACAGTGATCCGCTCCGTCATGTTCCCTGTGGCAGAGGGTGAAAGAACAGTCTTTAGGTAACAGTAGAGACACACAGGGTGAGCTCAGCTCGGCACAGCCACAGGATGCTCCTCAGACTGCAGCATCTACTGTCTGCAACAGGCCAAGGCAAAGATGTGACTGTGTCCTGCTCCAGGCACCCAGTGTGGGAGCTGCACAGACAACCGAAGGGAATTGGTGAAACGAATGTGTGAGGCATTACTGCATGTTAAAGGCAAGCAAATGCGACATTTCCATGGTTAACAGGACCCTGACACCAAATGCCAGCAGCACAAACAGCCAAGGCACTGAGCATGAATTGACTGCGTATAGCTGCAGGTGATAAGTTGAAAAGGAAAACTGGGAGGAACATTAGGAAAACTCTTTAATGACCAGAGCTGCCAATAACTGAGGTGCTCACAGCTGCATGGGATGGATGCTGGATGCAGACAGGGCACACACAGCCCAGAGCAGTGCTACTGGGGAAGGTGATTTATCCCATACAGAGCACTGAAGGTCTCCAAAAGCAGCCCAGAGGCAGAGCTGGAGGGCGCTGGGAGGAGGTTGCCTCAACCAGGAGGGAGATGCTCAGGAATGTGCAGTGAAAGCACACAGTAAAGGGTGGTGCAGACCCCAGGGCAAGGAGGAGACCACCGGCACCTCCAGTGGCAGCTGCTGTTGGGACTGGGAGCACGGCCTGAGCCACTGACCTGTGATTTCAAACATGTGCTCATTCCCTTCAGCATCTTCCAGCTTTGTCAGTGTCATTCCCGTCAAAGGCAGCCTTCCCTAAGGGAATTGAGGAGGAGTCAGCGTCTGCATCGGCTTCCCGGCGGGGGTTGTTCTGCTTGTTTTCCTGCCAATTCCTTTCTTTTTAGGAATCGCCATTAAAAACTCATTTGTAAAGGCTCCTGACTGCAGGAAGAGTCTCCTTGAATGTACGGATCTCCATTTCTCTGCACAACTAGGTCAAACCCTGGGAAAAGGCTCCCATGACAACTGAGTCATTCCCAGCTCATCTTCTACCCCTTCCCTTCACTAGATGCAAACCCTTTGTACAACCAAGTCAGAAGGACCAACTTGCCCTGGGTCTGGGGAAGCCTTCGCTGTGCCTCTGCTCTGCGTGTTGAACTGCCTGCTTACAGATGAAACCCAAAACCCCCAGCCGAATCCTTCCCAAACCTCTCCCATCTCTCCTGGGTATGACAAACGACATGTCAACACAAGAGCATCCTTCTGTATTATTGATGGCTTCAGGCAACCAGAGGGAAACCAAGCTCCCAACAGCCTGGCTGCAGCCATTCAAATGGTGAAACTCAAGAAATACAGAGTTTTTGGGTGCCCCATGGAGAGGAAATGTTGAGCTCTTTACAGTGGGCTTTACAGTAGTGAAATATTCCCTAGTGAGGGCACAACACTGAAATCGTAGGGGGCAAACCTCTACGGCTGGGTCAGGACACCTTCACATCCACATCCTTCTTGAGGACAGCCCGCAGGCCACCATGCTCTGCAGGTTTTCCTTCCTAATTTCACAGCATTCACCTACCAAACGCTGTTCAACCACCCGGCAGGACAAAGGCACCAAGTGGCCTGGTAACACCAAACCCAAGTTCCCAGCACTTGCATGCCACCAGCGAGGTTTAAGGAAGCAGAGAGGGTTGAATTTGATAGAAGCTATCTGATTTCCTCCCTCACACCCAACGCCTTGCAGCTTCCAATTCAAACTGAGCGTGCCTACCTGATAGATGAACCCACTCATCCGTGGGCTTGCAGACAGCATCAGCAGAACGTTTGAAAACAACAAGAAATAGCGCTCCTCTTTCTCCTGCAGGGACATGAGTGTAGGTTAGGCCAGCCTGCAATGCCTCCCAAGCGGTTTCCTCCAGCAAACTGGACTTGTTGCAGCTGGAATCACAGCCTGGGAGAGATCCCTCCCCATACCCATTATTAGGGCTTTTCTTCTTTACAGCATCTCATTGCTGTCCTAGTTTTCCCTGCATACATCTTTGCCTGCTGATCCTCTCCCGGTCATTTCAAACTGCCTCCTAAGACCTTATGTCCTTCAGCATCTCACATCCCAAACCAGGCTCTAGGACCAGACCCTACAGGGCTTTGTTTTACAGCTCTTCCCTTCCTGGGGAATATTTGCTACAGCAAGCAAGGAATTCAGTGAGAACAGGCACCTTCCCACACCGAACACGCAGTGTGCATGGCTTTGACAGCACTGGTGAAGGTCTGTGGTGTGATGCTCCAGGCCCAGCAGCACAGGAATCCCTCCAGCTATTTCCAAAGCACAGTCAGCTCTGGAGTGGGACGTCACAGCATCACAGGAAGTGCAAAATGGTTATGGTAATGCATACTTCGAAGTCACTCTCATTTCTCAGAGTCAGTCACAGGGGGGAAAGGGGGAAATGAATGTGCTATATGACACTGAGATGCTCCTGCTTGAGGAGTGCATCAGCAAAGACCTGAAGCTAAGTCACCAGGGTGCCTGACTCCAAAGACATGCACAGTCCCGTTGTGTAGCTCTTCTCTGGCTGAAATGATTTGTTAGCATTGCTTGTCAGTGCTTTGCTGGCCTGGAGTGAGAGCAGCTGCTGCCTGATGCCGTGAGCAAAGGAGTATCTGGACACAATGCCTTTAGGCAGGAGGAGGACCACTGCACTCACCTCGCTTCCCCCGCACTGCACCATAACCTGGGACATGTAGATGATGCTTCCCATTGTTTTTATGTCCTCTCCTTCCCAGCGCTGGATGGATTCGGACAGGATCTGCAGCTCGAGTTGTTTCCTCTTCCTCAGCTCCTGGCACTGTGTCTGGGAATGGCAGGGAGAGGCTTTATTAGCCAAGAGGGCAGGAGCAAACTCAAACCATCCCAACAAAGACGGGATGCTCCCACAGCCACATGGGCTCAGGGCTGGTCATGTCAAGGGATAGGCAAAACCTGCTTGGGTGCTATTACACAGAGCTGGTTACAGATTTAGTGATCTATGAAGCACTGAACACATGAAAATGTCACCAAACATGCACCCTGCACTGAGCAAGCTTTTCTTTCCAAACCAGTGCCACCTCTGAGAGCACAGAGTCACAGTTTCCAAACCCAAGACAGCCACAGGGTGACAAGTCTCCCTCTTTGCTGGTGCTCACAGAGGTTTTGCCCATTTTGCCCAAGCAGCAAAGAGAGTTTTAGTTGCAGCAATGCAAAACCCCTGTGAATCAGTTGGGGGGGGGTGTTTTGTAACCAGAATCTGCAAACCCAGCAGCAGGCCTTGGCGCAGTGTTCCAGCAGAGCAGCCCAAAAAGAAGGTGCTGTCATTGAAAGGACTGCACCGATGCTCAGCAGCTGGGCACTGGAACAGCTCCATGGAGCCGCCAGTCCTTCAGCAGCTCTCGGCAAGCAGAGGACAGCACTGACGGAACAGACAGTCCTGCAAACCCAAGCAAGGCTTGCTTTAACTGACCCTCTGCCAAGGAAAAGCAGCTGCTAAGCCAAACCCGGGCTCAGTTCTCACCAGATACTTGGGTTTTTCCAAAGCCCTGTTCCTGGCAGAGATTCTCCTCTTTTCCCAGCTCAGTTTCATACAAACTCTTTGCCTACCCAGATCTTCAAAGTGAGACACTGCACTGGGGCTAGTTTGAATGTACACATTTGAACCAAGCTGCGGGGGCCTCCTCTGGTTTTGCAGCTCCAAATCCAACATTCCCAGGATGCAAATCCAAATAAAATCCACACCAATCCATCACAGCTTGTGCAGAGGCACCACTGCAAATCACAGCAGCAACATGGTCCGTCCCTGGTCCTACTGTGGGACCAGGCATCTGTCACGAGGGGCATCTCTGCCCATCTGACCTCAGATCCGCACTGAACCTCTTCAGTTATCTCATAATTACATTAAATTACTCAGCACCCAAGTGCACATTTCAAGTAAACCCATCCATTGCTTACGAGCACTCCTGTAGATTAACATCACCTTGTAACTTCACTGAATTATTGCCCTATTATCTACCAGAACAAATGGAAGGGGAGCTGGGTTTCTAAGTAAATGTAATATAATCACCCTTTCCTGTTTTCTATGAACTTTCTCCTCCCCATCTTTTATCTGCACTGCTAAGCACCGAAAAACCTGCATCTGCAGTGCTAAGGAAGGAAGCTGGACCACATCTGGAGTGGTTGGAGTGAAAGGTATTCAGGCCACAAAGTGAGAGAGACTACAGCTTCCTTAACAACTGAGGAAAGCTTTGCTGGGTAAAAGCTTTGTGCACGTGGGTGGCTTTTCCCCCTCTTTTTCCTCTCAGTGCAGCAGGACTCGGAGGGGTGCAGGTAACCCAGCTCCCAGGAACAGGTCTGTTAGCTCGGACTCGGCCCTTTGCTTGCTCTGTTCCCCACAGCAAAGTCCATATTGCAATATGGTCAAGGTCTCCTGACACCCCTGGAGCAAAAATCCTCTACAAAACCAAAAGTCACCCGATGGGCACCAGCAGCTGAGTCAGGCAACCCTGGTAACCTTTCACAGCTCATCTCAGCAAGCACGGGGCGCTCTGGATCAGGGTATGGAGGCAAAAGGACATGAAAGGGACCCTGTCACCACCACCACCCACATGTGGCTTTCTGCCACAGAGCACACCGAGCATCCTTCATCCCTTCATCCCTCCTGCTGGGAGCACGGAGCCGAGGTGCAATTGCTGGGAACACACAGCCAGAGGGGCAGCTCTAGACTTGAGACTTGAGATTAAGATGCTTTAAACCCCATCTTTTCCATTCCAGAAGACTTATTTTGTTTCTAATGGAGGAGACAAATGTCAGGCTTGACTCATCCAACGCAGCCCTGAAACGGAGCGTGCTATTTTAAGAACTGCCACCTACCACAAGGGACTTGAAGGATGTGAGGGCTTTCAGAACCTCTTCGTGATCTGCATGCGCCTCCTAGTGAAGGGAGAGAAGAAGCCTTCAGCCACCGCCACCACCAGCATCATCACCCTGTGCAGCACCCACTGCCCCAGGGCATCCAGGGCTGCAGAGCCCACAGGGGGGATGCAGGGCAGAGGGGCCGCTGGAGGGGACAAAGCCTCCCAGGTACCTTCCTCACCACCCAGGTCAATGGGATGTGGTTTAAAGCAACCATGCAATTCATTAATACCAATTTCATGAGTGTAAAGTGGGCACAGCAAGAACAGATGTGATTTCATTCAGGACAAACTCAGCTTGCAAAGAAAATCAATGAAACCAGGCAGAGGTGTAGGGTGGATCGCTGGTTTCACCTTCAGGAAGGAAACTCCCATTGGCGTGCATGGTATTGTAGCCATTGCCCCATCAAGGGTGCCATTTCCATGAGCATCAATGGGACCTTCACCTCCAGGCTGAAGGCAGCAGAGAGCTCCTGGCTGAGAGAGGGGAAAGCAGGATGCTGCCCCTTATCTCTGACTGCAGCTGCATGCTAGTGCTCTCCTAGCACCTCCTCCTGGATCTAGGGCCCCACAACATAAGCTCTTCACCATGCAGGCAGGTGTCCAGCTTGTGATGGAGCAGTCCCTGCAGCTGTCAGGGATTGCTCACCTCTGAATCTGGGATGAGGACTGCCCTGAACATACCTACCCTGTTTCCAGCTGCACAGCAGCAGAGGGAATGCTCTGGTACACTCGACACTGCATACATCTGCATTGGACACATCCATCCTCCTCCCACGGCATCACAGCTTAAACCTCAACCCTACTGATTCATGCAACAAACCTCCCACGCTCGGCTTAGAAACTAGGAGGAATAGGTGATGTGTGTGCCCCTGAATCCACTGCTGAATCCCACACAGCATCCTGTACAGAGCACACTGTCTCTGCACTGGCATGGTGGCTGCAGCCACGCTCAGCTCAGGCCCTGCAGCCTGGTGAGAGCAGGACAGGTCTGTGATGTGCATACAGTGCTCTTACACCCTATGCCAGTGCCTCAGCACCCTCACAGGGAAGAGCTTCTGCCTAAGAGCTCATCTCAGTCTCCCCTCGGGCAGGTTAAAGCCATTCCCCTTGGCCTGTCCCTCCATCCCTTGTCCCAAGCCCCTCTCCAGCTTTCCTGCAGCCCCTTCAGGCACTGGAGCTGCTCTCAGGTCTCCCCTTCAGGAGCCTTCTCTTCTCCAGGCTGCCCCAGCCCAGCTCTCTCAGCCTGGCTCCAGAGCAGAGCTGCTCCAGCCCTCGCAGCATCCCCATGGCCTCCTCTGGCCTCACTCCAACAGCTCCACGTCCCTCTTGTGCTGCTGCCCCAGAGCTGGATCAGAGCTGCAGGGGGGTCTCCCCAGAGCACAGCAGAAGGGCAGGATCCCCTCCCTGAGCTGCTGCTCACGCTCTGGGGGTGCAGCCCAGCACATGGGGGAGTCAGGCTGGGATGTGCAATGAATGACCCTGGTGAAGTGTGCTGAGTAATTAACTCTGGAAGAGGGAAGAAGCAAACCCAGCTAAACCCAGACTTTGTTGCTTCTGTTTCCTTCACCTCCTTAGCCCACCCTCGGGGTTTACATGTTGCAGCATCCACAGGCAAGGAGCAGAGCTCCATCAACAGAGATCTCTACAGGAGAGGGGAGGAGACATGTCCTGAAACAGATCTGCCACTCTCTGAGGGCCTCTGTGTCCCTTTCCTGCTCCCTCTGCTCCCAGGCACTCACCCAGTGTCTGCCCCGGCTGCCAGGTCTACCTCTGCCTCCATCCCGGAGCACGAGCCTGGGGTGAGGGCTGGGAATGTGCCTGGGAGCAAGTGGCACCGGAATGTCATGAAATGGAAATAAAAACAGTGATTTATTAACCGCTGTGCAAATAAATACCAGCTGTGGCCTGACCCTCAACTCTGCTTTTACTTGGGCTGGAAATAGCCCGTCTCTGAGGATGGGCTGGAGCAAAGAGCAGGCGATGCCTTCCTGCAACATCCCCGACACTTCCACTGCTTCCTCACTTCTAATCTGAATGGTAGCTAATATCCCCCGGAGGTGGGACACCTCCTCGGAGGGGTAGTAAGTACTTGTAGCAATGTGGTGCTTGAGCAGTTTGAGGTGGAGGGGGCAGCATCAAGGGGCACATCCTGCCCAGCAGCCCCCCCTGCATCCCACCTACCTCCATGTGCCGCTCCAGCTCCTGCAGCAGTGTCACGTACTTATCCAGCCTCAGGAAGGGTTTGCTGAGGCTCGTGGTCAGGATGAGAATGCCGGGGTTGGCCGCACCCTGGCTCTCCATGAACTTCTCCAGCTCATCACTATAAATAGAGACAACAACAAGGAGGAGGAGGAGGGCTCGCCACCGCCAAGGGCTGCGTTCTGCTGCCTCCCACACTCTCCTCATGGCCAGGGCTCTGCCTTTCCCAAGGCAGCTCAGCCACTCACTTTGAGCACCTCAGCACCACAGACCCAGCAGGGAGCTGTGAGCTCCCAGCCAAGCAAGACCCTGCTCCCCAGGGATGCAGGGGAAGTGCTGTGCTGGAGGATGCTGCAGCAGCGCACTGGGATGCTGCTGAGAGCAGTGATGCAGGTGGTAGCACGGACATCACCCCGGAATACATGGCCTGTGTGTGTCAGCACATCTGCCAAAGCTGGTTCTTGGACTGATTGAAGGAAAGGGGTCAGATTGAGCAACCACAAGAGTGAGTCATTTACAGGAGTCAGGTTTTGCGCTGGGCTGAATCAAAGCTGGATTTGGGGAGGTAAGTAAATAAATACATTGTGATCTCCCATTGCTGAATGGGAAGGCTTAAACAGTATGGCCAGGGGTTCTGGTTTTCCTATCACTGCAGGGAGGACAGCTAAAGTGCATTAGAGATGACACAGATGTATGCCTTTGGCTTGGCATGCTCTTTAGCACGACATGACTCAAATTCAAGTGGGACATGAAGAAAGATGGTATTACTGCTACGTACCAATGACCCTGCAAATCAACTATGTGCTTGAACAACTGACAACTCAGGTGACTGGGTGACTTGATGACCACCCTCCTTTTGCAGTGATGTACTCCACACACCATAGTGCCACACGGGAACACACTCCCCTGTGTGAGTGGGTCTGAAAGCAAGCAACAATCATAGGAGATGCTACTGCAAGGGCTGAGATTGCCTCTGTTCTACTGAAGAGTCCTGTATGGGCAGACAGGAGCTGTGAACACAAGCAGCACGAGTTGTGTCCATGCTGGAGCCCAAAACTCCAGCAGTTTTCCCAGCAGCAGGATCCCATGTTATCCGCTTGCTCTATTGTCAAACTACAGGTCAGAAGCCACACGAAGCCAAGTGTTAATGATAAAAGGAACATTTTAAAGGTAGGATTTCAGCCTCCATCTCCTGCTCCATCACTCACCTGTGTTGTGTGAGCACGTTGACTGCTGAGGGGTGGTTAGCACAGTAGGTCAGGTACAGGGAGCGGAACTGGGGCATCAGGTTCATGAAACAGCCTCCCACACGCTGCTGGTTCTCGGGGAGCCTGTGGACACCAACTCGTCATGTTAAGCCTCTTGCTCTGCACCCTGCACCTACAGCGCCCTCAGGGATCTGCCCAGGGGCCACTTGCTGCACCAGGACATTCCCAAGTCACCATGTAACTGCAGCACAGAGCAGAATACCCAACGTCCCCAATATTCAGTCTCTTCCCCATCTGCTTTCAGCCCTTCCAAAGGAGAAGCAAGGCTAAGGCTGCAGACATCTGCTGCTTCCCTGTGGGAAATCATCACCCTTAATAACCTGCTCTTTGCCCGCTGGCAATCCCTACCTGCCTGCCTGCCAGGTCTCCCACCCTGTTTGTGTCTGCACCTTTGGTCTAGGTACACTTCCATGTCAGGTCTGGTGACACTCTCATTCAGCAGATGCCTTAACAGTAGAGATGTCAGAGCTTCTTCTACCTTCCCTCCTGCCTCTTCAATCCTGTTATTCCCTGCTCTATTTAACAAGCCTAAGACAGCAGCCAGGAGGAACATTAATGAACAGGTCTTTCTATTATTTTTAGCTGCAGTTTAATAGCTTAACCACCTCAGTGCTACGGCATGAGCTTACTTCGCAACTTCTTCCAAGGCTTGGTTCAGTGTCTGCTGGAATGCAGAGATTTCTTCCATGTTTCCCAGCAACGACGCGATGTCCCCAGCACTGAGCCTAAAAGAATCAAATCAACAAGGAGCATCAGAGAGGGGTCGCTCCAGGGAGCATCCCCCATGGTATCTGTCCTTCCAGAAAGACCCAGGAATTTCTCCTTCCCCGGCTACACCATCAGACACGGGAAAATCCAAACCCCACGATGTGCTACAGACCACAGCATCCCGGAGAAGATGCCTGCTGCCAAGGATTATCTTAATTGGATTTTAATCACTTAATCACACTAATCTGCTCCCATGTTTAGCTGTCTAATAGACACAGACAGACGGGATTTCAGCCAGGGGCGGGGAGGAAGGTGTGGACACAGACAGCTTTGTCTGCAGGGATTCACGCTGTGCGGTTCCCTGTGGCAGGAGGGTCCTGCAGAGCTGCTCCTTGGGTAGGGCTGGCTTTGTTCCTTGCGAGAGGTGGATTCTTCCTAGCCAAAGCCTTATGCGTGTGCTTCTGAGAGAGCCATCCCCAGAGTCCCTCTCGCACCACCCTCATTTGCTGCCTACAAGGCTGAGAGCACGAGATGTTTTCACAGCTGAATATATCCCACATGGAGATCTGGGGAGGGAGGAGAGGTTTAAATACAAAGGCCGTAAGACACCACTGCCCCATCTCTCCAGGCTGGACCACACTGCTCTTTGCCTGTTATGCTCTGGAGTAGCCAGTCCCCCTGCAGCGTGCTCAGCCACAGGGACCCCAGCCCCAAACACAGACACAAGGACAGGGTCACTGATGGCACCTTTGGAAGAGATGAGTGAAGCTGAAGCAATGCAGGAGGTGAAGATGTTGCACCAGGGTGAGACTGTCAATGGGAACCTACTGATAGGCACCAGCATGCTGAGTAAGCACAGGGCGGCGTGTGCTGCCTCTGCATGGATGGGAACACATCAGCTTCTTCCACAGGTAAGCCCTGGCAGTGTCCCTCCTGGTGCTGCTAAGGGATGGCAGCACACTCTTCCCAAGCATGGAGACACTTAAAAGCTGGTAGCTGTGCAGATGGGAATGCAGGAAGAGGGGAGTCACTTCTTGCCCAGCAGCAGTTTGGATCTAGCAAGAGGCAGTCTGACCACCAAGAATACACGGGATCGTGCACCAAGTAAAGAGAGGATGAGGAGGTACCCCCTGGGGCTGAGAAGTCACACCAGGGCAGACGGCAAGGGGAGAAGCCATGCAAGGTGTACCACTGGGAACGCGCACGGTGCAACAGCCACACAGAGGGTTTAACAGGAGGAGCTGCCCATCTCGAACACAGCCCGATGCCTGCAGCACCTCTGAGGAACAGGGAAGAGCAGGAGCTACAATGTGGGGGCTTTTGTGGTTCACGGGGAAGCTGTGAGGCTTTACAAGAAGAGCAGCAGCAAGCCCTCAACATCCACAAGCAGGGAAGTAATGAGCTCTGGTCCATTTTACGGGGTTCTCTGCACCTCGGATGCCCTTATAGCTTACTTATCGTAAGACTGGAGGGGTCTTAAGTAAGTTCCCAGAAGTGACTGTAGTTCCTTCGCATAATCTCGCTCTGTTTCCAGAATGTTTTGCAACACCTAAGGGTGAGAGACACAGCACTGAGTACATCCTTGTGCCAGCGACTCAGGAACACGACATCAGCTTCATGGCAGGGAAAAGCATGGAAGTGCATTTCAAGCCCATAGATTACATTTGCTAACGCAGACCCCAGAACGCTCAGGATTGGGAGTCCAATCTGGGGATTTGACTTTGGAAACTGGAGCAGGGCTGGAAAGGGGGTGTTAAAGGCTGCTCCTTCTCTGGCAAAGCGCGACGACAGCGTCAGCCCAGCTCCGAGTTCACCTCTCAGCAGCCAATTCATCCCTGGCCAACCCCTGCCTGCATGCTGCCGCTCAGCACTCAGGTTTCTCGGTGTGGATGAGCCTTGGGGACAGAGGAGGTGGTCCCCAGCTCTCTGGACACAGCATTTCTGCTTCGCTTTGCTTGAAACGCATTTAGACGCACTGATGAGCACGTCCCACCTGCGGCACGGAGAGCCGGGGATGTTCGCATGCAGGCGTCTCAACTCCCTTGCACTGCAGGAAGGTGCCTGCCCCCCTTTGCCAGACCTCAGGCTGGTGAAGGAGGTTCCTCCGTGCATTCTGCAGCCCCAGTTCATAGCCCAGGCCAGGCAAACAAGCCAGGCTGGGAGCTGTGGGGCTGCCCCATCTCCAAGGCACAGGCAGGGGTGTAACATCCCCAACCAACCCCAGGGATCAGAGCCCTCATCTGGCTTCCTTCATGCCCTGCCGTTATCTGCCCATCAACACCCTGCAGCCCACGGCAGTGACTGGAACAGAGACACTGTGCTCCCCAACATCCATCTCAAAGCTGCCACCTCCGCTGTGTTATCCCTAGAGTCTCTCCTCTTGACATCTAGCAGCAACTTCCATTCATTGTCTCGACAGCCCTAAATCAAGGGAATGGCAACAACCGCATTGAACTACAGTCACGTCCCCAGTTGTTACCAACTGCTCCAATGATTTCTAAGGGAAGGAGCCACTTCAGGAGCCTAATAATACGCTGCTTATTAAAATGTATGATCAGCACTTTGGAACTTACCACCGGGTAATAATTCTTTGTCAGCTGAGTGCTTTCAAGTCCTTTTAACGCTTTGGGAGAGAGCGGTTTATCTGCACATAGAAAACACATCAGTAAATGACAGTGCACAGCTCGCATTGTCCCAGCAGGAAAAGTCAGCGCCACAAACATAGCATCACCCCCGTGAACACAGCCCTTCAGCTGCGGGGTGGTTTGCCTGCTTCAGAAGAACCAGGAGCAGCTCAAAGCTGTGCATCTGAAGGGGGTTACAAGGATGCTTGACATCGTTTCACCCATCAGGGACTGGTGGGTGACAAGGTCTAGTGTGAGGCGTCCCTGCCCATGGCAGGGGTGGGAACTGGATGATCTTAAGGTCCCTTCCAACCCAAACTGTTCTATGATTCTGTGACAGAGCAGCAGCCGAGTGAGCAGCACTGCACAGCTCCTGCCAGCTCCCTTACAGGTCTGCTCTGAAATCCCTGGCAGCAGCCCCGTGTCTGGCACTGTTTGGAGCAACAGCATAGCTCCAACCAGCCCACAAAATCTGGGGTTTCAAACTGGCTGTCTATCAGAAATGCTGGATCCGGCGTTGTGCTCCAGGTGATTCACAAGGCACTTGATGCCAACACCCACGGAGGGGCTGGACCCTGACCCCCACATCATTTGTGATGCAAAATCCTTCTCTGAATGAAGGTAGATTTGAATAAACCTGGAAACCATCAAATCAGGGAATGGTTTGGGTTGGAAGGGATCTCAAAGCTCCTCCAGCTCCAACCCCTGCCACAGGCAGGGACCCCTTCCACTAGAGCACTTCCACTTGCTCCAAGCCCCTGTGTCCAACCTGCCCTTGAACACTGCCAGGGATGGGGCAGCCACAGCTTCTCTGGGCACCCTGTGCCAGCGCCTCAGCACCCTCACAGGGAAGAGCTTCTGCCTGAGAGCTCATCTCAGTCTCCCCTCGGGCAGGTTAAAGCCATTCCCCTTGGCCTGTCCCTACAGGCCCTTGTCCAAAGCCCCTCGACTGCTGCTCCATCCAGCCTCCCCCAGCCTGTGTTTGTGCTGGGATTGCCCCGACCCAAGGGCAGGACCTTGCCCTTGGCCTTGTTGAACTCCAGCCTGTCCAGGCCCTTCTGGATCCCATCCCATCCCATCCCTCCAGCGTGTCAACTGCATTACACAGCCTGGTGTCATCAGCAAACTTCCTTCTGCATTACTAAGTCCCACCGACAGCAATTACTTTCACACTGATAGCACGGGAGAAGCTTGAAATTGATAGATGCAGCCCCTGGAAAGCACAGCTTGATGCACTGTCTAATCATTGCCCTTGTAGAGCTCCCTGTCACTTCCAGCCGGGAGCTCTGTGCCTCATTTAAAGCCTCGGAGCAGCTTTGCTCCACACAGCACGTCATTCCCACCCAAAGGGCACTCTTAGGACACAGTGAGGCACAGACACTGCTGATAAACTCCATTCAGAGTGACAAGTCCCACACCTGGGAGGTGAGGGAAGCAGCTCCCCAGGGCTGCAGCCCCCAGTCCTGGGGCAGGAGGGGGTCAGCATCCATCCCTGCATCCATCATTTGCAACACAGCCACGTGTCCTGAGCAAGCGGAGAGCAGGGGAACGAAGGAACCAAGCCTCCTCCCATGTGAAATGGGTGCTGGAGAGAGGATCTGGAGGGAAAAGCTGTAGGGATGGGGTCCTCCACCTGGATCGATGGGAGGCTCACCCTTGGCTTCAATGAGGTGCTGTTATTTCATGCAGCTCCCATCAGATTCCCCCAGAGGACTGAAGTTTGCTCTCCTTTCTTAATAACGTTCCTCACTGACTTCATTAGTGATTCCTGGGTTGTGCCAGACAAGACTTCAACCCGCTGCAAGGCCTGCTCCAGCTCAGACATCATTTCCCAAGGGGAAACAGTGAGAGATGGGTTATCCTAACAATGACTTTTTCATGTCGAATTAAACAAAACCTGGCCTCATTCTGAGCAATCGCTGCTTTTATTCTTCCTTCCTTTGCTTTTGTGCTTCCAAGTGTGGGAGCAAGGATGTCTAAAGGGGCTGTACGCTTTGCAGACCGTGTGTTAGAGGCCAGGGCTGATCCTGAGCCATAAAACCAGCACCGAGCACACAAGAGGTCTCTGTCCGGGGTAAACCCTCGAGGCACATTAAGGAATTAAGTTGAATTTGGTAAAGAAACAAGTTTTCTGTCACACAACGGCCTCGGAAGCACAAGGGGGTGAGTGGTTTGAATGGATACGTAAGGCTACAGGGGCTTGCTTCCTGTCATCACCACCCCACATCTGGTTAAAATCACATCGCAGAAGGGAAGGACACTCAAGACAAAGCTCAATGAAGGCCGATGTCACCACATGGATCATCCCTCCCTCTTCCTTTCTCAGTATCACAGCAGAAGATGCATGGGGGGGGGGGGAAATGCACTATGTGAAACCAACCGTGGCTATGGACAAAAGGGAACCATTCCCTGGGGCCATAAAGCGTTGTTGGTTGGATAGGACCGTGAGCATCCATTCCAGCACTGCCAGAAAGAGCAGGATCAAACACAAACACATCTCCTGACCGAGGTCTCTAACAAAGAGCTAACACCGTGCTCAGGCACTGGAATAACCTGGCTGCCTCCCAGGACAAAGGGGACCAACGCAGCCATCTCTGCCTGCATCCTCCGGCAACACCCAAGGAGCAATAGAATGGGGAATAGGGAGAAGCAGCTCTCAAACAACTCATGCACAAGGCGAGGCTTTACGTTCTAGCCCCATTCATCCTTCCATTAGCCCTGATGCTTTAAGGATGCAAATGGTCCTTAATAAATAGCAGCAATTTCCCAAAGGCACAAGGCTCTCCACTGCATTACAGCGCTGTCATTCGATCAGCCCCTGGAAGCAATGTGCTTACCGGTGGATTTGATTTCCCTGACGTAGTTGCTTGGGAACCAGCCTGTTTTTCCATTCAAGGTCCCTTCCCACCAGCCCCCTTCTTCAACACGGGTGACATAAATAATGTCTCCTTTGTTAACGGAGAGCTCGTCCTCATTGGTCTGCTTAAAGTTGAACCTGGCCTTTACCACCAGCTGATGGCTGCCATTCTCGGTCATCTCCTAAGGAAAGAAACATGGGAAAACATCAGTAAGTAGTCCAAGAAAGCAGAAAGCATGAGGACGAGGCATTGTTCTGCTTTGTTGTGACAGCTGGGGTTCCAGTATTGCTCTTTAGGACAAGCAATAATGGCTTTCTGTTGTGTAAGCAGTCCTGCCAGAGGACCACAAGCATGGATTCAGCTTCACAGGGCAATGGAGAGCAGACAGGAATCGCTCGCCTCCTGTCACGCAGAGGAGCACTGTGGTTTGGAAGAAGCCACCATCCCCAACCAAGGCAGCGAAGCCGTGATGGAGATGAAGGGAGAACAAGCCTGGTGTGCTTGACCCAGGGGTACTACTCACCCCCCTCTACCCCGCCGCCATCAAACCCTTGGGAGATGTTAAAGAAAGGATACCACGGGCTTGGATTGCCTCCTTAGCACCCTCGCTGACTGGGAAGCTGCGCCGTTGGAGTCCGTGTGGGCACCTCCAGCCGCGGAGCTAAGAGAGGATAGATGTGAACATGGCCCCTTGGATGGCTGATCTGCTGGAGAGGAAAACAACAGCCGAGATTCAGCCAACTGTCCCCCATTCCTTCTACACCCCAGCAAAGCAAAGCCACACATCAAATCACGGGATTCCACTGAAATGCCCCTTAAAAAGCCTTTGGGCTTGGTCAGACTGGACAAGAGAAGGCTCCTGAAGGGGAGACCTGAGAGCAGCTCCAGTGCCTAAAGGGGCTGTGGGAAACCTGGAGAGGGGCTTGGGACAAGGGATGGAGGGACAGGCCAAGGGGAACGGCTTGAACCTGCCAGAGGGGAGACTGAGATGAGCTCTTAGGCAGAAGCTCTTCCCTGTGAGGGTGCTGAGGTGCTGGCACAGGGTGCCCAGAGAAGCTGTGGCTGCCCCATCCCTGGCAGTGTTCAAGGCCAGGTTGGACACAGGGGTTTGGGGCAAGCTGCTCCAGTGGAAGGGGTCCCTGTCCGTGGCAGGGGTTGGAACTGGAGGAGCTTTAAGGTCCCTTCCAACCCAAACCATGCCATGATTCTATGTGAAAAGCGAATGGCAAATAAAAGCCCTGGGAATGAATAATTCTTAGACCTCAGGATTTGTCAGCCAGCTGCAGTATTTGGGGAAGTCCAACACTAGAATTAATCCATTAAATAATTCAGAGAGGAAACTGCAGGAAAAAAGAATACTTGGTCCAATGCTGCCCAATGGGGAAAGCTGCTGGGCCCTGAGCAAGCACTGCTCGGGGAGGAATGCTGGACAGCCGGTCACACAATCACTCCTCTATTCAGATGAGTCCTTCTGGGTTCATTATACAGCTGAAAGAGGCTGGGCACCATCCTGATCCCTGCCCATGGCCTGCTGCCATCAGCCCTGTGAGAGAGGGATTCAGGCTGCACTGAGGAAGGAGAGCGGTGTAACCCCATGGAAGGGCTCAGAGCATCATCCGCAGCTCTTGGAGTTGTCTCTCTGACATACCCAAAGCTCCTCACTTTGCACACTGGGCTTGTTTCTCAGCCCCAGAACCCTGTTTAGATGCTGTGGAGCAGGAAACACCTGGGATTCCAGGCACCCAGTAATTCCCAGTGCTTCTCTGCTACTGTACCTCCCGCCACCCTGTGGGGCAATGCTCCTTCCTATGTGTCATGGTCCACAAATGAAGCAACAGCAGATACCATCATCCTGGTAAGCTGGGAACAACTGTTGAGATTTGCCTTGCAGCTTCTTTGTAGATTTAAGAGCATTCCCTTATTCCAGAGCTGCCGTTTTCCACCTGCACTGTGGACCTGGTATTGCCATGGGCCTCCAAAGGGGACCAGAGAGGAATGGTCCGCGGGCATTGCTGTGCTGCCTGTGCAAGTCCCCACATAACGTTTGGAGTTCTCCACTGGAAATGTTGCAAGAGGAGAGGGTGAATCCAGCCCCAAAGTGTGCTCAGGAACCAGCAAACACAAGCTCTAAAGCTGCTGTTCCCCCATTCTCCTCCAGCCTGAACATCAACATGGAAAAACCATTCCAGAGGGGAAGTCTGGTGGGAGTTACAGGAACTCAGCCGGGCTTTGATTCTTCCCAGAGGATTCTTGTCTCAATAGGAAAACACTTCATCCCTGATTGGACCTGGAGCAATACAAACTGCAAGCTCCAGGAGCACGGATGTGCTTTGTCCTTCCCCAGTGCCTTGCCCAATGGGGATCATGTCCATGACTACGACTTCCAAACCCTCATCCATCCCATACCCACGCACCAGTCTGCCCAGTCCCTGCTCCAGCAACAGACAACGTTCCCAGTATGTGCTGTCAGTGAGTCAGTTTTCTGCTCATTACACAACTGCTTGACAACCACACAGCGAATTCCCAGCTCCCTGCGCTGCAGCAACAGCAAAACAGCTCCGCATGGAAAACCCACTTTAAAAACACAGACTCTGTGTGTGTGTGTGGGGGGGTTATTTCTCTGGAGCATCCTGAGATTGGAGCAGCAGTGATTTCGGCTGCTCCCAGTGACTCCCAGGCCAGGAGGGGTGGACGGCTGCCAGCCTGAGATGTTCTTCCCCTGATTCCATCTGAAAAGGGAGGATGTGACCCAAGAGTCTGGACTTACTCAAGCCATCAGCCCCAGTCCCACGGGAACGACTCGGTTACTGTAGGTTTTGATGCTTCTCCCTGCCCCTCCCAATCTTCCACAAGGCTTTATAAATATCTTGCAGCAACCTAGAAACAAATGTAAAACTGACTTCGACAGTTTGGCAGGGAAACGTATCATTTATATGGCATCATGACAGCGTCCTATTTTACGCCTGGTCCAGCATGGAACGCTGCTGCCATATGTTGCTTAAACTATGGTTAAAATAGCTGGGGTTTCTGCTCACATTCCTACGCTATTTTTGGCAGATGAGCCTCGTCTGATCCAGCACAGCTGGTTTTCCTCCCCTGCCCTCACTGTCAGATAAAAGCATCAGCTCCGTATTGCTGCTATGTGGTGGGCAGCTGCTGAACGCTGAGTTTATCCCCTCCGGTTGGTTGCATAACAAGATCCACGAAGGCACAAGGATCTGGACTTCAAATGGATGCTCAGAAACACATTCCCACGGTGTTTCCTTGTCACCTCCTTCCCTCGGCCTCCGACAAGGGGGCTGGGATGCAGCAGCTCTGCAGGCGGCGGGATGCGCTGGCCGTAGCAGGGTACCACGCTTGTCCTGATGCTCCATTCATCCTCTGGTGGGACAGGCAAACCGGGCTCTCTGCAGTGGTGGCCTGCAGCACACAGGCTCCTGCTTCTCAAGGAACTTGGCCAAGCCACCAAGAAGCAACTGTTTGAGACATGTATTTATTTTACCCTGTACTTTTCCCAAGGGTGCTCTCTGCCTGAGCAGCTAATTATGGCGCAGGCATTGCGCTTTTTAACATCTCGACAGGGGAAGCATATGTTCAAACAGATGTTTGCCATGAAACCCAAGGATCATCCCAGCTTCCCTACGGCTCCGTCGCTAACGGGTGATAGAAACTACTCCCCAGCAAAGCTGCATCCCGAGCCTTGTGCAGTGATTGCAGGGGTGAGCTGGCACACGGGTGGCTGCCAGAACAGAGCTGGAAATAAGGGGAAGGTTGTGACAACGGCCCCACACACACCCCATCACAGCCCAGCAACAGGCGAGCACAGAGGCAGGGAAGTTTCTCCCTCTTTGCTTTCAGAGCAATGAAGCTCGTGTCAAATCCCAATGACAGCGTTTGCAGAGGCTGCTCCTGCTCTAGGTAACCTGCGTGTTACACACCCTGAGCTTTCTACATGGGCACACGGGGTGCTGCCATTCAGCAGAGCAGGCAGAGGCTGGGAGGAGATGTGCTGGGACTGAATCACGGGTCACTGACTTCCAGAGAGAAATGGAGGCTGAGCTGAGTGCTGGCTGCAGAAGGACAGCCTAAGAACTTGAATTGCTTCACAGCAGCATTATATGCACATACACACACACATATATACCATTATACACCATATATATATGTTCAGAGAATCAGAGAATCCCAGATTGGTTTGTGTTGGAATGGACCTTAAAGCTCATCCAGTCCCAACCCCTGCCATAGGCAGGGACACCTTCCACTAGAGCATGTTGCTCATAGCTCCATCCAACCTGGCCTGAAACAACTGAGAAACCCATCACAGACCACAGCCAGGCAAAAATGCAGTAAACCAACAGGAAAAAACCCTCCCATTAAAGGAAAACAGTGGGGTTTGTGTTTGAATTTCCCCCCTTTCAATAGCCTACAGTGCAACGTGCAGCAGGGAAACAGAACTGCTGCTGCTGCACTTTGGTGGGTGACCAGGACTCTGCAAGTCCACTTGTATGACCAGGGGCCACAAACACCTTCCACCCTGCAAACCTTTCCCAACCCCATGCAGCCCTGCTCCCCATGCCCTCAGGAAAGAGACCCTGGTCCTCTCACCCCTCCCCAGAGCACTGCACTGCCATCATCCTCCCTGTTGAACCTCTCCTTTCACAGCCTATGGGACTGAGCATCAGTTTAAAGCAGCCTGAAGGGATGAGCTCCATCTTTGGGATGGAAACCACAGGAGCTGATCTGCTTGGCTTCAACAGCACATAGAGAGGCAGGACAAGCCATGAGCTTGATTTCCAAATCCAGGAGCCTACTCCATGGACCAAGGGAGAGAGAAACATCAATACAACTGACAGAGCACCACGTCTGCTTGGGCATTCAGTAAGGACATGGGGCAGATGGACCTGTTTTTCTCTTTGGCTTGAAAACGCACTATTCAAACCCTGCTATTTGCATTTTGGGAGGTGCATGCTCATTTACATCGTGGCTCCTTTACAGTGACCTACTTTGAGGTCCCTTCATGCCATCAAAAGTGAGCAGAGGTCCCTTTGTGGAAAGCAATGATCTAAGCCAGCAAAGCGCACGCAGCCACACTTAAACCTGGGGTTGGTAGAAGCATGAAGTACCAATCCCACCATCCAGCATCAGCCCAAGCCTCCAGAAACCATCACAAACCGGGAAGTACCAAACAAACACCCCCCATGCCGGCATTTGTAGGAGAGGAACTGAAAAGACAACAGAAAAACCTCCTTGTTTCTTACCTTCAGTAGCTTTGCTTAGAGCTGTTAACGTGCTCAGGACCTTGATGAACTGCTCTCCGGTGTACAAATCATATGGATCAAACACCTGCCAAAGAGGAACTTGGTCAGTTGAGCCCAAAACACCCCACTGGGGCTGTGTGAGGGTATTGGTAAGGACTGAGAAGCCCTTCTGCCTGCAGGGAAGGGGTTTATTCGGGGCTGACAACATCCCTTTACAGTGAAGGAATTCCTGGGGCAGGGCAGGGGGACCTGGCAGCATTCCCATCACAACATCAGGGACAAGGGGAGGAAGGAATCAGTGCTGGCTGCAGAGCAGGGACTTGCAGAGCATCACGGGGAAGGTTATTGCTTGCCTTGAGGGGAGGAAAGATTTTGCTGCTATTTTTTGCTACCGAAAGCTGAAGAGATGGAGGCTGTACATAGACAGAGATATACACACACACTGTCAGCAGCAGAAGACACAAACACACAGTTTGCTGCTGCTGCAATATGGCACATATAATGCATATACACGCTTTGACAGGAAGACAAAAGCAGTTATTTTATGGGCAAAACTTCCACTCTAAGGAATTCTGCATTCCCAAGCCTCAAACAGACACACACACAGTTAGCAAGGGCTTATTTCCTGCGACTGGTGACTGGACCTTGTGCCCCCAGACCTTCAGAACTCACCCCCAGCACAACGAGGGGCAATTTGAGCTTCCAACCCCTCCTAACACCTGAGAAACCCCCTCAAGTTCACACCGACTGCACAAATCCTACCCTTAAGGAAGCAAAGAGAAGCGATACAAGTTGTTCCTGATACAAAAAGCTCCCGTTATCGGTATGACCGAGGCACCATCTGCTACCCCCCATACACACATTGTCTTGCAGATGGAGACCACAGATCCAAAGAACAGCGAGGCTGGTTTGAAAGCTCTCCTGGCAGACACCATCCACTTACAAACACTTCCAACATGCACGAGTATGTCCTGCTAAGTAAGTACACGAGGCTTTAAGTACCTCGAGGGTAGCACTGCCCTTTAGAACAGCCCTTTCTTCCTTTCCACACTGAGCTCCTTGAGCCCACTTGGCATCTCTCCATTAGGAAGGGGCCTGGCCTCTTCCGCAGAGCTGGATGCTCGCAGCATCTCTTGCTCTCGACAGACACAGTGCAGCAATAAAGTCCCACGAGGGCAGCACAGAATGGTAAGAATCTATCTACAAACTGACTCAGCCACTGGGAGAAAGGCTTTATAGAAACAGAGGGGGACAGCCTGCTGTCGTTAGAGATATTAAAGTCAGTAGCTCCACATCTACCGCTCCGTACATCCCCACCTACCTTGGGCTGTCTCCGAGCTGATCTATTGCCCTCACTCACTTGGCTGTGCTCCTGTGGACCACACAGACTGCATCCCCCGTGCCAGCTGGTGCATGAACTAGTTCTGTGCCCTGCAAGCACCGGCAGCGCTATCAGAGCATCACCTCCAGCCCTCGCCGGTGTCTGCGTGCACACGGAGATGGTAATGGAGAGCCCGGGTGTGCGCTGACCCTGTTGGCAGCCGCCGGAGGATGCAACGTTACAGCAGGAGGAATGTCTGTGTGCAGCTCTCTTCTGTGTCATTCCCTATCAGAGCCCTTCTTTTCCCCACTTAGGAAAGTCCAGAAAAACAAGTCCTGCCTTGAATGAACTGCATCTTCTTTCATTAAAGTAGCACAAAACAGCCCTGATGCTTCCGAGCACAGAATAATGCTGCAAGCTCAGAGTCTGGCAAAGTCCAGAGGAAAATGGTGGTGGGAAGGAAATTATAGCATCAAACCTAGCAATAACTGTAAGGACTTTCCTTCATGAAGAAATTCTCTGGAGTAGCTACCGTGGAGCAGCAGCTATATGGAAAACTCTGCTGGATCAGCTACTGTAGTGAATACACTCTGCAGCTTGTTCCAGAATAAATTAATCATACAGAAAAGTCCTCATTTATGAGCTAAAAATTATTTTTTCCAGCACAATCCATCCGTAATTCCATTCCTAACTGTCAGACAAGCTGTGGGGCTGGAAGAAAAATAGAAAGGGAAAAGGTTTTTTGCTTTTAGCTAATGGAAGATCACAGAATCCCAGTCTGATTTGGAAGGGACCTCAAAGCTCCTCCAGCTCCAACCCCTGCCACGGGCAGGGACCCCTTCCACTGGAGCAGCTTGCTCCAAGCCCCTGTGTCCAACCTGGCCTTGAACACTGCCAGGGATGGGGCAGCCACAGCTTCTCTGGGCACCCTGTGCCAGTGCCTCAGCACCCTCACAGGGAAGAACTTCTGCCTAAGAGCTCATCTCAGTCTCCCCTCGGGCAGGTTAAAGCCATTCCCCTTGCCCTGTCCCTCCATCCCTTGTCCCAAGCCCCTCTCCAGCTTTCCTGCAGCCCCTTCAGGCACTGGAGCTGCTCTCAGGTCTCCCCTTCAGGAGCCTTCTCTTCTCCAGGCTGACCCAGCCCAGCTCTCTCAGCCTGGCTCCAGAGCAGAGCTGCTCCAGCCCTCACAGCATCTCTGTGGATGTAAGCAAAACCCCTCTTAGATCTAGGCTGTCATCTGAGCATCTCTATTAAATCGCTCTCCCGACTTCCAGAGTCACAGACCGCAGCTCCGGCTGCTCCATCAGGCATCACACCGGCAGAGGGAAACCTGCGCTGCCGCACTGCCAGGCCTCCCAAAAGCACCGAGGAGGCGAGGAAGCGCCGGGCAGTGACAAGAAGAGCTCGAAAAATCCCTCCCGCAGCTGCACCTAGCAAGCTACCAGCACCCAAACGTCCAGGACCGGGTTGGGAGATGCAAAAGTGCCGGGAAGCCGGGCTGTGCTTCGAGCCCGAGCGCACCGCAAACCCAGCAAAGCCCCAAACCCGAGGGCTGGGACCGGACCGCCCCGCTCCGCTGCCGGGGATAACCGGGGGCTCCCCGGCGGGACAGACACCGGCAGCAGCCGGGAGCGCCCTGCGCACCGCCGGGCCCCTCGGCTCCGCTGCCCGCAGCAAGGATCCGCGCTCCGGTTACCCCAGCGGGGACACCGCGGTGCGAGGACACCCGTGGGGGGATGCCCGAGGGGGGACAAGGGGATGCCCGGCGCGGGTGCCGGTGCCCGCAGCGCGGTCGGTACTCACGGCAGCGGGCGGGCGGGCGCGCAGCCCCGGGGCATGGCGGCGGCGGTCGGGGCTGCGGGCGGCCGCTGCGGCTCTGACCCGGAGCCGGATCGCGGCGCGGGGAAGGGAAGGGAAGGGGAAGGGGAAGGGGAAGTGACAGGCGGCGCCGCCGCCCCGCTCCGCCCCGCCGCTCGCTGCGGGACCCGTGCGGCCGTGAGACCGCAGCTCCCTCCGCCGGCCGCGGACGGCAAAGGGAAAGGGAGGTGGGAAAAGGGGGAAGAGAAAGGCATGGGGAAGGGAAAAGGGAAACGGGAAAAGGGAAGGGAAGGGGGAAAAGTGAGTTAGGAAAGAGGGGTAAGAGGAAAGGAAAACAGGAAAGGAGGAAAGGATAGCGAAAAACAGGAAAAGGAAGAAAGGAAAAAGAGGAAACAGAGGAAAAGGGAAAGGAGAAAAGGAGCAAGAAAAAGGACAGGAAAAATGAGGGAGGGATAGGATAAGAAAGGAAACCCCAGGCTATTGAAATGATCACTACAGCAGGTTTGCACCACCAAGAAGAGAAATGCTGCAGAAGGGCCTGTAGAGGAGGTGCGGTTCCATTGAGGATTCTCAGAGACAGCACGTCCCGAGCACAGCACCAGTGCTGTGTGTGCCCATCTGGAAAGGGAAGGATGTGCTGTACTGAGCCGGGGGGAGCCCAGCTGTGGGTCCCAAACCCATGCAGGGACCTTGGGATGTCAGAAGACATCACACACCCTGTGAGCAGGAGGGGACTGGGACACGGGGTCCTTCTGAATCCAGACATACCCATCCCCAGCGCTCGTGCTGGGCAGCTCTGCCTTTTGATGTTAACCAGCTTAGGAAGGTAACGCTGCTTGGGAGCAAAACCAAAGCAGAGCAGGCTTTGGGAGCACAAGGGGGTGATGGTTCTTCATCTGCTCTTCCACTCCTTTGAGGTACAAACAGTTTGGTGAAGGCTGAAAACACCTCCAGCTGCAGAAATAGCTTCGGTTGTGCCCGCGATGGCAGTGCCATGCTGCGTGCTCTGTGTGGTTTAATCCAGCTATTGATTCCTCTTGCAGATACATTCTTGGTTCAACACAGATGCCAGCCCCTTGCTAGCAGTTTTGTGGTCATATTGGCAATAAAACGCTGCTGAATGAAGGTCTTGTCCTTCCTCAGCAGTAAATGATGCTTAGGTATTGACCTGCTGTTACTGTGTCAACAGCTAAAGCCAAGAACAATTCCCATTTTGCCCTCACAAACAAGCAGGACCAGGTGTTTCCTACCCAATTTGTCCCTTTCTTCATCATCTTTCCCCTCTATCTGCTACACTAGACTGCACAAACCATCAGGTTCTGTCCTGCTTGCATCCAGCTTAGCAGTGCTCACTCGCTGGACCAGACCTTGGGCTCACAGCCACAGCTCAGAGGTTAAAGCCACTGTTTCTCAGTCCAAACCACTAAGGACTCTTAAGCTCCAAAGAGGTGCCCACATCCTCTGTCTCAGCAGTGTTGGGCTGATGGATGCTCTCATGACTTGAACCAAATGCCAGACTGAAAAGCAGTTGAAGAGTTTTAGACACAGCCTCATTGTTTCAGCTCATCGCAGCACTTGCCTAGTACACAGGAGGTGTCAGCTTCTCCGCATGCTTTCTGTTCTAGGACTGACACATTTGAAGCAGCACATGGTTGCAGGCTTCAGTCCTGGGCTGAAGCTAAGGGAGACTTTGGTTATTTATAGCCAACAATGAGACGGATGACTCCAGCTCACACCACAGGCCTGCAGAGCTGCGGCAGCTTAATGGAGCCACCTCAAAGGAATGTCACTGAGTGTTCTTCTCCTTTCCTTCCGCTATGTCCAAATGTTTCCCTGCTCCTGTAAGGCAGGAGAAGGTGCCGTTTGTCTCGATGTGCTTTTCTTCCTAAGATTG
Source organism: Pezoporus wallicus (assembly GCF_028554395.1). Lineage (NCBI taxonomy): Eukaryota > Metazoa > Chordata > Aves > Psittaciformes > Psittacidae > Pezoporus > Pezoporus wallicus. The sequence goes on along the minus strand of NW_026637336.1, from coordinate 791,162 downwards.
GGTTACCAGGACAACAAAGAAGGGTAGGTGGGAAGCACATATGTGTGCCTCTGCAGGAGTAACCTCTTTGCATGCCCCCCCATTGGAAGAGATTGGCAAGCAGTTACCTGTTTGGGTTTCAACCCAAAGCTGTTGGAAACCCTACCTTCCACGCTGCTCCCCTGCCCTGCATGCTAGCAATGCCCACTGAAGTGATGCGTTCCAGATGGCAGCTGTACAAACATCTACGACAAAACCAAGTTTAAGGCACGGTGCGATGCTTTGGCAAAGTACAGTGAGGCCACACGATGCCAGGATGGGATGCCAATGGCATAGAAGATGTTTTTCATGCTTGAGATTCCCCAGGATGAGGCCCTTTTGTACAAGTAGAAGTTGTGAGCTCTGATTCCCCCAGAACATCCTCTTTCGCTCACATCTGCAACAGGAACAGGATCTTTGACCTTAACATGCATTTGTCAGTCTGAAGACAGAAGTGGCTCAGATCCAGTCCCAGGCTACTTCTTCATATCTAAGGAACAAGAGTTCTCTGCAGAGAAGGGCAGAATTTGACCAAACCATGAGGTTTTTATTGTCAAATCCAGGGTGTGGGCCAGGGCATTTAAACCCATTAAACCAAGAGCTTTCCTGATGTTACTCTTTCCTCAGGATGGGATAATGGAGCAGCACAGATTTTCTATCCTATGCTCATCTTCCTTAGACATAATACCCCATCACTGCAGCTTCAGGGTGGATAGATCTTGGAACCAGAAGTCTCCTTGCCAGTGAGATCCAAACAGGGCAGCTTTCAGAAGGAACAGAGGGTTTCCATGTCTGCCCTGGCTTTGCCTTCAGAGAGCACTTAGACAAGCTGGCAATATGGGAAGAGCCAGAGGGAAGCCAAAGCACTCTGCCTCGGGCCATGTCTTGCCCACCATCTCAGCTGCCCTACCTCTAGTGTTCCTCTGCCTGGAGTTCCTGAGGGAGAAGCAAAGTTCCTGTGTTCTAATGTGACTTCATATTTGGGGGGAAAAAAAAGAACAAGAAAACATATTCATTTCACTGCAAAATTTAAGCTTGAGAGATGTGAGCTTTTGTTCAGCTTTTGAGGTCTCCTTTCAGAGTGCAGGGCGGCCACATGAGCACTGGGGGAGTTCCTGAAGGATCAGAATACTTCAAAGATAAAAGGGGTTATAAATCAGAAGGAAAAAGAAGTCAGAAGCCTTTTCTGAAGTGTAAACCAAGGAAGAAAAAGCACAGGGAGGATCAGAGCAACACCAAGAGCTGGACACAGAATGATGCTGGTTCTTGGTACCTGTAAATTGTGGAGTGTGGCTGCAATAGTGCAGAACTGGCTTTTAAAACTACGAGATGCTAAAGCACAACGGTTGAGGGCTATTCCCTCGTCCTGATTTTGAGCTCTTTAAGGGTCCTGGGTTTTTTGCTGTTTTCCACTACAAGCATTATGATCGGTTTTCAAACACAAAAATAAACCCTCTCAAAGCAGAGGAAATCACACGGCCAGCACCAGAAGACTGGCAACAACTGATTTCTGATGTGGCAGGCCTTCGGTGAGTCTATATTTATCTGTTCTTCAAGCTGCTGCAGCAGCAAGGCTTGGAGAGATGCATTTACTGGGAAACAATGGGCTGGTGAAGCAGCTCTGCAACGAGCGTGTATTCATGCTGGGTTGCTCTAAGGTGCTGAAGAAAGGCTTTTTGCTTGCTTAGACCTACCAAAGGAAAAGTGCAAGTAACAGAGCTACCACGGGTTGGATGCTTCTTACCATAGTGCCTGAATAGTCTGTATAATGCCCAAGGATTCTGTCCCTGCTTCTGGCAGGTATTTTGCTTCCAGTGTTGGGCACATTTCAAAGGAGACAGTGACAGACAGCTCTTAGTAACAAGTTTCTTGTAGGCATTTAAGTGTGACACAGAAGTCTTTGCATTCTAAATCCATACGCACTTAGTAAAAGATCTGATGGCAAAAGGAGCTGACCTCTGAGGTCATTTAGACTCTGATCGTGCAAATACAAGCTATGCTTAAGCATGAGAATCAGTATTTAGATAGACCAGTAACAGCCACTGAAAAGGTGTCTTTTGACTTCATTAGGGTGATTTTTATGTACAAGGATCAATGTACAATGATGTGTTTGGCAGTTTCCCACACAACGGTTGCAAGGAGATGAAAATACTTCACTATCAAGAGTATTTTCTATCAGAGCAAGGCTAAACCCTGCAATCCCTTCTCTCCAACACTGAAAAACAATGTAAACAGGTCCACAGTTCAACTCTATTTTGACAGACCTCCTTTTATTGCTGCATGTATTCCTGCCTGACCACTTCGGCTTGTCTCAAAAGACGAGAAGGAATCTGTTAAGCTCACAGTCAATGCACTCTGTTTCCACATTCTCCAGACAGAATGTTAAGTTACCCATGCTCTGATTGCTGTCACTCATACAAAAGATGAGGAACGACACCGATTTCATCCCTCTGGTATCCGGCTTGTTTCCAAAGGCTGATGGAACAAGCACTTTATGACACTAAAAGCAAGGAGCCAAGCTGACTTACCTCCACTTTAAGAAGCGCACAGCCTTTCAGGAACTCTTGAATATTACTGATGCAATCGGCTTCATTTTTAGGCTCCAGGCAGTGCTAAAGAAATAGAATCCACTGAGCTCATTGCATTACCTCCTGTCTAGGCTCTATTCAGGGGGCTCTGCATGAATATTGACATGTGCAGTTTATACTGAATTAGGGAAGCTTCTGGAGGGGGCGGCTGGGGGAGGCAGGCAAGCTGTCGAAGCAGGAAGAGCCAGCCACTGGAGGAAGTGATGCACACATCGAGATGGTCGGCATCTTGTGTTGAATGTCAGCAGATGCCAGTGCCCCAAGCGGCAGTGGGAAACGGGTGACCTTTAAGAACACACTGCACCCCAAGCATCACGTATGAGCACAATCGGGAGCTCCCAGTCAGCAAAACTGATTTGTGCACAAGAAATAAAGGCTCCTGTCCTACAGGGTGGAGAAGCTGGTGTTTTCTTTCTTTTTAATTAAACAGCATTCTCCTCTGTGTTGCCATTTCCTCTCTCTCATTGGACTCCTTCCCTTTTTGCTCCTCTTGCAGCAGCTTACTACGCTCTTGGCTGGTCTGAATATATCCCCTGTAAAACTACAGCAGGAGCTTATATAGCTTCAGTACCAATGGATTTGCATGGATGCAAGGTTTGTGTTTTATTCCTGACTAACAAAGTGTTTTACACTAAGAGCTCTGAAAGAGTGAATACATTTACAGTTGTAGCTAATGGCATTTACGTAAATACAGACAAACTGCATCTCCTTCTATTCAAAACCAAGCTATTTTGATCTCTGGTAGGCCCGGTATTTCCTGCCACTGGATGAACATGTGTAACTTAGCCAACTGCAAACTTCTGGTGGTTTTTCCTGCCTGTAGAGACGAAATCAAAGGACTAAAGCTACAATTGCACCGTCCCCTCAATTAGGTGCCAGTAAGTGAGATGTAAACCATGTCGCTGATACTCCTTGCTCACCTTACCAAAGCAAAGCACAAAGCAGGGCAGGATTTTACTGTTTCAAGCTCCCAGAAATGCATCGTTAAGAGAGCAGTTACCTTTTCAGCAGATCCCGGAAGCAGTCGATTGATGAGTTTACAAAGCACAGTTCCATCTTTGAGAGCAGCTTTCAGGAACTCTTTGGGATCATCTACTGTTTTCTTCGGGGAATTTAACACTCCTAAGGAAATCAGCCACGTTACAGTTTGTTCTTCTGGATTCATCCTGGAGCGCTGTGCCGCCAGCGCAGTTCTCCTGTGCAGCAGCTTGCTGGAACCCACATCCGTGATTACATCTTCCTGCCTCTGCTGCTGCTTGCACAGCTCCAGGGTGAAACTACCTTTTTTTTTTTGCTCAGCACAGAAATTCACCAAAGCTTAAGAACCAGAAGTACTCTTCCTGGGAGGTAACAAACTTGTTCTCGAAGCAAAAGAGCTTCTAGCGCTCTGTTAAAGACAGTCAACCACACAGTTCCAACATCACTAGAAATAGAAGTGGTTTATGTGGATTCTGGTTCCACCAAAAGCATCATAGAATGGTTTGGGTTGGAATGGACCTTAATAGCATCTAGTTCCAACATACCTAATGACTTTCTCCTTCTGGTAGCCTGGCAAATGTGGCCTTTACTTATAGCTATTGTCCCAAGAAACAAATTTGTCTTTACTACTGTAAATAGAGGTATTTACAGCTTTAAAACGGAACTTCACACTAAAGAGGATTGGGAGCAGCATTACACTGACTTTAAATCAGCCTTTTTTGACTTCATGGGGCAAACCTAGTTATTAAAATTGCCTTTTAAGAGTTGTTTTCAAGATCTGAATTTTGAAAATGAATTCTGATCATGCACTGTATGCAGAAAAAATAATGGGGGTTTTCAATTGCTTTATGTAAGTGCACATTTAATCCAAATTGGGGCTCGGGAGATGCTACATCTCTCAAACATCTGGATAACTTAGGAAAGTTCATAAAATTAAGTCCTCCAAAGCTGAGCATTAAGCTTCCCAACTATTTCACTCATCCTGTTAAAATGTCCCTTTCCACCAGCAAGTCAGGATCCACTGGAATTAATCAGTTTCACCTGCTCTGGTGTATTAACCATTACTAGTGATCAGATTAACTTGAAGAAATCCAGTTGTCCTGACACCTTAACTGTCCTTTCACCGGAAGAGATGGAAAGTGAAGTCATTCTCAATTTATGATGCCAAAGAAGTTGGAGCAGCATGGATTGAAGCAATACCATAGGAACAAATATCCTAGAGACCAGCACTGCACAGTGACAACGTTCTCAGCCAATTCTTAATCCTGTTACTTGAAGCAACTGTTTTGAAGACATCGGTGGTCTCAAACTGCTTAGGGTTAGTGATTTAAAGGGTAGGAATAGAACAGCAGAAGGATAAATTACATACAGTAAACATGCTTGGGTTTGCATCTCCACTTTCCAGGTCTTATGCCTGCTCCTGGGACCTACTTTTAGCAGCCACCAGTAAGAAAACAGAATTGCTCTTTTAGGGTTAGACACATTTTGACCTTTGTGAGGACAGGCTGAGTTCCATTTCTCTGCTCTAAGGACATGGTAGTAACATATAGCTGCAGACAGTGGGAACAGTAAAGCCAACTGAAGCTCCATCGAACTCATTGCTATCTGGTGAAGTGCATCTACAACTATCCATATGTGCCAAACACTGCAGATTTATGACTGATTACAAGAACTTGAGGGGGTTTTCTCCTTTCTCCAGTTCTCATGAGCACTATTTTGCAGAAGTGAGACTTGCACTCTCCACTTTCAAAGCTTGCATTTTCTGGAGTAGCCAAAGACAACTAAGGCTCAATGACCTACAGGGGACAGTCACTGGTACATGGAGACACCCACTTCTGTCACCTCATCAGAACGTACCAGTTTCTGATGTAAAGAGCAAACTCAGGGCTACAAACTTGAACACAGAAGAGTACTTGACCCTCCTCTAAACCAAACCTCGTTTTGCGTAGGCAGGTTTAGTTTCATGACTAGTTCATGTTTCAGCTGAGCAGATGTTATTGGTTGCATGTACCAGTAAATGAAAATGCTTCCCACATCTTGAACTTACCAACTGCTTGAAAGGCCTGCAGACATTATTCACAAAGGCATTTCTCATTAGCCAGCTCAAGGCAAACCTTACATCTTTCAGAAAGGACCCATTTAAAAATGTTCCAACTTGTTCACCCACCCCTACACTAGAATTACTCCAGAGATGAAGGTATAGCTGCCAAGCAGGAAGTTTCTGCTCTGGTCTTTGGAGAAGACCTCAACTTTGGTTTATTGCTGATGGGGACAAATCAAACGAGTTGTCAGTCAACCTTCACCCCCTAGTTACAAATACACTTTTCTTTGCAGCCCAATTTACACCAGGGATGACTATATAGGATAACAGTACTTAAAAACTAAACAAAGGGAGGTGGTCTATACCCAGTTATCAAAGGACTGATACATCAGTAAGAGGATGGCCACAGGAGCAAGAACAGCATTCAGATGCTCAGAAAACATCCTATTCTCCTCTAAGTCACTTGCTCTTTTTTTCAGCACAGAGGGAAAACAACCAACACAAAGAGCAACAGTGGAGTATTATTCTGCTGCATTTTACTGATGCCTCACATTTAAACAAGTGACTTTCAATGATCAAGTTTGAGGCAGTGCATGAGCCAGTTCACACTGGTGGTACATTCTCATTACTTAGCATTTCAGGCAGATACCAATCTTAGTTTGTATGACAGCTCAGATGCTGGCTTTACCTTTCAGTTGGGATGATCTGGTTCAGCCTGAACAGCAGTAACCCTGGAAGCTACTGCTGAAAAAGCAGTTTCTTAGTATCCCAGCACATTATTCTTTCCTGCAGCACATACACTCTCCAAGACCACTTTGTAGCCCTACACCTCCATCGGTATGTAACACCAGTCATACTTTCCACCATGCAAATGGCTATTTTCTTTCAAATTAAAAGAAAGAAACCCCCGTTTCCCCCCCAGACAAAACCAAACCCACAGTTTCGTTAACAGTACCTTTATTAGTCCTGGGAAATACTGCAATTCTACCCATCTGCTACATACACATACACTTACTCCTACAATCTGCAGTCCACAACTGATGGTTGAAGTGATACTCCAATACCCACAGGCAGTTTTAAACCCCTTAAGATATGCATGCTTTAACTACGCATTATAAACTGAGTGTTAGTGGTTTAAATGAGATCAGTTTATGTCTCTCACAGTATAAATTAAGTACTTCAATCAATGTGAAGTTAAGTTTTCTACATGGAATAGCAGTGCCCGAGGATTCCTCTCACATCCACTGGCACATGAACACGTATGTAAGATAAAAATGCATCAAAACCAAGGGCAACTTTTGAAGACAGCATCTTGTGAAAGATGCAGTGCTGTCTGGAGGGTTGCAAGAAGCCAGTACATGCAAGAACACACAATATTCTGGGGATTTATCACTAATATCGTCTCAGTACATCAACACTTCTCTCATTGAGAAGGCCTGGAAAACTACATGTAACGATATAATAAAACTTCTTATGGTTTCTTGGTGAAGAATTTGTAACAACTTAGTCCTCTGCCTTTCAGAGGACTAAACCTCCCTTTTATGTAACTTGCTTTCTCCTCCCCCAGCATAAACAGATATCACCCCACATAAAGGGCAACCTCAGAGCATTTTTCTGCTGCAGGATCTACTGAAGCACATCTACTGACTGCTGCTGGCAGGCAGCAAATGACCTCCACCTGATGTTTTTTTATCCAAGAAATTAGTAGTGCTACTTTCAAAGGCAACTCTGAATGGTAACACAGCCCACTAAAACAAACAGTGGGGAACACCACACTCAAAAGCCAAGCTTTCACAGTTGTGTTTTGTTATCCTTCCATTTTTCACTGCATACCCACTGCTGCACTGCCTTCTTCTGGTCACTGTAACTGAAAAAGGAAATGCAAGTTAGTACACTCTCAGAAACCAGGAGACAAAACAGTTAAATGATCTTCCTGATGATTGTCTTTATACACACAATGCGTGCATTTGGATGGTATTCAACCTGTGCCAAGAGTATGACAATGTATCAGTAGCTAACTACAACGATCAAATTGGTCTGAGCACTGCTTGTATTAATGCACACTTCTTGTACAGCATTGTCTCCAGAGCATGTACTAAGTAAAGCCCCTGTAATATCTGTGTGTATTTCCCCTACAAACTGCCTGCCACAAAATCCCACTAGCTCTTGACCATCTCAGCGTGCTACTCAGGAGTCCTGTAATGAACTGACATGCACACTGGTATCAACCTGTAAGTACCCATGTGCTATAAACCTGTAATCAAGAGAAGCTGAACAGCTTGCTGAATCTGTAGAATTACATGCTTACATTTTACAAAGTCAGTATTACCTTCCTGCCATGAGTTAAGCTCTATTTATTGCCCCCTAAACTAACTCTGGCACCATGCCTGTTATAAATTTGGAACTATTTCTAAGGTGCAGAGTAGGCTGGAAAAGTGTGCTTTGGTGTTCATTTCTTTATTAATTACAACATGGCCACTACCACCAGGAACTGAGAAAACGGATCCAGTGGACTGAGAAAAAAAGGCTCCCTTTTCCAAAAGAGAGCAGCTTTGTCACTTGCCAACAGTAACCAACTTTAACCCACCCGGGTAATACAGAGAACTGAAGCACACACATACAAATAAAAGCTGACAACCTTCTAACACAACCTAGATGATGATTTGGCATACACTTTGAAAGTCACCTAGGATATATTCCATCCCTTCCTTAAAGGATTCCTGATTTGGATCAGCCTCAAACCATACATTCAATAATTGACTCCTGCTATTTTTTTGTGCAGGCTGGTGTGGGAGCAGAGGAGAAGAGCTTCCTATAACAGAAGTACTCCTGACGCTTCTGTATTTGATCTGAAATACAATCTAGCATGCTGAAGTAAAGCATCTCTTTCTTCTTTATCAAGGTAACAGCAGCAATTTATCAGGAGTATGTCAGAATAGACCATTAATGAAGGCACTGCACAGCAACTTAGTTGCTGAGACCCTAAAAACAGTAAGCTGTAAGCCAACTGAGGCTGCAGACATTGCACTGTCTGCACCAGAAGCATCCTTCATACAAGATGGCAATACCCTGCAAACAGTGACCACATGTCAGATGCAGAACAGCCTCAACTACAGCTTTTTTTCACTTCTAAGTTGGTTCTCAAAAGCAGTATTTGAAACCAACAGAAAGTACATTCCTCCACTTACAGAGTACTTCGAAAACTTGATTACAAATGACATTAAAAGTGCAAGTTTCCTCTGGGAAAGGGATTTGTCCTTATGCATCACTTTATACTAAATTTTAACAGATTTGTCCCACATTTAAAGTTATTTCCTTTTTTAATAACATTTAGTAGAAAAGCTGTACAAAAAGCTGTATTAGCATCACAGACACGACCACTTGCTTTTTTTCCGGGTGAGTAATCAAAGAAAGAGTAATCCTTCCACATTAATCTGAAGATAGTAGCACCTACACCTGCTTGCAAAGTAGTTTTAATAGGGTAGGCTTCAGAGGCATGAAACACAGCTGAACTGCAAAGCTTTAAACCATTCTGGAGATGGCTGGAGCTCTGCAATTTAATCCTAGGAGCTCTGCAGAGATTAATTCCTAATCAAAGATTATGCTCAGTATAATCATTAAATCACATGTTTTACAAGACTGATTAAATGCCAGTACTCACATTTATTACACCAATTTGTATTTTTATGGTCTGGTCTTATAAAGATCCCTAGGACTTAACTACTCTCTGCAGAATGACTGAAAGTGTTACAATTTGTAATCTTAATTTATGTTCAACTGCACCCAAATGGGGATGAGTTTCTGCAGACAGGAAGCCTCTGTCAGTCCTAACTTGGCTTAAAAAGCCTACTTAAACCTCCTCCTCCAAAATTCAAACAGGAAATGGAAATTATTACTAGTCCATGTAGGATCATGGAATGGCTTGGGTTGAAAAAGACCTTAAGATCATCCAGTTCCAACCACCCTGCCATGGGCAGGGACACCTCACACTAAACCATGGCACCCAAGGCTCCATCCAACCCAGCCTTGAACATTACCAGGGATTGAGAACTTACCACTTCTCTGGGCACCCTGTGCCAGCACCTCAGCAGCCTCACAGTAAAGAACTTTCTTTTATCTAACCTGAACTTCCCCTGTTTCAGTTTGAACCCATCACCCCTTGTCCTATCACTACAGCCCCTGATGATGATGAAGAGTCCCTCTCCAGCATCCTTGCAGCCCCCTTCAGATACTGGAAGCTGCTCTGAGGTCTCCATGCAGCTTCTCTTCCCCAGGCCTTCTCAGCCTGACCATTTCTAAGCACAGAACCACAAGAAATCCCCCTTCCAGCTACTACCCCGGAGTAATCTTTACCTTATATTTTGGTACAGGCACCATCATCTCTGCCATCAGCACAGATGAACCAGCGTTACCTCAGTGGTTATCTTCTAGAAGCTATCACCCTGCAATCAAGAGAGGATACAACAAACTAAGAGAAGTACATTTTACAGCATGAGTCAACCTATAGTGCTCCCCCCCCACCATTTCAAAACAGTCACAAGCTTGGGTTTGCACATTAGTCTGTTGCAAGTTTTACTACTTCTCTTCTAAGTGGTGGAGGATTCACTGGCTTGGAATGGACTGGAATGGCATAGTGACAGGTTGCATGGCTTATGGATTCTCATTCCTTGTCAATGATGCACTGCCATGTTAAATCCATAAGTTGAACGACAAAAATTTACTGAGGTCTAAACAGTAGTACAAAGCTTTTGGGTGTGTGGTTTTAGTTGGAGGTCTTCATGTCTACTATATTCAAGAGCATCTTTTGAACTTCATGGCTTTACCTGAGTCAGAGCAACTTGCCACAGGTTCTGCCACATGTACTAGTTATCCCTAAAACGCAGTGTCAAAGTACAGAGATTCAGGCATCCAACTAAAGTTTGCAATGGCTCACTTCAAACTCTGCTATTTGGCAAGCTAAACCAATTCCGGATTTCACAAAGCTTTAATTTTGTTATAATACAGTATATGCAGCCTCTTTAAGCATCTTCACTGTAAGATACTGGGCACAAAATACCCCCTCCCAACCCTACCTGACAATATTCTGTCTACAATGAGCTGCGTTACAGCTTTAGTTTCAAAACTGGTGCCATTAAATGCTTTTATCCAAGAAGGAATGTTGAATTTGGAGAACTTTTAATATATTGAAGTATTTCTTTTCCATTTTTTTTTTTTAAATCTAGACAGCATTTCCATTGCCATGACGTGCAGCTTGGCTTTACTGTACTAGAGGAAGATAACTTGGTTCAATTTTGACTTAGACTGGAAAAACTAGTTTGCTTTGCTTACCATCTTTGCTGTTTCACAGGCATTTGATGCTTTAAATCAGCTGTGGAATGCTGAAAGATTCACTTGTTTTTAGGAAGCCATAAGCCTTTGAGAAGTTGGAGAGAAAGACTTCTGTGCTTATCTTATTTTCTCCTTTGGAATCAAAGATGTTCCTTTAAAAGTGAAACACTACAGAGTTGCAAAAATTGGAAACAGTATGAGCAAGCATCGTTTTGTAGCTTCTTTGATGGAACTGGTCAAGGGGTTTTATTGTTACAGTATTCTGGAGCTGACTTACATGTACATGAGATTCATTTGGAAGGGAGATCCTTTCAAACTCCCCATGAAACAGTAGGAAGGCAGAAAATAGCATTATCCACTTGCTTTTTCAGGTTAAGTGAATGATATCCTCTATTTTTCTCTTTACACAAGGATCTGAAGGTATTTTGTACTGAGAACACTGTGACTTCAAATTCTAGGCACAACTGAACTCTGTGTGGAACAGCCCCACCACCCTCCAACACAAGCAATACTTTGTTTAAGAATGAGATGCTGAACATGTAGAACAATCCATCTCCATGTTAGATGGCTGGATGTTGTGTGGAAGCTCTTATGAACTGCTTGTTCCATTCATGAGGAAAATCAGATGGGAAGTGTGGCATTTCAGGGAAACTTTACTTGGAAAATTACAACACTAGTACACAGCTCAAGTTTTATACATTTAACATCTGCTTTTTGAAAGAAATGTTAACAATTTTGAAATGAAATTAAACACTGGTTTAACTTTTCCTCACAAAAGCATAAGTCATGGAGGGGAAAACTTAACAGGCAACAATAAAAAAAGGTAAAAACAACTTTTCCTTTTAGTAGTCCTCTGGTAGTAAAGATAGAACAACTTCCACTTTGCTTTTTTTGTTTGCGAAGTAATTTGTCTTGGTCCAAAAGTTTAAAGAGTATTTTTAGTATCTGCTCCTGCCTCCACCTCTATCGGATCTGCTTCCACCACGGCCACCACCTCTGGGTGCTCCGCGGCTTGAACTACTGTAAGAATCACGAGGAGGTGGATAGCCCCTTTCCATGGATGGGGGAAGACCCCTGTCTTGTCTTCCAACACGATCACGGCCACTTGAGTAGACATCACTTCTGCTGCTTGAGTAACTTTCTCGGCTTCCATATCCATCTCGTGTGCTGCCGTAATCGTCATAGCGACTGCTTCCACCATAAGATGGCGGGGGCCCTCGTGCAGGTGGAGCACTACGTGAGTTACCTGCAGGGTCAATGGTCAGGTAATATGGCAACACCATAAGTTATATAGAACAATTTCAATCTGAATTTACAGAATTGCTGTATTTAAATGGTTACTGCTACTCTTTTGTATGTATTGAGATGTTCTTAATATTATCTGCCACATTAATGGTATTTAAAGTGGGGATTGCATAGCAGGCAGTGAGTGGATTTGAAGACGGTGTTTATTCAGGCAGGCTCTTTACTGGGTATTCCAGAACAGCTTGTTATTTTAGAGAAGAAACTCAGCCACATTTTCCAGAGATAGTTGCAATTCTGAACTGTAGATTTTGCTTCTTTAGTTTACAGCTTATTTAATATGATGGTAACCAACAACTGCACTTTCACTGTAGGGGGGAAAAAAAGCGTGCCACTTCCCCGTAAAACACAAGCAACCTAGTAAAAATCAAGTTTTATGACACCTGTACAGCTTAATACATGATCCTCAAAATGGGATTCTTACCATAACTATCATATGAATCTCTGTAGGAGCCTCCACTTGGATGATCCGAGTAGTCTCTGTCACGCCCACCACCGTATCCATCACGATCACTATAGGAGGAAAGACTACTAAGACTTAGTATAAGTCAGCGAGATCATGGCAAGAATAAAATGACAAGAAGAAAAATCCAACAGTAGGTACCTATAACCCCTAGAGGGGTATTCATCTCGTGAACTGGAGTGACCATAATCACGGTACGCGTAGTCCCGAGGAGGTGGCGCATAGTCCCGCGTATCCCTGGAGCTGGGATAATCTCTGCTTGAGTAACTACAAAGAACAAGAAGTGAGATGTCAGTCAGATGTCACACCTTAAAAGATCAAAATCCTTCTCTGAATAAAAAAGCCAAACTATAAATTAGTAAAGGGAATTTACCCATCTTTAGTGCTGTAGCCGTCATCTCTTGGAGACATGTAGACATCCCTTCGTGATGGCATCGGTTCTCTGCGTGGAGGACCACCGTAACTGTCTCTTCCGCGTGACACAGGAGCTTAAGAGGAAGAGTCCAAGTTCTTAATTATCATTTAGCCACACGAAAGACTCCTCAAGGCAAGCATTAGCAGATAATATCCTTGTTTATAGGGATTTAAAAGTATCTCTGTAGCCTACATTTATAATGCTTTACACTTCTGCTTGTACAGTTTTACAGCAGCACTAGAACAAATATATCATATCACACCAAATTATCCCAACCAGCTACAAAATGATAATGGTATGAAGAGAACTGGTAGATTAGGCAAACAATACATTATCCCACAACACATTTAAGTTACAATTGACGATTCGCATCAGTTCCTGAACTAAAACTAAGCTGCTACAGCTGATTAGGTAAACAAAAGTAACTCAGGAGATTCTTACCTCTTCCTCCCATACTACTGCTACGCACTGGTCCTGAAGGTGCAGATCTTTTAGGTGGAGGGCCTCCACTTCGTGGAGGTGGACCTCTCTTCATGGGAAGTGGCCCTCGAGAAGATCCTAGAAGCCATGAACCAACTTGTTATTTCTGTGATACCCACCCATATGCCCTAAAGTCTGAACTACAATAACCTAGGCGCTATTATTACCACTATGTGATCAACAGTAAACCTGTAAAACTAGACTTCAAAGCTTTCTCTTGTATGTTGGCCACTACTCGATGCTACTGGCAGAAATGAGAGCCCATCAAGCTAACTGTCCAAAGCCTAAACTGCTCTCAAGAACTGTCTTTTAGAACTTATGCAAAAGCCACAGGGTATGACCCAAGTGAGAAAGACAAGCTGTTGACTGATTACAGGTATCAGCTAAGTACTCAACAAGCTACTATTCTCAGAAGACAAGAGCCACCTGGGAAGATGTACTAGAGAAGATCCTACAGAGAGGAAACAGAGACACTACAGAGTCTGCAGAACCTACTACAGACTCTCCAAGACAGGAGGTTTTCACTATTTCCAGGGTTTTTTTTTTTTGCATTACAGCTTTTACTGTTATACCTCAGGTGCTGCTTGCTTTTAAGTGACAGTTCTGTTTTGATACTGAAAGTCTCTCCATCAATTGCTGTATTTTTGATACTGAAAAGTCTCTGAATAAATAGTTGTATCTTAAGTTACAGAATATCCAGTATCAAGTAATACATTATCCTTTCACTTCAGAAAGCTTCAACTCAACACACTGTTTTATAACAAAGCAGCCTTAGCTTCCTTAGCTCCCACTATGACCTGGAAGGATCACTTCTAGAACTTGTTTAGACCTCTTGCTAGTAAGAACGAAAGGCAGTTCCCTTTCCCTGGTGGAAGAGAATCACTTTTTCAACTTGAATATCAGAAAGCTTCCTTTCTCACGTGCAGGGCAGGAGTTTTGCTTTTCTTTCATAGCCAAAAAGCCAAGTGGAGTGTTAGTTGTAGAAGGGAATCTTCAGATTTGAATGCCTTTTCTTAAGGTGTACTTGCCTAATCAAAAACGTGACTAAACTGCTGAGATCACATTTCATCAGTTTATTAAAGAACAAGGAGTGCACTATTCGGCTGTTTGACTTTTTTTTTTCCAGTAGGATTACTGTCATCTTCCAATGGGATTGTCTTGTATGTTGTCCAAGTATATAATGAGAGAGGTCAATACATACCCAAGTGACTCCCTCTTGAAGGTGGTCCTCTCGCGCCACTGCCGCCTCTTCCACCTCTAAGGCCCCTGGGAGGACCTCTGCTTCGTGGAGGGGGGGGTGGCCCACGCCTCCCACCACTTTCAAAGGATGGCTTGGTTGCTTGTTCCACTTTAATTGCTTTCCCATCTAATGACTAAAGAAGAAGCTGCTTTACTCAGTGCTCAGTCACGTTTGTATGTTTTAAATTAAGCCCCTCTTGCTTCATTATTACAGGGCTTCCACTTTATAAAGTTAGAGCAACTCTAGAACTGATTTGAGTCGTCAGCATTAGTCGCCATGTACTCAGCAGCATGTTGGGCCTAATTTCTACAGTACTTCATTCTTGTGGTACTGATGGAAAAAAAAAAACCTTATACAGAGCAGCATCAGAAAGGACTTTCAGTGAACACAAGTATCCAATGATTACGGCAGCCCCATGTCACTTATTCTGCAAATGAAACACCATTTATGATCTCCAATTTACTTTCAATTGCCATGGACTTTTGTACCAAACTAGGACTGCACCAGTAGTTACAGGATTAAGCTGAAGGTATCTTAGCTTCAGTTGGGGTTTCTGGCAATGGGGAGGCCGTTTAGTACATTGTCTTGATGTTCTGACAGAACGGTGATCATTGAAGTACTTAGAAGTAATTTCAGCATCTACAAAGCAGAGCAAGTATGAGAATTCACCCCACTTCCCTACTGTTTCAGGGCTGGGTTTTTAAAAGAGGTGACTGTTACATTTACTCTATTGCTTTTGCAGAGTGGAGACGCTTTGTGGTGGGTTTTTGGAGTTTGAAAGTGGAAGGTTTTTCTGGAATATAGACCTGCAGTAACAGGAACTTTGTAGCCAACTACTGTACCTCAAACATGGGCAGGTGCTAAAGACACAGTGAGTAACAGCTTCATTCATCAAATCTCTGTATAATCTTTGTACATCAAACACTTGATAATTACAGCAGAGCCGCTATCACAAGCTCTGCTGCAGTTCAGTTACTGCACACATTTATCCTGGCAAACACAGTTTGTCTTTTTTAGCAGTCAAATATTTACCTCTGCTGTGGCAACTAATGAATTAATACAGGCAGGAAGTGTTGCATATGGCACTTCTTAGCTGCAATAAATGAACAAGAATATGACTGCTAGCGATGCATTACTCTGAGCTGCTGACAGGATTTTACTGAGGTACTGAGTCTTTTTTGTTCTTCACTGAAATCTAGGCCTCTCTGAACTCATCCACTTCAGTAGCTCAGGTACTCCTCCGCAATACCTAGTTGTAGCTACTGTTTGGAAAACCTGTGTGTATATTCACAGGTCCAATGTGAGGAAAAGAAATTGAACAATACTAGCAACACCAGATTTGGCTTGGCTTTGACTTCATAAATGTGTTTTACTTATGGAAGGCTCCTCCAAAAGCCTTCTGGCATGACAAGCTCACCCATTCCAGGAGCAAGCATTAGTACCTCTCATCACTGAACTTAGCAGTTTGCATCGTTATTTTGCCATCATCATTCATCTGTCTCGGTCATCCTTCTCAAAACAGGAACAGTGGGCTTGAAGCCTTAAGCTTTGCCATCATGGCCACTGCTATCCTGTTTCCTGATAGCTTCTTGCCAGCTTGTTTGAAGCTTGGAGACCAAACACCATCCCCTTCTGCTAACATGGGTTCTGAGAACCTGGATGCTCACTCCAAGTTCTTTAGTTTTTTTATGTAGGAGGTACTGTTTTCCTTTTTCCTCCTACTTCCTTCCGCCTTGCACTCATGCATCTTACCTAGGCAAGAGGGTTTTGTTTTGAAGCTGCTTCATGCAAGCAGTCTTAAAAGGTTATGCCTAAGGTCCAAAAAGACCTTGCATTAGGTCCAAGAGATTATTTTTCCTCTTTTGTTAACCAGAAGATATTAGTCAGTTTGTCCTGTTTTAAAGCAGAAGGGACAACTTCATTTTATAGGTTCTTAGATCAAAGAAGTAAGCTCTCATCCCACTGACAGGTAAAACTGACACAAGCCATCTCAAAGAATTTTTCAATGAGCCCAAAGCACCAGTTTTCAACATGAACACTCATTAACTGGCATTTATAACCTTGAATCAGAGTGTTGCAGTACCATTTTTACTATGATATGGGCACCATAAAGTGGAGTCACCCTGGTGCTAAAAAGCAGCTCAGTAATTGAAGATAAAGAGTCATTTAAGGATAGTAATAGATTGGCAATCATAAAACCTCTATGTGGAATGAACAATCATCTATACGGCTTTGTAAGATGAGGCACGTAACCAAAACCAATTAGAGAACTGTCCTGCAAACTGTTCCATGTTCCAATGGGAAAGATGAATGAAATCTGGAAAGTTTCAGGAGTAGGTCAGAAATCAGGTATTCCAAAGAGACTGCTAGAGAAACTTGCATGAAACACAGGGGGCTCCTCTCAAATGGTTCATTGTACTGTTGATGCTGCAGTGACTCCACCATTGCTGCACATTCCTTGATGGCAGATCAAATGGGCTTCCTTCCACCAAATATACTCAAGAACTGAAGATCATTTCTTACAAGGCTGAGCTTCTACGTATTTTATTGCTTTTTCACCAGAAGAACTGGAAGCACTTTCTTGTTGGTTAGAGGAAGACAACCTTCTGCACTGCTGAGTACAGTTTAGACAGCTGTTTGGATTGTAGGATTTGCTTCCAACCCCTTAACACAGTCCAGCTGGCTTGGCAGGTCTATGCTGGAATTGCATCTCTGGCTTGTCCTGGATGTTTCCTCTAAGGTCATATCCTCTCTTGCATTATTCATTTTGCCCTCAGGACTGAAAAAACAAAATGATCAGGAGAACAGGCTACTGCACTAATTGACCACTAGAGACTTGCAGTGTCCACACTTGTGTCCAGGTACGTATGTGCATTTCATGACATCAGGATGTTGGCTTGACTACAGTGAAGTAAGGCGGTCCTTAAAAAAGGCTGGTAATTTGCTATGGTAAAGTACTCTTGGCATTTCATCTGTGCTGCTCAGACATGCTAACATTGATCCAATCCTGCACAGAAAGTAATTGAAGTGAGAAATCTCCACCCCCACTCCAAAATGGTTATCTCCTGACCTCTTTCTGCAGGACTGAAGTTAATCTTCAAGTAAGCTTAGACGAGTCTGTGCTTGTACCATTTTAGACTAAAACATTATTAATTCCCTTCCTTCCCCACCCCTACCCCAAAGGGGCAAAACACTGGATGTTTTGCATGAATACATGCAAAGAAAAAAAAAATCTAAAGCAAATTCACTCCTGCAGAATCTAAGTCAACCTCTTCTACTAGCCTTCACTTGGAATTCCTTTGGAATGACAAAGTGGGTAACACAAGTGATGCAGAACTCTTCCCCCTGGCTGAACAGGCCAACTATCTCTTTATAGACTGCTTGAGCTATTGCCAGCACAGTGCTGCTTGTCTTTCTTCTGCGTGAGCACTCCAATCCAGCATTTGGAAATGAACAGGGAAACTCCCAAGTTGTGATTTATTACAGTGCTGTCTTCCTACAGCATGCCTTAACCATCACTCCTCCTCACATCTAGGATGCAGTCTTTGTGAGGTACAAGCAGAATTTACAGTACAGAAGGCTTTCTGAAGATGAAGACGAAAGACTACTTCATGAACATCTTCCACACCCTTCATATGCAACCAAGCAAGGTATGTTAAAGACATCATTCTAGGCCAAATCCCAAGTGAAGATTCTTTTCATACACTATTTGCTGTTCAGATTCCAAAGCTGAGAAGGTACTTTTAGATTTGTAGTGCTGAAGGCAGAAACTATGAGAACAATGCTCCACAAGGCAGTACTCTTCCAGATTTCTTGACAATGATGCAGATGGGTGTATTCCAGACTATGGAGACATTACCTCAGCCACATTCAATCTGATTTAGCTATTTCACTAAGTATTACTTTCCTAAATGTTTCCAATGTGACCAAACACATGCCACAACGTTTAAGATTTAGAAGAGTTGGTGATTACTTTCAGAGGGATTTTCATGCGAACTTTGCACTCCACAAACACTTCAGATTGGCAACTGAAGTCCTTTCAGTCTGACAACTGCTGGTGCTTGAAGTTCAGTGAGGAAATCTGTGTTTGAGAACCTGCAGTTAGGTCTTCAGAACTGTAGCAAACTACACAATGGAGATGTAAATTCAATAGAAGAAGCACCTTTAAGGATGTTTAGGCTGGTACAGAAAGGACATTACTAACTTGCCACTCTCTGCCTTGACAATGCAACTAATTTGTTTAAGAAAGAAGTAAGTCTCCACAGGAAGTAACACTATTGTCCCGAGGTTGCCCTGAAGCACCCAGAAACTAAGCCTACAGAGCAGAAAGCTGCTGTAACACAAAACAAGGTAGGTTTTACTATTTGTGTTCACTGTGAACACTACAGCAAGCTTGTTTACTTCCAAAGTACAAATTTTCACCACGCTTTACTTACTGACTGCAATGACTGACACTCTTCTTTCATTTCAAAGTCTTATACCAAGACAAATAGCTATCAAAATTCCAAATGTTCATTAACCAGAACAGAGATTTCTTCATCTTATATAAATGGCATCTCAGAGACACTGCTTAAATACCAGTGTAGCATGACCTTAACACATCTGTCCAGATTATGCATGAAAGACCAGAGCCAGAAATTCAAGGTAACAAAGACAGCTTTCACTGTCTAGAGAGCACCTCTATGAAGATAAACAGCTGCTGACCAGTTGCAAACTTACATCTAGCTTCTCAAACACATCAGAACAGACATAGATCGCAACAGCCTACAATCCTTTGACAAACTACCCATCTATCTATCAGATTTTTTTTGCTCCAGGTTTCTCTTTAAAGACATCACAGATGCATTATTTATTTGCTTTTAAAGTCACACCATTGCACTGCAGGATGTAAACAAGCAAATGCAACTGCTAGTTCACTCCAAAGATATTTTACATTAACTGGCAAGATGCTCCTCAAACATCTTAAGTAAATTTAGGATGCAACTCACAAATGTAGGAGTCACCTACACATTACCAGATAGCACATAAAGCAAGCGCAGCAGGGAAGTAATGTTAAACCCACGTTAAGGGAACCATTAATGCTTTTCAAGTCAGTCACTTCCCTACAGTGTAATTTATACAATCCTGCATTCAAATATGATAAAAGCATTGTAAGAAGCACGCAAGAATGAAGAGCTGGCTACTAAAAAGCCCTCCAAATAAACAAAAAAAGGAAGTAGTATTGACAGCCAGACTTCACTTTCTAGTTTTTAGGTCTATAATTGGGAGAAAGTGATTCTGGCTTCATGGAGACAGAAGCATTTGACCAAGTTATGATTTGCCTCCAGAATCTCCTAACCCATTGTCTTTCCAATTTTTATTACTAGCTAATTTACCCCACGGATCAATACTGCTGGTCAATAGCAACAGCAACATGTAACTGGTCTCAATTCCTACCTTCCCATTCATGTCTCTGGCAGCATCTTTTGCATCTGCTGGACTCTCAAATGTGACAAAGGCGAATCCTCTGGACTTGTTGGTTTCACGATCTTTCATCAAAAGGACTGCAAAAAGAAAGCCAGGTTACCCTTCCCTGTAATCAGGCAGCAATATCTAGCCTTTATTTAACCTTTTAAGCTCAGAACTTCTTAGAGGACATAAAAGCGCTATCATTTCCAGATGATCAACGCCAAAAGAGTCATCACAGCTATTTTGTTGCTTTTTATTATTTAGTATCTTAAAACAGAAAGGGTTTTCCTTGTACCTTCCACGATGCGTCCATATTTGCAGAATACAGCCTCAAGGGCTTTTTCATTTGTCTCTGTGTTCAGGCCCCCAATGAAAAGCTTCCCAGGACGGTCTGCTTCAACCATTTTGATTCTGAAAGTGACCTATTAAGAGCATAAGGTCGTCATTAACAAAACATTAGACTGCAAGAGAAACTTCCAATACCACCCATACAATATCAATGACTCCTCAAAAATAACAAGCACATTTTCTTGAGCAAGATGTCAGGAGTGATAAAGAACAGAACAAATGTATAGTTTTAAGACTGAAGCAACAACGGGCAGTATTAACTTCATTTATTTAGTCACATATCGTCTACTTCAAACAGTAAAAATAGTTTAAAAAGTGGGACAAGGCACTGATAACTCTTCAGATCAAGCAGCATCAGTGAATATGGTAAGTTTTCAGGGTTACTGCCTTGTTACCCTCAACCCAAGCACTCCCTCTAAATCCTGTCACAGATGTTTAAATACATGTATTTAATACGTCAAAGCAATACCAAAATGTTAGCTTTCAAGTCAGTTTCCGCCAACAGTCCAAATTTAAATTCATTCTTTAAGCCATTTCAAGCACATCGAGACAATGCCGAAGTCCTGGCCTACACAACGTGTCAGCCTGAACGAATACCAGACCATCACTGCAGCTGTACACAGTAAGGCCACCACTAAGGCAAGGCGAGGAAGGCAAAACCACAAAGAGTAGCCCGACAAAGGAGAAGCGCGGAGTGCCTGGCAAAGCGCCTGCGTTCAAACGTTACTCGCACCCCTCCGGCCCCGTGGCGGGAGGCCCGCAGCAGGGTTCAGAGAGGGCCGGCGCCGCTCCCCCCGACGAGCAGCGGGGACAAAGAAGCCCCCCGGGAAGCACGAGGCCGGCGGGGCCGCCCAGCCCATGAGGCCGCGGCGTGCGCGGCGGCCCCTCTCCGTGTCCAAGGGCAGACGAGCGGCGGGCCGGGAAGCGGGTGGAGGGGAAGAGGGGGGCAGCAGACCCTCCGCGGGCTCCAGGCACTGACACAAAATGGCGGCCACCTTTGGCAAGGACTTCTCCCTCCCGGCGCCCGGAGACCGCCGCGGCACTAACGCGACCGCGCAGCTCAGCCCCGTTTGGAGCTATTGGGCCGGCCTCCCTCCGTCCTCCTCGGGAACGTGGTGGACCACGCGGCGGGACCCCGGCCATATCCCCCCACACCTAAAATGGCGGCCACTGCGCCTCACGCGGTTAGGACCCCCCTTCTCCCCACCACACTCACCATGCTCCCCCCACCCTCCCCAGGCCCGGGAGGGCATGGAGGCCCGCCTGGCCCCGCCGCGCCTCACCCCGCGCCCGCAGCGGCGGAACACAGCTCCCTCACCCACAGGCCGCGCCTTTCCCCTCGCCACCGCCTTCCCGAGGGGCAGGGCCCCTTGTACCCCTCCGCGAGCCGCGGGGCCCGCTCCGCTCGGCCGGCAGCGCTCACCTCCGCTCACACCGAGCCGCAACTGCGCAATGAGGGCGAACAAAGGCGCTGCAGGGCTTTATACTGCTGACGTCAGAGGCCGGCCGGGGACCCGGATGCATGCGGCGGGGAGCTCGGGCTGGGGGAGGCCGCGGGCACCGGGGGCTGGCCCGGGAGCGGGGCTCGGTCCTCCCGCAGCTATGGCCAACGGCCCGCCGGAGGGCTCCGAGGCTCCGGCCCTGCAGGGAGATGGGGCGGGGGGTGCCCTGCTGCGGAGCTCCGCGACCCGCTTGAGCGGGAGAGCTCCCTCAGAAAGGGGCAGCTTAGCTTTGGAGAAGTTTAATTAGTTAAATTAACGTGTGTGTATGTCAGTGCCCCTTCCTTGGAGACTGACAGTGAAGTGAAACGAGGTTGAAAATGAAACATGCTCTTAACGTTTTCCATTGCTTCAACTTAACTCCCATTTTCTAATTACACCTGAAGGTTAATTGTGGCTGTTTTCTTTTGCTGGCTGAACCTGGTAGCTGAGAAGTGAGGAGGAAGCCTGTGCATCCAAAATCTGGCTGTTTTCACTGTTTGAATGTGTAGATTATCTAAACTGGTGTTACTTGTGAAAGCACCCAGTCTAATCCCCACTCAGTCTTCTAATGTCAAACCAAGAATAGGGTTTTCTGTAACGTTGGTAGAAACCTAAAAGGAGGATGCCTGGTCATGGATTTGGAGTGGTTTTTAGGACAGCTATTTTGCAGGTCTCCATTCATTATAAATACTCCCCAAGCACGGTGAACTTGGTCAGGATCTGCACATACCGCCCACTCCTACTCCTTGAAGAAGGGCTCTTACAGTCCCACAAGATGCAAAAACTGACGGAATTGCTGGTTCTTTGAATGTTTATCATATCCCTCCTGCCTCATCCTTGTGCAGTGAGGGAACAGTGCCAAGATGTATCAAAGGCAAATAAATTATTAAATATACCTGCTGAAATCCCACTGGGATTAACCAGAGGACTTAAAAAAGAAACTCAAGTGCATCACCTGATGCCAGGTTTGAATAACGGGATACGAGCAGCCAGTCCCTGTGGATCTGAGGTGCTGAGGGATGCCAGTCAGCTCTGAGGAGTTAGTCTCCAGAGTCTATAGATGCTACTGGTACTGCTCAGTTCCCTCAAGAGCTGCAGAGCTGAATAATGGTTGCATCCTGATAAGAGAACATCAGACTCTCCAGTTTTTCAGTCGCCTCTGTTCAGACGCTGATATTCAGCTGCTCTTTGTGTTACAGAAAGCAGAAGGCAACATTGCTTCAGACTGCCTCATAGATCTGTTGAGAATACAAAAGGAGGTGGCTCTCAAACACTTCTCTAGACCGTGCTTAAAGATGATCACTTTTCCAGCGTGGATGCTAAGAGTTACTGGATGCTGTTACTGTGCATGGGAAAAGGGAAGGATGAGCTTGGGTAATGAAGTGGGAGGGCAGTGCAGGTGATAACAATGCACTTGGGGAAGAATGGCATAGCTTGCCCAATTATCATATGAAAAAAGGTTCAAATTTGAGTTTCAATGCAGAAGAATTTCAATCTCCGAGTCTCCCTGGAATGGATAGTGAAAACTAAGGCAAACTCTTAGCCCTGCAAGAACCAGGCTAAAACTGGTCTCCCTGTGTGATGTCTCTGTGTGCTTCCGTGACCTGCAGCGGTGTATTTGCTGACCACCTCCAAAGAATTGGAAAGATAAGCAAATACAAACTACAGTCTCTTCTCCCTCTTCTGATTAAGAGTAAAATACTTCATTGGTAGCTCCAGGCTTCATTTTGTTGACAAATACGGTACATGTGGCTAAATGGGATTAGCATGAACATAATTGGGGCCAAATTCTTCTGTCCTTTGTCCTACAAGGCATCTTCCTTGGGACTCTTAACAAAACCTTAGTTCCAAGCTGGAGGAGTATTTGACTGCATTCCACTACATCGGTTAGGTACGGTCTTGCTTCAAGTGCAGAGAAAGAAGTCTTTTTCCTGGAGAATATGTAATTCTAATTCTTACCCTCCTCCTGGGGGATGAGGAGTAATGAATAATCTGATCACATAAGTCCCATTCGGGATGAATAAAGAAGGGAATGTCATTCCCTCTGGAGACATAGTTCAAAAACTAATAACTGGAACGATCAGTTTAATACTTTCCTGACAAAGAGCAATTTTCTTGGCAGCTGTCAGTTAATAGGTATTTATAGAAATGCCACATTTTTCCTCTATAAAACTCAGCTTGGAGTGGATTGAGAGCAGCACAAAATAATTGTTTCTGGCACTTTGTCAACCATTTCTAAACTGGAACTCCCCAGTGTCCTTCTCCCAAATCACCTCTTTGGCATCTAATTGTGGCCCCTTTCAGTTTATCAATACAAGGTGGATCACAGGGCTCCAGGACATAGCTGGAGCAGCCTGTAATGACAACTCAAACTAATTATTATACACCCTTTAGTCTTACTCCTTTTGCCTGGTGCTGTCTTATGGTAAGGGTAGCTCACTACTAATTGGTGAGTTGGGTAAAATTGTTGGACATGGAGGTTTTGGAGGGGTAATGCAAATACAGTGCCACAGGCTGTAAACTAGGGTGGCAACAGGGAAATCAATGGGAAATACAGATAGGAAGATGGAGATGTTGTCTACCTGCTAAAGACAGTGATGCCTTCAGTGCAGGGGGAATAGTATCTGTCAGGCTTTACGGAGCTCAGCTTCCAGCCATCACTTGTACTCACCCTGCTTCTCAGCCAGGCTTTGCAGCCATCCCAGAGCACTGCTCCTGCCATTGCCACATAAACCATTGAGGCTGGAGCTTGGCGTCACAGCTGGGGCACCCCTGTGGCTGTGTTAAAGGAAGGAGCTGCAGAACACCATGAGCTGGTGTGCCTCCACTGTTGTCAACTGCAGACATCACAACCTGCATCAAAACCTCATCAAATGTAATTCTTAAAGGTTGCAGGGTTAGAGAAAAGGTTACAATACAAAATCTTGCGTTTCCACCCCTGATTTCTGAGCTGCTAAAATCCAGTTTAAGTCTTTCTCTGCTTTGGTGGGGGGCTAAAACCTGAAAAGAGGCTCTGGTACAAGTCAATACTGAAGAGAAGGCTCCTTAAAGGGAGACCTTAGAGCAGTGCCAGTGCATGGCTGCAGGAACAGTTGTGTCAGCTGCAGGTTCTGAAGTCCATGAAGCCTGACCTTAGAGCAGCTCCAGTGCCTAAAGGGGCTCTGGGAAACCTGGAGAGGGGCTTGGGACAAGGCCCTGTAGGGACAGGCCAAGGGGAATGGCTTCAACCTGCCAGAGGGGAGACTGAGATGAGCTCTTAGGCAGAAGCTCTTCCCTGTGAGGGTGCTGAGGCGCTGGCACAGGGTGCCCAGAGAAGCTGTGGCTGCCCCATCCCTGGCAGTGTTCAAGGGCAGGTTGGACACAGGGGCTTGGAGCAAGCTGCTCTAGTGGAAGGTGTCCCTGCCCGTGGCAGGGGTTGGAGCTGGAGGAGCTTTGAGGTCGTCTTTAAGGTGCAGAGGAGAAGCTGAGCAGCCAGGCGGCTCCTGCACTCCCCTGCCTTGCAGAGCAGCACGGGCAGAGCCTCTGACATTGAACTGGGACCTTCGGCTTTTGTGGCTGGAGCCAAAACCTTCACGTCCCTGAAGGCAACCCCTGGCCCGGGTGTGGAGACAGCAACTGTGAGACTGCAGAGACAGCACACGGCAGCTTTTATTGACGAGAAATGATGCCATTTAGATCAGAAATGTTTATTCAGAGCAGCTTCCAGTGTGTGAAGGGGCCTCCGAGGGTGCCAGAGAGGGATCCTTCATCAGGGACTGCGGCGACAGGACAAGGAGTGATGGGTTTGCACTGGAGCACGAGAAGTTCAGTTGAGGAATGAGGCAGATTCCTCCCGTGGCAGGGGCTGGAGCTGGAGGAGCTTTGACGCCACTTCCAACACAAATCAGGCTGGGCTTCTATGAGTAAAGTGTGGATAACGAGAACCAACCTCTCCACCGAGAGAACAGGACAACACTCCTCCAGGCTCCCTGAGCCAAGGCCTGCCCTATCATGAACAGCGCCCTCGCCTCAGGGCGCCCTGCCTCAAGATGGCGCCCAGCGCCTCAGCTCCGCACCGCGCATGCGCCGCGGCCCCAACGCCGTCGTGACGCCGCCGCCGCCGCGACTCGCGGCCTCCGGCTCGGCTGAGGCCGGCTCTGCAAGGCGCTGCCCGGGCGGTCGGGGCCGCAGCCTCGGCTCATGGTGCTTTCGCCCGTTCAGGCTGGAAGATGAGGCTGCTGGCGGCCGGCCTCTTGCTGGTGGCACCTCTGTGCGCCGCTTTCTACCTGCCCGGCTTGGCGCCCGTTAGCTTCTGCGAGGAGGGCGAGGAGAGCGAGGGCTGCAAGGTGAGAGCCCGCACGGGAGGGCCCGGCATGGGCAGTCCCTCTCTTCGCTGTGGAAGTCCCATAGAGGGGGAAGCGGGGCTTCAGCGGGCGAGGGGGGCACCGCCGGGTACCCCTCGTCCCACTGCAGACCCACGGCGTTCTCCTTTAGGTGCTCCGGGACGCCAGGCACCCCCAGTTCCTCTTCCCTCGGGGCACCGGCTGCTTTTTTAGGGTGAAAACCACCCCTTTTCGAGCTGAAGTTAACGGTTAGCTCCGGGAGAGCCTTTCACCGGTGCTTCGATCCTTATTCCGCCGAGGGAGGGCGGCTCTCGCGGGGCCCGGCGGTAGCGGCCTGTCAGCAGCCTGCGGTAACTCCGCTATGGGATAGTGAGCGCTGAAGCTTATCACAGCTCTTGCTAGCTTTAGTGTCTTACCCACATTGTCATTGCAAGCCTATATTTTCATACTCTTTCTCCTCCTGCCCTCCCCTGTTTCAGTCGCTGATTGAGCTCTTTGTGAACAGACTGGACTCGGTTGAATCGGTTCTGCCCTACGAGTACGATGCGTAAGTACATTGCAAGAGGCTTCCGGGAGCGTTTGCAAAGCCTGGTTTCTGTCCTTGGTGCGGTGATGCAACTCCTGGTACAGTAAACATGTTTCTTGTAAGCAGTGTTTTGGATGGAGGGATGGAAGAGTAAACCCAGCGGCAGGAATGAAATACAAGAGGGTGGGAAGGATGAAGCCACACCTGTACCTCCTGATTATCCGCTGCTGTTGTTAAAGGCTGCTGGGTTTCTGAAGGGTGCCTTGTTTTGAGCTGACTTCCAGAATTAGTGTGTTGGCTGAGACGTTTGAACGTTCTTCCTGGTAGCCAAGTCTGGGAAGACAGGAGCTTTGTGTTCCTTGTTTCTGGCAGTTGAAAGAAATTGGAAGTAAAGTTTTTGTTATTTTGGCTTTTTCCACCAAAGTTCTCTATCTGATTCTTGGACGGTTTTGATTCTTGTCTGTCCAAACTATGGCATGCTTTTGCAGGTGTTTATAGGCCTACAAAGCAATGACACACAGTATGATTTGCAGTATTGCCCGTGGGGTACTGGAAGAAGAAACTTGCAAGTAGTGTAGGTCTGATGCTGTGCAGTGCGACAGTAGCAGTAAGACTAGCTCAAAGAGCCCACAATGTCTCTGTTTGCATTAGATGTTAGGGAAGCCAATGGATTTAGGACGAAAAAGTACTTTTTCATCAAAAAGTAGTGATTTTCTCCCCTGACCTCCAGCATAACCTGCTGGCTGTGTTTAAATAATGAAGATCCCAAATAGTTTCATTCTCTCTCCCGTATTCAGTTGGTTCAGACTGTATGTAGTTGAAAAGAACTGGTGTGTGGCAGTGTGGCACATTAATATTAAAAACATCATTCTTTCTTTGAACCATGTTACATGTTAAATGCTGCTTGTAAGTACTCCTTGAAGAAAGAGGTGTAGTAGTTTTTTCAGAACCTTTTTGCAAGAGAAATGAACAGTCTGTAGCATAGTCTCTTTTTTCCTAATATGAAACATTCTCTTGTTATTTAATGCCATTTGAAAAGGGTGCTTGGACTAAGCATCATGCATTTTCTTAAAGATACTTCAGCTGTGATATATTTTGGTTAAAACTGATGTATTGCATAGAAATTTTTCTGTGTAATATACACCAAATTTCTGTGCAAAGGCACTCAGTTTTCTTAGCTACCCCTCCAAAAGAAGCATGAAAAATGCTGTGTTAAAGACATAACTTAATAAATTTTTTTTTACTGATATATACAGTTATGTATCAGTTAAAAATTAAAGGTAACCTTTTCCAATCTTTTTCCAGTTTTGACTTCTGTCAAGATACAGAAGAGAAAAGACCATCGGAAAATCTTGGACAAGTGCTTTTTGGGGAAAGAATAGCATCGTCTCCGTATAAGGTTATTTTATCCCTTGAAGTTGATCCTGTTTCGGTTTGATCGCTGTCACTCTGATGGCTGTAATCCATAGACATAGCTGGAGATTTGATGATTGCGTGATGATTTATTTAAGCATCAGCTTTATAGTGTTTATGTAATCAAAACCTCTCCCACTTTCCACCCCGAAGGCATCTTAGGGTGGCTAATGAAAGTTAGGAAGCTGAGCCAGTAATCGCTTTTCTTCCCTGTTGCTCTGTGGAAGAGAAGTTCAGAAACTATAACTTAAGCAGTTCTTTGGCAGCTGCATGTATGGTGTGTTAGGTGATCTGAAGTCAGGAGGTTTTCAGATCTAATATTGGAGGCTGTAAGCTGGTGTTTTGGGAATGCTTTCATATATTCGATTGTATTATTGGGCAACATACAGAGTGGGATGGAGAAGTCAAGTTAGAGCTTGTTTCCAGCTTTTCCCTGCTCTACACACTCAAAAACTGTTGTCTAAAACCAAATTTATTATTGTTGATGCATACCACTTGAGGTCCATTTGAAATAAATCTATGGATGTATTTTGTAGATTAGGTATGTAATATTTTTCTGCCTCGTGCCCTGTGTTAGCAATGACCTAATGTAGCATCTCTGGAAAGCCTTACAATTAACTTGGTCAGACACTGGCTCTTAATGCTTGAAAGGCTGTATCCTGTTCAAGTGCAGTTTCCAGGATGGGATTTGCTGGTGAAACTGAAAACTGGGCTGTGTTTGAGTGTGAGGGTTGCTAGATAATCCAAATCCCTGTGAGCAGAAAAAAGGCAGCACAGTTGGAGTCTACTCTTGTTCAGTCATTAGGGACCTAGTGACATCTTTTTATAGGACTGTTATGGAGGTGATGTCTCCTCCCTTGTGTAAACTGCTCCTACAAGAGTGTTTTTGTTTGACTCTGAGCTAATGTAATTTTACGTTTTATGACTGCTGGCCACAAGAAGCTTTTAAATACAAAGCATGACGGGTCATTTGGGCTGTATACCCGTTGGATAGATTAAGCATGATAACAACTGCTTGTTTGAAATGGCTGCACACTACAGTAATTAGAAAGTGCTGTTATTGGTTAGCAATTAAGCCTTGATAAAACTAAGGGCTTAAATGTGTTAGCTCACTGCCAGGTAAATCCTAACTTGATTACAGTAGAAGTTTGGTGTACAAACATGAGCATGTTTGTGTTAGGTGAGCTCTGCTGG
Organism: Pezoporus wallicus; assembly: GCF_028554395.1. Lineage (NCBI taxonomy): Eukaryota > Metazoa > Chordata > Aves > Psittaciformes > Psittacidae > Pezoporus > Pezoporus wallicus. Next base: position 761,577 of record NW_026637336.1, on the reverse strand, counting down.
GCAAGTTGTTGCGTTTTTGGCAGCTGTGTCTTAACACCCTAGTCATCATGGGGAAACACAGCTAAAATGAACATGGAACATTTGGAAAGGGTGTAGTTAAAAGCCTGGTTTAGTAGATGATGAAGTAACCAAAAATAAACCAAACTGGTAAAAGAAGAAAATAGTAAATGTTCCACTGATTTTCAGATCCCAGTCCTCAGGATTTATGTGGAGGTAGTTTATCTGGGCTGTTGAAGAGATTTTTAGCAATGTGTAGGGGATCTTCATCAGGGATTGTACTGATAGAACAAGGGGTGATGGGTTTAAACTTAAACAGGGAAAGTTTAAGTTAGATATAAGGAAGGAGTTCCTCGCTGTGAGGGTGCTGAGGCCCTGGCTAAGGATGCCCAGAGAAGTGGTAAATGCTCCATCCCTGGCAGTGTTCAAGGCCAGGTTGGACGGAGTCTTGGGTGACATGGTCTAGTGTGAGGTGTCCCTGCCCATGGCAGGGGGTTGGAACTGGATGATCTTAAGGTCCTTTCCAACCCAAACCGTTCTGTGATGCTGGTGGTGGATATACCTAAGTCTTGACATTTAAATCAAAGATATTATCTGGGAAATTCTGTCTTTAGAAACTTCTATAGGAAGGAAGCCAAGTATTTCAAAAAAGTCAGCTTTACATGGCAAAAAAGACTAAAAGATTATTTTTTTAAGTAAAACTGAAATTATTCTTTCTGTGTGCCTTTTTTTTTTCACAGTTCACTTTTAAAAAGCAAGAAACATGTAAGAAAGTTTGTACAAGATCATACGACCCAGCAAACAGTGCTGATAAAAGCAAATTGGCTTTTTTGAAGAAAGGAATGCAGCTGAATTATCAGCATCACTGGTAAGCTGAGCTGTGTGCTTGAGGTTGGGGGAGTGTGTTGCTGGTTACATGGTTAATTATGTTCTAAGAGGTTGCTTTCTTCCTTCTGTGTGGTAGTTGTCCTTTGCTGCGCATCTTGTGGCCACTACTGAAAACTATGTGCATTACATGCTTTCAAATGTCGATGTGAAATAAAGTGCATCCCATTCCAAGGATGTGTTCTTTGATGCTTTCTCTCTAGGATTATTGACAACATGCCTGTAACGTGGTGCTATGATGTGGAAGATGGACAAAAATACTGTAATCCAGGATTTCCAATAGGATGTTTTGTTACTCCAGATGGTAGAGTTAAAGATGCTTGTGTTATAAATGTAAGTGCTGGAACCTTGTTGGTCAGTATAGTGGATATAATTCCATGCACAGGATTTTTAAGCTTTCCTTTCCTGAGAAAGAACAGATACCCTTGTTGGGGTTGATGTTCAGAATGTGGGCATTGACAAAGCTGAATGCTGCCTCTTTATGCAGTGTCTTTCTTTGACCAATATACATAAAGCTATAAAACAGCTGTGTTGGTGTCTAAAAGCCTTAGAAAAATTGAGGGTTTGCTCTGAAATTTCATGTGTCTCCATCCTTTACTTACCCATTCTTTGTCCATGTTGTATTTGCATGCAGGATCTTTTATTGATTTCGGGTAGAAGCTTTCTAGTGAAGACCTAGAAATGAGCGCTGTGTTCTAGTTGCAAAAGTTAGGTCTAGCACAGTTGACAAGTTAAATGTGTCAGGGTTTTCCCAGCTGGCTGGAAGATAACAAGCACAGCTGTGACAGGGTAAGAATTCTATTGACAGCAATCTGAAATGTGTCAGTTATCCTGGGAGTTCCATGGTGAACTAATACAGTTACAGATAATAGTGATGGAGTTTTATTTCTCCTGGGGTGAGGGACCACACTAATCACAGGGAGGAGAGAGCTCTCTGCTGTGACTGTGCTTTGCTACTTGACTTAGTGCTTGTATGCAGAGCAGGCAGTTTGTATTCAGCAGGTCTCATGCTTCTTGGAAGTGATGCATTAGTCGTGCACATTCAGTTTACTCTGCAATCACCTTCCAACTCTGTTACTCCTCAGGCTCCATAGACTGTTGAAAACGGTCTATATCTTGAGTAACCTGTTCCAATTCAGTGTTCATAGAATCATAGAATGGTTTGGGTTGCAAAGCACCGGAAGATCATCTAGTTCCAACCTGAATCTGAATTACTTGCACCTTGAATAAATAGATCTTTGAACTTGTTTTGGCAGCTTTTTGTGGAAAGTACAAATGATGTAAAACGCACTTAAATTTTACTTGTAAAACAGATGTGATCCTTTATGTGGGTTTTTATGTGTGTAATTAAATACACCGAAAAAGACATTTGTAGAGGTATATTAGAAAGAAGTGGATGTTGAGGTATTTTCCCTCCTTTCTTGCTCCTTCTTGGACAATAGTCTCACTTTAAAGTTCTTGAGTGCTTGCGCCCTCTCCTGTTGGAGAAGTTTCTCAATGTCTCAATGCTATTTTGTAGTCAGAGTTTAACAAGAAGAACACTTTCTACCTCTTCAACCACGTTGACATAACAATCATGTACCATAGTGGGAAGGATGAAAACTGGCCTGGTGCACGACTGGTGACGGCAAGACTGAGACCACAAAGGTAATTGTGCATTCAAGCAGCAAGTTCTAGTACTAGAGAATCCTTCCAGTAGTTGAAAGCTTAGGCACGTTACCTGGTGTCAGTAAGTTCTGAGGACCTGGTCATTCTGATTTCTGATAAAGCTTTTGGTATACCTCATGGCTGGAACTCTATTTACAAAGGGCAGTTCCAGGTTCATAAATGTCATTTGACTTTGCTTTTAAAATGTTCCCAAAGCCCTTCCTGATGGAAAAACTGCTTGTGCAGACTTCTTAGAACCTGACACAAACAATAGAAGCTTTCTTATGTCTGTTGATTCACAGCTGGGTGCGTGCTACTTTCTTTTAAAAGACAACCTTTAATGGATTAACAAGTTTGCCATGTCACCTTTCTTCTTTTTTGCGGCGTTGCTTCTCAAATGCACATTCTATGAGTGCACAGTATCTGTACAGGTGTGCTTTTACCTGTGTTAGTTTGGCTACTGAGATACAGGTGAAATACCAAGTTAATACTGGTATTCAGGACAGCAGAAGACAAGAACTAATTTCCTAAGAAGACTAACTTACTTTCTTCAACAGTAGCTCCTTTGTTTCTCTGTTGACCAGAGAGGAAATGCAACAATTCAGAAGTCAGAAACAGACTGAAGTGATTAATTAAGCCTCTTGTCTGTCCATGCACAGTTTATACTTATGCATATTGAAAACCACAGTCCATTGATAAGATTTCATAGTTGTGTTTTTAGCTTTTTCTACTTTTCTGCAGAGGTTAAATACGTTAAGTTACACTACCACATTTTCTCAGCTCATAGATACATGGATGGTACAACATGACTCAGGTATCCTTGGTTTTTCTGTTGCAATGATATGGTGTGGTTTTAGTACTACCAGCCCTCTTCATTGTTGATTAACACTTGTATCAGTTGCGTCCTGAATGGCTGAACTGAGGATTTGACTTTCCACCGGTAACGGAGACCACAAGAGGGCACAGTTGGGTTGCACATAAGCTTGGTTTTGTCATTCTCTGACCCGGTGTTTTGCTTGGTGCTTTGCTTCAACCTTGAAGGTCTCCTGATGGCAGTATTTGTGGCTGGAGCGCCCTAGGCCTTAGATGAAAGCTTTTGTTTGGGGCTTGACTTAGTTGCTGACATATAATAATACATATAAAGTGGAACTGTTTATCTAAATGGTGTAAATACAACTTGCCCAAGTGGGTGTGAGAGGGAAGCTATTTTCCAGTGCTCACAGGAGTGAATTCAAGCAAACCTCAAGGTTTTTTTTGACTTTGTGCTTCTACAGCTGCAGTATTTCTAAGATACTGCAGAGACGGGTTTGTGTATTTGAACTTTAGAATGTAGAATGTTGTTCTGAGCTCTGTATTTTCCAGAGTTCATCACCTGATGAAAGGTGAGATTAGACCGCTTGTATAGGAATAGAAAATGGAAAGGTTCCCATAGTCATTCTTTTGCCCCAGTATAAAAAGATACTCCCAAATCCACCAAAAGAAACCGTTTTCTCCCTGTAGAACTTGAGGAAAAGATAAGAACCTGTGAGACTGCATTATTGGTGAGGGACTTAACCTCAGTGTCATTGAGGAAGAGGAGGATGTCTAAGCTGTCTTGGAAGGGCGGTATGATGGCAGAGAAGAGGGATTTTGTGTTCAACTTGCTGTCTTGCCAGGTGAAGATCTCCAAACTTCACAGCCTGGTTAACCACGCAGCATTGGAGGTTAGGACTAGGACTTCATTCGTGGCAGAAAAGTGGGTAGTGTGAAACCTTATCTCATGCCCTTTAGAGCTCTGTGGTTCTTCTCTCCCACATGCTTAGCAAACAGCTTTGCCTATAATTTCCTCAACTGTCTTCAGGTGTGAACAGGTACTAACTGAATGTGGGATAGGGATCCAAGATCCAGAGGATGCTTTCTGTGGAGTTCTTAGCTCTCACTACAAGTGCTTGTGAGAAGCAGTGTTCAGTTCTGTTGTGGCTTTAAGCCTGTACAGAAGTTCTGACTAATGATACCTAATTATATATGTGACTTATTCTAATGTTATCTCAAGCTACAAACATGAATAAAAATATTTTCTAAGATCTTAATTTTTTGTTGGTAGAAGAACTGAAAAGCAGGTTCTCAAAGAGGTTAAATAGTTGGTGCAAAATAACATACACAGCTCTCTATTTGTTTGGCTTTTAAAGAAGTATTTGTTTGAATTACCTTAGAAAAGCTTTAATGAAAATGAATATTGTAAAAGATATACAATTTTCTTTAACTTTTTATTCCTTCCCCCCACTAGCTACAAACATACAGATGAGAACAACTTAAGCTGTGAAGGTCCACCTATGGAGATTCCTGGAGAGTTCAACAACAAACTGAACCTGATCTACACTTACTCTGTGACATTTGAAGTAAGTATTGAATCTGTTAGGTGAATATGTAATTCCCGAAAAGAATTACATCAAAACTGAATAATTTGCTAATAGCCATAAGTGGATTAAAGCAGTGTAAATTCCATAAGGAGGGTCTTGTGAAGCAGTTTGCCCCAAACCTGTTACTTTGCTATTACTGTAGTTTGACATTTGGGATGTATGAATAAAGACTTCCCCCCTGTTCTGTTATTAGCAGAAAGGTAGTAGATTCAATAACAGCAAGGCTTGTCTTCCTTGAGGTGTGCTCTATGGTGTCAGTGTTCAGTTCAGTCAGGGTACTGAGAATCTCATGTAGAAGAGATGTTTGTATTTGTAGTCACTTCTATGTTAAATCTTGGTTTTAGCATAAGGTAAAGCTCTTCTAATGAAGTTGCAGGTCTTGTCTCATTTTGTATTTCTTCACTTTCTTTTGGAGTAGGTGGCCATTTATGTTTTAGACTTAATACTCTAATGTTTGCTAACACTCACATGGTTTATTCAGTCTGTTAGGAGGAAGCTGGGCTTTCTTACAACTGGGTCTTTACCCCAGCATGGAAAGCGAGCCTCCTGTGGGGGTGAGAATCATTTGATTCAAGCTGCTTCAAACTTTGGTACCTTGGTTCCAGTGTGTCCCAAAAGCCTGGTTGTTTTTTTGATGTAAGATGCCAATCTTGCAGGATTTACTTGACCACCAGCTTGTTTTCTGTAGGCATCAAGCAGCCATTATATGGTAACAGCTTTCATTCTGCCAAATTGAATCTGATTTGAACCAATGACCCCGAGGTGCAGGCTCTATATCCTGTTACTTTCCTCTTGTGACATCCAATCCTAAGCTTACTACATGAATGAGCCTCCTGTCTAATAACATTTGTGTTTAAATCTTGATGATAAGTTGCAATTTAACTTTGTCTGATTATTCCTGTGATGTGTTCCACATCTGGGCTATGTGTTCCCTTTCCCTCAGGCACAGAGCAGGTAAAGCTTAGCTGCTGTGGGTCAGGCACTTCCAGCATATCTTGGTCACCAGGCTCCTCAAAACTGCTTCTTTCTCTGTTATTTGTTAGCCTTGATTTGAAATAGTATCTGATATGGTTTACTTGTTAATAGTATACTCCAAATAGCTTAAAAGGAGAGTATTTATCAGTAGGAAGCCTTTTTAAATAAGAGAACATCAGTTTCACTAAGCCTGAGTACATAAACCAGTAAAATGAATAACTGTTATATGGTCCTTTTCTAATATGTCAGCTGATTTAGAATCATAGAATGGTGTTGGTTGAAGAGACCTTAAAGATCATTTTAAAACTGTACAAACTTACCAGCTCATAAATAAATGAAGAAGTTCATCAGAACTTCATGCCATTCAGGAGACAGAATTTGGTAGCAGGACAGTGGGCATACATCCCATGGGACATGCTCTAGGGAGCAAGGCTTGAGGTCAGAAAGAACCATTATTTGTGCAGCTCCCACAAGAAGGATTTAAGGGAGAGAAGGTAGGAGAAAATGGAAACATCTTTTGAAGGTCAAAGTTGCTGAATGATTTCTTCTTAAATCCTTCACAGGGATATCTGGAAATGAAAATTGTCTGCGAGGAATCAGAGTGGAAAATAGTCTGGATCAGACAGCATTTTGGCAGGGACTGAGGGAGCCTGTGCTAAATACGTTATAGGTGATAAGAGAAGAATACCAGGGGAGACTAGAAATATAGAGTATAAAGTTGATGTTTCAACTTCAGCTGTGTTATGCTGGGAGTATCTTCTTGTGGTGGCATGATTGTTTTCAGCATGCATTTGGGAGCTGAAGGCAGCTACGTACTGAATCATGGAAACATGAGGCTTAGTGAAGCCTCAGTTGAAGGTAGAACATGTGGATAGGAGATTTCAGTAAACAGGGTGTTCTTTGAGAGGCTCAGGAGATGAATTAATGCAAGAAAGAGGTCTGATAAACAGGATTGATACCAAGCTTAGATGTTTGTGCTGAATGGAAGGCTTGTGGAAGAGATTTGATGTGCATACCCCTTTTCAGACTGTAATAAACGTGTTGCTATGAATTGCTATTTAATTTCTTTGTAGGAAAAGAATAATATTAAGTGGGCTTCCAGATGGGACTACATTTTGGAATCCATGCCACATACAAACATCCAGTGGTTTAGGTAAGACTTGCATTTATTCAGTGAATAACCTTTCAGAGGAGCACAAAGCTTTCTTGTTTGTGCTTCCAGGACTATATAACTTCTGCTGTGGTAAAACAAAGTCTGTTAGTTTTCAGGCAAGAAAACCTTCTTGTTTTCATCTGCAGTCACTTTTATCAGTGTTCCATCTCTTGGGAACAACTGCAGTATTGCATTTCACCAAAGGAATGCACCATTAGTGTCCAAAAGGAAAGCAGCTTCCATCGGTTTACTTCAGCATCTCCAATCTGTAAAGCTTTGGAGATGTTGCTGCTTTGCAATGTTCTTACTGTTACTGTCTGGCTTTCTCCCAAGTGAGAGATACATGTGTATGCTGCCTGTTTGGTCCTCAGCAGCTGCATACAGTAAAAAGAGGGGCTTTTTAATGAGTGAAAGAGGTATGTGAAAAATCTCATACTTATTTCCCTCTGCACCATGCAAATTATATCCAGTATGTAATCTAAGTTTTAACATTCATGTTTTGCAATACAGAGTGTTTGAAAGGCTGATCTGATTAAATTAAATTAAATAGCATGATGTAGATTTCATTGGTCACTAGATATAAAATCTGCTTGACAAAGTCTGCTTTAAGAGCTTTAGTGTTTCACCAGTGTTCCACCACCTATAAGGAGGAAAATAAAGAAAAGCAAGGTCTAAGTCTTGAGAATTAACAATATATCATGAAATACTGTTCTTCTTTCTTCTGGCTCCTAAGAAATTGTAAAGGGACATGACTCAACAGTTTGTCTTCTGAGTGGGAAAATACTGACAGGTCTGAATGACTTAAGTACGATCTGAGTATCTGAGGCTGTTCCTCTGTGGTAGGAATTGGAGTGCATGTCTCAACCTAATAAGTGGATTGAAAACTTATTCTTTCTTTATCTACAGCATCATGAATTCCCTTGTGATTGTTCTCTTCCTGTCTGGCATGGTGGCTATGATCATTCTGAGGACTCTTCATAAAGACATTGCAAGATACAACCAGATTGACTCTTCTGTGAGTAGGATGTACAGCTTTTACATGAGCATGTTTTTCTGTGCTAGTCATGTCTATCAACAAGTTTTCAATACAATCTGAAGAGATGTAGAGCTACCAAGAATTTGCTACATGATAATATGTCTGGGGGTTAAAAATAACTTTAGTGCTATTTCATCTTTCCTAACAGCCCGAGTATATGGGCAGATGTGCCAGTCTTTCTTTTGTAGCATCATTCGATGAACTTGTAATATGCAAGGACAGACGTCAGGGTTTAGAAGTATGTGGAGTGACTCAGAAACTTTTGGGAAGTATTTGAAATGCAGATCCCTTTGTTCCAAGGTCTCAACCAAGGAAAGCCTCTTTACTTCATAAGTACTTTCACATATGCCAACAGTGGCAAGACACAGTGCAGACACTGAAAAATGTTCTGGCATTGGTTCAAGATGTGGCAATTTCTTCTGTGCTTGCATTATGGAGTCAGTGTGGACATGTAGCTGGTGGTATGACACTCACCTAAGCAGTCAATGTATTATTTCTGTATTATTTATGGGATCTCCAACCTTGGTGATGTTCAAAAGCCCATCTGCACATGGTTCTGGGTAACCTGCTTTAGGTGGCCCTGCTTGAGCAGGGAGGTTGGACAAAATGAGCTCCAGAGGTCCCTCCCATCAATCACTGAGTGATAGGTGAGATTCCTTGTTAATGCAGGCCCATTTTAAGTCATGTTATATGGCCTTAGCAAAGGACCTGCACTGTATCTGTTGCAGAATTGAAGACTTACTACCCCCTTTGGCATATTTTCTGCCTAAAAATAGGTTTTATAGTCTGAACTATCAAACTTGATAAGTGTTTTTCACCTCTTCAGGAGGTCAGGCTTAAAACTACTGCAGACGGGTATTGTTCCCTCTGTAATGAAGCTGCTTTAGGAAGCTGAGGTGTTGCCACTTTTCCAGTTCTAAGGTGGTGTTTCTTTAGAGTAGTTTGTAGTATAGCTTGTCCAGAAAGCAAGTGTGCTAGCACTTGTGATGTTTGGGAAGTTTGTACTCTAGATTTCATGGGAAGTATGATGCTGTGCAACTTTATAAAGCAAAGAAAACCCCCAAATGAAACCCACTATATGAGCTGATTATTGCAAAAAAGGATCAAAAATTAAACCAACGGGAAATAATGGAGTGAAATTAGTGGGAGGCTGTGTAGCTGTCTTGCTGGATGTTATGGGAAAGAGTCTGACTGATACAAATTGATGTTGCCTTTTGCCTGGGGCTAGAAATTGTGGTGAAATCATAGAATCCCACAGTGGTTTGGGTTCAAAAGGACCTTAAGATAATCCAGTTCCAATCCCCCTGCCACCACTAGACCATGTTGCCCAAGGCTCTGTCCAGCCTGGCCTTGAACACTGCCAGGGATGGAACATTTACCACTTCTTTGCGCACCCTGTGCCAGCACCCTCACAGGGAAGAGCTTCTTTATATCTAACCTGAACTTCCCCTGTTTCAGTTTAAACCCATCACCCCTTGTCCTATCACTACAGTCCCTGATGAAGAGCCGCTTTCCAGCATCCTTGTAGCCCCATTCAGTTACTGAAAGCTGCTTTGAGGTCTCCATACAGCTTCTCTTTTCCATGCTGAACAGCCCCAATGTTCTCAGCCTGTCTTTGTACTGGAAGTGCCCCAACCCCTGCTCATCCTTGTTGGCCTCCTCTGGACTTTCTCCAACAACTCCATGTCCTTCCTATGTTGAGGACACCAAAACTGCGCCCAGTGCTGCAAGTGGGATCTCAGCAGAGCAGAGGGGCAGGATCACCTCCTTCAACCTCCTGCTCGTGCTTCTTTTGATGTGTACGGTTGGCTTTGTCTCCTGTTAGGAGATTACATATGAACTGCAACATTTCAACACAACTTCTGCTCACTAGCTGTGTTAGAACTACTTGGGGGTTGTGTGAATGATGGGGTTTTAATTTTGGTCCCTATAATGGCTTTGCTGCCTTAACGGAAAAGAATATAACTGATTGCGAGTTAATAAGATTTGACCAGTGGATGAGTGAAAGGCTGATTAAAGATGATTCCTTCTCATTGGTAAAAGTGCTATCTGCGAGCCATAGAGGAGAAATAATGTCAGATACTACAAAGGTTTGAATTTTCATTGTTGTTGCTATCTGGATAAAGGAATACTTTAAAATGCACAAAAATGTTTCATATTGAAACTAACATCTGAAAGTACTTTTATTCTTCTTTGGGTTTGATATTTAATATCTTTTGTTAATGCAAATGCAGACGCTAATTTAAAGGGGAAGAATTTTTCCACATCCTTTAACTGATGGCTTTTGAGAAGCTCCTGTTTGATCTCTCAATTAAATTATGTTCAGTATCTTATACTGTCTTGTCCTTATTAGTTGGCCATTCTTAATGTGATAAGGAGGAAGACATGTAGGAGCTTGGTTAGTTTTGATGGGTAACGGAAGGAATAGGTGTGACTTCCAAAAAGCTATGCTTTGCTTTCCTGCCAGTTTGTGAGACTTCAAGATCTGTTACAGTTCAAGGAGCTCATTTATAAAGGTGTGAATTAGTGGTACAAAGAGGGCCTGGGCTGAAGAAGCTGCAGGGGAGCAACTTAGTATCTCACACATAGGGAATGCTGGTGATCAATGTGCAAGCCAGAGCTGGTGGTCTTGGTATACACATTTCACGTTCAACTGATACCAACTGGCTTGTAGTATGATGTAGATGTAGTGAGACATACATTAATGAAGTGTTTGGAAGTCATGGAGGTGCTTTGAGGATCTTATGACTAGGAGAAGATACCTGAACTGAAGAGAATTCGTGTCAATGCATTTTGAAGAGTGAGTGGTAAGAATTTTTTAGTCTCTTCGATCATGACTGAGTGCAAGGGACTTAATCTTAGAATAGAATCATAGAATCATAGAATAGTTTGGGTTGGAAAGGACCTTAAGATCATCCAGTTCCAACCCCCCTGCCATGGGCAGGGACACCTCACACTAAACCATCTCAGCCAAGGCTTCATCCAACCTGGCCTTGAAAATCTTTGTTAGAATATTTTGAGAACCAGGCTAAATTAATGGCTAAGATGCAGATTGATTCATTCCTTTTAAGATTTAGAGTAATTTTTAGCATATTGGCCAAGATTCAAACGTATCTTTTTAGCTTTGCCTTAGATATTTTGCTGTGACTGTAAAGTGTAGCTTCCTTGTTGTGTCAGGAACTAAACTCAAAGAATTTCTTTCTGCTTGGTGTTCATCATTTTGAAAACAGATAAGGATTTACTTCAGATGGTAACCTTTAAATTCTTTCATTCCTTACTTCCAACTACCTTCTGTCTTACCTCAGAACTTTATCATCGTCGTCACAATTAGTTCAAGTTCAGACTTAAAGGAAAGTCTGGTTCTTTGTGCTGTTTTAACCAAACAAACCTTCCCTTACTGGAAAAGCACTGATGTGTTGGAATTATACCTTGAGATCTGGTAGCATTTGCTTTGCAGGCAAAGGTAATTGGGGGTTGAGTTTCTTTGTGCTATCTTCTGTTTAACAGTTTTTAGGCTTTGTGTTAGTAATCAGACTTCTGAGAGTAATATCTAGCCGGAAAATACAAGCAAGTTAAGATGCTCTCAGTCATTCAACACTTGGGTCTGTATTCTTTCTAGCCCTGTTTTTCTTGTGTGTGCTGTACTCCTAGTGGTAAGCAGTCCATTAAACTAACCTCGGTGCTCCTTGTTGAATGAAACCTGTATCTCTTTGTGAGGAAGAGAGTGACTTTCTTGAGGGGTTGGTTCTTTGTGGTCGTGTGTGTTTGGTTGGTTTTGTGAAGGGAAGTGTTTGTTTTGAGTGACGTGGTTGAAAAGTTCTGTTGTTAGTGGTTTCTTAGAGCTGCTGGACTGAGGATTCCTTCCCTGATCCATCCATTCACCTCTGGCACTGCGACAAAGAGTATTGGTACTTGCCCCTGTGACTGTAGGGAGCAAACTTCCTTCTGGAGTACAGAGGCCTTTTAATTCTTTCCCATTATTGTCATTAAGACTGATATGCTTTGGAAGAGGCAAGAAAAGACAAATGCTTGAACTAGCTTGAAATGCTATAATCCAAGTTAAATGGAATGCTTTGTTTTAGTTTAAATTTAGAATGATGTTATATGGCTTGGCTAATTACATTTTGTTTCTCCTTGCTTTAAGAGATGAGGATTTTCTTGATAAAGCCTGTCTTTTTCTTTCACTGAACCATTAGGGGGTTATAAAAATCAAGGAGTGATGAATCAGATGCAATTAGTCTGTCTTTAGATCTAAACTGGAAGTTAATCAGACTTTAAATATGGATTTTGCATCATGTTAATTCACTACTGCTTTATGCGTCTTTGCTAAAGACATTGCTGATTTTATACAGGAAGATGCCCAAGAGGAATTTGGCTGGAAGCTGGTCCATGGAGATGTGTTTAGACCTCCAAGGAAGGGGATGTTACTGTCTGTCTTCTTGGGCCAAGGAACTCAGATCTTCATTATGACATTTATTACCTTATGTGAGTAACTTTATTAAGTGATGTGTTTGTCATGTTATAGCATAAGAAAGATGCAATATTATTAGATGAGAGAAGCCTTTTGGAAATGAACTCCTTCCTTTAGTAAAATATCAATGTATTTTTATAGCAGTAACCTAGGTAGCTTCAGTAATGCTGCTGTAAGCAGTGTCATTCCAAACATGCTGTCTGGGCTCATTCTCATTCTTCATGATGCAGAAATGAAGCTTCCTTGTTACAAGTTTGGTTTTGGTTTGTAAAAGGAGTTTGTTGTAGTGTAAGTTATTCAAGGATCCGGTAATGCAAGTTCAAAGACATAAAATCAAAGCTTTGTTTTGTTCTCAGAACACTTTCTGTCTAATACTTGTGACACAACAGTCTGCAACCATGCAGGAATAAGGGCAAGAACGCGCACCAGAGGAACAATACTGACACAACACTGAGATTGAGAGCCTGTTATATACATGTGGTGACAGAGACTGTCAGACTGTTGGTGTTTTATTATACATTGTCTATACAGTATATCATAGAATCTCATAATGGTTTGGGTTGGAAAGGACCTTAAGATCATCCAGTTCCAGCCCCCTGCCATGGGCAGGGACTTCTCACAGTAGACCATGTCACCCAGGGCTATGGCCATGGGATTGGGGTATATGAGAGTTTATGCTCATTTAAATATCGGGTAGTGATAGGGATAAACCTTTACAGTAGTGTGTTACAGAGGAGTTTTGCTACCCATCCACAGATGACTAAATCCTTTGTCTCTTTAGTCCTAGCTTGCCTTGGTTTTCTTTCTCCTGCCAACCGTGGTGCTTTGATGACCTGTGCAGTTGTACTGTGGGTCTTACTGGGAACTCCAGCTGGTTATGTGTCTGCTAGAATGTACAAGAGTAAGTACACGTGTTTGTTCAGTGTGAAACAGCAGGGTAAATTCAGAGTTGCTGGATTTAATGTAAACCTCACACTGGAGCTGGTGTCTTGAACAACAGACTTGCTTCTTGCTGCCCTACCGTGAAACAGTGGCAAAAAGCTTTGAACTTGAACTTGTTTTTATCTTTCCCTCAGCATTTAGAGGTGAGAAGTGGAAGACAAACGTTTTGCTTACAGCTCTGCTCTGCCCTGGGTTAGTATCCTTTGCCCTTGTTCTTTTATTCTTAAGTGTAGAGGAATGTGAGGTGGGAAGGAATTGGGGGGGAAAGTGAACTGTCCTGTTGATGTGCCCTTTTTTCTTTATTGTTCTCCAAGTTCTTCCTTTTGAACATTGCCTATAGTTGAATGTAAAGAGAAATGAATTCTGAAGAGTTGGAGCCCAGAACTCTACAACAGAACTTCTTAGCATCTTGTTTGGTGACCAGGACTGGGAGGAATGATGGGACTCCCTCACAAGGCAGCATCACAGCCTGTGAGAATCACTGCAGCAGAGCATTAGGCGTAGTGATGGGCCAGTTCCAGTTATGTACCTCAACACTTGGAATGTTCCAGATGATCCTGTTGTAACTGGGAATAGTTATGACTACTTTGTGGTTTCGTGGTGACTTTGGAATGTGTGTAGTGCTTTTCTGTAAATAGGGAGACAGCCTTTTAGGCAGAACCTCTATTACCTTAATTATAGTATCAGTGTTTTCTTGTACCCATATTATTAAAAAGAACACAGGAAATAGAACTTAAATGTCTTATAGCTATATAGTGCTATACTAAACAGCAGATGTTTCCTGTGCTTCTGGGTGAGAATGATGCAGAGATTCTCTTCAGTTGGATATAATCTTATATAAAAGTAGATAGTGTTTCTGATACGGCTGTAGTGTGTATCACCCTATGGCAAATTCTGTCGTGCTTGGGAAGAGTAGTGCCTCTCCTATTTTTCATCTTCTCATAGCTTCTTCTCATGTCACGACCTTCTGTGTGAATTAAATCAGTGAAGAAAGGGAGCAGAAACCAATTTCTTCAAGTCCTCTGTATTTCTTAGGTGCAACTTTGGGTACATGAAGCTCTCCCTTGACAAGTGCCCTTGGCAAAAGTTGAGCCAAAGGTTATAAATCATTCGTTAAGGTATTTCTCCCCCCTCAAATGAATAAAACATGACTTGGTTTTGAGTCGAGTAGAATTTTATCAAGTGTAAAGTGTGTGATAACAACCAAGTGTAGTGTTTCTATGAGGAAATCTTACTTCTAAACCAAATGTGCTGCAGTCTTCCTGCTGTCATTTAGATGTTATCAAAGAGCAGAGAAAACATTTATCAGTGGCAGAAATACCATGCTGATCATTTACATTCCCAAAGAAATGAAGTTGCACAGAGGAAGGAAAATGATTGGGGATGGTGCAATAGGAACAGATGTCTTGATTATGTTATGCTACTTTACTGAATTTGCATAATATCATAAACAGCCCAAGGCCATTCGAGTCCCAAGAGACTGATGGCAGCTCATGTTTGCAGTACTTCTAAATTTGGAGGGGGTAATTGGGGTCTGTGTTAGGAGCTTGGGCATATTATGAAGATGAGCAAGTCTTTAAACTGGCTTTGATTTGTTATATTTTGTTCCACAAGACACTTACACCAGGGGTCGCTTGGGTGTGCTTGTTTAACCATTGCCCCAGCCAGTTTGGGTGGGGGTAAGGCTTCTCCTAGGGCAAAAGGAACCTGTCCTCTCTCCCTAGAGAGAGCTCTAATCCTCCCTCCTTCCTTTTTAAATACAGTGGAGGATGCATGGTCACTTCAGGCTAGTTTAAACTGTGCCTTGGGAACACTTTTTCAGGAAACCCCCAGAAAAGGGGCCCATCCTTGAGCTGATTTTTTTTGTGCTGCGTCTCTGAATCCATGAACAGTGGCAATTCAAGCAAGATTTTCTGTGGAAAAAGCAGAACTGTTCCTTTACAGTACATCCTGCTTTGTTTGGGATGGGATGATTGAAATCCTCATCATACATCTCAGAGTTCTTTTCTAGTGGTTTCCCAGGTTGTTTAGAACACGAGGCAGATGCACTTAACTGGGGAGGGAAGAACAGGGCTGGAGTTCTGTCATGATTGCTACAGTCTTTGAGTTTGGCAAAGGTATGGGCTGCTTAACTGTGTGACTTCATGAGGTATTAATACAGAGATTCTTTCTTTAATCCACCCTTCTGCTCCTGTGTTGCTGTGACAGATGCTGCAGCAGGGAGTATGTTTGTTGTGAGAGTGACATGTGGCTTCCTAAATAAGAGATTTTGCCATCACTGTTGTTTCAGAGGGCATTTGCTAACTCTGAAGGACCTCAGTAAAGGAATGAAATGACTGGCAGTAACAGGAAAGGTGATTCAGATAGAGGTTTTTTAATTTATTTTCTATTTTTGCATTCTTTATATGCATTTTTATAATGGAATATTTCTGTTACTTCTGGTTTTATGTGCAGAGTCTGTATCGAAATAGTGGCTTTACTGTAGATACTTGCATTGGAAGCATTTTTACATCGAAGTAACTAGGACTATTAGGGAATGAAAGGTTGTAAGAAGCTAAGTTGTTCTGATGCAGACTCATTACTGCTTTATGGTTTTTAGTGCTGATATTTATTCCTTCCCGAATATTTTACTATCTTTTTGTGATATATTTTTCAGCATTGTCTTTGCTGATTTCTTCATCATGAACCTCATCCTGTGGGTGAAAGGATCCTCAGCTGCCATCCCTTTTGGCACTTTGGTTGCTATCCTAGCTATGTGGTTTGGAATCTCAGTCCCACTGACTTTTGTTGGTGCATATTTTGGCTTCAAAGAAAAGGTAGGGCTCTTTGAGCACAGATTTGAAATGCACTTGTCCTCTGGAGTTGAATCATTAGATCCCCAAGCATGTAAGATCTGTTTGGATTGAAATGTCTGTGGCACGATGGTTGTAAAACGATGTTTCGCTTTGTCATTATATATTACAACCATAACTTGAATTTATGCTGGTAATCATAGAGTCCCAGACTGGTTTGTCTTGAAAGGGACCTTAAACTCGCCCAGTTCCAACCACAGGCAGGGACACCTTCCACTAGAGCAGCTTGCTCCAAGCCCCTGTGTCCAACCTGGCCTTGAACACTTCCAGGGATGGGGCATATGTATTTATTCCTAATGCTGGTACCAAGTTTGTAGCTTATTTTATTTGATAACTTGTGATGGCTTAGGAAAGAAAATCAAGTGATGTTTGATAAGTCTTCAGATGCAGATATTGGGGAAAAGTAATCTGATTTATGATATAACAACTTCTCTTTTAATTACATTAATTTCTCCTAAAGCCTATTGAGCATCCAGTGCGTACAAACCAGATTCCTCGCCAAATTCCAGAGCAGTCCTTCTTCACAAAGCCCTTGCCTGGTATCATCATGGGGGGGATCTTGCCCTTTGGCTGTATTTTCATTCAACTGTTTTTCATTCTGAATAGCATTTGGTGAGTATCACTCTGTTTACTGTTGTTGTTCTAGTTTATGCTGGTTTAATTATAAACACACAGTGAGTTTGAACATCCCAAACCAGTTAATATAAGGAATAAACCAATTTGTCAATTTATCTTCTTGCAGACTTGTATGGAATTCCAGGATCTGCATATTTATCCCTGTGCTCAGAACTTATAAAACTAGTTCTCATTGACAGCTGCAAAGTGTGAAGTTAAAGTCTTGTCTTGTTTTCTTTCTGGCTCTGAGTAGCACCAATGTGGTTTCATGCTGTTGTGATTAGGTGGTGCCTAATCCGTTGTGTGTGTTATGATTTATAAAACTAATATGGAGCAGTTTCAGCTGTTAAATCAGAGTCAGGTCGAGAAATTGGGATTCCATGATCTGTAAAACAAAGACATGCAAACACCACTCCTAAATCTAGTCAAAACCTAGTTAAGCAAGTGCATGGAGAGTTAAACCAATGCAGTCTGTCATAACTTCCACAGGGCAAACGTGGAATGCTTGGTATGTTGTAGTTCAGTGGAAAATACTAACCTAAAAGTGCCAGGTCTTTAAGGTGTCCTCTGTTTATGTTGAGATTTCTTACAGAGCAGATTTCTACATCAGTTCTTGAATCAAATCTGTTAGATGTATTAGCCTTTCACGTGAGTCCTCAACAAAGGTAGAAACTGTGTAATATAGCTGTGCTGGAAAAGGTCATTTTCATTTTTTTATCCCACAAAAAGGAAGCAATGAGGGAATGTACAACTGATACCCTTCTGTCAAATGTTACGCTGCCGTAATTGTCACCATCACTCAGTAAAGTTGGTTACCTGAAAGACACCAGATTAAAAGTAACCAAATATGTTCCCCTTGCATTTATTTTCCTGAGTGTTTTTGGGTTTGGTCAGACTTGGTCTGGGGATAGGCTGGGAATGGAGGAGCATCGTGTTGGATGTAATGAGGAGATGCAGAGACACCTGATAAGGCTTAGCTGCAGTAGGAGGAAGGAAGCACATACTGTAGCTGAGGAAGAGTACGGGTGATGTAAGAGTCAGATAAGTTAAAGTCCTCCCAAAAGAGAGATCTGAAGTGATCAACATCTCTAGAGTAAGTTATCCATAACTGTTCTGTGGGAAAACTAATTTCAGGAGAAGCAGAACTGAACACTTTGAGCAGTGCTCTGTAGAGCAGTGGTTTTATTCCTGCCAGTTTAAATGAATGGATATTTACAGGGCACAACTCGGAGCATAGCTTGGGCATCAGGTGATAGTGGTAAAGACAAAGTTACCTCAGTGGTGTGGGGTTTGGGGTTTCTGTTTTGGTTACTTCAGCGCCTGCAATGGCACTGTAAAGTAGCTCCAAACTTCAACCTGAAACGACTCTTGGTTTTATTCTTATTTCAGGTCTCATCAGATGTATTACATGTTTGGATTCCTCTTCCTCGTTTTTATAATCCTCCTTATTACATGTTCAGAAGCTACAGTTTTGCTGTGCTACTTCCATCTGTGTGCAGAGGTAAAAAGTACACTTTTGATGTAGATACCACTTCTAGGTAGAAGACGTTAGAAATACTCGAGGTATTCCCATACACTGTGACGCGCTGTAAAAGGGAGTACCCATATATTCCCGTATACAGTCCATATGTGATTGGATTATATTGTCAGCCTTTGACATGCTTGTTTTAGGCATGCTTCTGGAATGCACCTTGTGCTTCCAAATTCACCCTTAGCAGCAGATAAACAAGAATCAACAGCCTTGATTTTAGGATGATTTCATGTTCATAGTGGAAGCGATAGAGCTGACTTGGAGAAAGCAAGAAGTATCTATGCGCTATGTTGGAATCCTTTTTTGAGGCAAATTTTAAAGAACTAAATGTGTTTCATGAGACAATGTTTATTTTTAACCTGGTTTTTGTGTGTTGTCTCTTACTGAATGGTCTGGGTCTTTCAGGATTATCACTGGTGGTGGCGCTCATTCTTGACAAGCAGCTTTACAGCAGTTTATCTCTTCATCTATGCAGTTCATTACTTCTTCTCAAAACTCCAGATAACAGGAACTGCCAGCACCATTTTATACTTTGGTTACACAATGATCATGGTCCTGATCTTTTTCCTTTTCACAGGTAAGTACAGTGTTCAAACTGAAATGAATGGGGAGGTGTCTGTTTTTGCAATGAGGTACTCTCTCTGAAACATCAAATACACTTTAGGCTGTGTTGCTTTTATGGCTTGTGATTCACACATCACAATAAGAGATTTAAGGTATTTTTTTTTTCCCTAACTTAAAATTACATTTATTTATAGTATAATTAATTTTCCTTTCTTGCATATTCTATTAGCAGTGAGTTCAAACCATTACATTTTCAAAGTGCTGTTCTTGTTCACTTTGATATCAGGTGTTTTGAGTCTGGATTTCCTATGTGGTTCTAGAAGTTGTATAAATAGAGATAATTGCATATGGAGAATAAAAGATGCTTTCAGCTTTCATTATTAGCAAGTGAAGCAGGTTGGTGCTGGACAAAACGTGACTGTTGACAATGGAGTTGTGATGCTATTAGAGATGGTCTTACCTGCTCATTAAGCACTACTTCTTAATGATAGGAATGTACCTTAACTGTGTAGGAAGTTATTTGAAATACAGCTATTAATAGCAGTCCAACTTCTCTGATGTTACTCATGCAGACTAAGTGTTTTCTACAGAATGACTCTAATGTTCATAATCACTTGACTCAAGCTATAATTTTGAGGTTGATTTGATGAGAAATCTGTGCCAGTTTTACCATGTGTTAGATGAAATTAAAAGCTCTTTGAAGGGTACTGGCCCTTAGAAATAGCCAGGAGCATTTTATATTGGTGTTCATCATACTGCTGCTGTTGTGAATGTAGTTTTAACATGTGAAGTCACATCTTTTATGTATCGCTGCCTTTAGTATCATGAAGTACTGCAGTGGCAGAACTAGAGAAAATCACAGAATTCCAGCCTGGTTTGTGTTTGAAGGGACCTTAAAGCTCATTCAGCTCCAACCCCTGCCTCACAGGCAAGGACCCCTTCCACTAGAGCAGCTTGCTCCAAGCCCCTGTGTCCAACCTGGCCTTGAACACTGCCAGGGATGGGGCAGCCACAGCTTCTCTGGGCACCCTGTGCCAGCACCTCAGCACCCTCACAGGGAAGAGCTTCTGCCTAAGAGCTCATCTCAGTCTCCCCTCTGGCAGGTTCAAGCCATTCCCCTTGGCCTGTCCCTACAGGCCCTTGTCCCAAGCCCCTCTCCAGGTTTCCTGCAGGCCCTTTAGGCACTGGGAGCTGCTCCCAGGAGCCTTCTCCAGGCTGAACAAGCCCAGTTATACAATGGATTGTTCATAAAACCAACCTTTACATTCATTCTTAAGATTTGTAATAGAGGATCTCTCTGTGCATGATACTTTGTATTGTTACTTTTTAACATCACCTGCCTGATTATTGAAACCTGCTCTAATTACTTCGTGTTGGCTTTATGAAATGCATCACTTGGCTCCCTCAATGCAGTCAAGAAAGAGTGGCTAAAATAAGTATTGAAAGTAAGTCTTAACATCAGACTTCAAGTTTGGCAGTTTAACACTGAGAAGAACCTCTTTCATCCTTACTGCCTTTAATGCTGGTTGATATGAGAAAATAAAGCGGTGTTCATAGTAAAACACTGAAGGAAATTACTATATGTGTTTGAACAAATGTATTTAATAATATTAACTGGCACTGCCTGCTGGTTTTCTACTGTTTTGTTATTTAGACCTGTGGCTCCTAAAGAAAGTAGAACAAAGAAGTTCAGTATAGAAGTGGAGATAAAAAGGGAGGAGGATTTAACTATAGGTTTTAACTATATCCCTGCCCATGGCAGAGGGGTTGGAACTAGATGATCTTAAGGTCTCTTGCAGCCCTAACTATTCCATGTTTCTATGATTCTATGAAACACAGAAATTAGTATATTGCCAGTTAAACCTTTATTTAAATCCTGGTGAAACACACAACCTCCAGATGTCCTTTATAATGTGTATATATATTAAAAGAAGCACCACACTGTACTCTAAGCTGTTTTAATTCCTTTTAAACTGAAACAATATGTTAATGTGTGCCTGGGGTTTAGCGTAGGTTAGTTGCTATCCTGCCAATTTCAATTTCACTTAAAAGATGCAAATTGGGAGAATTAAAAATATCCCTTTCATATATAAAAGGATAATTGCAATTGGCATGGCAGCTGCTGGAATGGCATTAAAAGCTTCAGATGTGCTGCTGCTCCTGGAGTTCTTGATGTGGAGGCCCCAAAAGTACAAGAAGAAACTGGGCTGCTGTTGTTTTTGCAGTGTCTTATTATTTTAATAGAACCACAGTAGTGAGGGCTGTGCTGCATTTCTGCTTCATGAAGAAAGCAACTACATGGTCACCCTTTATTAGAATAGCTTGTCACGAGAAAGGTAATGGGCATAGTAGGTATATGGAGTGTGTGGTAAATCCTTGCTAATGTAAAATGCTGTGATAAACTTCCATGTTTAGTTTGAAGATTGATTTTTGGGTGGCTGAAGAAGCGTGAGCAGCAGGTTGAAGAAGGTGATCCTGCCGCTCTGCTCTGCTCTTATGAGACTCCACTTTCAGCACTGTGTGCAGTTCTGGTGTCCTCAACATAGGAAGGACATGGAGTTGTTGGAGAAAGTCCAGAGGAGGCCAACAAGGATGAGCAGGGGCTGAAGCACCTCCTGTATGGACACAGGCTGAGAACATTGGGTCTGTTCAGCCTGGAGAAGAGAAGCTGTGTGGAGACTTCAGAGCAGCTTTCAGTGTCTGAAGGGGGCTACAAGGATGCTGGAAAGTGGCTCTTCATCAGGGACTGTAGTGATAGGACATGGGGTGATGGGTTCAAACTGAAACAGGGGAAGTTCAGGTTAGATATAAAGAAGCTCTTCCCTGTGAGGGTGCTGGCACAGGTTGCCCAAAGAAATGGTAAATGCTCCATCCCTGGCAGTGTTCAAGGCCAGGTTGGACAGGGCTTGGAGCAACCTGCTGTAGTGGAAGGTGTCCCTGCCCATGGCAGGGGTTGGAACTGGTCCTTTCAAACCTTAAACCATTCTATAATTCCATAGAATGTGAGCTGTTCTGGACAGGGGACTTGAGCAGAGGACACCTAACTTTGTTTTGTCAAATATTCCTTAATAGTAGTGTCTTTGCAAAATAAGGGTTCAGTCCTTCACAAGTTCATGGTGTTAGGGAGTTTGCTAATACAACTTTACACACTGTTGGTTTTAATAACATTCCTCTGTATGTATGTTCCCCAAATGGGACCTGATTCTGTTCCACTTAACTTAGCACTAGGTATTTTGGTTTTCCTTATTCTTGCCTATTAGGTCTCAGCAACTGACACACAAATAGAGAGGGCACAGTTAACACCTCCTTTGTGGCAGTGTGTTGTGTGGTCATGACAAAAGGAATCATAATGAATAAGTAAATAGGAAGTGAATGCTACCAGTGACAATAATATCATCTGTGTGCACACCCAAAGCAGACAGTTTTATTTCCATGCACAAAGTGCAGCTAATATTTCAGGAAATAAGAAGTGTGGTTGAATGGGGGGATAGCTGCATGATTACATGCGGTTTATGCCGGGAGACAATGCTGAATATAGTCAAAGCATGTTGCTTTGCTGTGACCTCTATTTTTGAACATCATTTTCACTTGTGAGTTAATGCCATTTTCAAAATTGAGTTTTGATCTTCTGGGTAGATTGTGTTTAGAATCCAAGATTCTGAAGCACCTACCACTGTGCAGTGATTGAAAGCAGTATGATACAGAGAGCTTTTAAGGTACATAAGAAGTATCAGCCAAGTGAAGAGTGCTTTTCTATTTGCTTTCTTACAATCTGTTCGTGCTTGGAATTCTTTTTTCTTCATTAAACAATAAAGCTACAAGAAACAAGGAGAGCAGAACACTCTGCTTAATGTATTTTGGCATTATTCTGTGCAGTAATCCTTGCTTTTAATGTTGAATTTAAACCAGTTATTAATAACTTTCCCTTACCCAGCTAGATGTGAGCTCTCTGTGTTTAAGATCTGCTCTCTGTGTTCAAGATCTCCTCTCTGTGTATAAGAGAACTGTTGTTGAGTTCTCTGTAGTATGTTTATTGCAGACCAGGTTATTCAACAGTGTATGAACTGGAGGACAAAGATCAAAAACCAGTGAAAGTATTGGTGTCCATTCTGATCTTTGAGAATCTTGTGTGCTATTCAGGTGAGGTACTTTTGTCAGTGGGGGCCTTAGATCCATGTTCCTTTTGAAGTTTCTGGTCCATAGAGGTATCCACATCTGGAATCTGTAGGATACATTTATTCATGGGAGGGAAGAAGAAATGCTAATACTGGTAAGCCCTCACTCTTGATGTGGGGGTAACAACAGAAGGAGTCTCTGCTGACCAGAGAATCACAGAATCCCAGACTGGTTTGGGTTAGAAGGGACCTTAAAGCTCATCCAGTTCCAACCCCTGCCACAGGCAGGGACACCTTCCACTAGAGCAGCTTGCTCCAAGCCCCTGTGTCCATCCTGGCCTTGAACACTGCCAGGGATGGGGCATGGGTTGTACTGACTGCATAAGGCTGTATCCTGGTGGTGAGTGTAGCCTTTCCCTCCTGAGCGTGGAAGTTCATGGTTCAATTCTGGTGTCTGACAAGCATTGCTGCTTAGTGCTTGTGTTAGAAACCATAGTCTTGCTCTAGTTCCAGTACATTGGCAAAATTCCTGATTAAAAATTAAAAAAGGATGTTAAAAAGGGATGCTAAAGCAGACCTTTTTAGGAGGGAAGTTGAAAATCGATGCTACTGAAACCTGTGAAAGTCTGTTTATAGATGAAATGCATCCTCTCTGTGTGAAGTCTTCAGGTTCTGCTATGAGGCCGTGTTTTACAGAACACTTGCATCAGAAAGATTCAGAGTGACAAGGACTGGAGGATAATACTGTGGGGTTAGAGTGTGTTCCCATATTAATTATGGCATGCTCAGAAAATGGTGGTAAATCTCATTCTGGTGTTAGTTATACCTTAAATATCTATCTGCTATTCTAGACCACAATCAGGACAAAAATGGATCTCTTCTGTTAAACAGTTGGAAGAAACATTGCTTTCAAAGCTGTAAAAGGGTCAAAGTGGGTTATTTCATGAACATACACACACATAAGTGGCTGTGAACTGTTTAAGCTGTAGACCTAAAAACCCAGGTAGGGGTTGGCTTTGTGTGCCTATAAAAGTCTGTTTCCTAAATGGCACTCGTGTGCCTGCTAGTGGTGACAGCAGCATCACGTTCAATAACTGACATGTACGTCAAGCAGCCTGGTCCTAAAGTCATAGGAGCATAGAATCAACCAGGTTGGAAAAGTCCTTTAAGCTCATCCAGTCAAACCATGCCCAGCCCTGCCAATGCCACCTCTGCCCCATGGCACTGAGGCTTCATCTCCATGGTGAGTGAACCCTTGCAGGGACGGTGACTGCAGCCCTGCCCTGGGCAGCCTGTTCCAATGCCTGAGCACCCTCTGGGGCAGGAATTGTTCCTCAGCTCCATCTAAACCTGCCCTGGTGCAGCTTGAGGCCGTTTCCTCTTGTCCCATCCCTTGTTCCTTGGGAGCAGAGCCCAGCCCCTCCTGGCTCCATCCTCCTCTCAGGCAGTTGCAGGGAGCCATCAGGTCCCCCCTGAGCCTTCTCTTCTCCACACTGAACCCCCTCAGATCCAAATCAGTAACTTAGCCTGGGGATGAATGTGTGGTGTGAAGTTTAACAAGTGCTGTTCTCTGGCTAGTGACCTGGATTACAGTGCTGTACTCTGTCCTGCTGGGAATTGTTAGGTTTCTCTGTGAGCAAACTCTTAAGATGCACTAACCACTTCCCTTTTCTCATTTTAGGGACTATTGGATTTTTTGCCTGCTTCTGGTTTGTAAGTAAGATTTACAGTGTTGTGAAAGTGGACTGAGAAGCTTCAAAGTGGCTTTTGAACACATCTCCCTCTGATAATTTTACCATGTATTGAAAAGCATCCTGTGTAATTACTCTAATTTGTAAATGCTGAAGAGCGGCCTACAGCATCAAATAGGGATTTTTATGGAAGGAAATGGCACCACTGGAACCCTGTTTACATCAGTATCCTCATTGAACACGTTAATTCTAAGAATTCAAACAAATGACATCCCAAATTGGAATTAGGACACCCAAAAATTCTGGTTTGAGTGCGTTACACAGTTCTCGAGCTGAAATTCCTTGTGATCTGGGTTATCTTTCTTACCTTTTTTGGTTACTCATTTATATCCCATGAACGCATAGGATTGTCAAATCTATGTAAAATGTGAATTTTTTTTTAACTTAACTATGATTGTACATATTCTGCACCTTCTTTCCAAGTAGGTATCTTCTTACAACTGTACATGCATTTAGTGTCATGTAGACTTTATTAAAGGCACCAACACTGGGTTTTGTTCAAATAAAACTGCACAACTCCGCCTGACCTGGTTCCTTTCGTGTTAAACCTTCACTTCTTGGACATAGATCCCATTGGTTTGATCTGTTTATGGTTTTGGAGTTTTATATGGGTGGTAAGCAGCTTGGCTGTGACTCTGGCTGCACATTGGCAAGCAGAAGGATGGGGAGGTTACTTGGACCCATGCCTGTAGGATTGACTGGGGCTTCTGAAGCTGCTGCTGCCATTCTCTGTGCCTCAGCTGTGCTACCCTCACTTCACCCAGGTACTATTACTTTCTATCAAAGAGTGAAACCCTTTTCCTCCTTTTTAGCTCTTCAGTACACACATCTCATTGTCCTTTATCCTATGAAGGTTGTATGCAGCTTCTTGGGAAGTTTTGCCATGAATTCAGTGGGTTGGGAAATGATTTTGGGTGATTCTTAAAGGTGAAGCCTTTCTTCCTGCTCTGCAGAGCTTGTGGGGAAATGCTGGGTTACATGAGCTGCAGTATCTGAATAGCATCTTCAGTTATAAGCTTGCATTCTTCTCAGGAATGGTGAGGTTTTAGAGGCTCTCCAAAGCCTTGGATTGCCCTTGAAGCTGAGCAGAGTCACTGCAGACACAGAATTCACATAGCAGTGGTACTGACCCCGCTGGAGATGATGAATAAGGGGATGTTCACTCAGATTAATGGGTGAAATACTCAAAGCTTATTAACTGGCATATGGAAACATTCATCGCTGGAAGCTGCTTTTCCATGGCTAAGCCTGCAATTTAACAAGACCCAAACTGACTCCCCATCTTTTTGTGGGCATACATGTACCAGGTAACTGTAGTTAAAGCCAAAATGGAATCTTTGCTATGAGGATTTCCAGTCTCACCTCTATGTGTCGTTGTTCCATCCAGGTTACTTAGTGTAAGACAACAGATCATCTGATGAAGCTGGGATAAAAAGGAGGCTTTAGGCAACAAAAAGAGCCAAGTGTATGAGGAGGAGCTGGCTGCAATAAAGATGGTTTCAGATAAGCCTCAGGTATGCTCTTGATGGCAGCTTGGCCTCCTACCATCAAAATCTCAGAGGTGGAAAGCTACACTTGCCATCAGAGTTGCCATCAGCTTGTGCTTATCTGCTGGTTCAAGAGCACCAGTCCCTCTATTAAAGACCTAATGCCTGTGAAATTGGTGCTGCTCTGTTTAAATAGGTCCTTGCTATTAAATTTGGAAGTTGGGGGGAAATTTTATTGGATAGTTAAAATAATATTAATAATTAAAAAGAATTATTGGCTGAAGCAGCTCTGAAATTCTCCATGTTCAAAAGGAAAGCAATTCATGAGAGAACCTGAATTTACAATTGCCATAAACTCCCAGCGTAAACCTTTGTCAGGTTAATAAATACACATTTAACAGGAGGTGAAGTAAAATGAGTTGTAAAGCTCTAGTTAGGGTGCTTTTACTACCAGTGAGCTGCAAAGCAGAAACTGGGTTAAGCAAGCTTCTGAAGCTTGTCAGTAGCATAGAGCCAAAGCCATGCAAGTACAATCAGTCTCAAACATCAGAGGACTTTGGGGGGTGGGTTGTTCTTTGGTAATGGACCCCAGTCATGCAGATGTGGCATCATTCACCAGTCCTTGTGGTGAAGACCAGAATGCTGCAGAGCGATAGAGTGCATCTAAGCCAGAAAAAGCCCTAGCCAGGCAGTAGTAGACTACTCTTAGTTTGAATTTTAAGAGCAGAATGGGCTGTAATAACGTGGGTTTCTGGTGATTCTCAGTGCTCTCTGGGAGTTTTTAGATGCTGGGTAAAGATCTTGTTCACCCTGTGCTGAACCTGTGTTTGAAGATGGAATGGTCAGTATGGGACGTGGGTGTTGTAAGGTAACTGGTGTCTCATCTCTGTATTAGCTTAGGAATAATAGGTGTTATGGGGAAATAACTGTTACTCATCTACTCCCATTAGAACAACAGGCTCAGTAAAGCATTCCCTATGCTTTTGCAGATACTTGAGCCTTTCTGGCCTCTTTAAAAGTGGAAAGAAACCTGGCCAAGCTTTAGCTTTGCTGAAGCGTGTGTGTAGGCATCTCCATTGCGTTTGTGTGATGCTCCGGTAATGGGCTCGCAGCAGATGAAGTAAAGCATCTCCCGTGTAATAGCATCTCTCTTGCAATAACCACCCAGATCCACGCTTTGTACGGCGTCACGTTTGTCACACTTGAAGTAAAACTTGACAAGTTACAACAGAGCCTCAAAGGAAGGAGGGATTGCAGTGCTGATGTTTTACATTTCATTCCGCTTGCTTGAACAGCGTTGAACGCATCCAGCCGCGTCGCCATTCCTGCCTGGAAATGCCAGGAGCAAGGCTGTGCTGGGGTGGCACTGGGTGCAGGATGGAGGTGGAATTTGTGTCACACCTCTGTAAACCTCCTTGAGGACCATAAATGGTGCTGCCTGGGTGGGAGCTGGAAACATGGGGCTTATTCATAGTGAGTTGTGATGTGATGAACAGCAATGAACTTGCCTTTAGTGGCTTGTCTGATGTTCCTTATACCAATTGTGCTCTTATGTTTTATAACAGATTCCCAGTTCACATTTAAGATGTTTCCTAAGTCTGCTGTGCCCATATCTGGGATGCTTACAGGGATCTGTGACAAGGGACTGGAGGAAAGGAAATCTAAGCCTAAATGCTGGGGTAGACTTGGGATAGCTCCTGGAACCTGGGGATGAGATCTTTACCAGCAATCACCACATGAAGATCCAGCTGTGAAAATCACACACAGAAGAAAGAATATTGAGTGGTTTGCATTGTAAGAATTGGGGCCAAGATAAACCGATGGAAGGAGCTTAGATCTGAGCTCACGCTGGTAGGCAGCTTGAAGGGAAGGGTGATTCTTAGGTATGATTTCAATGGAGATCTGTCCTCCATTGGCTGTTCAGATGCTCAGTGCCATTCTGTGTCACTGAAGCTAATGGAAACAAAGCCCTGAAGTCACTGCTTCTCAGACCACTCTTGTGTTCCTTTGCATTTCCACTTGCCAGCAGGAATGGAGTCACTGCCCAACTGCTCTGGTGCTTCCATCTGAAGCTGCTGTGCTCTTCACCTGCCACTGTGACCTGTTTAATCCAATTAAACTGAAATCTAAGTGTTAGAACACGGCACGCTGTGCCATGGGACCACATGGCTTTGTGGTGAAGCATCCACCTCCCGTCATGGAGCTGAGTCATATCAGCATTCCTACATCCATTACATACAAACTGTGTGCAATGGCCCTTCATTGTACTTAGAAAAGGCACGTGGGGTGGTGCAGGTGGCTCAGGGCTGCATCAGCTTTGCTTTCCCTTTCTCTTGATGTCTGAGAACCCCATTTTGGCCTGAACAGAGCTCCTCTTGCCAGGGCAGTGTGAAGGAGAGGGTCTGAGCCTCCTTCCCAGAGCACTGCTGGAGTAATGGAGTCCATTGGGGTGTCCCAGAGGATGCAGCAAGTGCCCAAGGGCCTCTGTATGTGAGATCAGACTGGTTTAGCCTCTTCACTAAGGCCAAAGTCATGACTTGACCACAGTGGGATTTGCTTGTGGATAACGGACTTTGTACTGGGAAAGGGCTTCACCCCAACCTGGGCTTTTCCCTTAGGATAACACCTCTTGGAGATACAGCACATCCTTCTGAGTTCAGTTTCTCAGGATGGATGCCTTTCCTGTTCTAGTGAGATGCTGCAAGCCTGTAACCAAACCTTCGGGTCGGAGTCCCTGTCTGTTTTGGTACCCAAAGCAACTACATTTGGGGAGCTCACAGTGTGCTCCTTCCCCTTCCTGATCGAGCTGCCTCTTGCTCACAGGCTGCACGCACTGCTTAGCTCTGCTCCTACAGACTGGAAGCCCCTGCCCTGTCAGTGAAGTTATTAGCACTGGGATGTTTGCAGCTAACATGGAGCTTAGCCAAGGTAATTTATGTTCTATTTGCAACTCAAGGGAAACTCTTCAATGTCTGACATCATAAACCAGTAAAACCAGAGACTTATTACAGGGGCAGAGAGAGCAGGGCCCTGGAGCTGCTGTGTTCAGCTTAAGAAGTCAGGTTAATGGGATGTGCACATGTGCCTCCTGTATTCTCTAGTTTCCTTTCCCTCCTGTGCTGCTCCTTGACAAGCTCTGCAGTAGATGAAAAGGAGTGAGAGCCCTGGACAAAGTCCTTTGGACTCCACGGGATGAGGACTGCATTGGTACATCCAGAGGATCTTTATCTCCCTTTTGAGTTACCATTAATAGGAAGGAGACGCCTGCACCCGAGCTCTCAGTGGGGCTGGAACTTCTGTAACTTAGGGGTGTTGGGTGGTGAAAAGCTCACCCAGCAGATGCTGCTCGTGCCTTTACATCCACAGGACCTCGCTTTGTACAGCCTGGCCGTGCACTCAGGGTTAAAGTTAATCCAGATTAAGAGAGAATCCATGCGATTGGCAGGGGCCAAGGTGTGGTTTGTCCTGCAGGTGCTTTTCCAGCAAGTTTCCTACTGGTGCCAGCACTGGGCATCTCAGGATGATCCCATCCTGCCTGCTATGGCTTGCTCTTGGTGGGTCTTCCATTGGCCATGGACATGGGTGCATCAAGTAGGTGTTCCCTGGTGCTCCCAGGCAGCAGCAGCAGGGACCCTCTGTGCTCCTCTGTGATGGTTCTCTGTGAGCAGGAAGTGTTATTGACGTTGTGGGGGTCCCGTGATGTTCAAGCAGAGGGGAATGGCTGCAAACACCTCCTTTGGAGGGTGCATCCGCAGGGAAGCTTTGGGTAAGAAGAAAAGGTGGATACTTCAGCTGGAAAAGCTGCCCATCATCCTTTATGCATTGCAGGGATGCTTGTGCTTCAGGAGTAAGTCCCATGAGGAGTGAGGGAAGCTGAAGCAGAGGTAGAGGAATAGCAGGTAGAATGGCGTAGCATGTGCCTTGTGGGGCTGAGCTCCCTCCAGCACCCAAGAGGGGAAGCAGGGAGCCGGGTGAACTGGTATTACTGGTGCAGCTGTGGGTGGTTAAGCAGCAAAGCCCATAAGAGCCCTTGACTTTCTGAAGCTTGTTAGGGTGAGGTGTGGAGCTAGGGGAAGGATGTGAGCGCTGGG
The DNA here is from genome assembly GCF_028554395.1 of Pezoporus wallicus. Taxonomy (NCBI): domain Eukaryota; kingdom Metazoa; phylum Chordata; class Aves; order Psittaciformes; family Psittacidae; genus Pezoporus; species Pezoporus wallicus. The sequence goes on along the minus strand of NW_026637336.1, from coordinate 731,066 downwards.
CTGGAGCTGCTGCTGTCCCCTATCCCCATGGCAGGACAATGTGAGTTAAGTACATCACAGCTGTTGAATGTCCCCTCTCTGTACCGGGTTGGGAAGGGGGTATTTGTGGCTGTAACTGTGGTGGTGTTGCCTGGGCAGGGGTTTCCTGGGGCTGTGTGGGTGTCTGGGAGCTGGCTCCTGAGGCTCCCTTGGAGCAGGGAGTGCCTCTGGGCAGGATGGTGCTGTGCTATAGCGTGTCCCAGCTTGGTGTTGCCCATGGTCACAGCAAGCCTGGGGCCCTCAGACCAAGGAGATGGCAAATACATGTTTTCTGGAGCTCAGGGTGCTGTAGGACCTTGAGGATGGAGACTGGCTTGTTCTGGGCTTGATTGAGACCAAATGGCTTTGTGGTGAAGTGTCTACATTGGGGAATTTAAAGCAGGGAATGAAACCCTATGGGCTTTGCCCATCAGCTGGGGTGTTTCTGGGCCTTGGATGTAAAAGCAGGAGGATGGCACTTTTCCTATGGTTGTAATGGGAGAGGGTGCTTGGCCCTCAGAGATGGCAGGACAAGGATGTCCCAGCCAAGGGTGGCTGGATGTTGCATCGGTCGCACAGGAGAGGCCCTCGGGGTGTGTGTTGTGTTTAGCTCCTGTCATGCTGTGGTCTGTGCTATGGCTGGTGGGGATATGCCTATAGCATGCTTAGGGCTTGTACTGTGTGGAAGGGCTGATGGGGTGGCTGTTTGCTCTTTGTAGGACCAGCCGTGCTTTCTGGGCCCAATGCAGCCATCCCTTGGGAAGCACAGGATGCTTTCCCATGCACCGCATCATTACTTACTTCAAACCACCATTCCCACATACTATCTGTGATGCTCTTCATGTGCCTATTGGAGATGTGGAGGCTTCAGAGATGCGCTTGGTGTGTATGAAGTCACATCTGATTAGCCAGCTCCTTGGGATCTTGCATGAGGCACATGGGACCAGGCCTCTCCCTCCAGCTCTAAATAAGTCCCAGGTTTCCTCCTGCTCTTTCCCTTAATGTGTTACAGCTGCACTGGGACAGACCTCTCGGCTGAAACAGTCACTGCTGCAGTAAGGAACAAGTAGCCATTAGGGTGTTTGCTACTAATTCATCATTGCTTGTCGCTGCTCCAAAGTAGAGGGGCTCAGTTGCAATGGAACAGGGTTACTGGTGCTAAATAACACCAGTTTACAACTGGTGGTCACTGTGTAGTGCTGGTCTGCTGGGACATGGGGGCTGAGCCCCTGTCTGGGTCATCGTTTTTCTCTTTGTATTCCTTTTCCCCCCCAAACTCTTGGGGTTTCTTGCTCATCCTGAATGTTTCCAGTAGGTGTAAATCAGATGGTGCCTCCTTCACAGTCAAACACTGCGCTCTAGGAAACATCAAAGAAGTCATTAACAACATTACAAGATCTCCTGTAACTAAATACAGGCTGGAGCTGCCGTCTCCTTTGCTCAGGTTTAATACAGGAACGGTGGGAAGCTGGTAGGGTTCATGGGCTGAATCCTGGAGGAGCGGATGGGATCCAGACCATGGAGGGCTGGGAGTGAATGTATCCAGGGAAGGGCTGTGAGTGGGGCAGTGCCATGGGAGCAGAGCCCAGGGTGGATGGGAGGACATTTGGACTTCTCTCCTTGCTGCCCCTTTCCAGCACCGTGTTCCTCTGCTGTGGAGGGCACCCAAACCCTGTCTGCACTGTGCCCCCCTTAAGCATCTCTCACTGCTCCTCCAAGCACTGATAAACCAGCCAAGGACAGTGCTGATCTACCCAGGCGTGAGCATAGAATGGTTGGAAGGGACCTTAGGGGTCGTCTAGTTCCAACTAGATGCCAGCAAGCATCACAAGGATACTAAGACTGCTGGACAAGGGCCAGTAGTAACTGGAGTGTTTCCCCTCCTCTCCTTTGCTAATGCCCAGAGGATATTTGGGAACCCTCTACACAGCCTGTCTCCATTGTGCCCCACTCCAGAAGGATGCTGAAGCAGGAGATAAGTGCTAAAGAGGGATCTACAAGGATGCTGGAGATGGGCTTTTCATCAAGGACTGTAGCGATAGGACAAGGGGTGATGGGTTCAAACTGAAACAGGGGGGATTTAGGTTGGATATAAGGAAGAAGTTCTTCCCTGTGAGGGTGGTGAGGCCTCAAGCTTGCACCCTCACGTCAGTGTGTGGTCCCCAAACCAGCCATTACACTCTATAAGGTGTTTTTTAACTCTTCACTGAATCATTTCCTCAGCTCTAGCAGCAATAGACAGAGGGGTTTATCCCAGTGTGGTTTACTTTCAATAACCAAGGGGGATGAGAAGACAACTGCTAGCAATTTACGTTGCTCATAGCATCAATGGTCTTTGCTTTAAGGTTTTTCCCCAGTGTCAAAGTTCTCCAGTGGCTCTCATTAGGCACTAAACCACACGCCAGCCTATGACAGGCAGCAGGGAGAGGAGTGAAGCCTCGCAGGAAGCCTAAAACACTGAAATATGAATTATTCACCTCAAAAGTTGACCGTTTCTTGCCGCAGTACCTGGCTAATTGTCATGGTATCAAAGGGATGCGCACCGCTGTAAGCCTCGGTGTTCGGGGTGGTTTGACAGCTAAGCCTTGCTGCAGGAAAGGGATGTAATGTTGCTACCAGCAGCCTGGTTCCCTTTTGAATCCTCAATTATTTCCCTCTTTATAAACTCATAGTGTGTCTCCTGTAAACTCTCAGAGATCAGAACTGGTTTCAAGGCTCATCCTCCATCACGTCTCTTGATTGTGTTTCACGGTGGCTGCAACTCACCGGGGTAATCTTGGATATTCATGACGTGGTCGCCCAGTTCCCCACGGCCGCTAATCTCGCTTCTGTACCTTAAACCAACATGGAAATAGCTTTAAAGCAGCGCTGGTTAAAAAGGCAACTTCTGCAGCCAATCTTCAGCTCCAGTCGCTCCTGCTGGGGAAGTCATAATGATGAATTTGTGACATAATTTCTGCGGCAACACGCTGGGATTTCATAAATGGGGCTGGTGATTAGAGAGCAGGATCAGGTGAAGCTGGATTGTGATGGAAAAAGCCCTGATTCAAATGCAAATTGGTCAATAATGGCATAGGGGATACCAGAAATTACTGGCAATTTATTTTATTTGGGTTAAGCTCCTCATTCAGTCTTCTCCAGTTGGAAAGTCACTGTTTTAAAGGATGGGAGCGAAAGAAATGGCTGGAGAACGTCTCTTTTCTCCTCTCCAGAGAATGGAATTGTGCTAATTTAATAATAATTAATCAGTGTCGTTAATAACAACATTCTGTATTCCTGCAATCCTTCCCATTCAAGGCTCTCTCTTCAAGTGTTTCACAAACCCTAATTGATTCCATCTTACCGCTCCCTGCAGCAGGACCACATCACTTACCCCCTTTGCTTATCGCTTATCCTCTTTTAGGAGATGGGGAGGTGTGTGAGCTAGGCAACTGGCTTTAAGCAGGTGAAATGGTTTGCCCAAGGTCAGATATGGAGCCGAGGCCAGGACAGAGCCGCATTTCAAAGCTCAGCCCCTACCCAGTTGGGTTTTGGCCATGGGACAGCAGCTATGGTATGGCCATGCAAGCGGTGGCCACCCAGCTGCAGCCTTCAAACAAATCTCAGTTTTCCTGTGTCCAGCACGTGCAATTGGGAATAGGACCAAGCCCCATGGGCATGCATTGGTGGTGAAACGAGCAGAATGGGCTTTTTGTCACTTATTCTCACCAAAATTGGGAGCAAGTTGGTTTGTTCTGGGGTTTTTTCTTTTCCTCTTCTTGTTCCCCCCCTCCCCTCCATCTCCAAGTCGCTTGGAATTTAAAGTGTTTAGCTGAGGATTAAACTAATTGCTTCTGTAAAACGCTGTTCCCACACCGTCTAGTGTACATCTGTTAACTGGGGAGGGATAACTGAACCCGTTGCCAGATGGTCTCTTGGATTTGGGTGGCTGGGAGCCAAGGAGCTGCCAGTTGGCGGTTTGTGGGGTTCTAGCAAAGAAGTCACGCTACGTGCGCATTCCCCTCGGTTACTCTCCTCTGCCTTAATGAAGATGCTGCCTAATGCAATAAAGAAGCCATTAGCCCCTTCCCTGCTCTCCCCCCCTCCCCAAAAGGGGTGAGGTTGTAAGTCTGATTTGTCTGAGTGGAGCTGGCTTTGCCAGGAGCTCAGGTTCTCCGCACGCTATGTGTGCAAAGGCACTTTCTCAAGTACATGAGTTATTCGATGCTATGGCTGAAATGGAAAGGTGCAAAAACCTGCTGTTTGGAAGTGGCTTTTCTTGCCTTTCTCTCTAACAAGTCAAACTTCATTGCATGGTTTTGATTACTGAAGGACATCTCCATAATACCTATTGGCTCGTCTCACACTGTGCAATTGTTAAAGGTTCAACCCTTGTTGTGCTTTGTACTGTTAAAAGTACCTGTGCTTGGGGGAGGGCACAGCCCTGGGCTCTGGAAAGGAGGGTTATGTCAGGCTCTGAAGAGATGCTCCATAGTAGGGTAATACAAACACCATTGACCAAAGCTAAGAACGTATTTCCCTGGACTTAGGCCAGAGTTGGGATCCTCAGAGGTGATGCTCTGCATAGTAACACTGCTAAGCAACAGCCATGACATCCAGAACCCAACCTTGACATGGACCTCGCTCTGTTTCTGGCCATGCAGAGCTAGACAGGGATGGGAATTGCATCTGATGTGTGGAATGGGACAACCACAGCCTTGGGGTGGTTTAGAGTGGGAAGGAGAACCCCATGGTGCAAGTACAGTACAGAGAGCAGCACCAGATCTGGTTTGGACTGTGTTCCCACTTAGAGTCTGTGCTGGTGAGCTGTTGTCTTTGATGGCCATGAAAAGCCAAAGTTGCTGGGACAGGAAAGGAGAGAGCTGGGAGCGAATCCAGTTTTACAGCCATGTTTTCCTATTGGCACCAAGTGTATTTACTGAGCAATATTGGGCTTATGTGGCTTACACTGAACGCTGCAGTGGAAATACTCAGTTGGATCCCCTGCAGTGTAAGTACTTCCTAAGCCCTGATGCTGTTATGCTCCTACCTGAGATGAGTTAGTGAATATGGGGCTTTCTGGCTTTCCTCTAGCTGAGGAGGTGCAATGTGAGACTTCTTTTCTCCCCTCTTTTACACCAGCAAACCCTTTCCTGCCCCGTGTTGGTGAACCCATTGGCAGGCCCCAGCAACAGCAGGAGGGAAGCTCAAAGCAAAGGGGAATTTATGGCTTCTCCATTAAAAATACACTTTGGCAGCTGAAAACGTAGTGTTTGGGTCACTGTCAGGAGGGTGCTGGATTTGGACAGCTTCCAACCAAAACCAGTGCAGTCAGCAATGGTCTCCGCTCTGTCCTGTAAGGGATGGAGCGACAGTACCTCCAAACCCATCACTGCCAAACCTGCTTCCACTCACTTCTGGATCTGTTGTTGTTCTTAGGTGCTAAAACTACTTCCCATATTCCATGACTGCCAACTTACGGAGCTTTTCTGCTGTGCAATGCAAAGCAAGTAACACAAAGATGAATCTTGCCCTTGGCCATATCCCGTGCACTTGTCTGTCTAAGACTGGCTGTTAATGATGGTGTCCAATGGACTGCTTAGCAACTGCTGTGGCTTGGAGAGATGGATTTACCCTATCTTAATAGGAGCTTGGTGAGGGGCAGAAGTGATGCGTGCCCCCAGTGCTGGCCTTGGAAACCTCCCCAGGGTGGGTTGTGCTGCAGAGTGATCTCCTGGCACTGCAAAGCAGTGGCTGTTTCCAGATGTGGTCTGTATCAATGGGGGCGATACCTGGCACACTCCTTCTGAGCTCCTTGACGGGTCAAGCAGAGGCTTCCCTGGGCAGGAGCTGCCTGGGATGGGAATAGCACAGGGCTATATAGGGAAATGTCCGTGCTGCTGTTCAGTCCCGCATCCCTCTGTTCCTCCTCTGGAGGATGCTCCCTGCCAAAGCGCTGCTCTCTGGGGGAATGACACCCTGTCGTGGGGGCCCTGTGCCAGGAGCAGGCAGCTGCCTGTGCTGTGGGATGTGTGGGGTGGTTGTGCCTTTGCCTTTTGCTTCAGTTTCCATGCCAAGACTTGGGGTTTGAGCAGGAGCAGGGGTGTCTCTGGTGGCTGTTTACCACCTGGGGATGTTCCTGCTCCCTCTGAGCTCCTCCACAGCGCCCGGAGTACCATGGAGCTGGCTTGTGGATGCAACCATCATCACTGTCTATTACAAGCTTCCATCCCTGCCCAGTGCTGGATCTGTCCCTGGGCCACTTGTCAGGTCATGGTTTATGCAAGCAACGGGGAGGGAATAAATAAGACTAAAGAGGTGTTTCTGTTCCTGGCAGTGATTGCTGGAGGCTGGAGATGCCTCGACACCCTCTTTGCAAAGCCTG